>NC_056731.1:665074264-665725514 GCF_019279795.1 Protopterus annectens
CCCAAGAGCTGTTTCATTGTTACGTAAAGCTTCACGTTAAATACCATAGTTCAGGTTATGCTATAACAGAATAACTATGCAATGATAACCATATAAGCAGTCAGAATGCAATTCAAATCAAATATTTTATCACACACTTTTAAGAACTGGATTGATTGGCCTAAACACTAGCTTGATGTGTATTTTTTTTTAAATAATTCCTAGGAAACATTATTCAAACGTGAACAGACATATGAGGGAACAGTTGTAGTGGCACACCAGGCTGGTGATTTATTTGATGTCTATTGTCATGCTAATTTGACTAATTAGTTGAATCTAGCCAAGCTGGAAATGTAACACTCCAGTTCACTGAAGGACAGGAGATGGAAGGAGTAACTTGGCCAGGAATTGAATCTTGGAAAACTGTTTTTTGTAAAAAGTCTTTTTTTATCTGAGTAATTTATCAATACTTTTGCAAGCTTCTTTCAGAGAATGTGTAGTACACCAGTAGGAACAATATTTGTAAAACTCAGTGCAGATCATTCAATGACACACGATCTGCAGACTCTCAAACTTGGCAGTTTTTTCAGGTGTTCCGTTCTAAGTGAATGGAAGTATAGTCTGAGAACAAATGGTAGGGCTGCTTTTTTCACAATCTGATCTCTCATAGTGCATTATAGGACAGATGTAGCTTTGCAAAGGAATCAGGATATTTTCCCCCATGATGGCAGACAAGGAATAAATAAATAAATAAATTTAGGAACGAGTACTTATTTTGCTGTAAGCCCCTTTGAGAGGTGCAGTAATTCACAGCAAGATAAAAATATATGTATATGTTTTTTTTTTATCATTTGCCCATAGTGGTCCTTTAATATAAATGTGGACTTGCTGTGAGAACATCTGATCTATGAAAATTAGATAGTAATTTTTTAAGGTACAGCACCTCTTGTAACAGCTAGCTCTGAAAATTAGAAGCTGGAGTTAGATTTATTCTGTATGCATTCTATGTTTACTGCACTTTAATTTTCAATGTTTGCCAACCGATGTATATTTTATTCTGTATTTGTGCTACTTTCTTTAAGTAAAATCCATTTTAATAATCTTTAAGCTATTGTGGTTGGTATTTATTACATGTGTATTTATACATTGTTGCTTAGCTGAGGAATAACAAACTGTAAGGGCCGCGTCTTTGAGATTGCTTCAGCCGACTACCTGTGAAAAAGATACCAATTGGCAAAATCAGAGTATACAGATAACTGGAAGTTTCTGACTTTTACAGAGCAGTGGCAGTACTACCAGCTCCACGAAGAAAGCCATGTGGAATTGGAAAAATCAACAGCCTTCCATGGAAATTGTGTGCATATGTGTCTGTGTGAAAAATAATAACTTAATGTGAAAGGCAGTTACCATGGAGAGAGGGTCAGTGAGAGACATTGGTCCATGGCGCTCACCAGACTGAGTAAGGAGAAGGTCACAGTAAGCTGCCTGTCGGGCGCTAGAATCCGCCACATAACGCAAGCACTCAGGTCTCTCAACAGCAGGTACAAATATGACTCAGTCATTGTCCACACTGGTGTAAACGACCTGAGACGTACCTCCTTCGACTACATGAAAAGAGACATTGAGGAGCTCTCTGATTATGTAGCCCAGGCAGGTATGACCCTGACCTTGAGCAGTATCCTACCTTCACCAAGAATGATGCCACAATACAGAGATAAGATGATCAGCTTTAACAATTGGCTTAAACACTGGTGTCATTCAAAGGGGATCCAGTGTCTGTCTGCCTGGGATGACATGCTGGACAAGCCACGCTGCCCATGAGGCGGCTTGCACCTGTCACCCTGGGATTCGGATATTGGCAAAGGCTCTTGCCACCCCATAGTGCCTTTTTAGGCAAGGCTCAAATTCTAAACCTACCACCCTAGAACACAAAAAGGAAAAAACTAAGGGTAATGCTGCTCAATGCCAGAAGTCTAAATCTCAAAATGCAGCACTCGAGGCCCTTCTCAGTATGGAGAACATCGATGTCTGTGCTGTGACAGAAACCTGGTTCAAGGCTCCTGAGAGCACCCCAGCTATCAGGTTTTACCTCATATCATGCGTTCCGGCCCCAAAATCCGGACAATACCAAGAAAGGAGGGGTATCCATATTCATCAAGGACACCCACACCTCAAGACTGGTGGCAATGCGATGCATCGGAGACCATCCAGGTGCAATTAACCATAGGTAAGACTGCTCTGCAAATTGTAGCATGTTACAGGCCACCCTCACAAACTCAGGAACCTCACATGGCCTTCCTGAAAACACTAGAGGGATAAATGTATCACCAAACACCATCATACTAGGTGACTTCAATTACCCTAATATAGACTGGGAACACTACTCAAGCCCAAACACCCTAGCCCAAAAGTTCCTGGAATTCATAAACTCAAATGCCATGGAACAACTAGTCACCATCCCACAAGAGGAGATAACATACTTGATCTCATCATCACGAACATGGGAGCACAATGTTCAACACTGGAGGTGTACCCTCACTGGTGAGATCAGACCACAAACTAATCTCGCTGGAGGTCCTCATCCCACCCCACCTGAAATAAAAAGACCACAGTAAAGAACTTCTCAAAAGCCGACTTCACACTTCTAAAGACTAGTGTGGTCTCCTTTAAGGCCCCGAGCTGGCGGAAAACAGTACTCAAGCCGCTGAATCACTTACAAATGCCTTCTACCAGCACCTGCAGGACTGCATGGATAAGGCAATCCCAAGCAAAACAAAGACTCTTTGTACCAAAGGCAAGCGTCCAGTCTGGTGGACCCCAGCCATAAACAAACTCTACAACAAAAGGAGGAAGCTACTACAAGATAGAGTAAAATCCTTAAAAGGTAAGACACCCTTGATCACTATAAGTAAAAACTAAGAGCTCTCATAAAATCATCCAAAGCAAATTTCGAGAGAAAAATAGCTAAAGACTCAAAGACAATCATAAGGCCTTCTTTAGCTATGTTAGAAACCTGGGAGGAAACTCCCAGATATGCTCAGAACTAGTTCAAAATGATGTGAAGATTACTGATCCTACAGACATTGCCAACATACTGGCTGACAGGTTCAGTGCAAACTTCTCCCCTCCCCAAAGGAGAGATATCTATACCAAGCGATTGCAGCCCCAAACATCTCCAGCCCAAGTGAGAACTGCTCTCTCCAAAGCAAAAAACACAGCATCCATGGGACCTGATAGTGTCCCCGGCTGTGTGCTCCATGAACTCAATGAGGAATTAAACCCACAGCTAGGACAGCTGTTTAATCAAAGTCTTACCTCTGGATCATTACCCAGGGGTGGCGCACTGCAACTGTGGTACCACTTCACAAAGGCGGTGCCTCCACCGACCCTGGAAATTACCGGCCCATTAGCTTGACAAGCCTTATCTGCAAAGCCTTGGAGAGGATCATAATGGACCTCATAAATAAAGACATAGGGAATTTGCAGACTTTGGATCCAACCCAGTTTGGCTTTGTCAAAGGCAGATCATGCCTTTTAAACTTGGTTGACTTTTGAAACAGTCACCAAAGCCATTGATGAGGGAAAGGCAGTCCATACAGCCTACCTCGATCTGGCTAAGGCCTTGATACAATACCCCACTCGGGTATCATTGAAAAACTCATCAGCTTAAATGTCAACCCATACATCACAAGATGGGTTGCAAACTGGCTGAGTGACAGAACCCACAGTGTCAGAGTTGCTGGCGCCATGTCAGACTCAAAGCCTGTCACAAGTGGTGTCCCACAGGGCTCAGTCCTGGGCCCACTCTTGTTTGGCATCTACTTTTCAGTACAAGCAAACACAGGAGGGTTATGGCTGACAAAGTTTGCAGATGACTGCAAACTGGGTGCCATAGTAGAAAACACATCTGATACAGATATCCTTCAGAAGGGTCTCACAGAAACGGATAACTGGTGCCAGAGCCACGGCCTAAAGTTAAATGCCAAAAATGCATAGTCATACCCTTGGGAAAAACAAGGTTACCTAGCTACCAAATAGGTGGCAATCCACTGAGCACAGAAGAAGTTATCAGGGACCTGGGGACCCAGGTTGATAGTAGTCTGTCATTCGACACCCATGTAGCTAAAGTAGTTAGGAAGACCTTCTACATTGCCCACCTTATCATGAAGGATTCTCATCTAGATCAAGGAGGTCATAGTCTCCCTTTACTCATCACTCATCAGACCAATGATTGAGTACAATGCCCCATTGAATGTATCTGACCCGACACTTGCAGCAGCTGGAGAGGCCACAAAGTTCCTCACCAAAAGGATAAAGGGTCTCAAAATCTGTCCTATGCTGCCCGACTGAAAGAACTCCAGCTCTATTCAGTAAACACTGCTGCTCAGAGGTGACCTTTGCCTAACATACAAGGCCATGTCAAACCCAGATTTGATGAATATGCTTCACCTCAAAAATCTAGATCCATCAGAGCCACAAGGCGGAGACTTAAACCTTGACACGGCTATTAATAGGGCGTGCTGGAGGGATAGATTCATCACCCAAAGACTCCTATGCTGTGGAACAAAATCCCGGTACATGTGAGGCAGAGTACCTCGCTGGCCTTGTTCAAGAGAAATCTTGACCAATGGATGGGAGATCACAGATATACCCCAGGGATAACCTCAGTGTCACTGCTCGACAGAGGCACAGCAAAATAATGGGTATAGTTCCCCATACTAAAGGGGTGGCGTAAGCCACAAAACGATGGGCTAGGCTTGTAAATGCCCTCGGGCAGATAGCCTAGTATGAACCTATGAACCTATGAACCTATGAGAGTAGTGTGGCTGTGTGAGTGAACAGTGTGCAGTCTAATTTAGGTGTGGATTTTGGAGACCCATACCCAGGACAGTAGAACCTCTTCCCTCTGCACTTAGTGTCAAGATTGTATTTTGCAGATTATTCATTGAAACAGACTGGGTAACAGCATCTCCTTCACATTTAGTGGCACTGGTTGCCACAAGTGCATCGCATTTGGTGGTAGTGTTACTACAAGCCCATCACAATAGGGCAGCATTTCTTTTTATTTTACAGAGTTCAGCAATGGGAGCAGAATTTTTCTTTATTTGTGTCCAGAGTACAAACTGTTTAATTTGGAGATGGAAAGGCAAGATAAATTACATGCATACCTCTCAGCTGTCTAGATTTCCACAGAATGTCCATATTTTTGCCTCATGTTTTTAGATTGCTACTCAAAACATTTGTGGTTTTCTGGAAAATTATTCAAGATTGAAGTCAATAATTAATAGTAAATAATGACACATATTTCAGTGTCAGACTTCATATACTTCAGAAAATACATAATAATGCAAAACCTGTTATTCTAGCAACTTTCAAAGTTTATAGGAGCAATATTTAAAATCAGTTCCTATTTTTTGGGCCTTTATACCCCATTGTTTCTGGCTTTGTCCAGATTTCTTGTGCTGAGAGGTTGAGAGGTATGATTATACTCAGTAGGGCAACAGGCTGAAGCAGTAATGGAAGCAGTATTTTTAGTACAGACTCCCCAAAAGATACACTATTGTAAAGGAAGAATCAGTCTGGAATCTGGATGGAATGCATAATAAGTGCGTGCGTGCATGTGTGCATGTGCGTGTGTGCATGTGCGTGTGCGTGTGCGTGTGCGTGTGCGTGTGCGTGTGTGTGTGTGTGTGTGTGTGTGTAATGCCCCAGTCAGGCAGTACTGTCACACAGACTTAAACCCTGGTTCCCTGGATTGTAATAGTTAAATAAAACAATTATTTTCTATCTGAAATACCTTAATGATATATAAAACAATACAAACAACTCAAATTCTACAATAGTCATCTTTTATTTTGGCAAAAATATAAAGTCTAGCTCCTTGCACTAGTTGAGGGTATGGTTTGTCTTTCAAAGTCTCACATTTCCTTAAGAAATGTCCCACTTTGGGCATCTGAAAGGTGGCAACCCTAACTGCAAGTGTGGAAACTAGCTATGAACTAGAGACGTTAGGGTGTAAGGGAAGGACATTTATTATAGTAACAGAAGCATCATCATATAAGCCATGTACTTTGGATGTGATCCCTGGTTTCTTTGTTCAGTTGAATGCTAACACGTGTTTATTATTTAGCTGTGAATAAACTGAACAGCATGGTCTAGAAGGTTAATGTTAATAGTTAAGCTTGTTTTTTTGCAGGCACACATGTATGAAAAGTGTTTGGGCTACAACAGTTTGTCTAGCACTTAGTATAGATTTAGTACAGATGAGTAAGGTTGTGAGTTGTTAAAGGGTTGTTTTTATTAGTACCAGGTTTGATTCCCTCAGCCTTTATTTGTCTTCAGTGTGACTCAGACAAGTTACTTCATCAGATAGTATCCCTGTGCCATCCTAGACTGTTAGTAAATGCATTACCAATTCATCTTTTGAATTTCTGCACCCTTCACATAGGTGCTAATTAGTACTTCATTATATGGTATTTGAGTATGAATCGAAGCATGCCTCTCTTATTTTATTGGGTTGCCAGATGCATTTTCATTAAATGTGAGTTTCAAGGGAAGGGAGGTTTACGGTTTTCAATGTGAGTGTTTTGTTTTGTTTAGAAAATGGCTGTCACGTGTTAGGTTTTTTTTTTATAAAATTTGAAATAAAAGTTTTAAATGAAAGTTAAATCTCTGTGATAACTGTAAAAGTAAAGAAGAAAATAGTGTGTACACTGACAAGTTTGAACAGTGTTTATGGTAATTAGGGAGAGCCAACCAGGTAATGGGATATAGGTATAGCTGGTGGAGTACTTATTTATCACTCTGCATAGGGCCCCATTTGTACATTATCTGGCTATGACACTGGAGGTGCTCCTGCAATTATGCTGCATTATTAGTCATTCAAGTAGGTTAGATCTGTACTGAGTGATGTCAGAGGGAATAGCTATTCTTGATGACAAAGAAGACATAGAGAGTTCAAAAATGAGATGCAGACATTCTGCAAGCATGTAAGACCCCGCCAACTAAAAAAGAAAATATGTTGTGTGCAGTCATAATTGTCATTTTTGCCTGATTTGTGGTTTGTTGAACAAAACCTGCTGCTGCTGCATTTATATTGTCTGTAATTATTTATTAATGGCACTAAAGAATAAATGAATTCATTAATAGGCCTGGACTGTGTATTAGTCTAAATGTGCTGTATTTTAATAGTCTAAATATGTTGCATTTTAGTAATGTATTTTACAGTCCATCCTTTACAGCCTCCAGCAACTGTAAAAGGGTTGGGGTTTGTCAGGTCATAGAGTCTGCATGAATGGTAGCAATGGTCAGTACGCTCTGATCTTCATCATCCATTATGTAGCCATTGTTGCTTAGTACTGTAATACAGTCTGCTGTACAGGATCGGACTGTAAAGGATTTCAGCATTTAGTAAGAAACTGTCACTCTGGCAGTTAGCAGAGGGGACTAAAGTTCTGACTTGTTACTAAACTGCTTTCTGTGGCAAGAGTGCAGGGTTTGAATCATTCCACAGTCATTTTCCTCCTGTATGACATTGAACAAGTCCCTTAATAAAACAGTGCTTTGGAGCGATTGGAAATTTAAGCTAGGCTCTTTAAAAGGACAACATGCCTAGCAACTATGAACCCATTGGTGCTGTTTGCCTGATATCCCCTATTGCATAACTGATCTAGTTAAGGAAATATTATCGCAATATCACAAGCATACCAATTCTTTAATGCAACATAGGCAATTTATTCTTCAAGGGCAGCAGGCACTATAGTTGCAGATGATGTAGTAAAATGCAAAGTTTGCCAGCAGCAACCTTTGTATTAGTAATTCTCTTTAATGTGGAATTATTCGAATTACACTTCTGCAGCATTTGGACACATTCTGAAATATACAGGCCATATTCTAACATCAGAGGGAAGGAAACTGAATAAAGAAAATATTAAAGCAGTTGTGTAGATGTGAAGGCCTGAAGAAAAGCAGACACTACAGAGATTTTCAATGCTGATGCTGTATCTTGCAGAGTTTATATGTAACATGACTAAGATAACTATGCCTCTAGGAAAGCTGTTAGCAAGATATACTCTAGGAATGGGCCTACAACCAAGAAGAGTTGTTGAATACTGAAAAAATAATTACAAATGTCCCCACCATTAACATACTTTTTGTTGTTTTTCGGCTTTTCCCGGTTAGGGGTCGCTACAGCGAAACTCCGGTCCACTAATGATTGGCAGTAGATTTTCACGAATGCCGAGGTGCCAGCTCAACGTTCAACCTTCAGCAAAGGCACACCCATTTACGCATGTCTTTTGAATGCCCACCAAACCACGGGGAAAACATGCAGACTCCACACAGAAGGCACTCCCTGTACTCCAGCCGAGAATCGAACGGGAGAACCTCCTGCTGTGAGGCAATAATGCTACCGCTGCACCACCGTGGATGTCCCACCATTAACATACTATTACATGAATAAACCAGTTGTGTTGCACACTGTGTCAATCAGAATGGAATAGGAGCTCTCATCCTATAAGAATATATGCAACAAAAACAAAGCACACCAAGCAACAGAGAAAATAAATTTACTTAGACCTTTCATTTAAAATGCAAACTGACTTCCTCAGAATACAATAAAGTAACAGACAATGGATTTGAATACCTAATTAACATCACATGACCTTCAAAAAAAGTACATTTATTTTCTCTGCTGCCTCATGTGCTTTGTTTTTGTCCTTGTTTCTTATAGCACCATATGAACTGTTGCCTGGTTTTCTTTTGTAAGAACATAGACCAGCTGCCTAATGGGTCAGAGCATTTACAGATGTACAAAAACAGATATCCACAGATGGAAAAGGAGCAATTAGCAATTGTGAATGGATGTAAGAAACTCCATGAATATATCTATGATAAAGAAGTTTAGGTGGAAACAGACTTCATCCCTTGCAAAGCATATTCTGAAAGTCTTTGTAAAAATACACCCCCAAATTGCAACAGTTATTATTAAATCTATGTAATTATGAGCTGAAAGTAGAAAGGTTATATTAGGTAATATAAAATAATGCATGCCAACTGTAAGAAAGTGGAAAGATTATTATTAAACCTATGGAAGTATGAGTTGAAAGTGGAAAGGTTATAGCAAGGTATATAAAATAATACATGATAACAGTAAGAAAGTGGAAAGGTTATTGATAATTATTATGGAAGTGTGACGATGTGTGGTATTGCCAGCTATGCCAGAAGTAGGGTAGTGGATGTGTAACAAATGCCAACATAGCTAGCTGGAATTTTGTAAATAATTATATGTAATTTGTATATCAAACTGATTTGTACAGATGCTTGTGCTGAAAATGTATTTGTGAGGTTTGCTTGAGTTGAAAATGTATCAACAGTGGGTCCTGCTGGAAAAAAAAGAAACATACATGCATGTAGTAACTGATTAAATGTATGCATTGTAACTGTTGAAATGAATATATTGTAACAGAGGATACTGGAAGAGAAGAGGTTGATCTCAGTCCAGCTAACTTTGAAAATAGTTTAAAATTAAATTACCTGACTTTGGCCATAAAGATTGCATGTTACAGTTTTGATTGCAGCCAGAGGCAAAATGTCTGGGAAAACAAGCACTAGGAAGCCTTCTGTGTTGTCTTTAATAGTGAACTAACTGCTAATCTGGAAGGGTAGAAATCTGAAATTATTTAGTGACTTTCAGAAGCTGGAATAGACTTGAGCAGTGTGTGTATTACTGACACATATGTGCTAAATCCTGGCAGTTTCTAGCAACGGGGCCAGCATGGGAACCAGAAGTCAGATGACCAGATGTATGTGATGTCATTTTTGTAATCTAGGACAAAAATGATGTTTAATACTAGATGAGACTGAAGTCTCATTGCACTCTGTTTTTGGAACCTGACAAAGAAGGACCCATCACCTACTTCATCTTGCCTTGCACTAGTAAGTGAACCATGGAATAGTAATTCTTTAAATCAGTCAGGAAAATTTTTTATTTATTTATTTTTTATTTATCATTTTGTTGACTGGGAAAGTCTGATTAGGACAGAGACTATTTTCAGTGGAGGCCCGGGGAGAAATGCTCCAGACACATGTGTTTGGATTCTAAAATATAGTTTGATTAGTTAAGTACTGTTTTTCTGTATCTGTATGAGTCTAGTTGTCTGTGTTATTTTTAATATTTCCTATTATTGAAACTCTGGTGTTTATTGTAAATAGATATTTAGTATTTTCATATTCTTTTATTGTTCATTATTAAATATATTTAAATGTTTCATTGTGGCTGGTCCTTTAGAGAATATTTTAATGTTTGAGAATACTCATATCTATTTGGTGACTCCATGGCCACTCCTGAAAGCCTTACTACATTGGCCAAACACTACCATTTGTATCAATATTAATTTCACTCAGTATAATTGGGTACCCTTGTAAGAGCCTTGGAGTAGCTGGCTTTGGAGTGTCTGGTGGCAGTGGAACTACCTTATAGTCTGGGCAGAAGGGGGCATGGCTAGTAAATCTGTGCCAGCCTTTCCCAGGTGTGTGTGTGTGTGTGTGTGTGTGTGTGTGTGTGTGTGTGTGTGTGTGTGTGTGTGTGTGTGTGTGTGTGTGTGTGTGTGTTAAAATCGAATCTCAAATAGTGTATGTGTCAGCTGCTTGGAGCAGGGACACAGAGCACTGGTTTCACAGAGAGAGGACTTGGCTTGGACACTCAGCTGAGGACTCAACTCTATAGCTACACCAGTGGGGAGTCTTACTGGAGATCTGGAGAAAGAGAGAAAACCAGCTCCCAGACTGAGTGTATTCCCTGTGTGCTGTTAAGAGAAATTGCGCTTGATGCAGAGAGCTGCATCTGGAAATACTGGGTGTATCCATTTTTGTACCAAGTTAACTTCCTTCTGCCATGTCTGTATTGAGGATTCAGGCTTCTTGATTACTGGCCCCGAGTGGGGATGTCAGAGGAAGTATGAGCTGAAAGTGAATTAGGGGTCAGACAAGAAAAGGTTACTGTGGTATTACTCACATGCTTTATATTGTTCCTTCTAATAATTATTCATGATTCTCCAGTAAATATGCCCAAACAATCAGAAAAGGTTAGAAAACAGTGTGAAATGAGAAAGAAAATGCAAGATACAAAGAACAATGGGAAGATATTTGTATGTCTCCCAAGTATGCATTTTTACGGATTTACTTTACAATGCCGAATTTCCAAAAGATCGAATCTCATATGGCTGAGACCATATGATAGAACTTTTGGAACCTTGACATCGTAAAATAAATCCAAAAAAACAAAGAAAAAGCTTTCTCATCATTAATGCAGGGCGGCAAGCCCCCCTGCATCCCCCACCCCACTACTTAAATATTCCAACTCCGACATCACACTACAGCGAAGAAAAGGGAAATCTCCCATTCCACGCTGTATGCAGATCTCCATTCACAATGTTGAGATTCTGAAATTTCGATCATATGGTCTCGGCCATATGAAATTCGATCTTTTGGAAATTTGACATTGTGAAGTGGTGCCATTTTTACATAATCCAATATTAATTTGAAGTAAAAGTGTTTTATATTTTATGTCCCTTTGACTTCTCAACCAATAAATGAAGTCCTGTAATAAATGTTGGTAGATAGCCACTCTGTGACAACATATTGCACAAAACTTTTACTCCTATATCAAAAATAAGCCTGCTTAGTCTGATTAACTGCCCCTTTACCAAATTTTCTTTTGCCAAAGTGGATGTTGACTATCATAATGGCGGTGACTTTTGGAGTAAGTCTCTTTCCTATAAATTGTTGTTTCAAATTTCCTTGCCACTAAATTTTTGGTAATCAATATATCCAAAAAATAAATTGAAAAAGGATTTCTCTCAATAATAAAATTAAAAAAAATCCATGGATGCATTAATAAAATTAACAAAAAAAAAATGTTAATTCATCTATCCTGCCCTTCCATATAATAAAATATATATCTAGATACCTCAAATAAACTTGAATATAAGACCAAAATGGTAAAGAAAAACAAAAACGTTTTCCCAAGACCAAAGTACTAAATTTGTAAATATTGGTGCCACGTCCGTTCCCATAGCAACACCATTAAGTTGTTTAAAATATTCATCTTAATAATGCACAAATTTATTTTTAGTACCATATCCATACAATGATAAATAATATCCATTTCAGTTTTGTTTAAACTCGTACCAACCACCATAGCTTCAAGAAACCATTCCTGGCATCTGTCATAAGATAGTACTAAAAATCCTTAATATCAATAGTTTCAAGAAATGTTCAATGCATTATATTTCTTAATGTTTATTTGCATTGTATGATTTTTGCACCATTTATTTCATTTAATCTAAGGAAATGACATTTTTTATGACTTTGATGAAGTTCTGGTGTTGAATGGAATGAACGATTTAGTTATATATTAAAGCTGTGGACGTTTTTCCATTGTAATGTTTTTGTTTTTTCATGTTGACTTGTATACTGAATTGCAATTAAGTTAATAAAGATGTTAAAAAAAAAGATAGCATGGATAGAATAACTGATTGTGATATTTGGATTTGCTGCTTAACAAAGCAAATTATTCATAACTGAATGTAAGAACAGACTGACATGAGACGCTTCATTAGTATTTTATAAACATATCAACATATAAAGTGGTTGCATCTTCAGTCAGTGCCAAAATAATATTTATACAATGACCCCCCCCCATTAATATTCAAAAACGTGCACGCTGATTGGCAGTGTGCACGTTGTAAATCTGAGTTATAGTAATGGGAAAAGGTCCGGTCGCCCGGACTTTTTCCATTACTATAACTCTTTTTTTACAGCGTTGCTTCACACTGTCTCGCTGTGTTAAATGAGTTTAACATAGCAAGACAGCTTTAAAAAAAATCAGCGGAGATTCTCCGTTGCTTTTTTTTAAAGCTGTCTCACTATGTTGAACTCCTTTAACATAGCGAGACAGTTTGTAAAAAAGCAACAGAGATCTTGCTTTCTCCGTTGCTTTTTTCAAGACTGTCTCGCTATGTTAAATGGGTTTAACTAGCAAGACAGCTTTAAAAAAAAGCAGCGGAGATTCTCCGTTGCATTTTTTAAAGCTGTCTCGCTATGTTAAACCCATTTAACATAGCGAAACAGTTTCTGAAAAGCAACGGAGATCTTGATTTCTCCATTGCTTTTGCCCACAGCTCTGATGTACTGCGTAGGCATACGCATGCACAGTACATCAGAACTGCTGCAAAATACCAGACAGCTGCGGAAGGGCAGCAAGGAGGCATTATACAATGCCATTATTTAAGAAAAGTAATTCTTTTTTTTCTTAAATAATGTCATTGTATAATAGCAATAACCCACGCCTGGGCATGGGTAATGCTGGATTTACCCACGGTTGGCTTTGTTTGGCCACTCGGGCTTCACCCTCATGACCAAACAAAGCCAACCGTGGGTAAATCCAGCATTACCCACACCCAGGCATGGGTTATTGCTATAGTACAATATGCATGGAGACAGCACAGTATGTCATACTTTAAAATGTTATAATAAATTATTTACATTGCTCAAAAAAGATATTACATTTATCATAGGTATTTGAAATGCTTAAACTATAGGTTCAGAGATTAGTACTAGGCTAACTGCCCTTGTGGGCTATTTTAAGCTTAGCCAATTACCCCATTTAAGAATCAAACTCTGCACCAGAACTTCATCAAAGTCATAAAAAATGTCATTTCCTTAGATTAAATGAAATAAATGGTGCAAAAATCATACAATGCAAATAAACGTTTATACATAACCATTATGCCAATCTCCCATCTTTATAGTCAAAATACAACTGAATCATTGGACAAGTTTGGCCTTGGAGTACAACATAAAGCAGGACATAGACTAATATAATTCTGTTACTGTCTTTCAGCAGGCTGAGACAAGTTTACATAGATATTAGACTCACTATATACTTTGCAGTCAGAGATGGAAGATCTTTTTTTTTCATTTACACCCTGGAACTCTTTAGTTAAGTGGCTCACTTTCATGGTAGGGAAATCCAGGAAAATATCAAACTCTTGAATTCACTCAGCAGCTCTTTCACAGAGAAAGACCTCAATCCCAAACTGTACTGTCCAGTTAAAAACCAAGGGCTTGTCTGGGATTTGAACCTGGGTCCTCTCACACCCAAAGCAAGAATCATACCCCTACACCAACAAGCCACATACATTTTGCAAAAACAAGACCTGGAGCTCACTGGGGTTAAGGTCATCAGCTTCCTATCAAAAAGTTTAGAATTAAACTGATTAATAAAGCCATACAGACAAATTAGATACAATCTCAACAATGTATGAAGTAAATATGTAACTGAGATGAAGAAAAGATTTAAGGTTTTAGATCTGGCAGATAAAGCACATGCAGAAACATGGACAAAATAATTTGATATTGTCCAGGAGGTGGCAACAAAATATTTGAAACAGAAATCAGAGTAAGAAGGGAAAATGGATGTCAGTGGAGGTTCTAGAAGTGGCTAAGTGAAGGGAAGCAAAAGGCAAAGGGGAAAATTTGCCTAACTGAATGCGGAGTGCCAGAAAATAATAAGAAGATATAAGGCATATTTAAATGAGCAGTGTAAAGAAATGGAAGAGGGCAACAGAAGGGGAAAGAAATAAATTCTCTTCACCTACATTAATATTAGGGGAAGCTTCTTGGTAAAAATTAACATGATAAAAGACAAAGATGGGAGGGAGCTAAAAGAAGCAAAAAGATATTAAGAAGATGTGATAGGAATATACAGAACTATATAAGATGGACCCTAACATTACTAATACATACAAGGGTATGTTCTCTAATCCACAGCCAGATATCTTGGAAAGTGAAGTTAAGTGGGCCCTAGAAAGCTTACTAATTACAAGGCTGCAGAAAGTGAAGGAACTCCAGCAGAATTTCTTAAATCCTGCAAAATGATCCTATTACAGTGATGCTTTCAATTTATCATCAGTAAATTTGGAAAACATAGCAGTGAGGCACTGGATTAGAAAAAGACAACTTATATTTCAGTCCAAAATAGGACTGCTAAAGAGAGTTCAAATTATTAATCAATTGCACTTGTTTCACGTGACAGCATGGTAATGCTCAAAATCCTGCAAGCTAGACTCCAGCAATATATGGGCTAATAACTGCGAGATGTGCAAGATGGTTTTAGGAGGGGCAGAGACAACAGAGATCTAGTTGTTGATATCCACTGGATAAAGGAAAAATTAAGGGAGTTCCAGAAATATATGTACTTCCACTTTATCGACAGCTCTACAGCCCTTAGCTGTGTGGAGCATGACAAACTATGACAATCTCTTTAGAAAGTGGGTACCAAGTTACCTTATTTGCCTATTGATAAATCTGTATGCAGTAATAGAAGCAACAGAACTAAATATGGAATAACTGGCTGGTTCATGATTAGCAAAGTAGTGTGAGTGCTGTATACTGTCACCCTACTTGTTTAATTTATCCTCTGATTATATCATGCAAAGTGGTGGGTTAGACAAATCAGATGCTGAAACCAGAAGTGCTGCAAGAAATATTAATAACCTCAGATATGCATATATTTGTAGGTAAGTACACTGCTGGCAGCCCTTGCAAGCCATTTTAAACACATCCAGTGTCCCCTTTGTGCATGAATTAGGCTATCTTGTTCGGTGTTAGATTAGTCTTACCTATCCCATGGTGGATAATTATAGATCACCCCTAGGACAGATGATACCATTCAAGTGTGGAAGACTTGAAGAGACTGTTGATGTAGCTGAAAGTAGAAAGCACAAAGGCTGGCTTGCTGCTCAACATTAAAAAAAATGAAATTATGCCAGTTTTTTCAAGTAGATGGGGAAGTAGTGTGGCAGTGACATATTTTAATTCCTGGCCACCTCAAACTTCTGTGAAGATGGTAACTGCAGTCCTGAAATTAAAAAAAAAAAAACAGTTGTTTTTAGATAGGAAGGCTGGGTCAAATCTAGATAAGATTTTAATGAGCAAATATATATTGGCAACAAAAGCCCATGTATTCAGAGCTACATTTTTTTCCATTAATAACATAAAGCTGTGAGAGCTGGATTATAAGTAAGGCTGTGCATTATAAAACTGTCACTTTTAACTCTGATGTTGGAGAAAACTTTTGAGAATTCTGTGGACTGCAACAAGATCAGATCACTCAATACTTTAAATGTATTATTTACTTTCAGAAGCATCTTTGTTTTATAGGTAACTTCATTTCCCTTTATACTTCTCATGTTTTTTTTTTTTTTTTATTTTATTTGACACTTGGTTACCAGGAAAGCCCGAATGGGCATAAATCCCATTTTTAGAAGAAGCCCAGTGAGAAAAGTTCCAGGAGATGTAATATAATATAAACTGTATATATATATATATATATATATATATATATATATATATATATATATATATATATATATATATATATATATATAGTTATATGGGGTCTACTGTATAAGTTTGACAATATACTTCTTCAAACTTACACAATAGACCCTGGGTTACGCGAAAGTGCACTTAATCGAAAATGCACTTTTGCGAAACCCGCTTCAGCGAACAGGCTATGTACTGATGTTTAGTGCAGTAGTTACGGACCTTAGGATTAGGATGCGGGTTATGGTAAGGGGATAGCTAGTAGGGCTATCCCCTTACCATGACCCGTGCCCTAACCCTAAGGGCCATGACTACCGCACCACAGTGGAGGACAGGCTATCCTCCACTGTGGTGCAGTAGTCATGGCCCTTAGGGTTAGGGCACGGGTCATGGTAAGGGGATAGCTAGTAGGGCTATCCCCTTACCATGATCCGTGCCCTAACCCTAAGGTCCGTAGCTACCACACCACAGTGGAGGATATAGCACGTTTTCCTGCTGTCCTCCACTGTGGTGCGATCCGTTCATAGAAGCTGAGTTCGCAAAAGTGCACTTTCGAATAAGTGCACTTTCGCTTAACTGATCGGTCTACTGCTCTTTTTCGAATACGTGGTATTCGATGAAAAGCAGCAGACCCAGATATATATATATATATATATATATATATATATATATATATATATATATAATATTGTAGAAACATAAAAATAGCAAAAAAGTCACCATAAATGATACCAATGAGGTCAACAGAAGACACAAGTACAAAACATACATGCATATGTATATATAATTAAGTATGTTTGAATATTATTGAGAAAGAAAAAGTACTAAGGTACATGAGGTGTAGAAACAGAAACTTGATAAGAAGAATATTATAGGCTAAGAAAGATCAAAAGAAAGTGAAGAAGAGGGTAAAAGAAGATTTAAAGATGATGACGATATACAGGGAAATAAGGGTAGGTACCAACAGTGAGATAGTGGATGTACATTAGATTGCAAGAGGGAGTATGGAAGAGAAAGGGAAAAGAGTGTAAGTGAAAGACCATAGGTAGGGGAAAATAAATGTGTCAGTTTAACCTGGAGAAAGGCAAGTGCCGTGCCTAGAGTTGAGACGTATTACAAAAAAATGGGACTGGTAGGTGTTGATCTAATGTCCATAGGAATCCCAATCCAGATTTTGATTAGTATGCAAGAGTACAAACTGTGTCCTAGTTTTTTTAGGTTTATAGGTTTCATGAAGCTGTTTCTCAGATAAGTGAAGTGGACAGTTAGGAAATCATTTTGAGAATGTTACTGCTGGATGGACAGTGGAAAGAATTATATATCATTTTGTGGGAAAGTAGAAATTGAATGTACTTGGGGTAATTCGGCAACTCAAGCCAGTTTAATGTTTCCAGAGCAGAGCAGGGATGAGTTTTATATGACGGACTGACTGAAAATCTAGCTATCTTGTTATAACATAGTTCTAGATTTGTGATGAGGGAGATTTGAATATTGGTAAGAATTGGTGAGGCATACAGTATAGAAGCTAGAAGGTATGTGTTTGCCAGTGTAACTCTGAAGGAGCTGGTGAGGAAGTGTTTGGATCTGTAGAGCATACTGAGTTTTTGATGGGATTTTATTCAATTTTGTATATGAAGATCAAATTTCAGTTGATCAGTTGTGATGCCTAGTAACTTGGTATGAGATATAACGTCTATATCTGTGTGATTGAGAGAAGTTATTTGAAGATGATTTTGAGTGGCATGAGAGATTTGAGGAGAAATAGTAATAGGTCACTTTTTGGGATTTAGGAAAATATGGTTTTCAAAGACCCAGTGTTCAATGGCATTGAAGGCATTTTGAGTAATGGCGTGTAAACAAGGATGAGTGTCCGATGCGCATATGAGGGTGGAGTTGCCAGCCTGTTAGATGAGAGAAGCCTGCTGGGAGACTGTAAGTTGTTAATAAAGATGTTAAAGGGAAGAGGTCCAAGGATAGTGCCTTGGGACTCACCTGTGTTAACTGGGGAAAAGATGAGCATGGAAAAAGCCATTTTGCTGATTGCTGGCAATGAGAAAGATAGCTAGCAAATCAGCTGAATGTTGTATTAGACAGCCAAGTGCAGAAAGTTTAGAGAGCCATTTGGAGTGAGATACTGTGTCAAAGGCTTTGGAGAGATCTGCAAAACAGGAAAGAAATCAAGTTATTGTTATCTCTAGTTTTGATAATGTTATCTAGGAAGGCAATCAGGGCACTTTTTGTGCTATGGTATGGGCAAAAACTGTGTTGGGTAGAGATTTGTAGATTTTTTTGAAGGAAGTGTTATAAGATATGCTGATGTATGCACTTTTCTAGAATTTTAAAGGGGGGATAAGATAGCGATAGGTGTACATTTATTATTTCAGAGTAGTTACCACCTTTGTGAAGAGGAACAATGTAGATTTTTTTCAGAGAGATGGTAGATGTAATTCCTGAATAAATCTATAGATCAAGATGGGAAATGGATAAGTAATGGAAGTAGCTGCAAGCTTTAGATATTTTGTTGGTAGGTTGTCAGTTGAGGGTGAGCTGGGTTTGTGCTTACTGTGTTGGTGTTTTATATGTGAGGTAGAGGCAGTTTTTGTAAGGAGAAAAGAGGTTCATTGGAAGTGGGAACCTCATCAGGGCTGTCATGAGTTTGTGGGGGATTTTGTGTTAGGGTAACAATTGAGTCTATAAAATAGGAGTTAAATTTATTAGCAGTTTCTGTAAGAGAATTACCTGGGCAGGGGTTGGGGGCATTAGGAGTTCTGTGGTGTGAGAGTTTGGTAAAAGAGGATCACAGTGTCTTGTTTTTTTTTGGTTTATATGTGGATATAAGTAATACTTCATAGGTTGGTACTAGGCTATCGGCCCTAGGACCTATACAAGCCTAGCCATAGCAATTCCTTGGCTATTTCTTCCCACACTATTTACTTCCCTGGACCCCTATCTAGCAGGGTGACTGACGTGATCCCTGGGGTGAATTTCCTTTCTCCCATCCAATCATCAAGGTTCCCTTTGAAGAGGGCCAAAGAGGCTTGACATGTATGGACAGTCTATTCCAGAGTCTGGGGAGTCTCTGGGTCAGGAACCTATCCCACCAGCATGTTTCCATTATTGTGATGACAAGATTTAGATCCCTGGAGCATGTGGCTCTGAGGAATTGGGATTTCTTTAAGTCTAGCATGTCCAATAGCTCTGGGTTTGGCATGGCCTTATATGTTAAACAGAGATCGCCTCGGAGTAGACGATATGCGACTGAGTATAGCTGGAGTTTTTTAAGGCAGTCAGCATAGGGCATTTGCTTTAGGCCTGTGATTCTTTTAGTGAGGTATTTCTGCAGCCTTTCCAGTTGTTGCAGATGTCTTGAGAGGTACATACCAAATGGGGCATTGTATTCTATAATGGGTCTAATGAGGGATGAGTATAGTGGGACAATGACCTCCTTTTTTCTGGATGAAAAGCCCTTAGTGATGAGGTGTGCCACATAGAAGGATTTCCTGACTGTTGTGGTGATTTGGTTGTTGAAGGTGAGACCACTGTCCACCTGTGTCCCTAAGTCTCTTATCACACTTTTGGTGTTTAGTGTACTGCCACCTATGTGATAATTCATGGGTACATGTTTTTTTTCCCAAACGGGATAACTATACATTTCTTGGCATTGCGCTTGAGCCCATGGCTCTGGCACCAAGCATCTGTTTCTGTAAGGCCTTTTTGTAGAATATCCACATCATTTGGGGATTCAATAATGGCTCCCAGTTTGCAGTCATCTGCGAACTTTGTTTGCCAGAGTCCCTTAGTGTTAGCCTGTACTTCAGAGAAGTAGATGCCAAACAAGAGAGGTCCCAGGACTGAACCCCGAGGTACTCCACCTATCACTTTTCTGGAGCTGGATTTGGAGTCAGCTACTTTTACATTGTGAGTTCTGTCAGTAAGCCAGTTGGCAACCCATCGAGTGACGTAGGGATTAATGCCCAGTTTAGTAAGTTTATCTATGATTCCAGAGTGGGGGATGGAGTCAAAGGCCTTGGCGAGGTCCAGATAGGCTGTGTGGACTGCCTTACCCCCGGCCACGGCTCTGGAGACGGTAAGCGGTAACTTAAGTTTACCAAGTTTACTGAGATGTTTATAAGTTTTAAGATGGACAGGACATTTAGATTTTTGCCAGCTTCAGTGATCTTTGTCTCTCTTGTGCATTAGTGAGTGACTAGTATGGGATAGACAGTTTTGGGTAGATTTAATACATTTTCTTCTGATGGGGGCAATACTATTTAAGGTATTTAGAAATAGTGAATTGAATTTAACTGCAGTATCAACCCGAAGTAAGGTCTAAAGACTGAACCAGTGAAGGGACTGAAAACATAAGGTTTAAAATTGGTAAGTTTACAGCATTCATTAAGAAGCTAATCTTTGGAGTTGTTGTTTATTATTCTCTGGACATACCTGGGATAGTGGTCACTCAGTGAGCCTGGGAGGATACCCTAATGTTTAGATTTTGAAACTAGGATCCAGTCCTGAATGGAGTCAGAATTTGAGATTTTGTTGGGGGGTATCAGAGGTTATACGTTCTATAATTCTGAATAGGTTGATGTTATTTGAGGAATAGTCTGTTAAAAGGTACAGCCAGTCAGTGTTGATATCACCAAGATTATATGATATAGAATCTGCTATTCAGTTAAGGATGCATTCCAGGATAGGGATATTTTATGTACTGGGATATATAGGACAACGATACACAGATTTTTATGAATGTTTAATTTCAGGTTACAAATTAGAATCTTTACAGAGTGAAATATAGGTGAGACAAAGCAAGGTGATTTAAAAATAGGATGGCTACACCACCAGACTTTTTGTTTAAGATATCAGCTTGTACAATATTATAGCCTGGGAAAGAATTTCAGAGTCCTTGACATGTGGCTTAAGCAATGTTTCAGTGAGCATGACAATGTCAAGAGAGTAATGAGTGCTCCAGGAATGGAATTAATTTACTTTAACTATACTTTAGATATTGATGGAGGATAATTTTAGATTTCTTGGGGATACAGATGTAGGAGATGTAATGGGGGATGGTAGAGATGACGGGTATGGGCCAGGACTGGGGTGCACAGCAACACATAGGCAAATCATTGGGTAATATATTGGGTAAAGTAAAGGGCATAATGACAAGCTCATACTGGACTTACATCTAAAATTAAAAGAGTAGGTGGTGAAGTAAATAGATTTGTATTTGTAAAGAAAGTACAGTGATACGATAGAGAAGTTAGATGCAGTTTTGTCAGAGTAGGACTTGCCAATAATGTGTTTAGAATAAGCAATTGCAGGGTATTTTAGACTTGGTGAGATAGCTATTATATAGATTGTGAGATGTGACAGTAAAAGGAGTAGACAGGTACTTATATGGATCACTATCACTTCACCGACAGTTAAAATCTCCGAAAATAATATGGCCGAGACCATATCGCCGAAAATTGGAATTGCCGAAAAAGTGATAAAAACACAGAACAACTTACCAGTACATTTTTTGCAGGGGGCAAGCCCCCCTGCACCCCTCATACCCCCTACAACTTAAACATACCAACTCCTCGATTGCACTACAGTGAGGAAAACTGCAAATCCCGGGTTCTGCACTGTACGGCGATCCCAATATACAAATGTCAGCAATTCAAATCTTCGGTGATATGGTCTCGGCCAATTTGTCTTCAGAGATTTGAACTTTTGACAAAGTGATAGGGAGCCACTTATATATATGAGCAATAAGTTTAGTGGGGAGAATGAAAACTATTAATAGTTATTTCTAGATGAAGAGAGGGTGATAACTAAGGAGGATGGAGATATAGGGTTAAATAACAGGAAGTGATTATTTCAAGATAAGTCAAAGTTTAGTAAGTGATGTAGAAAAAAATAATGACTAAAGAATTGGAGTGGGTGTGCAGGCAGGAAGGGGAAGGATCTATGTAGTAATAGGTGGTCTTCTGTAGGTATAAATGTAGTTGTAGAGGGGGTGTTTAGGAACTGGGGGTAGGGTAGGGGAGCTGACTAAGCCTAAGCAGAGCAAGTGAGAACAGAGTAGAACAGACTAGAGCCAGGGCTGTTTCTGAGCATCAGAAACAATCCGTTTCATCAGCCAACTGCTGGGTAAGTGTTGCCAAAGTAGTTATAGAGAAAAAGGAACAGAACAGTCAGCAGCTACAAAGTACATTTTTGTCATAGCTCAGTATGGGAAGAAAAACAGTTGTATGCATGAGTGATAGGAGACAGAATATTTTTTTTTTTTAGGTTAATAGTTTGAGCTGTCAGCATGAGTCAGTCTTCACTGAAAGAAATAGTATCAGTAGCCTCAAATGCTTACTTTTGCAAAGGAGGGCAAGCTGCTCATAGGTAAGAAAGCCATACATATCAAGATGTAATATTTTTAACAAATCTTGAACAACATTAACACATGAATTGTCCTTATCCTTTAGCAGTAGCATTGCTGGCTAGCTCAGTGGTACATATGGTTTTAGCAGCTTACCTAATGGCACCCAAATGTGCCATTTTATATACTGGCTGCACTGAAAAATATTTTTTTGCAAGCTGCAAATCCTCCTAGGAGGAGAAAGATAATTTTTATGCAGAATTATGCAGAATGACAGGGAAACTGATGATTTTCAATACTGAGTGGAAGGGTGATCTTGCAAGCCTAGTGGCACAAAAGGTGCCAATCTATATATTGTCCACACTAAAAAAAAGATTTTTTGTAGGCTGCAAATCTTCCTAGAAGAAGTTAGATCATTTTATGCAGAATGACAGGGTAGGGACAATCTTGCAAGCACAGTGGCACCCAAAAGTGTCAGTTTATATATTGTCCACACTGGAAAAGATTTTTCAGGTAGCAAACCCTTCTAGCAGAAGAAAGATAATTTTATGCTCAATAATGCAGAATGATAGGATGCTGATAACTTTGATACAGTGTGGAAGGGGCAGTCTTGCAAGCCCTGACCAGAAATGATCCTGTTGGGGTGGGGGGGACTGTACTGTTAAACTTATAAGAAATTCAGCAGAAAATGAAGATTAGTAGTTTTTTCAGTTTTTTTTGTTTCATTGCTTACTCAGTTTTTTCTTATAACTACACCCACAAAATGATGTCTGAGCATGTAAGTATTGATCATTGATAACTGCAATGCACCATGGGTAACAACTTACCTCTTTAGAGGAGCACCATTTTACTTGCCTTGTGTTTCACTATGGTTATGCTGCATCACTACATATTAATTTGAAATGTGAGATGTTTCACCTGCAAGAACCAGTTGATAACCTGTTTTTCTAGGAAGCACAAAATTACTACTGATGTATTTCACAAGAAAATATAGTAGTCTATACATTAATTTAGGTAGGGTAGCATTATGGATTATTATGGGTTCAATTTTTCAGGATGCCATGACAGGGATTTTCAGCTGTGAGAAAAAATTCAGAGGACCATCCATATCAACAAAACAAAGTGCGAAAACAACACAATTTTTGCATAAAAAAATGTATAATTTGGTATTGTACATAGTTGGAGGTTATATCCTTCAATGATCTGTTACTTACATTTGTTTGAGAAAGTGACCAATACACATAGAATATAAACCCTGACTGTTCCCGTGAAGGTCTGATAGTAAAAGTTAAACTCCAATATTTTGGGCACGTAATTTGAAGGAAGTTAAGATTCACTAGAGAAGACAGCGGTACTGGAAAAGTCTGAAGGCAAAAGAAGAAGAAGTGGGACGGCAGAGGCAAAGACGAATAGACAGCATTACTAAATAATACATATGAACTTGCAAGAATTTAAAAAAGCAGTTGATGACAGACAAGCCTGGTGTGCTAAAGTCCTTGAAATGAGGAAGATTTGGGCGCAACTAAACAAGTGAACAACAGTAACACCATCCATGTGTTCTTCATACACTTATTAATAAGTTTGCAAACAATGAGTGCATCACAGTCTGCCATCACATCAAAAAGGCAGTTCATCATCACCTTGTCTGCACTGGTGGCATATAATTACGAAGTTTGGAGTATGGCCCAGGTAACCTGGTTTCGATTAGTGCTTGGGTGTTTCACAGTGCATGCAGGAGAATGGCCATACCCATTTTGAGGGAGTGGGAGTGCACTCAGACACAGTATCATAAATGATCCCAGGCAGAAGTTGAGACTTGATGGAAATGTACTGTACAGGACAAAGATTAGGCTGAGTTCCACACTGAGTCATGGATGAGATGCCCTAGATCCCATTGCATACCAACCCCTGGGAATGGAATGAGTGTGTTGAAGGGGTTGGGTATTAGGAAAAAGGCATTCCCAGCAGCAGTGTGATACTACCCTAGATAACCTGATCTCCTCACCAGCTCCAAATATGGGTCAGGTTCAGCCTAGGAAAGGCTAAGGCAGGTTCAGGAGACCCAGGGGACAAGGAGAGGTCCTGGGTTCAGATGATGGTCAGCTGTAGAGACCAAAAAGAGTACCACAATACATTCATCATCTTTCAGCCTTTACTCTAAGTAGATGATTTGAGCTTTATGAAGCCTAAATGTAAAAGAAGAAAAAAGTATCCTAAATTAAGAAAATAACACAATGAAACATTTTTTTTATCATAATCACATTTCCCCCCTATAAACATAATACATAAAAAGGCTAAACATAAGTACAGACTAACAACAAACAAACAAAATGAGCAACAAAACCAGTAAATGCAACTGACTCAGCTCCCAGGAAACTTCAAACAAACAAAGTGAGCAACAAAACCAGTGAATGCAGACCGACTGAGCTCCCAGGTTTTGTTGCTCACTTTGTTTGTTTGAAGCTTCCTGGGAGCTGAGTCGGTCTGCATTTATAAGTACAGACTAAAATCTGTATGGGCTGTACTATAAAATAGCAGACAAAAAACTCCATCTCTGACTTCAACTAAACAATGAGCCAAATTTCATACACTCGTTACCCAACATGATATCCTGTTTCATGCACTGCACATCACCCAAACCAACAAAAATAATAAAGAGCACAAATGGAGTACGTCAAATATTTACAATACAAGTGCTTGAACATGAGTGATTCTCTAAGTGGCAAGTGTCTTGGGTTTTGTATAGGTTCATAGGTGTGTACTAGGCTAATGGCCCTGGAGCCTTTACAAGCCTAGACCATAGGATTATAGTTTCATAGGTTCATAGGTTCATACTAGGCTATCTGCCCTAGGGCATTTATGTGTTTGGCTTTCGCCACCCATTTTAAATAAATTTTGCTATGCCTTTTTTTGAGGTTAGTATACTATGCCTCTGTCTAACAGTGACACAGAAGTGATAGCCGGGGTAAACCTACGATCTCCCATCCACTCATCAAGATTCCTCTTGAAGAGAGTCAATGTGGGACTCTGCCTAACCTGGACTGGGATTTTATTCAGCCTCTGGGTTATGAATCTGTCCCTCCAGCATGTCCTATTTATTTCAGTGCTGAGGTTCGGGATTTGGATTTTCTGAGGTGCAGCATGTCCATTAATTCTGGGTTGGACATGGCTTTATACATCAGGCACAGATCGCCTCTGAGCAGGCGGTATGCCACTGAGTAGAGCTGGAGTTTCTTTAACCGGCAGCATATGGCATCTGTTTGAGCCTTGATCCTCTTGGTGAGGTACTTTTGGGGTCTTTCCAGTTGCTGCAGGTGTCTGGTAAGGTACATCCCAAAAGGGGCATTGTACTCAATTATGGGCCTGATGAGGGATGAGTAAAGAGGCACAATGACCTCCCCTGATCTAGATGTGAATCCCTTCATGATTAGGTGGGCTATATAAAATGTTTTTCTAACCACTTTGGCCATGTGGTTGTCAAATGAGAGATTGCTCTCAACTTGAGTCCCCAGGTCCCTAATGACTTCTTCTGTACTTAATGGATTACCACCTATGTGGTAATTAGTGGGCACTTTGTTTTGCCAAAGGATGACTATACACTTTTGGCTTAGCTTGAGGCCATGGCTCTGGCACCAGTTGTCTGTTTCTATGAGGCCCTTTTGGAGGATGCTTGTGTCGGCTGGAGAGTTGATTATGGCGCCCAGTTTGCAGTCATCTGTAACCAAGTTATCCTGGTATCATGCCACCCGACCTTAGTACCCAGTGCCTCTGTTGAGTAGAGCCACTGGAGTGATCCCAGGGTGAATTTTCTATGTCCCATCCACTCATCAAGATTTCTTTTGAAGAGGGCCAGTGAGGTGCTCTGCTTAACATGTATGGGAAGTCTATTCCATAGCATGAGCAGTCTCTGGGTTATGAACCTGTCCCTCCAGCATGTTTTGTTGATTGTGGTAATGAGATTGAGGTCTGTTGAGCATGTGGTGCGGAGGGATTGGGATTTCTCTAGATGTAGCATTTCTAACAGAGCTGGGTCAGACATGGTTTTGTAAGTCAAGCAGAGATTGCCTCTAAGTAGGTGATATGAGAAAGAGAATAGTTGGAGTTTTTGATTCTGTCCACATAGGACAAGTTTTTAAGGCCTAGGATCCACTTTGTGAGGTACTTTTGTGGCCTCTCCAGTTGTTGAAGGTGTCTAGTGAGGTACATGCCAAATGGGGCATTGTACTTGATGACTGACCTAATGAGGAAAGAGTAGAGGGCGACAATGATCTCTTTCTTCCTGGATGCAAAACCCTTAGTAATGAGATGTGCCACATAGAAGGACTTTCTGACCACAGTGGCAACATGGTGGTCAAAAGAGGGTTTGCTGTCAACCTGTGTTCCCAGATCTCTTATAATGCCTTCTCTGTTCAGTGGACTACCATCAATGTGGTAATTCAAGGGAACTGGGTTTTTCCCAAGGGGGATGACAACACATTTTTTGGCATTGAGCTTAAGGCCATGGTTCTGACACCAGTCGTTGGTCTCACTGAGGCCTTTCTGTAGGATGTCAACATCACTTGTGGAGTTAATAATATCTCCCAACATGCAATCATCTATAAACTCTGTCAGCTAGAGTCCCCTCATGTTAGCCTGGACTTCAGAGAAATAGATGCCAAACAGGAAAGGACCCAGGACCAAACCTTGTGGGACTCCACTCGTGACTAGTCGGCAGTCTGACTTGGAGTCAGCTACTTTCACACTGTGGGTTCCATCTGTGAGCCAGTTTGCAACCCACCTAGTGATATAGGAGTTGATGCCTAGGTTAGCCAGTTTTTCTATGATTCCTGAGTGGGGAATGGTATCAAAGGCCTTGCCCAGACAAAGGTAGGCTGTATGAACAACTTTGCCTTCATCCACAGCTCTGGTGACTGACTCAAAGGAGCTGACCAAGTTGAGCAGGCATGATCTACCCTTCACATAACCAAACTGTGTAGAATCCAGAGTTTGGAAATTCCCTATATTTTTGTTTATTAGGTCCACGATGATGCATTCCATAGTTTTGCATATCAGACTTGTCAAGCTAATGGGATAATAATTCCTGGGGTCTGTAATCGCTCCTCCTTTGTGGAGAGGGATGACTGTAGCAGTGTGCCATTCGGTAGGGACAAAGTCTGAGATGAGGCTGTGATTGAACAGGGCACACAAGGTGAGGTGCCAGTTCACTCTGTAGTTTATGTAGAATACATCCAGGGATATTGTCAGGTCCCATAGAAGCTGTATTCTTGACCTAGAACAGTGCTGTTTTAACCTTTGCAGCAGTAATACTGGGTGCCTGGCAATCTACTGGTATTGTGATTGGTCCTTTGGGGGAGGAGAGGGATAAAGTTAGCACTGAATCTGTCGCGTAGTATATTGGCAATATCTGTTAGCTAGGTATAGGAGGTACCATTGTGCAGTAGCCCAGAGCAAATCTGGGTATTGCCATGGAGATTCTTTACATAACTATAGAAGGCCTTGTGGTTGTCTTTATTGTCTGCTGCAATTCTGTTTTCATAGCTAGCTTTAGAGGATTTGATGAGGGAACTCATCCTTTTGTTGAGGCTGATAAGGGAGTTTTTCCAGTATTGGGACTTCGCCTTATTCAGCGTCAGTTTCCTCCTTCTGTTGTAAAGTTCATTTATGGCAGGGGACTACCAGATTGGCTTCCTTTTTTTTGAGGAGAGCGTCTTGGTTCTATTGGGTATGGTGAGATCAATGTATTTGTGTACGTGTTCGTACAGTGCATTGGTGTATGGTTCAGTGGTCATGCAACTATTCTCCATTTGCATGGGTGCCGTGAAGTTAGCCACCTCTGTTTTTAGGAGTACAAAGTTAGCTCTGGAGAAGTTTTTCATGGTGGTTTTAAACAGCAAGAAGATTATAAAAAATAATAAATAATTTATCATTTGTTTTCTAATAAATATTGTGTTCAAATTCTAAATATCACATTTAACAAACATACATACATATATATACATTCATCCTTATATGTGTATCAATTTATAGATCACTAATTTTCAAACCTCTCTACAAAAAATTATAAAAAGGATGAAAATAAATTACAATGAAAAAATGTGTTTATGTATTGTAGGATGACATTTTCTGTAGTGGATCATAAATGCCCTTGTTTCATCCTAACCACAAATCATTATCTATTTATTTGTTTTCCATCCATACCTATAACAACCAACTTGATCATCTATAATAGTAAACTTTAATATTATAAAATTAATATTTCATATATTTGCGTATAATAACTATGATAAATTAATTACCTTTGTGTCAAGAAACATTTTATATTTATTGCTTCGTTCAAACCTGGTGGTTCATCCGCTCCTAAATACAACTGCCATAATGTCTCTTTTTGTTTCATGGTGGTTACCTTTGTGGGGGGGGGGGGGGGTGGAAGGGATGTGGATTTCCAGTGTGATTAGTTTGTGGTTGGATCTAACCAGGGAGGAGTTGACTATTGATCCCATGTTAGCAATGACCAGGTCAAGGATGTTGCTACCTCTAGTGGGAATATGAATGAGCTGCTCCAGAGCATTGGAATTAATGAATTCCAGAAAGCATTGGGCAAGTGTATTGGTACACGAGTAGTTTTCCCAGTTAATGGAGGGTTAGCTGAAGTCACCCAGTATGAGAGTGTTAAGTTGGACACTAATATTCTCCAAGGTGCTTAGGAACATGGAGTGTGAGTCTTGGGACATGGTTGTGGACCTATAGCAGGCTACAACCTGAATCGCTGTCTTACCCAATATTAGCTGCACCTGAAGTATCTCAGATGCGTTATGTAAGGCTACCAGTATGGAGGTGTGCACATCCTTTATGAATATGGAAACACCACCTCTTTTGGAGCTTTGGTCCAAGTTCTGGGACCGAAAGGTGTGGAATAAGTTATAGCCTGGTAGTGCAGGGGTGCTTTCTACTGCCTTGAACCAGGTCTCTGTTACAGCACAAATGTCAATGTTTTCCATTTTGAGGAGTGCTTCAAGCAAGTGCATTTTGAGATTTAGACTTCTAGCGTTGAGCAGCATGACTCTCAGATTGCATTTGTTTGTAGCATTTTTATGGTGGTAATTTGATCTTTGGAACACCACCTAAAAAAGGCACTATAGGGGTGGCAAGAGCCTTGGCCAGTATCCAGAAGCCCAGGGGTTACAGATGCAGGCAATCTCTGGCAAAGCATCGAGGTCTGTCAATCATGTCATCCCGGGCAGACAGATACTGGATCCCCTTAGAATGACACCAGACACTTAGCCAGTTGTTGAAATCAATCATTTTCTGCTTGTACTGTGGTATCATTCTGGGTGATGGTAGGATGGTGCTCAGGGCTAGGGTCATACCTGCCTGGGCTACATAATCCAAGAGATCCTCCATGTCTCTTTTCATATAGTCCAGGGAGGTATATCTCAGGTCATTCACACCCACATGTACAATGATAGAGTCATATTTGTACCTGTTGTTGAGGGACCTGAGTGCGTGCGTTATGTGGCAGATCCTGGTGGCTGACAGGCAGCTGACTGTTACTTTCTCCTTATTCAGCCTAGTGAGTGGGACATCAGTGTGCCTCACTATCGAGTCACCTATGACTAGTTTGTTGGGCATGCTGCTGTGCCTTAGGGGCTTTGGTTGAGTGGCACACTGTTTAGGAGAGTTGTGTGTCTCATGATTAGTGTTGTGTTGTGGTGGTCGAGTGCATTTCTGCTTTGGAGGTCTCTGCTGTTTGGGTAGATCTTTATTGAGAGACTCCATGAAGGTGGGTGTGTGGTTGTGTTTTTATGTGACGACAGTGCTGGTGTGTGTTCTGGAGGGTTATGTGTTACATGTGGTGTGGTGCAAATGTTGACCTTCTCTTTTTGACCAGCTATTCCGGTCTTGGCTGGAGAGTGCATGGCTTCCAATTTGGACATATAACTGCATCTCTGACAAGTCTGAGTGTTGGAAGGTAAGAGAAGAGGGTTGTCAGTGTACATGAGGCAGATGCTACATTGCCTCGGGATGCCCACGTTTACCAGGTTAAGAGAAGAAAGCACAGGGGACTGACCTTTAGACATGCCTGGAGGGGACGGCATTAATAAATACTGGAGCTGTTTGCTTGTAGAATGTTTAGTGCTGGTAGCACTTTTGTGTGCTACAACAATTACTACAAGAAGTCTGATAAAGTGCTACATTAATAAGCTAGTAAAAGTGCAGGAGAGGAGAGAACTAGCAGATCTAAGGGAAAATTGAAGAGCAGACTTCGGGACTGCTCAGAAGCTTACAAACAGTCCTGGATACAGCAAATCTGTATCTGGACTAGATTAGTTACAGGAAAGGTGGGAAACAAGTGCAGATGTGAACTTTTAAACCAGAAAGTTGAAAGAGATGGAAAAAACTGCCCAAACAGCCAATAAACTACAATTTCTGGAAAAGAAGCCACTCCTCGTGTGGTAGATAGGCTACCCAGTGCTTACCACTCCCACTGATAACTCTAGAAGGCTTCCCTCTAACACAGAAAGGCTTGGAGGGCTCAGAAGCTTACAAACAGTCCTGGATACAGCAAATCTGTACCTGGACTAGACTAGTTACAGGAAAGGTGGGAAACAAGCGCAAACACTGGCTTTTAAACCAGAAAGTTGAAAGAGATGGTAAAACTGCCCAAACAGCCAATAAACTACAATTTCTGGGCCAGAAACCACTCATCTTGTGGTAGATAGGCTACCTAGTGCTTACCACTCCCACTGATAAGCTAGAAGGATTCCCTCCAAAACAGAAAGGCTTGGGGGGCTCAGAACCTTACCAACAGTCCTGGATACAGCAAATCTGTACCTGGACTAGACTAGTTACAGGAAAGGCAGGAAACAAGCACAACTGCTGGCTTTTAAACAAGAAAGTTAAAAGAAATCAAGGTTTAGTTTGCCTTTCTTTTACTTCCTTTAAGATTTTAAGGTATATGTCAAGACAGGAAAGCAAATCTTATATGTATGTTATTTATGTTAAAGCATGAAAACAAAATTTATTTTCTTATTATTTGTTAATTAGGTTTGCACATGAACTGTTTGCCTGTTACTTGACTATTGTATGGCTTGTCTGTAAAATTAAAGAACTAATAGACTTGCCCACCCTGTCCTTGCAATGTTCTATAAACTTTATGGCTGTTGATCTGTCCACCCCTTATACTGATTAAACGTCATCTGCACTCCCATTCCTGCCTTGTTCATGTCTGCTAACTGCTTGCTGCAGAGCCTACAACAACCAACCTGTTTTTATGCAGAAATTATCATTCTGAGGTAGCATTTAGTGTTAAAGAAACATTATGAGTTTCTGTCAAGTAGAGTATTTTTAACTAAGAAATTTCACAACAATCTATCAGGTTAGAAATAAATCTGCTTCCGTGAAACATAGCATTTGACTCCATATGCTATGGTTTATATTTGAGCTTATTTCAACTGTGTTACAGAAATATGCTATAAACTGTACAGGAGATAAAGTAATAAGGAGTGAAAATGCTCAGACGAAACTGGGAGAGAGGAGTCATTTGTGTTATATGAGTACTAGGTCGCTGACATGAGAAGCTGATAGGAGAGGGCAAGGTTGTATCTAAATACAACAGAGAAAGAGAGAGAGAGAATGGAGCAGGATGAGGGAACTCATTAAGATGGCATGGGAATTCTAGTATGGAAATGGGTAGAAATGACAGAAGAGAGGAAGTTGGGAGGACTTGAGCCAAGACTGTCAGAGAGGTAGAAAGGTAGAGTTTGTGAGAGGTATTAAGTGGGTAGGGGTAGAAGGTAAAGGTCAAACATAATACAAGAAGAGCAGTGCCTGGCATGGGCAGTAAGGAAGGTGTGGGTGATGCAGGTGGAACAGGAAATGTAGCAGGTAGGAGTAGTAATAACATGGACTAGAAAATGAAGCAGGAGAGGACAGCCAGCGTTGGGTCAGAGAAAATGGTTTTGGTGACATGGGACTTAGTCATATAGGGGATTAAGAGGTTTAGCAAGTCAGAAATCAGGTTACAATAAAAACTAGCCTTACGGTTTACATTTAGTAAGCCATTGGAGGAAAGTGACCAAGGTATTGACTAAGCAGAGAGCTGGATGCATGTTATGATGCATATAAGCACCAGTTACCTGTCAGAGCAGAGAGTTGAAGTTTATAAGGAACAGGAAAATGCCATGATGTGGGAGTGTTGGAGATTCTGCACATCAGGGAAGGAGAGGATGAGACAGCAAAATCACTGATCGTACTTTATAAAAGAGAAGGGTTTGGGATTAGTAAGGGTATGGGCAGACCTATCAGACAAACCAGCTCTATGCCATGGCAGGCTCCATCTTATCCTAGAATGATCAATGGCTCTTAGAGCTGGGTTGAACAATTTTGCTTCCTCAAACGTACCTTTAAACTAAGATCAAAGGTAGTATCCCAGAAAAAGATGCTATATAACTACTCAGGCACTAGACAAAGAAGAAAATAGACACAAAATGAAGCAGATGAAGAAATAATTATTCCTATACAGTGTGCTGAGCCTGTGAAGGATGATGCGGAAGCTGCAAGATGTGATGCAAGAAGGAAAGGTGGACATTGCTTGTGTCACAGAAGCATGAGTCAGTGACAACGTGTGGTGGGATGTGGAGGAGACAGTGTTAAACATCATTGATAAGGGCGTGAAGGGGGACTGGCAATCTACATAAGGAATGGAATAAAATATAAGATCACAGAGGAGGGAAGAAGCACTATCCCCAAACACCCTAAGGCAAACATTCTTGTGATTTAGGTAGAAGAAGCAGAGGGACTGCTGTTGGACAGTGTGGTGTATTAGACGTCAAACATATCAAGGTAGGAGGATATGTGACTGGAAAGAGAATAAAAGAGTGGCATATGAGAAAGGCCGTATTAGTAGAGGTTCTAAGTCTTGCCAGAAGCAGGCTGGGAAATCCTGAGCCCCACTGTAGAGAGTGCCTGTTGTCGATATTGTGGAGTATAAGTTGTTCAACCAGCTTGTGTTTGTCTGTACCAGAAAAGAGAGAATTCTGGATGGAGTCTTGACCAAGCTTGAGAGCTTCAGAAATGTACCCGTCAAGGCACTATTAATCAATAGTGATCATGCTACTGTGTTGTGGAGAAATGGAAAAGTATCACGAGACAAAGAGAATGCCTAATGGAAACCTGGCTTAAACCTCACATAAACAACAATGAGATCATACCCTCTGGCTATAATATCCTTAGACAAGACAGGACAACAAAACAAGGTGGAGGAGTGGCAATTATATATAAGGGCTCTCTCAACTTTGAGAAACTACATGTAAATGTCCCAGATCTAGATAACACTGAACTACTAACCTCTTGCCTAAAAATTAATGACAACAAACATATAATCCTAATAGCAGTATACATCCCACCAAACAACAACCCTTCCACTATACAGAACCTACTCTCATGGACCTCAGCTACATTTAGTCAAGAAACAGCCTTAGTTGGAGATTTTAATACTGATTGGAAAACCTATTCTTCTGAAAACCCCTCCAATTACATAAACTTACATGGTTTCACCCAGCTGATACATATACCCACTAGAGTTGACAAAAACAGCAACAAACAGTCTATTCTCAACTGGACCCTCACTAATAAACCCTCACTAATCCATCACTCAGGTTGTCTACCAGACAGCCTAAGTGACCACCTACTAACCTTCTTTCTAAGGTACTGAAACTCATCCACAAGAACTACAACATACACACAAATACGCAATATAAAAAAATTTCTCCACAGACACTTTTAAACAATTACTCCATAACTGTAATTGGTCCCCATTAAAATATCTCCCGTTAGATGCAGCAGTCGAATACTTCAACAATAAATTTCTAGATATACTAAACACACTAGCACATATAAGACACATAAGATCTAAATCTAATTATTGCCCATGGCTTACAAAAGAAACCAAACAACTACTAAAACAAAGAGATAAACTCTGGTACAAACATCTGACCAAAAAAATCAAACCTTCCCTCGACAACTACCATCACTTAAGAAATGTTTGCAAAAAAATCAAAGCAGACAAAAAATGTACTATACAACCATGCAGCACAAGCATCAACATAACCCACAAAAAAGTTCTGGGGTTCTATCAAACATCTTATCCATCCAGGCCAAACTTCCACCCATCTCCAAATAGCAAAAACTCAGAAGAAACTCCATTCTCTCTCAATAACAAAAAAACAAAAATAGTCCACATTAAATTACTCTTCCTCCTATCAATGACTCCCATACCACCCTCTCCCTTCAACCCATCCAAACCGATACAATTAAGAAATTACAGAGCAAACTAAAATCTACAACTCTTGCTGCCAATAAACTACCAAATGACTACTTTTTAGATTAGCAGCAGCAGTCATCTGTTTCCCAGTATCAGACGTCATCTGTTTCCCAGTATCAATACAGATCGATAGATCCATCACTGAACAGTATGTACCTAAAATTTGGAAAATCTCCTACACAAGTCCTCTCCATAAAGGGGGCTCCTCCTTAGAACTCTCCAACTACAGACCTATATCCATAGTATCTCTCTGTAAAATTTTAGAAAAATGCATCCACTCACAAGTAATGCAGCATCTACTAACCAATAAACCCTTCGCCAGTGTACAACACGGATTTCAACCAGGCCATAGTACCACCACTGCACTACTCAAATTCACCAGTACTGTTAACCAACTAAAAAACAACAGCCAAATGGTCACTTCAATATTTCTAGATATGTCAAAGGCATTTGACACAGTGTCCCATGAGCAGCTCATACAAGAACTAGCATCCCTTGACATATCTAAAAAATACCCTCTCCTGGTTCCAAAAAATTATCTCTCTGGCCACCATCAAGTGGTCAAATGGCATGATGACCTCTGCTCTCTGCTTCTTATAACAGTAGGTGTGCCACAAGGTTCAATACTTGGGCCTCCACTCTTCTCAGTTCTCACCAATAATCTGCACACAGCAACTAACCATGCTACCATTATACAGTACACAGATGACTCCACTGCAGTCTGCACCCACCCTATCACAACTACAAGAAGTTACCCAGAAATTCTTTACTGCCGTTAAATCTTTCCTAGATAGCTCATCCTAAATCCCAACAAAACCAAACTAATGCTGTTTTCCAACAACTATCACAAAACAAACTCCCTCAACCAAGACTTTAAAATCACCTCTTCCAATCACACTTTAATTGAACCCAGTGCAGAAACTAAGCTACTAGGTACCGTTATAGATAAGTTGAAATTTGACAAGCACATATCACATACCTTCAAAAAGACCCACATTAAATTAGTTTCTCTTTAAAAAATCAAGCTTTACTTAACCAACTCTTCCAAAGAAGCAATCGCTAGGATCCACCTTCTATCTACCTTGTTCTATGCCTCTCCCATACTCACAAACCTGAAGAAAATCAACTTACACTCGAATCATGCTACCACAAGATAACCAAATTTGCTGCCAACCTGCCCTACAGAACCCATCATTGTCTCACTCTGAAACAACTCAAATGGTTAGAACTTCCAAACCTCCTAACCTTAAACCAACTTTCCCTAACCCACTCCATAGTTTACCTTCCTGACAAATGTCCAGAACCTAGTTTAAATTCACCACAACAGCAGGACTCTACGATGCTCTGATAAACTACTGCTAACAGTTACAAAATCCAGCAACAGCTTTGGAGGCTCTCTATATTCGAATAACATCTCTAAAACATGGAACTCAACCCCTCAGTACATACTAAACACATCCAACCCAGCTCAGTTCAAAACCCTGCTAAAGAGACATCTAAATGACAACTGGTTCTGCTCCTGCTCCTCACCAGGCTGAACCTATTCGACTCCTCTCCATCTTCTCCCACACTACTGCTCTTGTTCAACTTTTCTCTGTTGTAAATTGAACTTTTGTCAAAATAATTGTAATTTTTCAAATGTTATTTGACAAACATTGCTGTGTGGCAATTCCACTCACTACAATACTTTATTCTATGATTTGATTAATGTTACTGACTTTATTAACTTTTGTATTGAGTTGCTATGTGTCCTTATGTGATTTCATCTGGAGCTTTTCTTCCCGGGCCTCCGCTGAAAATAGGCAACCAGCCCAGTTGGACTTCCCCTGTAAACAAATGTTAAATAAGTAGATTTCAGATGAGTTGATTATGCCAAACTGCAGGAGAATGTCAATGCAAAGCTGAGTGACTAAAGAAAAAACTGAAAAGGTAAACAGGTAGGGGAATTGTCTGGGACAGAGTACACAAGGTTATACTGTATGAGAATGAGCACATGAGTAGACCATGTATACTTTTCAGGTATACTTTATTATCTAAACACTGTGATCATGTGCAATCATATTTTATGCTACAGCCTGCCTCACTTTTATAGCTACCCAGAACTGACGCACAACTGAACAGCATAGTTCAATATGCCCCACTTCTCTTTTAACATAAGAACTAAATTATACTTTTTACTCAGAGTAAACAGGTTAAAATGGCATTTCAGAATCCATTTGAGATGGTAGATTAATATTCATTAATGCAGAATAAAAGTCTATATACTTTACAAGCATTCATCATAAATTCAGATACACAGGTATCATTTGGACCTGTTATGATTATTTCACTGTTAATATAGGATCATAGGATATTACTAGGCTAACAGCTCTAGAGCCTTCTTAAGCCTAGCCATTCAAGCCCTAGTTTTCCCAGTTATCAATGCCTATGGACTAGAATGGCTTTGGTATATGTCTACGCTTTAGGGCATCTACAAAGTGCCCTTGTCCATCAGTTGATGTATTATAAGAGTATCAAACTCAGTGTTCCCATGACACATTGCTATGAGGTGTTTAACTCACTTTCAAAACCTGGTCAACTTTCTCAATCACTTTGCATCGTTTCTAGTAAAAGCACTTACCTATTCAGTGTCCACAGACGTTATGGACCTCAGTTACACTGCATCTATATGTAAATATCACTGTCTGATCCTTTTACATAAATTGAAAGTGGACGTATATGTTCAGTTATGACTCCAGGAATCCTCTTGGGGCTTCTCCTTGCCATTTCTCAATGGCACATGGAATCTGATTCAGTGAAAGACCTGCCACACACATCATGCAGAAATTACTCTAGATACCGCTTTCTTTCTTACAACAATACTTAATGTCTGGTTTGATCACAGAAAAATCTCATTTCAATGGGTATATATTAGAACCTCGAAGCATCAGTTCTCCGAATACCTAATGGTTGACTTGTAAACAGCAAAAGTTGAAAACCGCGAATGGCCACTTCTGCAAATTTTTCACAGGGAAAAAAATTTGCTTGTCTGTTATCAGGAATTTGCACTTTTCTCCAATGTAGAGTGATCTCAGAGTTGGTATATTTAGTTGGGGGGGGTGTGGGGGTCATGGGGGTGAAGCCCCCCACTTTATTAGATTTGAAAGTTTAGTTGTCTGTTTACCGGTCAAGCAAATTTTCTCCCTGTGTTCTAATATAGACCCCGTTTCAACATACCTATTTAGAAACAGTTCCCCATGTTACTGCACTGTACCAGAAATAGGTGTGGTTCTAATTTAGCAGAAATCACCCCCCCCCCTGTTCACCACTAGATTCAGTATCTTTCTCATTCCAGCCATAAATGTCTGAACCTTTCTGCTAAAGCATTAACAGAACAGTACCGGTTCACTGCTGCACTAACAGAATGAATAATTTATTACTGTTTTAAAAGGTGAAAAAATGCTTCTGATGTAAACTGAATTCCATTACCTATTACAATATGTTTAGGTAAACTATAAGTAGTAAATGTAATCTCTGATATACATATGTAACTATTTTGCATAGGTATCCACCGGGGTCATGATCAAACAATTCATGAATGGACCTGAAAAATCAATATGTAGTCTTTTCCAAAATTGATTTAGAAATTCACGTAAGTGTAAAGGAGCCTACATAGGCTTTATTTAAGCTTTCTGATATGGTACACTTTCGTTACATATGTGCTCAGTTTCCATGTTGAATTTTTGCCACAAAAGATAGCCTTCTGACCTCTGGTGCTGGAAGATCAAAAGGCCATGAGTTATACTCCTACACCAAGTACTTGAAGTAAATTTCCAGTACTGAGACTGCAGTGCAGTATTGGGGGGGGGTGCTGCATTCTTGAGTATGATTTACTTTAGATGAGATGTTTAACTGAGGTTCAATTTACCTGAGCTGCTGGCAGCTAAGGATGCTAGTGAAAAAATATTAGGGGCGGTTACGCAGTGCCTTGGCCAAATTTTCCCTAGTCAGTATGAAAACCACCTGAGGACTCTTCTAAAAAGAGGACACTCACCGGCCTATTGGGACTAAATTGGTTAACAAAAAGTAAGTGAATCAAATAAATACATAAAATTATATGACATGACTTTTAAGCCAGGGCTTTCACTTTTAAAATTTGGGGATGATCTATGTGTAATCTTCTAGTAGTGCTTTTCTCAGTTTCCATGGAATAACTCTCAACTGTCTCTATTTTGGATGAATATTCCTATCTTAGACCTGATTCACCCCTGCTCAGGATATGCGCTATTTTTGGAGGTACATCCCTGTTTTCAGACTTAATTTAACCCTTCGATAATTTTCCGTGTCCCCCTTACCATGTCACTTTTGAAGCTGTCTAGTACATAGAAAACCACATTACATGACCAATATACTGGTGGCAAAAGTAATTTACAGAAAAAAAGACACACATCTTACATCTTTTTTCTGATGCAAAAATAAATGACCTTGTGTGGTAGAATGTTGCAATAGATTTCATTAAACTATATAGATTTTACACTGCCTCAGATAATGTGCTTATATTTTTCATCATTTTGTCACTCTCTGTTTTGTAAACATGTTTCTGAGAAGTATCTCACATTCTTAGTGGAAACAGGAAGAGTTATGTGCTATTTGGTGTTCAGATTGTATGCTAATGAGATGTCCAAATTTTTAGCTGCCTATTCTTTCTTTTCAAAAGCCTTTGATCCTATTTTCAGCATTTACAGGTTGAGATGTATCTCTACCAATAATTTATATCTTCTCTTGCAAAATACATGTAAGCGGCCATCCACTCAATGAGGCAAGCTTTCTATCAGAACAATAACAATTTGGAAAGTTCTCTGTCAGTTCAAGTTTTTCGTGATATCACTTACTATTTTACTGGAGGTTCTTGAAAATGAACTTTGATAAGACCATTTGTTCCTTTGTTAATTCCTTTTGTTACTTTATCAGAAGTCTCTGATAATGGGCTTCTTAATAGACCTTCACCATTGTCATGCTCCTTTGCCATTTTGTATTCCATGCCATAATTATAGGCTGATAAAATGATGGCTTATCTTTGAAAATGTTCTGTTTGCTGTCGTGGCCAAAACGTTATGCTCCCCAAATAGACTTAAAGGTTTATGGTCTGTTACCAACTTGAATCTTCTGTCATAAAGATGCTGCTAAATTTTCTAAAAAATCAAAGCTGAAGTTTTTTTTTCAGTTAGTGAATATTTCTGTGCAGAGAGGAGTTCTTAGGCATAAGTGATAGATTGTTCTTCACTCAGTGGTATAATATGTTGAATCACAGTTCTAACACCATACACATAAGTTAAGGTAATGCAAGAATTTATCTGTATTACCAACACTTTATTACATGTTAATAATCATTTCCATCCACTAAACCGCATTCATTTCCTAATTCTTCCATTGCTGTGAAACTCATTGTTCAGCAACCTTAGGTCCATGGTGTCGTGGTGTAGTGTTTTATCTATTCCAAGAATTTTCACTAACTTTGGTGTTGTAGCACCTTCAAAATCCAGCCTTGTCTTGTTTCACTCCTGAGACTACTAGATGATGGTGGTTTCCTCCAGGCTGATCCTGAGGAAGGCCTCAGTTTATTTTTTGACCTTACTATAATGGAGGCTACCATCATTGTCTTACCTCTGCCTATTTTTGGTGTGGTGTAACTCCTTCATAGGGACCACACCAGATTCTTTTCAGCATCACTCCTTCCTTCCTTCTGCTACAGAAGACATAGAAATTTAGGAAATTGGCATGTTGGGTATTGTTCCAGATGATAATTCCCACCTGCAAATTGCTACAAATTCGAAGGCACATGGTAGACACTCTCATATGTCCTGGATGTTGTTTCCGCAACCATTGCTGTCTCTACACAATGAATACCTTTGGAGATGTGAGGAGATAATTTTGGGTCATCGATGATCCATGACAAGAGATGTGAATATGAAAAGCATTTTCAAATCAGTTTTTTAGAGTTAAAGATGTTCTCTTAATCCTTAAGTGTCTGGAACATTGTTTGAAGTAAGGGCTTCTGCTCATAGGATCAAGAGGTTAGGATGTCATCTAAGGGGAGAACTTGTTCCTCTTTCTTCCACTAATGTAAGTTTTTTTTTTCTTTTTGCGGAGGTTTACATTTCAGAAAACAAAAATCTCCTGGAAATACACTGAACCATACCTTTAGCCCTCTGCCAGATATTGAACTTTATGTAAAAAAAATCTTGAAAAACATAGGAGTAGGGTAAACAGGAATATTTTCATAGAAAATCAAAGCACTTTCGGTGTTCCGATTTCTTCTTCGGGTCAGTTAATGTAGTATATTTTAAATGAGGGAATTCCTACATGCATTGTCCCTTTTCTGTTATCCCTCATCTTCCAAAGAAGATCCACATGGAAAGATAAAGACTCATTCTGATCCTCACAGGTGGAACAGGTGGCTCTATGTTCAGTCCTTAAAACTGAGTAATACAAGAGATAATTGCATTCTGATTACTCAAAGCCCTAACAATTTGACAGCAAGACAGTCTGTATCTCAAGGCTTGGTTATTGCAGTAGATCATTTGTCTACAGAGCTCTGAGGATGTTACTGAGGTGACAGATATCCATATGGGTTAAATTTCCCTCTGGAAACTCAGTTAATGTTAGAGTTCTACTACCTGATCATCAGGCAGCTATAGATTTCCCTGTCCTGTCTTTAATCAGGCTATTAGATTGTGGCCTTAGACGTTTCACAATCAGACTGCATGTTCTGGCCATTTTGGTGGAACATGACTTGGAGAAAGGCAAAATTTTGTCTGAGCACAGGTTAATTATAATATTGTCATAGTTTCCATCTTTGCCTTCCAGTGACCCGACCCCCCCCCCCTTCTCCATGGGATCTCAGCTTCATTACTGAAGTATTGCTTCTTTCTACCCTTTGAATTCAAACGTTTATAAACATGAAGTCAGTGTCATGAAAGATGTTCTTCATGATAATCACCATTTCACTGATGGGTACTTCTGAGCTCCAGCTGCTTATGTTGACAGCTAAATATAGACCATTATTTAACTCATTGCATAGCAAAATGACTAACAGACAGAACCTACTCAGTCAGGGTTTGTAGCACACTTCCCTCAAAAAAGGTGTGTTACTGTGGTGTCCCCCAGGGCTACATTCTGGGGCTACTACTCTTCAGCATATACGTCGCTGATATCAAGAGGCTCTGGCTGACCAAATGTGCCAAAGACTACAAACACAGGACTGCCATCAACACTCCAGAAAACACCCATATCCTCCAATAGGGTTTTAAATGTACAAATGCATGATGTCAGAACCATGCACTTAACACACTTTTGAGAAGCAAGAACACCCCTGCACCTACCACATAAAGGACACTCCCCCTCAGAATAGATGCTGTCATTAAAGACTGGGCCATATGTAGACAATGAGTTCTCCTTCAACTACCACATATCATCTGTATTTAAGGAATCCTTCTGCTTAATCCAATTAATTACTAAAGGCATATTCTTAGGTACAAGGGAGTTGCTGCCTGACTCTACTCCTCCATTATCAAGCTCATATTTGAATATAATGTCCCCATTGTCACATATCTAGTTAAACATGTGATCCGTGTATAACAAAAACATGTCTCTTCATAAAACGAATCACAGGTGTCAGCTATGTGGAGCATCTTAAAGCTCTGCCCCTCTATTCCATCTCTTGTACACTTCTGGGTGGTGATCTCTGCCTGCCCTATGAGGTTGCAAATTACCCTGTCCTAGTTAAACTCCCACATATTTATAAACACCACAAATACCCATTCTATGGATTGAAACCCCCATGAGAATATAAACATCATGAATACCCATTTTATGGACAGAAACAATTATCAGAATATAAACACCACAAATATCCCTGCTATGGACTGAAACCCTCATCAGAATGTAAACAAGACCTCTTGGTGGGGCAGCTATCTTTCCCAAAGGATACCCTCCCCTTGAAAAAACGCTCCTATTCCACATTCAAGTAGCTTCCAAACCTTCTGTAGTTGATTTGATGGGTAACTGTAAATTTACCTTAGGTCTAGTCCCTCCATCCCTTATGAACAGGGGAAGAAGGTAAACTGCAGTGGCTAGGTTCTTAACGGTCTTCTAGACTGATTGCCTAGTATACACCTCTGAATCTCTGCTGAATAAGGTACACACAGGAGATGGTTGTGGATAATACATCATAGTAGCCCCTAGTCATGCCAAGGGAGGATTCTAAATTATTGAAGGAAAATGTAACTAAGTGGTATGGAAGGAAGGGAATACCCATGGGGCAACATGCCAGTATTAGAATGGGTGATTATATTCTCTAAGGCAGAGAAGTAGTGGGGAGCAGCTGATGTTATGGATCATGAGGAGTTTATCCAGCTGGTGTGGGATGAAGACTATATGAGGAACAAAATAATTCTGTTTGTGAGCCATACCACGACAGAAAAGGTCAGGAATGTCCATGCAAAGGTGCCATTAGCCAAAAGCGATCATGCCTTAGTGTAAGTTACTGTATCCTTAGTGTAACCACACTTGGAATACCCCATACATATCCAGTATCCATACAGGAGAAAGAAATGGGTGCGATAAACAGGGTGCAAATCAAAGTAGCCAGAATGATTAAGGAAATTGGTGAGAAAAGGAGGGGGCTTTAATTATAAAAATAAACTATTTCACCTGGAGATGGTGGGAAAGGGGAGATGATATAGATGCACAGAACTATGACAGGCCATTGTAGCAGGATCAGACTGGAAAGACAGAGTAAGACAGGAAATGGGAATGATTAGTGGATCAAAAGGGACCAGGTTTGAAACAAATATGAGGTTATTTCATTAAAAGAGTGATGGATAAGGGAGATGTGTTTCTAGATACTGAAGAAGAACACAAAGTAGTAGATGGTTCATAGGATGATACTAGGCTATTGGCCCGTAGGCCCTTATAAGCCTAGCCAAGAATTTCACCCATGTTCCCTCAAAGTCAGCACTTGTTTTCCCTGTCCAGCAGGGACACAGGTAGAATCCCGGGGGTATATTTTCTGTTTCCCATCCAGTCATCCAGATTCCTCTTAAAGAGGGCTAGAGAGGTACTCTGCTTGACATAGAGAGGGAGTCTATTCCACATATTCAGAAAGGCTTGGGATAAGTAGAAAATGGAGGAAAGAAGATCAGGGCACATGAGAGGTACTAACAGCAGCAGATGATACAAGCACCATTGTGCGTGGTACAGCTGTATATCCATACATTTCTATAAAGATGAAACAAAGTGGAATAGACATGCAGAGCAGTCAGAAAATGTTTAACACAGTCTAAGTGATTTTCTAATAAAGCAATTTAAATCCAAATGAAATGAAGGCAGATGATTATCAACTGCGATTATTTCTACAGTGGTATTACTAATGCTTCAGGACCATCCTATACTAGGCCCTACTTGGATCCTTGTGTGGTCACCAACTTTTGCCAAATTAAGTGGCACGGTCAGTAGGTGACCATTGCACTTGGCAGGAGCTGGCATATTCAGTCAATTAAATGACATAAAAAATTAGCTTAAATCCAAATAGCAGCTGCTGTTCAGATTTCTTTCTCATAAATCAATCGCATGAGCTGTTGTAGAAATTTTGACAGGTCATGTTAGTAACTCCCACAAAGATTGACAGCTGTAGCCACCAGCTAACCTCCAGCAAGAAGCTACCTCATTAAAAGTGTCCCTCGCATGCTGCAGCAACATCGCTGTAATGATTACTAAACTAAATTTGTCTGTGTACTGTTGTGTACAGTATTGTGTGAATTCCAAAAGAATGGTCCTCTATACAAGAAATGGAAGAAAAAGGGCAAACAGTGCAATGTGCAGTATGTTCAAAACACCTTTTGGCTTCTATTCCACTTTTTTTCTTGGCAACTGACTGTCTCCTTTGGCTGTTGGCACTAACTGCATAATAAAACAGTTAGCAAATGCATTAGAATTTAAACAAAAGCATTGTATACTTACAATTGATTATATTATAAAGTTTGTTAAGTGATTTTTTTTTTCCAAAATACCAGTTTTGTACAATACTGAAAATGTATGCTGTCCAGAAACATGCATCATTCGGGGTAGGGTAGGGCTACATTATAGAAGATGGTGTACAGTTTGAAAAATCTGGGCTGCACCTCTGTTTAACTATTCTTGAATATATTGAATATTGCAGGCATATGTGTAATTGGAAAGGGTGAGTAGAAGCCATACCCCCAAATGTCAAGAATGTTGCCTCTTAATTTTGGTGCTTTCCTCATAAAATTGGTGGTTTTCCAGCAAATCATTAGGACTGATGTCACTAAATAATGATAGATGTTTGAGTCTTCATATCCTTCAAAAAACACATGTTGATACAAAACTTGTTATACTAGAAACTTTCTAACTTTATAAGAGCAATATTTAAAATCTGTCCCTGATTTTGGCCTCTGTCCCTCATTATTTTTGGCTTTGTCCAAACTTCTTGCGCTAAAAGGTTGATAAGTACAATGAAACCAGACAGCAGAGTGATCAAGTATTAATAGCCTGTTTTACTACAGAGGTAGGTCACAGTTTGCATGACTTTCTCAGGAGGGAATGCAAAGTAGAGCTGCTGGAAACCATAGGGCCGATTTTTAAAGGTTACAGTCAGGTACTGGGGTTGTGAACATTGCCAAAAGGCTATATTCATCTATCATGACAGAGATATTGCTGGGAGTGTAATGGTAAGACAGGGTTAGGAGGTATATATGTGAGGGGCAGCATGAGTGGATGTACATGTGAGTGTGTGTCTGCCTGGGAGGCAGCAGTAGGAGGGTATTGAGGGATTACATTAGGAGTGCGTGTGTGTGTGGGGGGGGGTGACTATGTGAGTATAAAAGAATAAGGTGTGTGTGTGTGTGTGTGTGTGTGTGTGTGTGTGTGTGTGTGTGTGTGTGTGTAGAAGAATAGGTGAATATTTGTGTGAATGCCATCATGCGGGAGGGGTCTGTTTCATGTGTGGCTGTGTGGTCTTGGGTAGTTGTCATACTTCCATACTCTCCTAAGAATATGTGTGTGTGTGTGTGTGTGTGTGTGTGTGTGTGTGTGTGTGTGTGTGTGTGTGTGTGTATAGAATAGGTGAGTATTTGTGTGAATATCATCATGTGGGAGGGGGATGTTTCATGTGTGGCTGTGTGGTCTGGGGTAGTTGTCATACTTCCATACTCCCCTAAACTAACATGCAGAGCCTGCAACACTGGGTGGGATGAACCACTAGCCATCAATGATAACTCCTAAAATTCATGCCTATGTGGTACTTAGAATGGGGAATTGGGATGGGGGGATCACTAGACACCAAGGGTGTCTCATGCCTTAATGGCTCTTTAAGAGTACAGGGATTGGGGGGGATCACTAGACACCAGGGTAACTGTAATGTCTTGTGCTTTAATGGCACTACAACATTACAGGGATTGGGGGCGGGGAGAACACTAGACATCAGGGATACTAAATATGGCATGCTTTAAAGGCACATTAAATAAAAGAAGCTTGGAATCAGTAGACACCAGGGAAATGTAGAGCGTGTTAAAGGCAGTTAGCAGACCTCAAACTCTGTACCCTCCTACCTCCCACGGAGGATATTAGCTGATACTAGAAAACAAATTTTATATATATATAGATAGATATATATATACAGCTTGTGACCTAGCATGCATTTACTGAAGAATATGAAGTGTGAAGCTTGAACATCTGGCATTAATGAATGACAGTCATCATCTTTGAATTACCTGGGCAGGGGAAAAGGAGTAATTTGGGACATTCTGACAACAGGTAAGGGATATATTGTGTATTTGGGTGGTTTATTATGTGCTGCTGTGTGTGGGGGAGTGACTGAGGGGGGAAGGAGGTACTGTGCTTAAATGATGCCACTGACACAATTAACTACCGTGGAAGTGCTGATCAGCACAATTAAATGTAACAAATAACTGTGATTCATAGACATGCAAATTAGGGGATAATTAGATCTTTCCCCATTGTGGCTAATGTGTCTATGAATGACAAATCAATGCATCTTGTAAAGAGGGCCTTTTTACTGCGAGCCGTACATCCTGAGCTAGTGCTCTTAATGAATCCCTGACCATTATTTTTGCAATACTGTTTTTCAGCTGTACCATTGCACCAATCTGCTGGGTTTTGGCTGAAACCATTCTATTTGGAGAAGTTCACTGACCTAGTTAATAGGTATAATAAATATGTAATTGGGACTTATCATTGCTACTAAATTCATCAAGTATATTCAGTTGTATGCGTCACACACTGTGTAAACAGACCTTCCTAGTTTTGTTGCTGCAAAAAAGAAAGTGTTTTCTTTATCATGACATAATATCATTTTCCTGTGGTCTGCTCACACAAAGTCTTAGACAATTCAGGGGACCAGCACTGAAGTGAAAAGAAGGAGCCTTTACACAATGTGATTTAGGTTGTAGATCACTGGAATGCCATCTGCAGTAGGTGATGGAGTGAGGTTTCATGGAGACAGTCAATAAAGGTATGGATTTGAGAAGAGATTGGGAGGAAGCAATGCAGAAGGGAAGAAATATAATGACTAAATGAACATTTGCTCAGAAATATTTGGCTTCAGATTCACTTTCCATCAGCACATTTATGTATTCCTAGCAATAATATTACCAAAATAAAATTATATTACTGATTTAAGAGATAACACGATTTTGTTGCAGAGAGCAAAAAACTTACTAGCAAGAGTGAAAGTACAGTTGTGTAAAATCTTACCATAGCAGTAGATGGCTCTCTTTTCACTGTTGCAGTATTCATCACCTCTGGGATCTCCTGTCAAGGATAGTCCAACATTCGGCAAGTATACCAAAGCCATTATTATCTAGGAGTGTCAAATGTCAGATGTGTGGTCCCTGCACAAGCATAGGGCATAAAGATGATGTACGAATGCTCCCTACCCAGAACTGAAGTGCCCCAGGAGAACTAGGACTCCTGATGAAAACGAGAACATGTACATCCAGAAAAATGGAAGAGAAGGGGAAGAACCAGAAGGAAAATATCACCCATGGAAAAAAAAAGAACAGCAGGTAGGAGGGTGGGAGTGAGTACTGTAACAGTGAAAAGGACATCCCCTGATATGGTAAGATTTTACCCAAATGTACTAAGTCCTTCCATATCACTGTTGCAGTATTTCACCTCTGGGAAAGTAGAAAAGCTACTGTGAATGTAACTAAGGAGGAGAAAGGCAAGAGGAGCCCTCCACAAACACATGAAGGATAGCCAAGGCAAACCTGCCCTGACCCTGGAAATGATATCCAGTTTGTAATGTTTAGTGAATATATGAGCCGAAGACCAAGTAGCTGTTTCAAGGATGCAGCTGGTGTCCAGCCCCCTTAAGAAAGCCCCCAAGGAAACAAATGCCCTAGTAGAATGAACCCTAACAGATGCAGACAACTGCTTGCCATAAAAGGAATACCAAAAGGAAACGGTTTGATTAGAAACTGCCTAACAATATGCCCTGGTATTAATGGAAACAAAAAGTTGGTCAGACTTACAAAAGGCCTTTGTTTTGACTAAATAAAACCTGAGCTGGCTATGTAAGTCCAAGGAATAAAGAACCTTCTCACTTGCAGACTGCAGGGAAGGGAAAAAGAAGGGATGCTGGATAGACTGATTAAGGGACAACTCATTAACCACCTTGGGCATAAAAGAAAGCTTCATATGGAGAGAGGCCCTGTCTCTATGAAAAAACATAGAAGGAGGGACTGCCATGAAGGAGTTCAGACACGTGTCTGGCAGAGGTTAAAGCAACAAAAAGAAAAAAACTTCCAGGTGAAATGTTGTAAAGAGGCAGCAGCAGCAAACTCGAAAGGAGCCTGAGTACGTTTTTCAAAGACAAACAAAGGGCTTTCTTGGGGGTCTGAAATGATGGATGCCTTTTAGAAATTTATTGTCTCAAATCTATATGTCAGAGGAAGAGTCAGTGGCTGATAGGCAGAGATTGCCAACAAGTGAGCTTTCACTGAAGAATACGCTAAGCCAGCATGCAGCAGTTCATACAAGTAAGAAAGAACCAAGGGGACACCTACCAAAAAGAGATCCTGGTGAAGATTAAGACACCAGACAGAAAATCTATTCCACTTAGACATATATAATTTTCTGGTAATGGGTTTTCTGACCTCCTGCAGGACCTTAAGCATCTCCACAGAAAATTGAGGCTGAAAGGAATAAAAAACGTATCACCCCAGGTGTCAATTGAAGAGTGGACTGTTGAGGCTAAAGGAGAGATCCGTTGTCCTGTATAAGAAGGGCCATTTGGTGAGGTAACTTTTGATGATTGCCCCTGGCCAGATGGAATAAGAGAGGAACTCTTGCTGACTGGACCAAAAGGGAGTCACCAACAAGATTTTTGGAGAATTTTTCTCTATCTGGTTAAGGACCTTGTGAAAAAAAGAAGAAAGGCATAAAGGAACCTTCCACTCCAAGAAAAAGACATGGTGCCCACTTTCCAAGTCAAAGGATATGGGACTCTGGAACAGAACTTGAAGCTTGGAAGTTGCCTGTTCAAAGGGGAGGGAAAGATATCTACTTGAGTAATACACCCACAATGAACAATGTCTAGAAACACATCACTGTGAAGCATCCATATATCTAGAAGCACATCTCTATGAAGCATTCATTCATGAGGCTTTGTCCTGGACCTGCTGAGAAAATCTTCCACAAGGTTGCACTCTGAAAGTATGTAGACTACCTGTAGGGTGACCTGCAGCTTGCTTGCTATTTCCCATGGTTAAAGGACTAGTCTGAAAAGAAGTCAAGACCTTGTGCCCCTTGTTTGCTGATGTACCATATGACTGTGGTATTGTCTGTTTAAACCTTCAAGGGATCTGCCACCCAGAATGAATGGAAAGCTTGAAGTGCCAGAACAAGAGCCCTCATTTCCTTGATGTTGTTGTGATCCACCCTCAGCTGAGGAAAGCAAAGGCTTTGAACCTTCAGGGTGCCTGAAGTGATTCTCCTCCCCAGCTCTGAGGTGTCTGTTAAGAGTTCTTGGGATGGCTGAGGAGGTTGGAAAGGAGCACCTGGATTGAGAGATATCTGTTGAATCCACCAATGAAATTCCAGTTAGATACAAGGCAGCAATGGAACTAGATAGCCTAGTGGGTGGCAGTGTTGAAGTCACACTGATCTTAGATACTACTGAGACTTCTTCATATGAAGTCTGACCCAGGGAAGCATGGAGATGGTAAAAGCCATAAACCCTACTCCCTGGCCAGAAGACAGGACAGGGGTAGCAGGGAAAGAAAGTAACTCATGAGAGAAAACCTTGGAGGTGTGGAGAAAGACTAACACTGGAGCAGTTTGGATCCTGCTGGCTAGAAAAAATGTGGTCCTGAGATGGAGTCAACATTGACATCTGAAAGCTGACAGTAAACCCCAGACTGTGTAATAGAAACTGGGTAAAATGAAGATCCTGCAATAGTTTGGTTTGGGATGGGGCTTGAATGAAGAGGTCATCCAGACAGGGAAATATCTGAATGCCCTGAAGCCTGCAAAAGGAGACCACTCGAGGTAGGCATTTGATGAATACCCTTGGGGCTGTTGAGAGCCCAAAGGGCAAAGCAGAGAAACACAATAATTTCCAGAATAGAGGGTGGATAGGAAACTGAAGGTAGCTGTCCTTAAGGTCCAGGGAAACTCAAAAGGCCTGGTGAAGCAGCAGACAAAGCAAAGTCTGAAGAGAAAGAATTTGGAAGGATGGTACTATGAGGAAATTGTTCAGAAAGGAAAGGTCCGAGGCAGGTCTCCAAGACACCTCTTTCCTGGAAACCAGAAACATTCTGGGTTAAAACCCTAGACCCTTCTCAATCTGTGGCATGGGTTGAATGGTACCCTGTTCTAACAAACCCTGCAATACTTCTGGAAAATGAGGAAGTTGTTCTCTAGGAGGTTGGGGGATATCTTAGAAGGAGGGAAGGGTTTTCCGGGCCATAAAGTAACCCTGCTTGATAACAAATAGAACCAAAGAGTCTGAGGTGATCTTTTGCCAAACTGGGAGAGACACAGAAAGCCTGAAGGACAAGGGAACCTGGTCAAGAGGATGGGAGGGCAGAAAGTCAGATGGCTGTAGACATCTCAGGAAAGGACTGCTTTTGGGGTCTATGCATTTGAGTAGGCTTTTCAGAAAACACACACCTAGGAGCCTTCTTACCCTGGGAAGTCTATTTAGACAGTCTACACAAAAAGGGAGTCTTACTTGGATAGTTTCTCTGAAACTTGGAAATGGGAGAAAATAAAATGTGATTCAAACCTTTCATGGCTTTACTTTGATCCTGCAAGGTCTTAAAGAGCTCTGCCACAGAAGTGCCAAACAGGTTTTGGTTATCAAAAGGGGCATCAAGGAGTTTTGTTTTAATATCATCAGGCAAGGCTTGAAGGTGAAGCCAGGATAAGGATCTATCATGCATTACTGCAAATAACAAACTAAAAATCTCAGCACAGGTGGAAAAACTTAAAAGGCATGCAGATAAATATAAAGGAAAGGTACAAAATAAGCAATTTATTGATGACCCAAAAAAGTTTCATAAAGAACTGGGAAACGAGGCAAAATTAGCTGAAAGACCACCAAAAAAAGGAGAGATAGATATATTTTGGAGAAGTATTTATGAAGATCTTGTGGAACATAACAAAGATGCTTAATGGATATTGATGGATAAAAGAAAGAATAAGTTTAAAGCTACAGGATATGAACTGGGATGAAGTAACAGCCAGAGAGATTGAAACAAAGTTAAGAAAAGCCTCTAATTGGAAAACCCCAGGCCCAGATACAGTACCTAACTTCTGGTTAAAAGTATTAACATCTTTGCATGAAGATTTAGCCATGAGTAAGTACTGTTTATATGTGCACCCTGAACAGACACTAAACTGGCTAACAACAAGAAACACAATGCTCCTACTTAAGAGTGAACCTGCAAGCTACCCTAAAAATTATAGACCAATAACTTGCCTTCTGATGACGTATAAGCTATACACTGGAATTGATGCCAGCAGAGTTTATAGTGATTTAGATGAAAACTCAATTATGGCAATAGAACAAAAGGGCAATCAAAGAAAATTATTTGAAACAAAGGATCATTTGTTGTTAAATAAAGTCATAGTGGAGAAGTGTAAAAAGGGGAAGAATCTAAGTATGGCATGGATTGACTACAAAAAAGGCATTTGATAGTATCCCACATTCATGGATAAAAGAGTGCTTAAAATGCATAAGATACACGCTACATTGATCGACTACATGACAGTGACCATGAAAGAGTGGCAGACCACTTTGCAATTAAGCCATGATAAAGGAAAAATTATCATCCCAGGGATAAAAATTCAAAGGGGGATATTCCAGGGTGACTCTGTCACCACTGTTATTCTGTCTTTCCCTTAACCCATTAAGCTGTCTACTTAACAGCTTAGGCCATGATTATAATTTGTCTCCTAGAAAACAACAAAGTGTAAAGACTTCTCATCTTTTCTTTGTTGATGATTTAAAACTGTATAGCTCCATCTGATGAGGAACTGAAAGCACAACTGCAAGTTGTGAAAACTTTTTCAGATGATATAAGAATGTCATTTGATGTTGATAAATGTGTAAAAGCAACCTTTAAATCAGGAAAACTGGAGCACCAAGAAAACATCAGTTTGGGATAAGAATGTGATATAAAAGAACTTGAGCAAGAGGGAATGTATACATATTTGGGAATTGATGAAGGATCAACAATAAAACATGAAGAAATGCAAATTAAACTTAGTAAGGAATACTTTAGAAGACTTAAATTAATCCTTAAAACTGCGCTGACATCTAAGAACAAAATTCAAGCTATAAACCAATTTGCTCTTCCTGTCCTAACTTACAGTTTTGGAGTGATTGACTGGTCCCAAAACATCTTGGATAGATTAGACAGGAAAACAAGAAGGGTGCTTCATGCTCACCAAATGATTTATAAAAATCAGTGCATACCAAGATTATACATTCCCCATTTCAAAGGAGGGTTGGGCCTCCTTGAAATTGATTACATGCATAGATTTGCACTTGTGGGACTGCACACATATCTGCTGACCTCATAAGACCCAAACCTAGTGGAAGTTTTTTAACATGAGGAGAATAAATCTAAGATGACTTCTCTGCTTAATCTAGCAGAAGAATATTGGCATCAAGCAGGACAGCAAATCAAACCAGAAGTAGATAACAATCAGGCAGTAACTGAATATGGCAAAAAAACAAAAGAAAGTGCCTCTCGTCCCTCCCTATCATAGATGACAAGCAATTGGGGTATTTCATTTAGATGCTTTAATACATACACATACATCAAGATTGATAGCAGCATCATAAAATATAAATGAACTGGTTAATAGACAGAACTTATATACATAGATGCTTACATCTCAACAGCTCACTACAAAATGGCAGTCAGGCTTGCATGTGCTCAGTATTTATACGCTTGTGCAAGGCCTTGGATAGCTTCTTAAAGGTACATACACACACTGATCTACATCCTCCCTCTTAAAAAAGATCGTCCTTAGTAAAAACAACATTAGAGTTAGACATGCATTATTATAGACATTAGAAACAAACACAATGTTCATGTCCAAATTGCCGTGTATCTGTTACATGGTCTGGAGGTACGACCAGTTCTCATAACATAACAATCTGGACTGAATTTAGCAACAGGGCCAGTCTTCATGAACAACTCATATCAGGAACGTCTGGATTCATCACAGGAATGGAAGTATTCTCTGGAGCATCCTCTGGAATTGGAACACCGGACAACTCACTCTGAGAAAAAGAGTCTCTCTCACAAGCTACGTGCTGTGGTTTGGGCTCAGACACCAGTCTCAAATATTTCCAATGCCACCTAAACTCTGCTCCCTGTGATTTGACAATATACTATCTTGGCTCTGGGCAAATATTCTTCACAACACCAATCCGATCATAACCTTTGGATGTTTGCATCCTTACCACTTCTCCTTCTCATCACAGATTGAACAGTTTGCTGGTCTTGTCATAGAAGGACTTCTGGGTTAAATGCTTCTTCAATAGATTGGATTTCACTGACCTGTTGTTCTTGATACATGGAACCAACACAGTAGTGTGGTTCTGGTTTGACTCGAGAGAAGTTTCTGGTCAGGTGAACCAAGATGTTTCTCACGAGGAATGTTTCTGAGATTCAAAACATCACTATTGTCTTGTTTTGACTTCTCAAGTAACTATTTTGCACTTTGAACTGCCAAACTATTTGACTGTGGATACTCTGCAATACTCGTGACATGAGTAAAGTCCTATTCTTCTGCAAATCTTTTGAACTGTTAGCTTGTAAACTGCATGCCATTGTCAGAAATAACTTTGTACGGACTATCATGGACTGCAAAATGATGCTTCATTTTAATAATGAAAGTACTGGATGCTAGGTTAGGAAGTAGGTCAATCTCGAACGAATTGGAGTAACAGTCTACTAACACCAAATAATTTTGACCATTCCACTCAAAAATGTCAGTGGCTACTGTCGACCAAGGTAGTTCAGGAATCTGGTTAACCTGAAGTGGATCCTCCTTTAGATGTGGCTTCATAATATTACACAATGAACAAGATAAAAGTACTCTCTGAATGTCTTGTGACATAGAAGGCCAAAATGCTAGACCTCTCGCTCTTCTTTTGGTAGAGTCAGTTCCTGGGTGACCATGATGCAAGATAGTAATGTACTCTTGTTGCAAGGACTGTGGAACAATTACTTTCAGACCTTTCATAATGATACCTTTGTCAGACAAAATGTCATCTCTGTATGGGAAATAAGGTTGCACTTCTTGGGGTAAACTAGATTATTCTGATGGCCATACTTGTTTAATCAAGCGGTTGAGCCTTTGTAAAACTGGATCTGTGGCTGTGAGATCTTTCAGCTCATCAAGATGTGTGGAAGAAAAATTTCTCACTTGCATGATTTCAAAATCAAGGTTCTCATCTTCATGCTGTTCAGTGGTGTTTCTGGGCAATCCATACAATGTATCAGCAAGATAAAGAAGTTTGTCTTTCTTATAGACAAGATCGAAATTATACTTTTGCAATCTCAACATTATGCGTTGCAATCTGGCTGGAGCTGAACATATTGGCTTTCTCAAGATAGTGACTACAGGTTGGTGGTCTGTTTTGATCTTGACAGGTCTACCATAAACATAATCATGGAACTTAGAACATGCAAACACAATTGCCAAAAACGCTTTCTCTATTTAAGCATACTGAATTTCAAATTGGGTAAGACTTCTTGATGCATAGGCAACAGGTTTACCCTCTTGTAGAATGACTGCACCAAGACCAAATTTTGAAGCATCACATGAAAGAGTACCTGGCTTGTGAACATCATAGTATCTCAAGAGTTTGTAGACTAGCAATTATCTGTTTCAGGACATCAAGTGCTCTTTGGTGTTGCTCTAACCAAGACCATGATACATCTTTACATGTCAGCTCTCTAAGCGGTGCTGAAAGTTGGCTCAACTCTGGAATGAACTTGCCTAGATAACTAACCATACCAAGAAAACTTTGCAGGGCTTGAACACTGTCTGGAGCTGGCATCTCAAGAATGGCTGTTTGCTTTGAAGGGTCTGGTCGTAGGCCTGAACTAGTAAATAAATGACCAACATAAGTAATCTCTTGTAGACTGAATTTGCATTTCTGTAGATTGAGCTTAAGATTAACTTGACGTGCTCTTTCTAGAACTTTTCTGAGGTTTCTGTCATGCTCTGCTTCACCATTACCTCCTACTAGTATGTCATCTACTACAGTAGTACGATACCCAGAAAAAAGTTGCTCCATTGCACACTGAAGAATTCACTTGCAGAATTAATCCCAAATGGCATTCTCAAAAATCTGTACCTTCCAAAAGGAGTACTGAAAGTAGTGAGCAATGAGGATTTTTTTTATTAAGCTGAATTTGCCAAAATGAACTCTTTGCATCTAAGACAGAAAAAACAGTGGCATTTGTCATCAGACCGGCGACTTCTTCGACTGTCCTTATTGGAAGATGAGGTCTTTTTAGTGTTTTGTTCAAATCTGGTGGATCGATACATAGTTATCTGAGCTTTTCTTAGGAGCTACCACCATGGAAGATACCCATTCAGTTGGTTTTTGAAATGGACAAGTCACACCTTGTTTTATCATTTTATCTAGCTCGGTTTTGATTCTGTCAGGCATGGCTACTGGACCTTTTTGAGCTGGTCTGATAACTGGACTGACATCTGGATCTAACTTCATGCCATACTCAGCTGGAAGCTTCCAAAATAAATAAAAAAGCTTCCCTATTTTGCCTTCGAAGAGATCAGCATAGGTAGAAAAAATGTACTGGGTGAAATTAGAGTAGTGGTCTTGCAAGCTAACTTAATGGATTTCATTATTAAATGAAAGCAGTCCCATTTTCAAACTGTCTCTGAGCCCTAATAATGACTGGACATGCCTCTTGACCACATAAAATAACAAGTTGTAGCTTCTCCCAGCAGACTAACATGAAAGCACTACTGAACCTTCAGTTTAAAATTCTTCACCACCATAAGCACCAAGCTTCATATACTTTGCCAAATCAATCCTTTTACCTTGACCCACTCTAGAGAATGTTGCTGCTGACATAGTATTACACCTGGAACCTGTGTCAACTTTAAGCTCTGTGCTTTTTCCATTTATCCGAACAGTACAATATACGTCACTCTTTGCCCTTAAATTTACTGCATCAGCTGTTTCATGATGTACTGACACACCATCAACATAAAGAGCATGGTTGCAGCTTTGTAATTGATCGACTTGTTTCTTGAAATGTTCCTTTTTAATAAAAGAATGTGGGCCTTTTGATTTACAAAACCTTTTGAAATCATTCTATTTATTGCATTTGTGGCTTTGTTGACCACAAGCTAAACATTTTTACCTTAGGATTCATGATTTCCACCACAATTACAACAGCTGACAATGAAACTGGGTAAGCATCCACCCTCACCTTTATGCCTGTTTGCTGACTCACTCATGCTTCAGTGAGACTGTGTGAACTCTGGAATTTGCTGGAAAGCTCTGGGATTTACCAGTGAGTGCTGCAGGGGCTGCAGTAGCTGTCATGTTCTTGGGCTTGTTTCTTTCAACCACATGCTGCATACTATCAACATGAGCTTTGTCGCCATGCCTTCTAGAGCTATTCTCATTTGTAAGCATATGTATGTGCTTTTTTGTGAGCTCATATAGCTGACAAATCTCAGTGGCCTTATTCAAAGTTAAATCACTGTCATGAAGCAAAATCTTTCTCACAGCATCATTTTTAATACCACACACAAGTCTGTCCTTTATCAAGTCATCCCTTAAATCACCAAATCTGCATGTTTTAACTTTGTTTCTCAAGTCAGTTATATATGCTGCAAAAGTTCCTCCAGGCTTTTGACCCCATGTGTAAAGAAAGTGTCTTTTCCACTGTAACATTCATTTGGGGGTTACACATTTCTCTAAATTTACTTTTTAAGCACTCAGGGTCCTCCCTTGACTCAGTCTGTTCAACAATATGACAGTTTTCTCCCTCTCCTGTATAGATAGCAGGTGCATACACAAAAGAACATTCCCTTTCAATGGCTTCTGACCCAGCTAAATTAAACAGAATAAATGCCTTTGTACATCATCTTTATCAGAAAATTCAGCCTGTATGAAAATGTATTCTTGCACAAACACTCTCCAGTTCTCTGCAATATTATTGTCAAACACATGTGCATTGGGTTTTCCAAGTATGCATAAACGGGTCTACTTCTATTTGCTGACAGCCCATTTCACTGAAACCCATTTGGTTGAAAAGCTCATTTCATTGACAAAAGTATTCAAGGCAAAAACCTGGGTTTTGCCCCCCTCCCCACTGTTGTGTGACTGTGGAGTTGTTATATATAGTTGGGGGGGTGTGGGGGGCACAGCCCCCACCTAGAATGTTTGTCAATGAAATGAGCTGTCAACCAAATGGGTTTCAGTGAAATGGGCTGTCAGCGAATAGAAGTAGACCCGCATAAACACACTGAAAATATAGCCCTTGTAATTATGTACAAACTGTTCTGTGAGCTTGTAATAACATTCAAATGCACAATAAACTCTTTGAAATACTGTACTTTGCGAAATATGCTCTGTAATGCCTGTATTTTGCAAAATAACTTTACTGTAATACTACACAAACTTGTGAACACTTAATACACTTCTGATAATTCAGATATCTTTAATTAATACAAAAAATATGTGCTTAGCAAAAATGCATCCATTTCCTCTTATTTTATTCATTTTATGCAATTCAGACTTTATTTCAAACATTTTCTGTAGTAATTCAAATATTTTTTCAATATCGGACATATCAGTTTATTCGAATATCATTTAGAGTGTTCTGTAGGCCTTGTTTCATATTTTGCAAATAAGACATAGTTTTGAAAAAGTTTTAATATCTGAAATTCATTTCTGACCTGTTTTGTGAATTACGCATGCAGTGCGGATGATCCACTTCTTTATATTCCTCCAATGCCAACCAGGTGCCTCTCAGACTTAAGTGGAAGAAACTGGAACTATTTCTGGCAGCAAATTGTTTCAGCCATTCTTCTTCTAACATCATGTCCCTTTAGACATGCCACTTCTGACACCATGTCGCTTGGCCCTCTCTAACATAGATGACAAGTAGGCAGAGTATTTCATTTAGATGCTTTAATACATATAAATACATCAGGATGGATAGCAGCATCATAAAATATAAATGAACTGGTTAACAGATAGACCTTATGCACTTACATGCTTACATGTCAACAGCTCACTACAAAATGGCAGTCAGGCTTGCACGTGCTCAGTATTTATACATTTGTGCAAGCCCTTGGATAGCTTCTTAAAAATACATACACACATATTGATCTACAGAATGAATATAAGGTGAAGGACCAGATGAGAAAACAAGAAATGTGGAAAATGCATAAATATAGTTGCAAGTATATAAAACATCTGGGAGAACCTCATGTTGATCAGGATCAAACGCAGGAATGGTTAAGGAGAGGCATTTCAAACCAGTAGATGAAAGGTTAGTATTGGCGGCCCACGACTGTGGGCTATGTACATGTTGGTTTACAAAGTCCATTGAACATGTGGGAAAAACAGAAAAATTTATGTTTTGGAATACCTAATTGGAAATAGTTGCACACCTTGTTGCTAGCAGTGATATACTAATGGCAGAAGGGCTGTATACTGAAAGAAATAATAATGTGACAAGACTGTTGCACTGAGGATTGTGCAAACATTATGGTACTGAAATGGCTGAAAAACACTGGAAACATGAGCCGAAAAGCATCACAGAAAATGATGACGTCTACATCACATGAAATCACCCATTACCAAAAATTCAAAAGACAGATGCTGGAAAACCAGATATAGTAGTCTATGAAAAGAAGACAAAAGTAGCACTGATCACTGAAATCGCACCACCCAGTGACTACAGTGTCTTGCATAGAGAGACACAAAGTCATAAAATATCAAGATTTGCAGGCAGAAATGAGAGCAATGTGGAAAAAAGATACCCAGACAGTTCCAATACTAGTAGGAGCAATTGGTCTTATAAAAAATAATTTACAATCATATTTTAGATATGTTACCAGTACATGTAACCCTGTATGAATTGCAGGAGGAGTTATTACTGAGCGCAAAGCAGGTGCTGCAAAGAGCACTTCTGACTGACATCAAAGACTGAAACAATACTAATTTCATGAACTTTAATTGTACTTTGACTTAGGAATGTGGTCCTTTCCCATCATGGAATTAGAAACCCAAAAGACTTGGAGAAATTAAAAAAGTGTGAAGCCAGGAATAGCACCTCATCACAGAGCCAGAGGCAGCAGTCATAGAGGAAGCATCTGCTGCCACATAGCTGCACTTTACAGAGTGACGGGCAACTTGAGAAGTGGAACCTAGTAATTAAACAGCTGAGGCCTTACCATCAGAGTCAAGCATGTCAGAGACAATCTTTCCAATCTGGAAAAGAAGAGACAAAATGAAACTTGTCATATGGGTCTGGAAATTTAAAACCCTAAAGGCTAAAGTAGCAGAAGTGTATACGTTCTTAAAAATCCTCTCCATAGCTCTATAGTCCTTGTCCAAGGGAAGGAGCTTAGAAGAGGGCAGCACCCTAGATGGCTTATCAGTAGAAAAAGAAATCTTCACTGGATCAGATGAAGGACACTTGTACAAGAACTTGCAGGCGTCCAACACCTTGTAGAACCTGTCAGGTTTTTTAGAGGCTAGAAGTTGGGTGTTTGGGGCCAGTAAAGCAGCAGAAAAGATATTCAACAGAGAAGTCAGAAGAGGAGTAACAGCAGAAGGTTTAGGAGAGTCCATTTGTAACAACCCTTAATACCTTTTCTGGATGTTCAATACCTGGGAGCAATCCCATTTCAAATAGTCTATCATACGCAGGACTGTGTCTCCAAAGGCTAGTTCCTTCAAAGGAGAATCAGGACTGACAGATTCCTTCTCCTATGACCCATAGTATAAAGGAGAAGGCAACTGAGAGGAGTAGACTAAGGAGTCAGCATCAGAAACAGAATCTTCATCTGAGGATTCAGTATCATGTGCCATTTTGGGGGTAGAGGAACTGAAACTCCCTGAGGAAGCTTTAAAGCCATCAAAGCATTGAACATGCCTTTGAAGTCCTGCCATTCCCTTTGTGGATGTCTATAGCTGACACCACATGTTTATACTTCTGTCTTTTCTTTAAGGGGACATCTGCCCTAACAAAATGGGATGGTTTGGACCCCTGCCTGGATTCAGTCAAGGTATCTGGTACTTCTACCCTGACAAGGATCTGAGGAATCCCTTTAGGCCCCTCAGAGATAATTAGATGTGGCTCCTCCTCAATGTCCACAGTGGACATTTGCAAGGCATCCAAGGACGTGTGAGAAGTAGTTTTTATGCCGACTTCAGAGAAGGCAGCGGCAAAAGAAACTGATGGCAATACCGAACTGCCCCCTGGGTTCTCATTCACCTTACGAGAGACGTCCGATGCAGGCTGGACAGCAGCAGTCTCAGGCCTAGATTTCTTCACCTTCTTCTTGAGCAGTGGCTATACCACAGCATGAGTGAATTCTGCCATGGTACCTTGGGTCAACAGCTGTGTAAAGTTATAGGTACAAAAGCCTGACAGATGGAACACCAAGTGTGGTCATGAGTTGCACTTAAGCAAAGCAAAGCAAGTACCTTTCGTGGCAGTCCTTATGGAGAATCTACTTCCCACACTGACATTACCCTTTCTTGAATGACATGTAACCCACTAAAAATGGAATAAAAGGAAAAAAGGACCACAACAGGGTACTTATCTTGAAAATGTAGACTTAGCAAAGGGAAAGGCATTCAGACCAACATACGATAATGGTGTTTGGACTGGAAGCTACAAAGTTCTGAGTTGGGAACATTCATATGTCATCTTTACACCCTTCACTTGCATAGGAGCATATGTCTGATGTACGATGCTCCTAGGTAATTAAAGGCTTTGGTATATACTAGCCAGTTGTTGGACTATTCTTGGCAGGAGATCCCAGAGGTGATGATTACTGCAACATTGATTTGGAAGGACATCTAGTAATACATTTTTTAAAAAATAAAATATAGCAATCTTACTTTAAAAGATGATTTGCTGTGTGCCCTTTCATGATGTTCTTTTTAAAATATTAACTTCTTGTACTTACAGAGGCATGCCCCTTTGGCTCACAGCAAACACCAGGGATACACTGTTATTTCTAGCAGCTCACATATTTCAGATCTCTTAACATTTCTCATTTTGTTGTTCCTCACTTTGGACACTCTCAGTCATGATACCATAAGTCAAGACAATTTGCTGTATTTCTAATATTTGCTAGGCACTATGTTGGCAGATCTCATCACTGCCACCACTTCATACCCTTATATATGCCAGTAAGAAGCTTGAGATCAGAATCCTAGCTGAATATGTTCAATGTTCTGTGTATAATTTCCTGTCTGTCCTTTAGTCTTATATAACATCTATGTAAATTTTCATTCCTGCATATGTAAGCTGTATTCTCTTGTTGTAACAATACTTTGAATCTTGCAATTTAAATATGTACTTCTATTGTGTATTGCCTCTACTGAAAACGGATATGTATCCAGTTAGACCAGCCCGGTTAACAAATGTAAATTAAAATAAAAATAAAATAAAATAAAAATATGTTGCAACATTGGAAGTGGACCTGCAGAAGGACCAGCTGAAAGGCCATCACAGGATCAGAGGTTGAAGCATGCCAGACATATAATAAGCGGCTCTAAGATTACACTGCCTTGCCTGCCTCCATTTCAAAGTCTACAGCATACCAGTAACTTGTCCATTCCTGGTATTATCATTATATCATTATCTAATGAAAAACGTTTGTCCAGATCAGCATCTTCAAACATAAATAAATTTGATTACCCTCTCTTGGGAATGAGATCTGGGGATTGGCTACAACTTTCCATTCTCAGAGGGGCCTCTCAGGAATCCATGTGCACAAAGAACAGGTCTTTGAATTCCTGGTGCAGTGTCTGATCTGAATTTGGGTCTTTGGCCACAGTTAAGGACACGATTCCAAAAATGCAAAACCACTCCACAAATACAAACTCTGAATAATTACATTATTATTATCTCCCCTTGAGTGGTTCATCATTCACTACTGCATTCAGGACCATTCTGTGTGGGCTTTCCCACATCAACCTTTGGCTCTTCATTCTTGTAACAGTTACTGCAGAATATTATTAGCAACGTACTTAGCACATGGAGGAGAAATGCCAAGATTATGTAGATGTGGACATTTCAGAAGGTACCTGAAACCAGTCCAGTGCAAATGTATGGATGTATACTTACCAAATACTGACACATTTCCTTATCAGATGGTGGGTCACTTTCAACCAGTAATGTGAATGCTACTACCTCTACAGCCAATTAAGTTCAGAGAAATGAAGCAGCTGGTCTAAGATGAAGATTTTTTTGTATATTACAATTTTCTGCCACTGTAGATTTTTGAAGAGCAGGAAGCTACATTACTAGAAATACGGATATTGAATTTTCTTCCTTTCTTACAGTGGATATAAAAAGTGTACACACCATTGTGAAAATGCCAGGTTTTAGTGATATAAAAAATGAGACCATAATAAATCATTTCAAAAATGTTCCCACCATTAATGTGACCTATAACCTGTACAATTCAATTGAAAAACAAATTTGTTAGGGAAAAATATAAAAAATAAAAAACATACAATAAGCTGGTTTCATAAGTGTGCACACTCTTAAACTAATACTTTGTTGAAGAACCTTTTGATTTAATTACAGCATTCAGTCTTCTTGGTTACACATCTGCCATCAATTAAAGAGAGTCTGATTAACCCCAAATAAAGTTCAGCTGTCCTAATAGGATTTTCCTGACATTTACTCAGTTGCCTGCTACAGCAAAACCCATGGTTTGCAGAGAGCTTACAAAGCATCAAAGGGATCTCATTGTTGAAAGGTATCGGTCAAGAGAAGGGTACAAAAAATTTTCCACAACACTGGATATACCATGGAACACAGTGAAGACAGCCATCAAAAAGTGGAGAAAATATGGGACAGCAGTCACATTGCAAAGAACTAGACATCCTTCCAAAATTGATGAAAAGACAAGACGAAGAGATCTACAACAACACTGAAGGAGCTGCAGGAATTTCTGACAAGTACTGGTTGTGTACTACATGTGACAACAATCACCCATATTCTCCATATATCTGGACTACGAGGTAAGGTTGCCTTTTCTTACACAGAAAAACATCCAGGCCCAGCTAAAATTTATCAAGTCTCCCAAAAGCATGTGAGAAAATGTGTTATGGTCTAATGAGACCAAGGTTGAACTTTCTGGCCAAAATTCCAAAAGGAAAGTTTGGCGCAAAAATAACATGCTGCATCACCAAAAGATTACCATCCCCATGGTGAAGCATAGTGGTGGCAGTATCATGCTTTGGGGTTGCTTTTCTTCAGCTGGAAGTGGGGCTTTAGTCAAGGTGGAGGGAATTATGAACAGTTCCAAATACCTGTCACTTTTGGCCCAAAACCTTCAGGCATCTGGTAAAAAGCTGAAGATAAAGAGGAATTTCACCTTTCAACATGACAATGACCCCAAGCATACATCCAAATCAACAAAAGAATGGCTTCACCAGAAGAAAATTTAAGTTTTGGAATGGTCCAGCCAGCGCCCAGACCTAAATCCAATAGAAAATCTGTGGGGTGACCTGACGAAGGCTGTGCACAAGAGATGCCCTCGCAATCTGACAGACTTGGAGTGCTTTTGCAAGGAAGGGTGGGCAAATATTGCCAAGTCAAGATGTGCCATGCTGATAGACTCCTACCCAAGAAGACTGAATGCTGTAATTAATTCAAAAGGTGCTTCATCAAAGTATTAGTTTAAGGGTGTGCACACTTATGCAAACAGCTTATTGTACATTTTTTTATTTTTTTCCCCTAACAGATTTGTTTGTTTTTCAATTGAATTGTAGAGGTTATAGGTCACATTAAAGATGGGAAAAGTTTTGAAATGATTTATTGTGGTCTAATTTTTTTATATGACAAAAACCTGGCATTTTAACAGAGGTGTGTACACTTTTTATATCTACTGTAAATCCCCTCTTCAAGATTCAGCTTTTGTGAAGGCCTTCAGGATAATGAGATATTTTAAAAATTCATACTGGAGTAGCAAGAGTTCCCAGTTCCTCCCTTAACAAAGTACCTTAACACCCACTCGAAGCAAGCAACAATAAAACCATGGTCATCTACCATTTGTAAATAAGATCCAAAGGGCATAATATTCATGAACAAGACATTTAGTTAAGACTGACGACTTGTACTTGCCATACAAAAATTCTTGAAAAGCACACCAAAATAAATTAATCTCTTAATTTATCCAATCACAAAATCATAACAATCTCAGCAATGGCCATCAGCCTTCAATACCAATAATCTAGATTATGCAGGCGGATCTATTCTTCATCATCTCTTGGTTATATATGTCACTTTCAAACTTACAGGTCAACTGGCTTTTATAAAGATGTTCACTCTCCCTTACCTATATAAATGGTCAATGTAGAACTTACAAACAGCCTTTAGGGTGTAATTCCATGAGATCCAGTTTACCTCTGGACCTGTAGTCACAGTGGCCATGTTGGTTAACTATGAGGTTTGTCTGTGCAGGGTTGTCATGCCAAAACTTTCCATTTTCCATGAAGTGCTTCTCCAGGAAATTTTGGACATATTTCCAGGTCAGGTCCTAATTCTGGGACTCTTCCAAAGAGATTACTGGGGCTATTTATATTAGGTATAAGACCTTCTACATCATGTTGTCTTGTGTCAAAGAATTCATAGCTTTCTTTAAGGCAGCTTAAACACAACAGTATCAGGTTACACTTCATCAGAGGCTGTCCAGCTAGTACCTTACAGGGGTACTTTTCAGCCAATCTACAGGAATCCTAACTACTTCCCAAAGATTGTTTGGATAAAAGATGGTTCTCCAAATTTCCAGCAGAATGAATAATCTTTATCCGGGGCAAAATAGGGAAAAATATTAGAGAGAAGACAAGTTCTGTAACTGGTTGGTATGCTGCAATTCACCCTCCTCTGAAATGGAAGTCCATCTCAGAGAAGCTGCTAGTATAGTTTCAGTCATCTAGACCTTAAGGTATCGAAGTCAGATCTATTTCATGAAGTAGAATCCTAGCATATCAAAGGCCATCTTACCAATATCAAAGCTAACAATAAAAGAACATTGACATCCTGAAGTTTAAATAGCAAGAGTTAAATGACAATAAAATGTCAAAAATGCAAAATTAATCCAGAAATACAAGCACTGAACAATCATGTGTTTTGCTAGGTTGCAACAAACCCCCCCCACACACACACACACACTCTTGTACCACCCCAAACTTACAACTTTTAGGTCAAATAAAGTTGGTGAAAAAAGACATAAAAATACTATTCCACCCTTCCACCAGTTGGCTAAATCTTGCAGTTTGTAAAATACAACAGCGTGAATAGTGCTGGGGCTTGCCTCCATGCAAAAACAATTTCTCTTAAATGTTCCATTACCATGCACTACAGCAGTTTGTTTGAGTATAGATGCTGTCTGCATACCCATATGGTTTACAACCTTCTGCAGTTCATGCTGCTGTAATAAACATATTTGCCTTATAATTATTTTGCTATTATGAGATTAGTTTCAGTAGATTCAAATTCTGCTAGATAAAATAGCTCCAGGAAGACAGTCTTACTGCAATGTCAGGGAACACTGTTTTATTCTATGTTTCTTTTTGGATACCAGAATAGTGGGCCAGATTCATGAATGGCCATATTCCGTGCAGAAACAGTGTAGCAGCTCCTGCACGCAATATGGCTACCGTGCGATCCAGGATAGGGCCGTTTTCACATGCACGAGCGGCCCTATACTGTTCCTGCATGGAACTCCATTCAGTATGCAAATCCCCTCATTTGCTGGTGAAAACCATGCAAATTAGGTGATTTTGCAATCCAGCAAGCTGAATGGATTCCGTATAGGAACAGTGTCAGTGCAAAAATGTATTCGGTTAGTAGCCAAATACATTTTTGTATCTGACAAAACAGAGGCATGACAGCTCGTGAAAAGCATGTATTATGTAGAACAGACAAGCCAATTGGCAAATATAAGGCCATTGGCATGAAAAGCCACATATTTTTTTTAAAAATAAAACTTTTATTTTTTGGGGCTGATCTCATCCGTTTAAGCTAAGGGCAGTGACGCGCAAACACAGGGGTGCCAAAAACAAAACAAAAAGAAGGGAAAAACTGCCATTTAACAGAAATATGCATTCTGTCATTATAGTCAATGACAGGCAGAATGTAAACAAGTCAAGGAAGCCCTGGTTGCCAAGGGGAAAGGGTGTGCTTGAGAATTGTAACTATGGACCTGCACACTGGGGTATGCAAATTAAGGGACCTATACTGAATCACAGACTTTTACCTAGTGGAAGCCTGCACCTAATTGTGCAGGTGCAGGAATGGGGAGCCATATAGGCAGGACAAGAGGATGACTTCAGTGGGGGGGGGGGGGTGTCATGCTTGGTGTAAACTTATTGGAGCCTTGCAGCCCGTGTTTGCTCTTAGCTAAACAGAGCTAAGGAAGGGAGTGTGTCTCACATTGTTTAGCACTATTGTCCCTGCTTAAACGGGTGTGCAACATGCACCAGGTTTTAAACAAAATAAAGAAAGAAAGAAAGAAAAACAGGAAATAGCAGCTCAGCTCACATCTGAGCACTGGGTATGCGTGGCGCACCTCAGGGCTTAAACGGGAAAGCAATGGGAAGGGAAAACAGCAGTAGGAAGGCAATCAAGGGGAACTAGCATAGATGGCAGGTGAAATGTATCACAATCAGCCAATTACACAGGCACCAGACCAGCCCAGCACACTACTATAAACTATGCAAACCCCTTTCACTGTGGTTTTTCCCACAAACTCTACACCACCGGTGTACACAGACAGTGAAATTTTACCTGACAAAAGTAACAAAATGTTAGGGGCTGCTGTCGCATTCATACATCAATATGTGCAAGAGGCTGAGGGTGGTGAGGATATGAATGCTGATGACCATTCCACAATGAGGAGGAGGAGAAGAGTGTACAGACCCAGGGTAAACTACCAGGGCCTACATGAGCTGGAGATAGTGGAGTGTCTAAGAGGGGACAGGGACATTCTACAGCAAATTATTGAGCTGTGCCAGCCCCACCTCACACACAGAACCAACAGAGGGGATACCAAGGTATGTGTAGGCTTAAGAATACTAGCCACAGGTACCTTCCAAAGGTCAACTAGGGATATCATGGGGATCTCACAGGCATCAGCATCCAGGGTACTTCACCAGTTCCTGGATGCCATGTCAGCACATGCCGATGAGCACATATATTTCCCCATCACCCGTGAGGTGTTGACCAGCAGTATACATCTCTTCCACCAAATAGCAGAATACCCTGAGGTAGTTGGTGCTATAGACTGCACGCACATGCACATCAAAGCATCACCTGGCAAGCGGGATAGGTTCTACATAAACCGCAAGGCCTTCCCCTCCATCAACAGCCAGGTCATGTGCGATGCCCAGGGCATTATCTTGAATGTGTGTGCTGGCAGCCCTGGAAGCTATCACAACTCCCACATCTGGCATATGACACAGCTGTACCAGTCATTTGCCAGTGGGGATATCCCATATGGCCACCTAGTAGGGGATGCTGGGTATGCACTGGAGCCATGTCTGATGACACCCCTCAGAAATGCACACACACCTGAACAAGAACTCCATAATAAGGCACACACGCACAAATCAGAATCATAATAGAACATGTGTTTGGGATGCTCAAGTCACAGCCACTGCCTGAACATATCCAGTGGAGCCTTGCAGTACTCTCCATCTACATGTACACAAATGTTCATAGTATGTGCCTTGCTACACAATATGATCCTGTGAAAACAGCTGCAGCAGGAACAGCACAGGGCAGGGAAACAAAGCCCCCCACCATTGCCAAGGCCAGCACAGGTACAGAGGGACTCGGAGGAGGAACCACCTGAGCCTGCCCATGTAGCCAGAAGGAGGCGTATGCAGTATGCCCTGGCCTTGGCAAAGAGGCAATGCATAGCACATACACTGACACGGCAGGGACCCAGGGAATGATACCTCTCTCTGACTTGCACATACAGTGAAAGGGATGCCAAACATGACACTACCTGTGCTTTACCATGTATAGGGAATGTACTATGTGCATCCGACATAGTCAGCCCTCCAGCACCATCCTCAGTACTGGCCCAGCCACAAGGTAAGTTATTCTTCCTATCAATTACTGAATGGAGTAGTATGTTCTGATAGCTGTATTTATGGTATGGATGTGAGCATGCAAGGGAATTGGGTGGCTGAATGGGATGGCAGCAGATACTGGACACCTATATGGGCAGCATGAAATCCATAACAAATACTGGTGTCAACACACTAGGTAGTACTAGACAAGGTAACAAATCCCACTGCAGTACATGTGGTGGCCCAAATGTGTGTCAGTAGGACACACACATGCATGTTAGTGAGGCTCACATACCCACAACAAGCCTCAGCCAGCAGGACAGGTGTAGATGACCATAAAGAAAGGCTGGGCTAAAGCCTCCAATTGATGGCAATGGTAAACAGTCCCACTCCAGACCTACACAGACAGACTGCGGCAGGTCTGGCAGTTGTATGTTAGTTCTGAAGGGTAAGAAGTCTGAAATTGAAATGTAGGTCAATAAAACCTAAGATCTGTACTCCACTATTATGCCTCCAGTCTGCATGATAGGTCAGAATACAAAATGATGTGGAAGCCAACAGAGTACCTGACATACCAGTACAGTCATAGCACAGTTTACAGTTGTCAGGTGTGCCTCCTCCCGCAATCCTATGTAGAAATGCAGTAACATGTAAGTGTGAGGAGTAATATCAGTGGAGCACAGATTACCCGAGCTGGCCCAATCTACAGGATAGATTGTTGCATGTGTACAATATGCTGGGGTCTGTGTGTTAGGTTGTTGTGTGTTCAATATTGTCTGGAAGTGGGCAGCATGTAGGCATGGAGGGTTGTATCTCGGTGGCCTATCGTCAGTACTGTGGTTGACAAGGCCATGTTCTGACAACTGCAGTGCCAAACAAATGCTTCTCAGCAATACCCATGTCAGCAGTCACCCATACTCACTATCCAGATGGCAATATCTTTCACCATCTGAAAAATGGACATACCATTAATGTGGGCCCATACATACACACAGTACACAGATGGAAGTACCCTAGACAGAGGTTATAAATTGTAACTGTCAGCTGCACATAACATTGGAATTGTACAGACAGGTTAGCAGCACATTAGTTTTCCGTATAGTATGGAATACTGATGTAGTCTGGCCAATCACTGGCAGACCACAAAAGGCACAGTTATGAAGTAATGAGAGACTGCCTATGTCCCTGCCCAAGGCAGTATAAGGGGAATGTCCCAGGTATATCTGTGAGTCAGCTGCAAGTAGCTTCCATATCACACATGCACTCAGCTCACCCCACCATCAGCCACAGGTGTATCACAGGTCATACCCTTGCTGTTGGGAATGAATACAGCATGATCCCACTTCTGTATGGGAATACCCACAGAATGCAGCATGCTGAAGAGATGACCTATGCAGGTGTGTCCTTAGCTGTAAGCAGCACCCTGACTGTATCTACACCAATGGATCAATAAGGACAGGAACTATTGCCATCAACACCTTGCACACTTACCTGTCACCCCAGGGGAATCCACTGGCTTGCAGCCTGGGAATGTGGGAGTGACAGAATGCAATGGCCTGCTACAGATGGCCTGCATCACTACCAAATGACCTAAAGTCCTCTGTCAAAGGCTTGTGCCTCACCCATAGTGTCAATATATGGTATCTCATGAGATCACAACTAACAACCTAACACAGTCAACAGAACACAAATGCAAGGCCATGTTGACAAATCCCAGTAGCATGCCCCCCAAGTCCCACTGCATGAACTGTGGACCAATCCATAAATACTGCTGGGATGAAGGGCCAACTATAGGGATACTTCTCAGATATCGCTCGCATAATGTTAGGAAGAGGCTAGAATAACAGAGTGGGGGTGTGTGTAGACGCATGGATGTCATGGAGTGTGTGAAGTCTGAAACTCTGATGTGTGCCTATACTACCCCTGCCTGCAAACCCAGTAATGGGTGGCTGCAAACTGCTCATAAACTACAATGTGAAGGGGAAATGACCAGATATATGAGCCCTGCCTCTGGGTAACCTGGGTGAATCTGTACAGCTGAGAGGTATGGCCATTCTTTTAAGTCGATATAGGTACAAGAAGGGGATCCTCAGACACCATAGTTTCAAGGTGCTGAACCATTTACACAGACCCATCAGCAGGTGTCTGCAGCTACCCCTCCAGAATGGCAGGAGTGTGCAAGAATGTGTAGGCTCTGGACCACAATACTGGACTCAGCTTCATTCATCTGGTATTTCCCAGTAAATAACTGTGAACAAATAATTATATCTGTCAGTAGTTGATGATATAATACATCACAGTGTAAAACAGTACATATGTCTGAATATCTCTGCTAACACCAACTATGTAACACAAGCAGCACAGACAGCAATAGTTACAGTATCCCCCTATCTGTCGCCCATTGTGACTCCATATCGTCAACCTATCTACAGATATCCTGCAGAAACAGGTTGCTAGCTGTATGTGTAGAACACCAAACCCTGGATTGGAGTACAACCCTAACTGGAATGGATTCACACACTCAGTACAGAAGGTCATACTGGGCATGCTCCTACACTTAGATGTTTGACAACACAGTGGACTATACATAGGTTCATAGGTTGGTACTAGGCTATCGGCCCTAGGGCCTATGCAAGCCTAGCCATAACAATTCTCTGGCTATTTCTTCCCAGAATATTTACTTCCCTGGTCCCCTGTCTAGCAAGGCAACTGATGTGATCCCCGGGGTGAATTTCCTGTCTCCCATCCAATCATCAAGGTTCCTTTTGAAGAGGGCCAAAGAGGCACTCAGCTTGACATGTATGGGCAGTCTATTCCAGAGAATGGGGAGTCTGGGTCAGGAACCTATCCTTCCAGCATGTTTTGTTCATTGTTATAACCAGGTTTAGATCCCTGGAGTGTTCAGCACTGAGGGATTGGGATTTCTTTAAGTGTAGCATGTCCAACAGCTCTGGGTTTAACATGGCCTTGTATTGTTAAGCTGAAATCACCTCTGAGTAGGCGATATGTAACAGAGTATAGTTGGAGTGTTTTTAGATGATCAGCATAGGGCATTTGCTTCAGGCTTGTGATTCTTTTAGTGAGGTATTTTTGTGGCCTTTCCAGTTGTTGCAGATGTCTTGTAAAGTACATACCAAATGGGGCGTTGTACTCTATAATGGGTCTAATGAGGGATGAGTACAGTGGGACAATGACCTCCTTTTTTCTGAATAAAAAGCCCTTAGTGATGAGGTGTGCCACATAGAAGGATTTCCTGACTGTTGTGGTGATATGGTTATCGAAGGTGAGACCACTGTCCATCTGTGTCCCTATGTCCCTTATCATACTTTTGGTGTTTAGTGTACTGCCACTTATGTGGTAATTCATGGGTACATGTTTTTTCCCAAAGGGGATAACTACATTTCTTAGCATTGAGCTTGAGCCCATGGCTCTGGCACCAAGCATCTGTTTCTGTAAGGCCCTTTTGTAGAATATCCACATCATTTGGGGATTCAATAATGGCTCCCAGTTTGCAGTCATCTGTGAACTTTGTTAGCCAGAGTCCCTTAGTGCTGGCCTGTACTTCAGAGAAGTAGATGTCAAAAAGAGTGGTCCCAGGGCTGAACATTGAGGTACTCCACTTGTCACTTGTCTGGAGCTGGATTTTGAGTTGGCTACTTTTACAGTGTGGATTCTGTCAGTAAGCCATTTGGCAACCCGTCAAGTGATGTAGGGATTAATGCACAGCTTAGCAAGTTTATATATGATTCCAGAGTAGGGGATGGTGTTGAAGGCCTTGGTGAGGTCCCGATAGGCTATGTGGACTGCCTTGCCATCTTCCACGGCTCTGGAGACTGATTTGAAGAAGTCAATCAGGTTGAGGAGACAAGATTGGCCCTTTACGAGACCAAACTGGGTGGAGTCCAGTGTTTGAAGATTGCCAGTGTGTTTGTTTATAAGTTTCATGATAATGCATTCCATGGCTTTGCAAATCAGGATTATCAGACTGATGGGACGATATTTCCCAGGATCCAAGGTGGATCCCCCCTTGTGGAGTAGGATAACTGTAGCTATGCACCACTCATTGGGCACGAAGCCTGAGGTGAGGCTATGATTAAACATGACACTTGGGTGAGGTACCAGTTCATTTTGTAGTCAATGTAGTACACACTCTGGGATGTCGTCTGGTCCTATGGATGCTGTATTCTTAGCTTTACAGAGTACGTTTTTTACCTGTGTGGCCATGATTACCAGAATTTGGCAATCTTTTGGTATTGAAATGGGCCCTTTAGGGGGTGATAGGGGGTGAAGTTGGCACTGAATCGATCTGCCAGGATATTGGCAATATCCTTGGGAACAGTATATTTAATGCCATTCTGTTGTAACTCAGAACAGATCTAAGCATTGCCACTTAGATTCTTGACATAACTGTAGAATGCCTTGTGGTTGTCCTTGGAATCTTTGGCAATTTTATTTTTGTAATTAGCTTTGGAGGATTTTATGAGGGATCTCAGCTTCTTGGTGAGGCTGGTAAGGGAGTATTTTGCATCCTGGGATTTTCCTCTTTTCTGCAACTGTTTCTTCCCTCCGTTGTATAGTTTGTTTATGGCAGGGGACCACCAGACTGGCTTCCTTTTTTTGGAGGAGAGCATCTTGGTTTTATTTGGAATGGCACTATTCATGCATGAGTGGATGTGCTCTTACAGAGCCTTAGTGTAGGATTCAGCAGTCGAACATTCAGTGCCCCACTGCATGGGTGTCATGAAGTTTGTCACTTCTGATTTGAGTAACATGAAGTTAGCTTTGGAGAAGTTTTTTATGGAGGTTTCCCTACTGGGGGTGGGGGTGGGATGTGGACATCAAGAGTGATTAGCTTATGGTCAGACCTGACCAATGAGGGGGTGACTACTGGTGTGGAGCATCACTCTCCCATGTTGGTAATGACCAGGTCAAGGATATTTGAGCCCCTGGTGGGACTATGGATTAGTTGATCTAAGGTGTTGGAATTTATGAATTCCAAGAACCGTTGGGCAAAGGTGTTGGTACCTGAGTAGTTTTCTCAATTAATGGCAGGGTAGTTGAAATCACACAGAATTAGGGTGTTTGGTTGTATCTTAATATTTTTCAGTATGTTTAGAAAGGTGTAGTGAGAATCTTGGGGCATGGCGGGGGATCTGTAGCAAGCTACAATTTGAATTGCAGTCTTACCCAGTGTTAAGTTGCACCTGTAGAATTTCAGATGCATTGTGTTGGGCAACTAGCCTGGAGGTGTGAATATCGTTGGTGAATATGGAAACTCCTCTACCTTTAGTGTTTCAGTCTTGGTTTTGTGGCTGAAAAGTGTGGTAAGAGTTGTAGCCTGGTATTGCAGGGGTGCTTTCTGGAACCTTGAACCAGGTTTCAGTTACTGCACAGATACTGATGTTCTCCATTTTTAGGAGTGTCTCGAGAGAGTGCATTTTGAGGTTTAGACTTCTAGCATTGAGTAGCATTACCTTCAGATTTTGCATGCTTATATCTGTCACGGTGGTGGTTTTGTCCTTTGAGCCTTGCCTAAAAAAGGCACTACAGGGGTGGCAAGAGCCTTAGCCAGTAACCTGAATCCCAAGGGCAACAAGTGCAGGCCATATCTGGCAAAGCACTGTGGTTTGTCGATCATGTCATCCCAGGAAGACAGATACTGGATCCGCTTTGAATGACACCAGAAACTTAGCCAATTGTGTAAGTCAATCATTTTGTCATTATACTGTGGTATCATTCTGGGCGAAGGCAGGATGCTACTCAAGGCTAGGGTCATGCCTGCCTGGGCCACATGATCTGAGAGCTCTTCCATGTCTCTTTTCATGTAGTCCATGGAGGTACATCTCAAGTCATTCACTCCAACATGGACAATGACAGAGTCATATTTGTACTTGTTGTGGAGTGACTTGAGTGCATGCATGATGTGGCGGATCCTAGCACCCGACAGGCAGCTGATTGTAATTTTCTCTTTGTTCAGCCTGGTGAGTGGGACATCAGTGTGCCTGACTATAGAGTCACCTATGACTAAAGTGTTGTGTACATTGTCTTGCCTTAGGGGCTGTTGTTGAGTGGCACACTGGTTTGCTACATTGCTCCAGTATGCCCAGATTCACCAGGTGGACAGGAGAAATCACCGGAAGCTGACCCTTGGACATGCTTGGTCCGGTGTTTCTTTTGTAAAGTACAAGAGCTGTTTTCCCTTACCTTGGCAAGGTACTTTGTAATTATAGGCTGTTTAGTGCCTACGATTAATTTCTCCTTATTAACAAGGAGACTTGAGTGCTTGTATCAGTTTAAGCCTTCCAAGTGCTTTCCAGCAGGTTTTAGAGCAAGTGCTAGTCACAGGGATTCAGATTTTAGTGCTACTACTAAGAAACCAGCTAGTTTTAAGGGAAAGTTTGAAGAGCAGACTTTCTGGCACCGGGAATAGTTTAAAGTGATAGACTAATAAGCTAATAAAAGTGCAGGAGAGCAGAGAACTAGCAGATCTAAGGGAAAAAAATTGAAGAGCACCGATCATGAGCTTACAAAAAGTCCTGGATACAGCAAATCTGTATCTGGGCTACACTAGTGTCAGGAAAGGTAGGAAACAGTTTTTTTTTTTTTTTTTTTTTTTTTTTTTTTAGTAGAAATTGAAGAGGCAGAAGATAATGAGAAAATTCAATATGCAGAAGCTAAAGGGGTGGGCCTTTACTCAGTTCTCACTATTAACAGTAGAATGAGCTGATGTAATATGACTAGGGGGAAGTGTCCAGTATCAATTTTATACCAGAGGCGGGCAACTCAAAGCCACCAAGACAAAATGACCACAACAAGAGCTGGGAGGGTGGGCAGGAAAAAAAAAAAACCTGTACAGATTACAGAGATATGAAATCAAAAGTGCAGACAATAAATGAGAATAAACTCTTATCTTTTCTCAGTATCACAGCTGGCAGTAGGTCAGTCTCTGCAGCAGCCTGAGCAACAGGTATATCTGATTTAAAACACTGGCTATTTAAGGCACAGGACAGAAACCAGACCAATTATCTAAACAATAACAGATGCAGGAATACCTTGGCTAGATAAAACCAGTTCTGTAAACTTTCTCTCACTAACAAAACTGTTAGGCCTCTAGACAAAGGATTTCACTACAAACTGAGGTCAACGCTAAGAGATATTCAGCTATAGCACTCATCAAGAAGGAGTCTGTCATTTGCAGATGTCTGTGCACACACACCAAATTGTACACCATTCATGCTTTACACACACACTGGATAGGAATACTCACACATATTTAATGCCAACACACTACAATATGTCAAACATACACACAGAGAGATGTGGGGAAGAAAGAGACAGACAGTGATAGAGAGAATTCCATTATGAGGCCTGTCCCACCTACTATACATCCAATTGGCCAATATCACATGATGTGCTGTCAATCACTGTACACATTCCTTTTGGTAGCCCTCAGCCCTATAGTGTCTGTGGTGCTTGTGATAACTGTGTAACGTGATAGTACAAATCAGTACTCATGTAGCATTTGTATACTCAGTCCTGTCAAATGTAAAGTTGTGTGTGTGTGTGTTTCTAGAGGAATGATTTATGGACCATTCACACACACTGCACTTCCCATTACCCATGTTAGCACTCCTGCTGATGTCAGTCACCTTGAAATAAACCATCGGCCAAATCTCAACCCTATAAGCTCCGTGGTGCTTGTGATAACTGCGTAATACTGTAGTGTAGCAAACTAGTTAGATAGGAGTTCTAATCCTGATACTGGCAACTGTGATAATGTGTGTGTGTGTGGAGATTAATGATTTTGAGGCCATTCACACCACTACAGCTGCCATTGACCTACTTTAGCATGCCTGATGATGTCAGTCACCTTGAAATAACCATTTGGCCAAATCTCAGCCCTATAAGCTCCATGGTGCTCAGGATAACTGTGTAATACTGTAGTGTATGACTATAGTGTACAGGGTCCTGGGTTCAAAACCTGCATGGGTTATTTATTTTGCTGCTGGGCAGAACAAGTGCTGATGGAGACAGGGTGATTAAGGAACTTAAAAGAGGCTTTAAGCAGGTTTATGTGAAGCTAAGAGCTGCTAACGTATGGTTAAACAAATAGGCGCTTACATCGTGTAGGCTTCTTACTGACTTTGCTTCACTTACCAGTGCGCAAATTGGCTTAGCTTTCACATTTAAGAAATGCTTACACCTGCTAAGGGTAGCTCAGCCCTGGTAATCAGTGATCACATTCCATTCTGATAAAATAGCAGGGTAGTGGCAACTTTAATAATTGTATTTCAGCTCCTGTACATAACATGCTTCTATGTGCTGTCATTACATTTGCAAGGGGTGTGACTATACTGTATGGGACACCTGGTTATACATGGGTAGTACCACAATCTTTTCTCTTTGGATTTGTTTCATACATGAGTACTATCCCAGGTTATATGCAGTCACACTTGCATGTTACAACAGCTACAGTGCACTGGTTGACAGAAATAGTTTAACACATATTGTATCATTACGTTAGTACTTTTAACAGTGCTTTTTCAAGTAAGAGTAGATTGCAGATTGTAATACTGGAACCATACACCCCTGCATGCAAAGCTGGACTCTGAGAACTGAGTATCTTGTTCTTGGTGTTTGAGATGTATATTTATATGCATCTCCTATCGGATATTGATCTGATATGCTGATATTAACTGTTGACTACTTTGTTCTTTGGACATGTCATTGATGACTGCTGTCATGTAGTAATGGCATACGTTTCAGTTTCAGACGTGAATCTAGCAAAACAGTCATGGTAATGCACAACCTGTTGGCTATTTACTTACTGTCTGTCCTCTGTACAGATGTGCAGATGTCAGGTATTGCCATGGCCATACCTTTATGCAGGTGCCCATATTGTATTGTGCTGTAAGCCTGGACACTGCTGCTAGTTCCAACATATGGGACATTCCCTAACATGGGCCTTGCCCCATTTCCTTGCCTGTGTGAGGGACATTACAGAGGCAGTGGCCTACAGATTAACATACAGTGGGTGTCAATACATCACAGGACAGGACATGTGGAGACAGCCAACCAACATGGGGGACATATCCCCAGATTTGTGAAGAGTTTCTATGTCATCAGTGCTGTTATACATATGGTGGATTGATAGATTGACAGGGTTTGTGTGGGCATGCATTTAGTGTGTGACATCATGATTCACAGCAGTCAATAAATATTCACATCTTTGGGTATTACCAATGTCATATTCCTAATAAAGAATGTTACAACAAACCCAGTGACATCTGCAACTGTCTCAATGTATGACAGCAGTATGTCCAATCTACCGCTGTGTTTGTGCCTCTGTTCCCACCTAGTTAGTGAGTTGAGAATGTTATCAAAGGCTTTGGCCAGATCAATGTAGGCTGTATGTGTCACCTTGTCTTCATCCACAGCTCAGGTGACTGACACCAAGAAGTTGATCAGGTAGAATGAGCAGGTATGACCTACTCTTCACAAAGGTAAACTGTGTGGGATCCTGAGTTTGCAGATTCCCATATCCCTGTTTATTAGGTGCATAATGATGCACTCCATAGCTTCACATAACAGACTTGTTAGGCAGTTGGGAAGATATTTCCTAGGGTCTGTAGTTACACCTCATTTGTGGGGAGGGGTGACTGTAGCAGTGTGCAATTCAGTAGGGTCAAAGCCTGAGGTGAGGCTGTGCTTGAACAGGGCACGCAGGTAAGGTGCCAGGTCACTATGTAGTTCATGTAGAACACAGCCAGGGATATTCTCAGGTCCCATAGAAGCTGTATTCTTGGGGTTTAACAGTGGTGTTTTAACCAGTGCTGCAGTACAACTGGGTGCCTGGCGGTGTACTGGTATTGTGATTAGTCCTTTATGGGGGGAGTGAGAGGTAATGTTTGCACTCAAGAAGCTAGCCAGTATATTGGCAGTATTTGTTGTCCAAGTCTGGGAGGTTCCATTGTCTAGTAGCTCAGAACAAATCTTGCTATTGCCATGGAGATTCTTAACATAACTGTATGAGACCTTGTGGTTGTCTTCACATCAATTCTGTTCTCACGGCTAACTTTGTAGTATTTGATGAGGGATCTCAGCCTTCAATTGATGATGATAAGGGTTGATTTCCACTCCAAGTTCTGCAGCCAAGAGATGTGGAATGGGTAATAGGCTGGTAGTGACAGCACAGATGTCATAGTTTCCCATTTTAAGGAATACGTTCAATGAATGCATTTTCAGATGTAGATGTCTAGTGTGCAGCAGCATGATCCTCAGATTGCATATGTTTGTAGCTGTCATATATTTCTGTATATTTATGCATACACACACACACACACACACACACACACACACACACACACATATATATATATATATATATTCACCTTTCTATATGTATGTATCTATGCATGTATCTGGATATACATGTGGATGCATATCTCTGTATATATATATATATATATATATATATATATATATATATATATATATATATATATAAATATCTATCTATCTATATATATATATATATATATATATATATATATATATATATATACATATTATGTATAGATTTGTCCACATACATGCATCTCCATACATATATACATGTTGGCAAGGAGCTCCTCCATTGCTGTAAGTGGGGCCTCTCTGGCTGGCCACCCACAAGTAGCGGAACGGTCCATCGCCACTGCAGCAGCCCGTTGCCATGCATGCTGAATCAGTTCAGTTGCTCTGTGCCTGACCTGTTTGTACTTGCGGCCATGGTTCCCCAAGGTGTTCACTCTCTGTATGAGGTCTTTCCAGAGGGCTGTCCTCTCCTGCTGATGTTGGCAACCTCGACTGAAGAGGATGTTGTAGTGTTCCAGGATGGCCTCAGTTATGGCTGCTGTCTCCTGGCCATCATAGACTGGAAGCCTCTGCATCACACCTAAAAGACATAAACAGGGGAAAACACATCACAGGACATCCTACATTGTCCATATTTCTTTACAGAGACAGCTCACTAGTAATGAGTATCAGTAGCCACAACATTACATCATATAATACTCCAGTACCTAGCAGAATTGTATGGACGTGCATAGCATTATGTGTAAGTAGGCAGTTTGTACCTGATTAATGTTGAGGGTAGGGGTACATGTGGTGTGCATATCCTTCTATACTAATGTTGAGCTAGGGGGGGTGATGTTTGTCCTAAACATGTCCGAAGCTGGTCGTCTGTAGCTATGGTGTGTGTGTATGTGCTGTGGCTGACCTCCATTACAGGGTGGGTTGGATAGTTGCCTGTGAGACCATAGATATATGTGGGGATGGCCTTCCGATTTCCCTCAGTGGATGTGTCCTATTTGTACTCATACTCAGCATTACATTAATGCACCTGTGACCTACTATGCTCAATCAGACACAGGCTGACATGCTGCCCAGATGGTGACTGCTCCTACACACGTGGTGGTGGAATGAAGAAGTACAGGGGAGTATACAGAGAAAGGTGTTGGCAAAGGAGAAGTGGGACTGACAGACAGATGTAGAGAGTAGACATGAGTATAAAGAGATGGGTTGCATGGCAAAGAGAGTGTTGGACATGGCTATGGATGTGGAGTCTGACATACAAATGTGGAGTCTGGAGTTGTATATAATGTTAGACAGCATGGATGGTATATAGGACCTGTAGCTATTGGCTACACAGAGGCACATAGCTAGGAACATACCTCTCAACCTGGAAACATCAAAAATCTGGACAAGGCCCATAAAAAATAGGTACAAATCTGTACGCTGATTAACATAAAATTTGCATACATAATTATGTAACCTCGCCCACTCCAATGGGATTGTGGGATACCAACTTTCAAATGCAAACTGAATAATAGATGACCAAAATATGGCACCAGAGTCCCCCTGCAGCCATTCAAATGTCCCATTACCTGGCTATTTTGCCCATTTACGATAAGCACTAATGTGTGCATACTGCTTTACTAATGCAAAAAGTAGTTGTTAAAACAATATCAGCTTTTTTTTTTTTAACCAGAATCAGATGTTCAATGGTATCCAGCCTGCTGCAGGTCTTATATAATGTTCACCGCTTTTATTTTACATTATTTTAAATGTGTTAACTGGTTAAGTAAATTGGTCCAATGATCCTTTTCTTTCATGACTTGAGTTAAAAGTAATACAACTGCATTTACTAAACTATAGATCCAGTAATACAGGTAATGTTTCACTGTGCAAAGGCATTTTAAATGAAGTGTGTTAGATGGGAGAAATGTTCTTATAGGGACAGTTATTTCAGAAGAAAACTCCCAAGGTGTGTATAAAAACAGAAAATTAAAACCATTTAGAAGCAAATAATCACAGTGCTTTGCATACAGAATTTAAGCAGTTTCCTCAGATTACATTTCTGCATGTATTTTCATGTCATATAACCTCACAACATCCAGGCTACTGTCTGAAGATTTTTTCCCCCAAATACACCTGTTTATTACCCATTGAGTTTGATTTTAGAGATAACTGCTAACTATAGGATAGTAAAGAGGGAAGGTTTAATTGCATCCACACTAAAAAGGCAGTTCAGTTTATGAAAAAACAGTCATGTTCATAAAAAAAAAAAAAAAAAAAAAAAAAAAAAAGACATGGCGATTAGTTTATTTACAGCTGCACAGGTTAAAGTTATAGTGCAAAATACAACCAGATTAGATTGCTCACTAACAGAACTGTACACCACATCTGAGGGTTAGTAGCTACAATAACTGTTCCCTTGTGGACAGTTTTATACAAATAATAAAGTACAGATGCTGCATTATTGAAGTATCTGGCTTCAAATTATTTACTCTTATCAACAGAGCAGATGTCTGCTTATGGAGAAAAAGATTTGAAAACAAAGTGCTTTATTAATCAAACTGAAGACCAAATGTTTATAAAGCGTACATTAAACTTTAAATACGTGAACCTGCATATTGTACTGCATACACTAAGTCAGCCACTTTTTCTCTCCAATGACATCATGACACTGTCACATTGTTTCCATTTTAGCTGGCTTAATGATCATTAATTCTATATATGGCAATGGCATCATGTAGGTAGTGACTTAAAATAAGAAAAATATCTCTTAATAACTAGTTATTTTAGTAAATATACCTTAAATTTTCAAATGCAGACTGATGGAACCAACAGACCAGTGTTTGCACCATTGTAAAGAAAGGTAGAAAGGGTATCTGATCTTGTTTCCATAAGGCACAGAAATCCAAGGTTATTTTTTGCTCAGCACATTGGCTCACAAACCTTAATGGTTTCTTGGATGTGCACCTTGCATTAGTGAACCTAAAAAGCTCATGAGATAGATTCAGCTTTAAATGGTTAATATCCAGGCTAAATATTAAGTCTGTTCTTAAAGACACTTTTTTTTGCTAGCCACCAAGGATCTAATCTAGCCTAGAAGTATTAAAAAGACAGTAACTTTTTAACACACACACACGCACAGTTTTCAGCTTACCTTTCCATGCTAATAAATCCTTCCTTCCTTTCTGTGAGCCGAGTTTTCTAAATAAAATCCATTTGCCTTCTGAGCAGAGCCATTCATGTCACCTTCTAAATCAAATAAATCCTTCCATGCCTTTCCAGCTGGTTTGTTCCTGAGCCTTGTAAATAAAATAAATCCCTTCCATTCGCATCACCTTCTCCCTCTTTGCCTTTCCGGCTGGTTCGCTCCCCGCAAAGCATTTTGAACCCGCCGGAAACCCGAATAAAAGGTGCTGTGAAATCTTCACAGCAGTAAAGAGAAATGCATCACTTATTTGTTACTAACAACAATCAGTCAGCTCATCACACAAGTGTGCCTTCATCAAAGGTTTTAAAAGCGACTAACTGTGCATACCATTTTATGCTAAATATAAACTGTAGAAACTTGGCATTCATAACCCTTTGGTTTTGAAAATAGTCTGAACAGCCAACATGATTTACACAGCTTTGCATGGTAACAGTTGATGATTCATTAAGTTCATTCACTAATAGTTCGGCTTAAAATTAAGTATGTATTACACAAAAATGTGACAGAAATATGTGTTCTATACGCCACTGTGTATCTGTCAATATTGTTTTAATATATAGTTGTTAATGCCTTTTTTGATCGGTCACCAAGCAATGCATTCTTGTTTTAAATTATTTGGCTAAGAAAAGCTTCACAAATGTTAGATTTACTTCAATTCATCAAAATGAAATTCTTCTTCCACTGGTTATTTTATAGCATTTTTTCATTTAAGTTAACCAGCATTAACTAAAAAACTCTTGCATGTTAATTTGCTACTCTGTTATATACTTTGTAAATAAATGTGTTACGTAAAATCAGCTGTCAATCAACAAAGTTAGCCGACTCTCAAATATCTGGTAATGTAGGACATTAACTCAAGAAAATACACTGACTGAGGTGAAATAATTGTGAATGTCTGCTGAAAATGTTTAGCTTCCAAGTACAGTCAGTCCATTCAAAACGCGAATCCTCTCGCGCTATGCCAGTTCTGCTCAAATACCAACAGACTTCACCTTGCAAGTTCCAAAGTCTGAAAATGCTTTCCCGCTTGCAAGTCCAGGCTGCCCATTCAAAATAAAATCTTACCTTCTCGTGTGCCCAAGCCAGTCAAAGTAAACCTTAACAACCTTCTTGACCCTCGAGTGCAGCAGCTGCAGCCAGAATACATTCAAAACAAAGATCTTGAATACAATTCCTTCAAAAATGAATTGCCAGCCAGAACCCGGAAATGTAAGCACTTAAGCTTTTTCCGACAGGCTAGTAGTTCGATTTAAGCTGACGTCATCGTGCACGTGATGACGTCAGCTCCAAAAGCGCGAAAAAAAATTTAAATAAAAATCTGTGGAAAAAAATCGGAAATGAAGGGGTGCCACTCGGGAATCGTGGCACCCCATTATTTGGACCCCAAAACTCGGGAAAAAATGAAAAATTTGGTACGGTTGGGAGGTATGGCTAGGAAGGATGTGCAGCACAAAAGGGTGATAAAGAAATATGGGTGAAACATACAAGCTAGGAGTGTGTTTAGAACATATGGAAACATCACTTTGATGGCCTGTTCCATGAGGAAAATGGGGGAGGGAGGGAAGGTTGGCTGAGGTGGGTATGTTTAATCAGGAGGTGCAACAGATTATCAAGGAGAATGTAAGGATTGCTATGAGGGGGTTTAACAGTGGAAAGGCTGTTGTTCCAGGTGATATACCTGTGGATGCCTGGAGGTGTTTCTGAGACCTGGCAGTGGTAATTTTTAACTGGATTGTTTACTGTAATCCTGGAAAGTGAGAGGATGTGTGAGATGTTGGTGAATATGTACAGGTACTGCTTATCTGAACAAGGGTGGTCTGCAGAGCTGTACTAACAAGTGAGGGATAACATTGATAGGTCACAGGATGAGGTAATGGTAAAGGGTGGTGGCAGCTAGGTTGAGAACATAGTAATGACTGATGATTTGCAGTATGGTTTCATGCCAGGTAAGAGTATTACAGATGCAAATGTTGATCCACAAGTGTTGATGGAGCTCTGCACTGAGGATGAGATGCAGCTGCATTGTGTCTATGTGCACCTACAGACAGCATATGATATGCTGCCTGGAGTGTAGTTGTGGTGCTGTATGTGGAGGTCAGGGGTGCCAGAGGAGTCTGTCAGACACCACAGGATATGTAGGAGGCTAGTGTGACAGCAGTGATTTCTGGTTTTGACATGACAGGTGGATTTAAGAGGTGGAGGTGGGAGTACATCAGGGGTCAGCTGTGTGTCCTTTCACATTTGCAGTGGTGAGGGACAGGTTGACAGACATGATCAGACAGGGGCCCCTATTGACTGTGCAGTTTTCAGATGACATTGTGGTCTGTAGTGAGATTAGTAGACAGGATGGGGAGACTCTGGGGAGGTGGGGTTATGTTGTGGAGCAGGGAGGAATGATGGTCAGCAGGACTAAGTAAGAATACATGTGTGTGAATGGGGTGGGGGATAGGGGAATGGTGACAATGCAGGGTGTACAGTTTGGAAGGTGGATAGATCTAACTACTTGGGAACACCAGTTAAGAGTCATGGGCAGTGTGAGGGAGAGATGTACATGAGAGTACAGGCAGATTGTGTGTGTGGGGAGGGGAGTCAGGAGTTATTTGTAACAGACAAGTACCATTAAGAGTGATTTGTAAAGTCTACAGGAAGGTAGTGTGACTGGCTACATTATATTGGTTGCAGACAGTGGAATTGTACAGACAGGTAGGATTTAGGGCTGGACACAGCAGTTTGTGGGATGTTCACATTTTCACTGTATGTGACAGTGGGATAGGATTAGACCTAGTCCAACTACTTTCTCAGTTTATAATAGCAATATCTCCATCCCGGACATGTGTTTAGGTTTCTGTCCACGAGTATGTCAAACTTTGTGCATATATCATGCAGTCAGAGGCATAGAGATATGGTATATCATTACTTAGTGACGTAAGTCGTAATATCATCCCAGTTAGGTATCAGATTGCCAGACATTTTATGTGTAAGAGGCCTTATATATGATGACAAGGTCTGGACATTCTTTGGGAGTGTGTACATTTGGGAGGGCTTTGTATTTCTGGCTATTGTTGACAGACTGTCAGGATTTTGCAGCAAGTGTATTGTGAATATGTTAATTCTTGGGGGCGGGGGGCAGATGTAAGTGTTATGTTTCCTTTTCTATTTGCCTTTGCATGTGGATCCAGTTTCTGGTGCTCTATTGGGCCATTACATGTAGGTGTAGTGTGTGAGTATCAAACATGCTGACAGTTTGGTTCACACACTCCTTATACTGCATGCATTTTCACACTGGTGTCTGTTTCTCAGTGCTGTTACATCCCTGGAGTGCCTGGTATATTTGCAATTACATGTGTATTTCCCCATAGCAAGATTGCTTTCCTTGTTGTGTCTTTCTGTCTGTAGTTTGGATACTGCTTGGTGACATGTCTAGCAGCTCAGTGTATTTTCCCTAATGTGATGCTATGTCCAGATATTTGGCAGATGTGTAGTGTTGCCTGGCCCACATAAGCACTGTGTATGTCTGACACATCAGTGGGAGGATGTGAAGATTTACATGACTAACTCCTGGGAAGTCACTGTGTTTTGGACTTGTGTTATTCCATTCAATAGATATTGGAACAGACAGGAGGGTGTTACTGCATGTATGTCAGATATGTCCTCATTTTCATGGCTCCCCCCCTTTGCCAGGCTTGGTTATGCTTTCTTGCACTAAGCTGTTCTAAGCATACCTGTCACCAGCCAGATTGTTCCAAACTGTCCATGTTTATTGCCCATATTTCTGGTCTGTTGAACAGTATAATTTTATTCCTTCCTGTGGTGAATCACTGTGATCATGTGGGGATGTCTGTCAGTATATGATGATATACATTACAGTTTAAAATTCACATCCTTCTGAACATTTATGCTAACACACACCCTGTTCCTGTAGCGACATTCTACATTTATACCTGCAGGATGTACACTGTGTCCCTAGTGTTGGTCCATTGCCCTCCCCCACATTTTGCAGCCTTTGTCCAGATCTCTTGCACTTAGGGGTGGGGAGGTATGGTGCTGGGTATAACTACAGTACATGTAATGGTAATGCAAAGATATATATATATATATATATATATATATATATATATATATATATATATATACACACACACACACACACACACACATATATTTCATGTGTGTGTGTGTATATATATATATATATATATATATATATATATATATATATATATATATATATATATATATATATATATATGTATATATATATATATATATATATATATATATATATGTGTATGTATGTCTGTATATATATATATATATATATATATATATATATATATATATATATATATATAAATCTCTGTATATATATATTTATGTATGTATGTAAGTATGTATATATATATATATATATATATATATATATATATATATGTGTGTGTGTGTGTGTGTGTGTGTGTGCGTACCTAGATATATATTTATATATATGCATATATTATGTTCATATATATTTATCCTTGTATAGATATTTTCTATATTTTTTTATATATGAATATTGATATATCAGTATATTTCTTGTTTGATATCTACACATTATATTATTTTATGAAATATATGTACATATTCTATATGTGTAATTTCGTATGTACAACTACATATATCTGATGTATACATTTTTCATGTGCATCTATCACCATAAGCATCTATATTTGTATGTTTATACATTATAAACATGCTGGTTTCAAAATATTCTATACCTGCATTGAATGATATATTTGAAAAAAAAAATTCAGGAGTACAGCTCTGATGAAGTAGTGGTACATTGCTCTGACTATGGTTTACAGGGTCCTGGGTTCAAGATTGGGCAGGTCTGATTATTTTGTTGCCTAGCAGAACAACGGCTGTTGGACACAGAGTGATTAAGGCACTTTTAAGCAGTTGTAAGCGGGTTTGCACAGCGGTAAACAATGCTAACTTCCGGTTAAATATGCTTACACACAGTTAGCCTGACAAGTGTTTAATCTATGTAGGCATTATTTAGCGCCGTGCAAACAGGATTAATCCCACTTACTACTGCTTAAAAGTGCTTACTCCCGCTTACCCCCATGCTAATTTCTTTAAAAGAAAAGAAAAAAAGGGGTGATAGGAAAGTGGTGAAAAAGGGAGCACAAAGAGGGAAAGACAATAGGGAAAGTAGCTAGGGATGTGCAGGACTGGTGTAGGGAAGGTCCATAACTGTCCATTTCTTCTACAGCAACAGCTCTGCATATATACTGAATTTAGAGGTATATTTGGACACTCAAACCCCTGAGAGAGGGGTGAGGACAACAATAATGTGTTGTGAAGCCAATCAGACCAGATTACATGAATCCAGTGGACACATGTGCGAAATGGACAGCTATGTATGGGGCGATATTTTTTAGGGGGAACAGATTGCCTTTTTTTTTTAAGGTGAGAGTGAGATGTTGGGGAAGGATAGTAGGGAGTAATTTGGGGATGTAGGTTGGGTAGGAAGAAGGACAAGACAGCATACAGGGGCAGTATATGACACATGGGGGGTAAACACCTTGGACTGGAAGGGGTGTTTGGAAATCGGAAGCCCATGAGCCCCCAAATGGAAACAGTGGGACTGAGGTCCCCACCCATGGGCAGTCACCACTGCACCTTTACAGCCCCAAAGGTGGCTGTGCTGGGGGCTAAGCAGGATAGGCACGCTGACCATCTAATTGCACCACATGGCCCTCAAGCTGGTGAAGCAGATCTCCAAACTCCTTTCTGGAGCTCACTACACACCAAACCCCGGACCTGGCTTTGGGTGACAGAATCCTGTCCTCGCCCACTCACAGGGGGGGATGAGCCCCATCCCTTGAGGCAGTTTCACCCAAAAGTGGTGCAGGACCAGCAGACGAGGAGGTCCCGGGGTGGGTCCCAGATGTGCTGGGGCCCGGTGCCATGGCCAGATGAGGTGGGAGCAGTGGGTCTTCTGGTAACAGCCTTCCCAAATGTGCTATGGTGTTACAGTTTTAGAACATATGTGGGTTAGTAATAGTCAACACAATCCAGGATTAGTTATAACAGCATGCATAGATATTCCTATTAACCCAAAACAACAGATTTGGAACAGTTGCATAGCAAACAGAACACATGCATATATGGAACCACAGTGGCCATTACAACGGCATGCAGGTTGCATTGATAGCAACAGGCCACCAATGATAGTATTTCAATATGGAACATTAATAGAAACACAAGTCAATATTTGTTGAACAATAGAACATATGCCCCAACAGTAGGTTTGGTGTAAACATACACTTTTAATTGTGTTCATGGGTTCATAGGTAGGTACTAGGCTGTTGTCCCTAGGGCCTATACAAGCCTAGCCAAAAAGGTACCCTGGCTTTCACCACCCAAGAAAATTATTTTCCTGTGCCCCTGTCAAGCAGAACCACAGTAGTGATCCTTGGGGTGAATTTCCTATTACAAATCCAATCATCAAGATTTTTCTTGAAGAGTGCTAATGAGGAGCTCTGTTTGACGTAGATAGGTAGTCTGTTCCAGAGTATGGGAAGTCTCTGGGACAGGAATCTATCCCTCCAGCATGTTCTGTTTATTGTGGTGACAAGGTTTAGGTCCCTAGAGTGTGTAGCTCAGAGGGATTGGGATTTCTTTAAGTGGAGCATGTCCAACAGCTCTGGGTTTGACATAGCTTTGTATGTTAGGCAGAGATCACCTCTGAGTAGGCGATATGCGATGGAGTAAAGCTGGAGTTTTTTGAGACGGTCTGCGTAAGGCATCTGTTTGAGGCCAGTAATCCTCTTTGTGAGGTATTTTTGCAGCCTTTCCAGTTGTTGTAGATGTCTTGTGAGGTACATACCAAAACGGGCGTTGTACTGTATAATGGGTCTAATGAGTGATGAGTAGAGGGGAGCAATGACCTCTTTTTTTCTGGATGAGAAACCTTTTGTGATGAGGTGTGTCATGTAGAAGGATTTCCTAAGACCACTGTGGTAATGTGATTATCAAAGGAGAGACTACTGTCTACCTGTGTCCCAAGGTCTCTTATCACACTTTCGGTGTTAAGTAGACTACTGCCTATGTGGTAGTTCATGGGTACAGAGTTTTTACCAAAGGGGATGACAATGCATTTTTTGGCATTGTGCTTGAGACCATGTCTTTGACACCAGGCATCTGTCTCAGTGAGGCCCTTTTGTAGGATGTCCACATCATTAGGAGTTTCAATTATGGCTCCTAGTTTGCAGTCATCTGTGAATTTAGTTAGCCAAAGACCTCCTGTATTAGCCTGTACTTCAGAGAAGTAGATACCAAACAGGAGAGGACCCAAGACTGAACCCTGTGGTACTCCACTTGTCAATGGTCTGAAGTCTGATTTGGAGTCTGCTACTTTCACAGTGTGGGTTCTGTCAGTAAGCCAGTTGGCAACCCATCTTGTGACATAGGGATTTATACCTAGTTTAGTGAGTTTATCTATAATTCCAGAGTGGGGGGTGTTGTTGAATGCCTTGGCGAGATCTAGATAGGCTGTGTGAACCACGCTACCCTCATCTATGGCTTTGGTGACTACTTCAAAGAAGTCTATCAGGTTTAGGAGACATGATCTGCCTTTTACAAACCCAAACTGTGTGAGGTCCAGAGTTTGGAGATCTCCAATGTCTTTGTTTATGAGTTCCATGATGATACATTCCATGGCCTTGCAGACAAGGCTCGTCAGGCTAATGGGGTGGTAGTTCCCGGAGTCTGTTGTGGCCCCCCCTTTGTAGAGTGGGATAACTGTTGTGGTGCGCCATTCAATAGGCACAAAGCCTGAGGTGAGGCTATGATTGAACATGGTACTTAGGTGGGGTGCCTGTTCATTCTGTAGTTCATGTAGAAGGCAGCCTGGGATGTTGTCAGGTCCCATGGATGCTGTGTTTTTGGCTTTGGAGAGTGAGGTATTTACCTGTGCAGCCATGATTACAGGAACTTTGCATTCTTCCGGTATAAAGATGGGCCCTTTAGGGGGTGAGAGGGGGGTAAAGTTAACACTGAACCTATCTGCCAGGATGTTGGCAGTATCAGTTGGTTCTGTATATTTAGTGTCATTGTGCTGTAACTCAGAGCAGATCTGAGTGTTGCCATTGAGATTCTTAACATAGCTATAGAATGCTTTGTGGTTGTCTTTAGAATCAGTGGCAATTTTGTTTTCATAACTAGCTTTGGAGGATTTTATGAGGGATCTCAGCTTCTTACTGAGCATGACCAGGGAGTCCCTCCAATCATGGGATTTTACTTTTTTTTGCAACAGTTTCTTTCTTCTGTTGTAGAGTTTGTTTATGGCAGAAGACCACCAGATTGGCTTCCTTTTTTTGGAAGATAGCATCTTGGTTCTGTTAGGGATAGCATGATCCATGCACTCGTGTAAGTGCTTATAAAGTGCATTTGTGTAGGATTCAGCAGTCATACCTCTACTGTCCATCTGCATGGGTGCCGTAAAGTTTGCCACTTCTGTCTTAAGAAGCATGAAGTTGGCTTTGGAGAAATTTTTTACAGTTGTTTTCCTAATGGGGGGGGGGGGCTGGATGTGGATGTCTAGGGTGATTAGCTTGTGGTCGGATCTGACCGAGGAGCTGGCCTCTGGTGTGGAACACTGGTCACCCATGTTGTTGATGACCAGGTCTAGGATATTGCTGCCCCTGGTGGGGGTGTGGATAAGTTGATGCAAGGTGTTGTAATTGATGATTTCCAGAAAACTTTGAGCAAAAGAGTTGGTACATGAGTAGTTTTCCCAGTTAATGGTATGGTAGTTGAAATCACCCATTATTAGAGTGTTGGGTTGTACCTTAATATTTTTCAGTGTATCAAGAAAAGAGGAGTGGGAATCCTGGGGCATGGTGGGGGGTCTGTAGCAAGCTACAATCTGGATTGCGGTTTTGAACTTGGATAATCTCGGATGCATTATGCTGAGCAACTAGCTTGGAGGTGTGGATATCCTTAATGAATATGGACACGCCTCCACCTTTAGTGTTTCAGTCCGGGTTTGGTGACCAAAAGGTGTGGTATAAATTATAGCCTGGTAATGCAGGGGTGCTCTCTGGAGCTTTGAACCAGGTCTCTGTCACTGCACAGATGTCAATGTTCTCCATTTTAAGGAGTGCCTTGAGTGAGTGCATTTTTAGGTTTAGACTTCTAGCATTAAGTAGCATTACCCTCAGATTTTGCTTGCTTGTACCTGTTACGATGTGTTTAGAGTATTGTTGCAGATATGGTGGGGGGAGAGATGTCAATTAACATCTTGTATATCCTTGCAGTACTCATAACGTTAATGATCATTGCTCTAATCATTACTCTACAGGTATTATTACAATACCCTATGGCCTGGGTTTGGGCAGTGGTATGTTTGTACACAGTGTATACTTCAACTGTCTTATAGCTAAATTCTAACTCTCTTACCTGGCAGACCTGTGGAGGGAATGTTTGTTAACACCACCTGACTGTTTCTACACATATTCCCAGATTCCTGTTTAAAATTATGCACATACCTCTCCATCTCTTAATGCACAACATGTGGACAAAGCTTGACAACATGGGGATAGGGACATATTTTGAATATTGCTCTTATAAACTTTTAGACAGTTGCTGGAGTAACAGGATTTGTTTTAATATACATTTTCTGAAGGATTTGAAGTCTGACACTCAAATGTATGTCATTATTTGGTGACTATAATCCTGAGATCATCCCAGTGATTTACCAGAAAAAAAGAGGAACAGGGCAAAAATATGAGCCAAATATCTGGACATTCTGGGAAAATCTGTACAGTTGAGAGGTATGATTATGCATACAGCTTACTACCACTCCCAGGATTCGAACCATGGCTGTGTGTGCTAAAAATACAACAATTTTTGTTTCATCAGAGTGAGCTATTTAGAAACTGCTGTCTGTTTCTTCAGTGTTTTCTGTCTAAGTCTCTCTTGGTTATACAATCTGACCTTGTACTTACAACAGTCTTATACAGACATTCCTAGACATATTTTTTATGTAGCACAGTGTGGGTAACAGTGGTTAATACAACATTACTATTCAGAGAATGCAACACTAAATGCCATACAATACCAGAGTAAACACAACCAGTCCAGGATTTAGAATTTTATTGCCAGGCAGTTACAGTGTTATTTAAATATCACCTATTTGGGACTATTAATGTCATATTGTCTGGTTTATTCAGTACAACCCATACACAGTTTTTATACTTCCAGGTGACTTTCTATTACTTTATATTTCTTTGGTATGTCTACTACAAGCAGGATTGTTACTCACCAGCCTCGTGATGCAGCCTTTGCAAACTACTGGCATGGGCTTCTCAATTCACAGCCCACTCAGCTGCAGCTGTAAAGGGAAGAGATAAATATTTAGGCATACCTATCCATCATATACACAGGCTGGACTTTGGTAAACAGTTATTAATATGAATACTTACACACTGCTGGGACATCATCCTCTACCTTGCTTCTTGGACCCACTCGTCCAAGAGCTCCCTCTGCCTCAAGGTGGCATAGTGGTGCCGAAACTGCTCACCAGTCCGAGGGATACCAGTAGCACGGGTGAGATCACCAGCGAGATGGTCGCAGGCTTCTGATTTATATTGGAAGCCCTGGTACTGGTCCTGCAGCAGTCTCTCATTATGTTTTTCTACCAGGAGTCCTACCATGACCTTGGACTTTTGTATGCCCCAGTGCTGCACCCAAAAGCACATGCCCTCACCAACACCTGCCATACTGCCTACAGTGGGAAGCTGCAACCAGTTATGAGCTGTATTCCCACCTGTGGGGTTTAAATATGGCCAGTTTCCCACCCTTTGCCGTGATTTGATGGTTTTGAATATGCCAAGCTAAGCTACAGGCAAACCTGCTTAGCTAAGGTTGATGGGCTTAAAGGGGCCGGTTCAGCACTGCTTACCAACGAGCAAATCTACTTAGCTGGGCTACTCATTGCTTAGCAGTCATATTTACACAATGCTTACACCTGGTAAGCAGAGCTGTGCAATGCTTAGTATTGCTTATTTTTTATTTTATAGTCTATCTGCTATATGGGATTGATTCATCATTCATTACATATTATAAATATGTTTACTGTCCTTAACATCCCCCAATGTGTTTTCATTACATGTATTCATGTGTGACTATACTGTATGGGGCACTTGTGTTTATAATGGACATTTCACAACTTTATTAAACCGACACCTCACATCTGGACTTACTACAGTACTCTGGTTAACAAATATATGTTATTTAGTGGCTAATTATAAAAAAAAAATGTTTATGTACTGCTTTCACATGTAAAATGCAAAATGGTTACAGTGGGGATCGAACTAGGAATGGCTGCTTGCAAAGGATATACTCTAACCACTACACTACTGCAGTACTGCTTATGTTGGATGTCTCTTGCTATTTAACTTCTTGTGCTGTTTAAGCTGGACTAAGCATAGCTAAACAATGGGCACACCCACGCAGCTATGCATAAACATTATCGCATGTATAAAAAAAAAATTATTTGTTGTTTTATTATTTGTACCCTATAGAATATCCCTGCTAATGCTGAACCTGTTATTCTATCAACTTTATGCTTTGTGGGATGATTGGCCATTATGGCTTTGTCCACATTCCTTACTCTGATGGGTTGGGAGGTATCCGCTATGTGCTTATCCCACATCCCTTATTCTTTCAACTTTTGCCTTGGTAGGGACGATTGTCCCTTATGACTTTGACAAGTTTTCTTACACTGATGGGCTGGGGGTATTACAAGCATTCTCACTAATTTTATATTGCCAAATGGCAATTCTGGTGTATAGAGGGTGTGTGTACACCCCCTGCACTCGTACACAGATCCATGTCTGTTTAACAGCACATCAGTGTGTCTTCATGAATATGCATGGCGCACTGCTGTGCTGTACGGGAACGGTCCCTTCCATGCAGGAATAAGCTATTCCTGCATGGCCATTTGCTGAATCCTGGGGAGTGTTGTGTCTTGATTTAGCCTTTACATTTAAAATTTATTTAAAGTTCCTTATAATGACTTTGTAGATGATATTTCTCCTCTTGCAGTTGGTTTATGGAAAACTTCAGTTGAAATAATGGATGCCTTTGGCACATTATAATATGAGAATCACACAAAGTTTATGTAGTTGTCTTTAGGCAGTATGTGTTTTCACTACAATCCGTTATCAGTAATACTTATGATAGCAGAGGCCCTTCAACAGATAAATCTTCTTGGGCTTTTATATCTAGATTAATGTCTGCTTATAGTCCCTCTCCAGTTGTCTCTTTCAATGTCTTAGATTTTCCTGTGTCTCCAGTTACTGGGGATCGCCATCACCTGGGAAAAGTCATCCCTGCTTTTAGTGGACACTGCCTTCACTGAAGTAGGGCATAGCACTCTGCAACCTTAGCCTTTCTTTCACTGTAGATGGTTTATGAAGCTAGGTAACAGGTTTCCTAGGTTTCACTGTACCCCTGCTTTAGACCTATTTAGTTTTACCACTGGTAAGTCTTATGGCAGCCATTACTTTTACAGCTTTTGTCATCCATCTCCATATCCTAGTTCTATAGTGGTTCATACACTGCAAATAGCTGAACAACCACTATTCACGTTTACACCAGCTTCTGGTCTCAGACTCTTGCTGCTATTGCTCAGTGTGGTGTGTTTTACCTCATATTTTGGAGTCAGTATTTTGCATTCTTTCCCTTCACTGTACTGTTTTCTTGTCTGATGTGTTATTGAAAGATTGGGGAGTCCACTTGGGGTCAGCACTGGCTTGGGAGTTTTACAGTGTAACAGAGGAATTTAACTTAATGACATGAAGCTCAGAGTAATGCTGTTAGTCCTCCGAGCTCTAGGGTACCACTTGAATGTAAAACGTCTGTTCAGGACATCAGATAATTACATAGTGGTATGCTATCTCAACACTTGAGGGGCTCACTCCTACCTTTTTCATGGCAGTGTTATAGCTATGGGACTGGGCTTTCCGGTGCTGTATTTTCTAGTGGTAATTCTCATTCAATGGGAGGCATATATCCACAAATATCCTGAGCTACATTTCCAACATATTACTACTGGTGCTCAGCATGAATATATTTTTATTTTTTTACTTATTTATTTAGTAGCTTTCTTGAGCAGTAATATCAGACTCAGATAGGTCCATTTACAGAGGAATCCTTGGGAGAAAAGCTTCAAAAATCATTGTCAATTAACAATGTAGAAAGCAAACAAGTATAGTATGAAATAGTTAATAAAACATGCAGTTTATTCAGACAAAATAAATTACTACTGTGCATGTGCATTATGGAGAATAATTTCCTTAAGATATCCCATCTTATTATATACTTTAATATATGGTTATATATAAATAATATATTTTCATATACGTTTGAATGTACGTGCATGTTTTTTGTGGCATACCATTTTCATTGCATCACATAACACTGAAAAAAATAATTGAAAACTTTCAAAAGCTTTTTTTTCAGGGGGCTAGCCTGCAACCTTCACATCCTCTTACTTAAGTATACTAATCCTTGGTAACTCACCTGTGGAGGGAAGTGAAAGTGCCACACAGAATGAATCACTACTGGTGCACCAACACAAATTTCTAAAGTCGGGTGGGTGCAGAATGAAGGTGGGCACTGGTAAGAACAAATGATACTCTAGACTCACTTGCCTTATAATCTATATGATCCCAGTCGGTGCCAGCAGTGACTGTCTACAGCCTTTTACACCTTTTTATTAACTGTGATTCAGCAAATTTTGCTTTCAGTAAAAAAAAAAATAATTTTTTAATAACTTGTGATTCAGTGAAAATGGCATTCAGTGACATGCAGTATGTGTGTGTGTGTGGGGGGGGGGGGGTATTACTGCTTTTGTAATGAAGAGGGAAAGTGCAGGACAGGTTGTTTAAAGGATTCCAGTATGTTTGAAAATGTGGAGAAAGTCTACTTAATGGGAGACGTTGTTCGGGCCTTGCGAGTATTGAGTATTTTGGCTGAGCTTCTCAATGGATTCCTTGGTCATAACCGTAGTAACAACCTAAGAAACTAAAAATGAAGAATGGTAAATTCGAATCCAGAGTGGCAGCATCACTTTGGAAAGAATGAGAGAACACATTTAATACTGCACATATGAGAAACACAAAGAAAGTAGGATAAAAGCAGGAGAGTTAAGGGGTGTAATATATAGGAATAAGACTGTATGAATGTAGTGCAGACAGGAAGATCAGGGAATGCTGGAACTGCTAATAGTGGGTGCTGTAAACAATGAAACAAGTTACTCAGCATGTGGAATAAAGGGAGGGAAGGGAAGGAAGTGCACAGAGAAAAACAAGATATACAGGTTTTAAGGAAAGAAGAGAAAGAAAGTTGGGATGACAAACTGCAAGTATGTCTAAACTGGTTACTGAAATGTGCCCAAGGTAACTGCAAGGTGGGAGAGGTTAATGACTTATGTCATGTTAAAGATACAGACACAGGCTGTGGATGTGTTGTGTACAGTGTATAAAGGTTTCTACAAAATGACAAATCTGTGGGTTACTGGGGTGAGCATCCCACAGTTTGGCTACATAGACGGTATGGCTGCTGACTGTGAAATTAATAATTTTAAAACATGTAGACAGGAACAGAAATGGTGAGTGTGGAATGAGTAAACTTGGGCAGAAATGTTTGCGATAAATTGCAAGTGTAATGGCCATTGGTCAGCATGTTTAATGGTATGCCACTTGGATGTGGATGGCTCTAGCACTTGGCTTATTAATGTGTTTACTGTGAGTATTTGTGCCATAAGGATGTAGCTCTTTATGCTAAGGTAGCCCAAGTGCTACAGAGTCTGGATGTCCAGTATAAGAATAGGCATCCTTTGTAAGGGCCACATTTCTGCAAAGTTTTCAGTGAACTGCCTGTCAGACTGTTTCTGCCCTTTAACTGTGTTGTTACTACTTGGGACTCTACCTAAGGACTTCCAGCTGCAAAAGGTTCCTGACAGTAAACTATTTCAAATCAGTGACTACCTCTCATATCAATTCATTCTTCAGAGGGGTTCTACAGTGGGAGTTTTTTTCCCATTCTTTATTACCCTTTCCTGTTCAAATTTGCCTGTAATAATGGGTAATTAATCATCATATTTTTAGTAAACTAGCACATTGATGATTTTATATTTGTGTAATATGATGTGTTTTTCACACATACATCCTAGTTTAATTGCACATCAAGGACAGGGACTAGTGAGATGCACATGACGTTTAACCCTTGTACATAAACATCAATGCAATTTAAATGGAGCATGCTCCTGCAAGCATGAAGACTTCAGATTTAAAAGGCCATACAAGAGGGCACAAAAATGGATGGGTCAAAGTATTATCCACTAAACAGGATAGTTCAGACATTATGGAAAGTATTCAATGACTCATATAAGAAAATTATCAAATGCTGTCAGAGCGGTGGTGGTGCTGCGGTAGCATTGTCGCCTCACAGTTAAGACGTTGTCCTGTTTGATTCTCAACTAGAGCGTCTTCTGTGTGGAGACATGCATGAATGGGCGTACCTTCGTTGAAGGTTGTGCGTCAGGGCCGGCAACTCTGCATGTAAAAATCTACTGCCAATCATTAGCGGACCAGAGTTCTGCTGTGGCGACCCCTAATCGGGAAAAGCCGAAAGACACAACAACATCAAATGCTGTCAGAAAAAACAAAAGTAAACTGAAGTGGAATTAGAAGAAACTGCTATTTCTATCAATGCTTATGGCTTATTTCTTCACATGCTTTATATAGCTAAAACAAAACATGCTATTTGGATTACTGTGCAAATAGCTGCCCCAAAGTTAGATGCTATGCTTATTCTTATTTCTCATTCAAGAGCAGATGGATTATGGGAATGACTGACCAGTGCTGGCTCATTTATCCTTGGAGGAGGAGGAAGGCAGTTTAACTGTCCACAATGTAATGACCAACAGGTGGAAAGATGTTTGGCATGCAGCAATACTTAGGATGTGCGCTTGGTCCCTGTGAAGTCCAATACTCCATGCTGCATTTGCAGAAACGTGCATGCCCTCAGGGAAAGGCAGTGCACACCCTTGTGTCTGCAAGTGTGCATACAGCTAACAAGCAGAGGAGTTAGGACTATATATATAAAAAAAAAACAATGGCTGCTTGGATGATGACCACCTACATCCTATTAGTGGTGATTTTCCCTCTGGGAAAAATGGCCCCAATTCAGCAGGAGTAAATAGCCTTTAAAGAAAGGGGGGCTTGGAAAATAAGTTTTTTTCTACAGTCTCATTTTGTGAAAGAAATCCAAGCTGTATCCAGTTATTTATTCACAGAATTGTCTTATCTCTATTCATACTAACTGCCCATAATTTTGTGACTGAAACCTTTCATACCTTCTTTCCAATAATTTAGAAATCTCTCATTGAATTACAAATCAAATGCATTGCAGACTTCTGGAGGTGGAGCTTAAGCAATCATGTGCCACTAGTGCAGACATCACCACACAGACTGTAATATGTTTACAACTGATTTCTTCTGAAAATAAAGTAAAAACAAATCAAGCTTGCACAATGCACTGCACTATATTAGGGTTCATGTTAACAACAAAAGAAAAAGTGAAAGATATAGCAGTTATCCAGGTATGTAGAGAGCCGGTGTTACAGAAAAATAGCAGATGTAAACAAAGGCAGTAGTTTCACAAGGCCAGCAAGAACAAGTGACTTTTATCACTGAGAATATCAGAGCTGGTCAAGAAGAACATCAGATTAGAAGTTATAACCTTGTTGCCAAAAGAATGAAATAAATGCATTTGGGTTTTCTCCAGAATTTGCAGAATGAAATGAAGGAGTCAAAGTACTAGTTCAATTCTGCAGATGATAAACTTGAATACATGGAAGCACATCTTGCTGACGTTTATAACAGAAATAGTTAATACTAAGAGTCGATGACCTGCCAGAAAGAGTTAAAGCAGACACGTTCTTATTTATTTATTTATATCTTTTTACATTGAGTAGTGCACTGACCATTACTGACCAATTTCAAGCTCAGCCCGGGTGATATACAAAATGTTTCACAAACAAAAAGTACAGAAATGTAAGCAATAACAGAGTAGTTCAGATGAATTACAAAGAAAAAAGTAACTGTTCTTATGTATTCTAGTGAACATGCACAGTGCAACAATCAACCAGAGAGTAATGTACAATATATATATACATTAGTTTCTATAGAGGGTCAATCTTCTGTGAATCGTAAAAAGGAGATAGGTTAGGTGATATGCCCAGTCTTGGAGAAGGAGCATTTGACTTAGATGAAAAAGTACTTTCTGAGCTGCATTCCGAATTTGAAATGTGTTGATTTCCTTAATGTTAATAAGGAGAGCTTGCCAAAGAGTAAGTGCCTGAGAGGCGAAAGGATGTGCAGTGCTGTGGAGTTTGGTTTGAAGGGTAATGAGAGTTGGTGTGACAGAGCATGTGCAGTGCTGTGCAGTTTGGTTCAAGGGGTAATGAGAGTTGGTGTGACAGAGCATGTGCAGTGCTGTGGAGTTTGGTTCGAGGGGTAATGAGAATTGGTGTGATTGAGCATGTGCAGTGCTGTGAAGTTTGGTTCGAGGGATAATGAGAGTTTTTGTGACAGAGCATGTGCAGTGCTGTGGAGTTTGGCTCGAGGGGTAAGGAAAGTTTGTGTGGTTTGTGAGAAGTGTTTCAGGTTGTAAGAGGAGGTCTTTTCTTGATGTCTAGCTGCAACAGGAGCAAATGTGTGGAGTTGGAGTAGTTTGTAGAGTTGGGATCCTAAACGTAGGTTAGATCTTTGTTTTATCGGTAGCTATTTGGCTTTTTCTAGGGTGATACAGTCAGGCTCGCAGAAAGGTGAGTTTGTAATGAATCAGCAGATGCTGTTAGAGACAGTCTAGAATGTATATAAGTTCTTTTGGAAATATGAACCGGACTTTCAGAGGAGCTAATGATGAACAAAAGAGCCTACAGAATTAAGCTATTAATCCTGAAAGTCAGGCAAGACAGATTATTGTCCATTTCAGTTTTAATGCATTAATAAAAAAGATCTTTATGACTAATATTGCTGCTGGGGTCATGACAAAGTCTAATAACTCCATGCTGCATCATAAGCAAGTCTTTTCTACTGACAAAAGCAGGGCCTGCCTTAGCAACTGTGGGTAAGGTTACCACCCATCCCATTGTCAGCGGGACACTCATGGGTTGAGTTGCCTCATCTGGTTGCCTGCTGTGCAAAGTAGTGGGACTTGAAAAGTCCCGCTTTTCAATCACACTGAATTGCCGTGGAAAAGCCAAAATTACCTCCGGCTTTTCCACGGCAATTCAGTTACATCACCAACCCGGACCTGCAGGCAAAGCTGCTGCCTGTTAGGTCTGGGTGCTTTAATTCGTGCAGCAATTGGCTGCAATTCATGAAAGGGATGGGGATTGGGGCAGGAAGAGCCCTGCAAAAATCTCGGCTGTAGGAGCGCTTTGTTTTAAGCGCTTCTACAGCCACAAAAAAAAAAACGACCAAGATTTTTTTTTTTTACGAGCCATCCATCCATCCATCCATCCAGCCATCCATTCAAACGGCCAAGATTTTTTTTTTTACGAGCCATCCATCCATCCATCCATTCATGCAGCCAGCCATCCATTCATTCATGCAGCCAGTCATCCACTCATGCAGCCAGCCATCCATTCATGTAGCCAGCCATCCATTCATGCATCCAGCCATCGATCCAGCCATTTATCCATTTATGCAGCCAGCCAGCCATCCATTCATGCAGCCAGCCAGGCATCCATTCATTCAGCCATCCATCCATCAAGCCATCCATCCAGTCATTCATCCATCCAGCTGCTACTCGCACCAACCAGCTAGCCACTCCAGCTAGTCACTCCAGCAGCCAGCCAGTCAGTTAGCCACTCCAGCAGCTAGCCAGCTAGCCATTCCAGCAACCAGCCAACCAACCACTCCAGCAACCAGCTAGCTAGCCACTCCAGCAGCCATCCGTTGTATCCATAACAGCATCTCCTTCACCACTCTTGTGGTGATGTCATGGTAGAGGGTGTGGCCAGTGTCATATTGGCCACACACCCATGTCCCACTTTGGCCCACTTAAAAGGTGGCAACCCTAACTGTGGGGGCCCCATCTGGGACATGTCTGGGATCCCCAAAGACACAACCCTCTTATAACCCAGTTCCACCTCTTCTGTTCTCAATGACTTGCCAGGAAAACACAAATTATATGAGGAACAGATCAAAAATATGTGGATGAAATCAGGGCATTCTGTGAAATTCTGGACTGTGGAAGGGTATGGTACTGTCATTTGTTTGAAAAAAGAATAGCCCACGAAGTATAAGCAAAAGTCAAGGCTGAACAAATTCAAACCAAATAGCCGTTTATTAGTAAGCGCTTTCGGTAGAGAGATTCTCCCCACCTTCTTCAGACAAAATGCTACAAGCCTGAAAATCATTCAGACCACTAAATACTATAGATTGGTTATGACATCATAAATACTTCATACCAATTAAGTATTTAAACAATTAATTACTTTTAGCCTAATATTCTTTTATAAAAACCTAAAATAGATAAAATATATAATGCATATAATATATATAATTAATACATTTAAAACATTTAATACATTAAATATATCTCAACCAAAGGATAAGCAGCAAGCAAGCAACAAATATATAAACCCAGACTTTATACAAAAATGTGTATCTTGGGTCCCTATAAATACCTTCCAGTCAACAGTTTTTTCACAATGTACAATACCCATGTATGTGTAAAATTAAAAAGCATAAAAAATGCAAGTACCATGAAATATTTCATTATGTAAATATATATATATACATAAAACACATATAATACTCCCTTTCCTAAAAAAAATTTTTTTTTTTTTTTTTTTTTTTTAGAAAAATTTTTTTATCTACCTAAAGCCATTAATTTCAAAAAACATTTTATGGACAATATCTCTTTCAAACCTGGATAAATATAAGAGGCAGTACGAATCTGCCAAAAAGCTTCTTGTTGTTCCACTCAAAAAAAGAATGTATGAACATCTTTATGTCATTGAGAAAAGAGATCTAAATAATGCACTGGCAAAACACATCTGCCAAAATGCAGATCATTCTTTTCTTTTCTCAGTTTTACATCAAGTACAACCTCAAGTGAGGGGGGGTCCGTGGCAATTAAAATTGGAACAACAAGAAGCTTTTTGGCAGATTCGTACTGCCTCTTATATTGTTCCAGGTTTGAATGAGATATTGTCCATAAAATGTTTTTTGAAATTAATGGCTTTAGGTAGATAAAATTTTTTTTCTAAAAAAAAAAAAAAATTTTTTAGGAAAGGGAGTATTATATGTGTTTAATGTATATATATATTTACATAATGAAATATTTCATGGTACTTGCATTTTTTATGCTTTTTAATTTTACACATACATGGTATTGTACATTGTGAAAAAACTGTTGACTGGAAGGTATTTATAGGGACCCAAGATACACATTTTTGTATAAAGTCTGGGTTTATATATTTGTTGCTTGCTTGCTGCTTATCCTTTGGTTGAGATATATTTAATGTATTAAATGTTTTAAATGTATTAATTATATATATTATATGCATTATATATTTTATCTATTTTAGGTTTTTATAAAAGAATATTAGGCTAAAAGTAATTAATTGTTTAAATACTTAATTGGTTTGAAATATTTATGATGTCATAACCAATCTATAGTATTTAATGGTCTGAATGATTTTCAGGCTTGTAGCATTTTTGTCTGAAGAAGGTGGGGAGAATCTCTCTACCGAAAGCGCTTACTAATAAACGGCTATTTGGTTTGAATTTGTTCAGCCTTGACTTTTGCTTATACTTTGTGGGCTATTCTTTTTTCAGCCTTTGGTTTTTGTTCGTTGGTGATTCATTTTGCAAGACTGTCATTTGTTTATAAATGCCGAATGGCAGCACTGTAATTGCAGCATACTTGTCATTGTCTTAGCCTAAGAATTCAGGACAAAGGCAAAAATAATAGGTAAACAAATGTCCAGAATCAGAGACAATTTTAATATATTACTCTAATTTACTTAAAAATAATAATAGATTTTGCATCAAAATGTGTTTTTTTTAAACAAATAAATAAATAAAAATGAAACTCTAAAGTCTGGCATTATTGACTGACTATAGTCCCCAGTAATTGTCCAGAAAATCAAGAGACTGCAAAAAAAAAATATATATATATATATATATATATATATAAGGCAAAATTAGTCTGGGAAAAAAAGGACAGTGTGTGCTGCTTGTCACATTTATATGAAGCAATGAAGCAATTTGGTATTGTATCAGAACAGAATTGTTTTCTTCCCTTTGGTCTTCAAGGTGAGCAGTTTTTTTCTTCTTGATCCTGAAGCTGTACTCGATTGGAAGATGCCAATGATGCAGAATGTTGTGCCTACATTTGTTAATGAATTGACGGTATTACATTTGCAGTAATGGCTGAAGCTAGGAAGTGCTCACTATGTGGTAGTTTGACTGTAGCAAGATGCTTGCTGCATTTGTTGTAAGCAGCTTGCTCTAGTTTTAAGTAGAAAAGTCCCATTTTCTTTTTTGGTCTTTAAAGTGAAGACTTTTTTTAGCTATAGTCCTGGATTGCAGATTACAGTGAAAACTGCAGGGCCCCATTAGGTGTGGAGTCCTATTGCACCCAATTGAATCAATAGGTCTAAGACCAGCTGTGGGCAAAAGAAGGAAATGCAGATAGTTCATTTCAGCAGTGAGGCTGTGTGAAGCCAGGAACACAATATAGAAATTGATATGCCCTGCCATGCTTGAAGTATTGTTTCTGTCTGGAGCAAAAACATTTATCCTATCACATGATGTGATGGACTTTCTGAAGTGATATAAGCCCTCAAGCCAAAGTCCTTAATGCAACAAAGTGCAAGCATTGCAAGTAAAGATAGCAGTATACCTCTCAACTATCTCTGATTTCACTTCATATTTTGCCCTGCTGAACTGGGACCATTTGTGTTCCCTTTGGGAAAATTGCCACTAACAGGTTTCATTTTTTTTAAAATTTTCTATCACAGAGGATTACAATAACGTATTGTTCAGAAAATGTAAATTGATGCAAAACCTGTTGCTGAGTATTTTTTTTTTAATTGCCATTGATTTTGGTACTTTGTTCCCCAATATTTTGGCTTTGTGATTTTTGATTTGAGAGCTATGGCCTGTAGGAGAGTCAGACCAGACACATTTCAGCTGGTGGAAAACTTTTTTTTTTTTTTTTTTTTTTGCTGTTTTTGAAGAACATTTTGTGATGAAGAGGAAGGCAAACTACACCTTATCCCTAGCATTGGAACAAATCCAAAATACCTTTTTAAATAATTAATCAGATTCAGTGATTACAAATTTAAAAGTGGAAAAAAAATGCCAAGTCTCTACTAGTTACATTTATTATGTTTTTTATATTTAAAAAAATAAGAACAGTACTTTGAAATGTATCTAATGAATGTAGTTGATGCTGGAACAATAAGTAAAATATTAATTAACCAGACTGGTTTCTCTTGAAAGATATGCTATTCTGGGAGTTAAGGGTTTCAGTTACTGTTCGTAGAGCTATAAGGTTTTCCATGACGTTACTATAAGGGTTGTAGTGAGATGTCCCAGTGCAATTTCATTTTGCTTACTTTCTCACCACAGCTGCCCTCAAGAATACGGATATGCTGAAAAGGAAAGGAATGTCAGGATATGTAGTACCACAGAATCCAAGTTACATCACTGACTACACTGAGACAAAGTAAAGGAGAAATTACTAATCAGAAACAAATTAAGTGACAGCAAAAATATCTCTTACCAGTAATGTAAGTCCCCTTCCTCATAAATAAGTAAATCATACCAATATAAATACTACTCCATGTTAACATTAATTGACAATAAGTTTAAAATATGCTAATTGTGTCATATGAGTGACAGCTGAGCATTATACAAAGTAACCCCTGTCAGGAAAATACAGAGTATACCACTAACAATCAAAATTCAATCATTCCACACACAGGAATAAAAAAACGATAAAGCTTCACTTAAATAACAGACAAAGAATCACTCATATGATGAAGAAACCCTGTAAATGTTATTCAGAAAAAACAATGCACACTAACATAATAAAAGGCACATATTCCAAATGTTTTATTTAAAATATTCTCAAACTGACTAACAGGACTAATGTATGGTTGGCGAGAGTGTCACAGAGAAATTCAGTCATGCCTGGCAAAGCTGTGTCTCTGTGTGTCTGTCTCTGGTTTGACCATCACAACTAAACCTGGCCAGGTGTGACTAAATCCTACTGTAACATTGTTACTGTACATTTATAAAATATTATATTACATTACATCATATTACATCAATTTAGCCAGGAGTGGACTTTATATTTCATGTAATATGTTTATCCCACCATTTTAACATAGTTTACATTTTGGCTAAAGAAGTAAGTAGCTTACTTTAAGTGAGAGATTGACTCTCCATGACTATTACTATGGGTACATTACCACCTATTTGTTAGCAGGACAAGTGAAATCTTTAAAGTTAAACCAAATTACTATATGGTCTATGTAGATAGATAAACAAAATTGGAGTTAGCATGCATTTGAAATGAAGAACAGGGGGCTTCACCTCTTTGCACACCTTACTAATGCATGCTAATCCTAACCCTAGTCCTGCCCTTGGCCGTAACCCCAACCCAACATCTTACCACAGAAAAAATCATTTCATAACGCAACCAAGACACAAGACATTCAGACACTTATCACATACAGCAACTCACTCACTAAATCTATCATTTTTGTTAGCTGTTACACTAACCCTAACTCAGAGAACATACATGCGCGCACTCCTACACCTAATGCCAAATATTTGGCATTAAAATTCCAAAGCCACAATAACATTACACACATATACACACACTTGATCTTCCCTCTTTTTTACCTCTAGCACTTAATAATGACTGCTTTTGCTTTTGTTTTAGCTATGCCTTGTACGGAAGCTGACATCAGATAGTCTCATGGGAATTTGTTCTCTGATAACTCTGGTCATGAACAGATCACTATATGGTACTATACACACACATACACACACACACACACACACACACACACACACACATATATATATATATATATATATATATATATATATATATAAATATAGAGAGAGAAAGACAGAGAGAGAGACAGATAATCTTCATGTACCTCAGAAACATTAAAAGATATAGCCTTCATTAAGGACAGTTCCTGTAAAAGCTATATGAATTTGTGCAGAAGGCAGTTCCTGGCTTTTTCCAAGATGGCTGCACACTGATAAACAGCTTAGTTTCATATCTCCCAGTATGAAAAAAGAAACTGATAGAAAAGGGCCAGTAATTCTGCCAGTTTTAGCAAAATTCAGTTGCTGTCTAGTAAGCACACTGCCCGGATACCAGAAAAAAAGAAACTTGGAGAGAAAATCCACAAAAAAAAAAGTAAGAGAAAACACTGACTGGGAAGAATCCTGCATCTGTTCAGCAAAAAGCAGTTCAAGCTCCAGCTTTGGTACAAGAGATGTTTTCCAGTAATTTAAAGGAAAATGTAAATCAAATACACTCTGAACAGATTAAAGTAAATGTAACTTTAAATGAATATATCAACTCAAATAACAAATGCTTGGAAAAAGGGAAGAAGCTCAAAAGTGTGATTCAGAAGAACTGATAAAACTGCAAAAAATCATGTAAAAATGAAGAAAATGCTGTATGAGTATGAGACTGTTCAAGAAGAGTTGTTTCAAAAAAGTTAGACCATAGAGCACAAAGAGAAAATCCGAGATTTTCTTCTGTACCAGAAAAACTGGAAAGAACAGACTGTATTCATTTTATGAAAGCACAAATAATCAACTAAACTGGTATTCAACAGCAGGATCAGTTGACTTACAGGGCACATTGCAGGCATGATCCAAACCTGGCCATGGAAAAGCAACCAAGATCTCTATTAGTAAAGACACAATTATACCAGCAGAAAGAGTTGATCCTGGCAAAACTGTGGCAGTAGGGCAAAGTATTAAAATCTGAGAACAGTAGAGGGTTTGTGGAAAATGATTACTCTCTATATACCAAGCAGAAGAGAAGCAAATTTATCCCAGCAATCAGGAAATGTCAAGATGCCTGTGTAAAAATTAAGCTGCTGTAACCAGCTGTCTTAGGAATATTTTTTCCTAGAGGATCAAAGTCACTTTTTGACGCAGAACAAGCTAAGGAGGAAATATAGAAGTTTGTCCAACATAAAGTGAGCCATCAAAGAGAAGGGGACGCTTTTCTCATTCTTCTGATAATAAAGCTCATGAAGAAAGAATTTCACAGTGAAACCTTTTCCAATCTTCCAAAGGAAATGCTTGAGAAACAGAATAAAATACAAGAATTGTCTGGAAGTATTAGGAGTACCTTGGTCTTAAACCAGAGTCTGGAACTGGGAAATGGGGTTGAATAAGATGACCATGAAAATTAGTGTACAAATGTGAAACTACAAAGCATCAATCACATTAGTGAAACTTGGCTTTAAAGAAAAAGTGGCTGAGAAAAACTGGACTTTTTGTTGAATTTGTTAAACCTGTAGAGGGACTGATAGGCATATCCCCCACTTGATGTGATTACTGTTTGGAAGGACACTAAAAGGGGAAAAAGGTAACTGTATGTAAAAAATTTTTGTTCTTAATATTTATATAAAACATTTCATGTTACAAATTGCATGTTATATAGTAAAGCATTTTCAGTATTTGTGCCTGATAAAGATACAAAAGTAAACAAGAACTTTTTTTAGTTTTACAAAATGTGGCATTACAATGTAATTAGAATAGAAAGGCTGGACAAAAGCATGTTTAAGTTAATAGTCTGTAATCCTGGGCTCATGGAATGGGGTATAAAAGTGTACTGATTATACTATATGTAAAAGTGAAATGTTTTCTTTTACTTTTGCATAGGTGAATGTCTGGATTAATGCCCTTGGCTTAATCTAGTAACAACTTTTTGTGTAAGTAAGTGGGCTTTACAAATGAGATAACTATGAACATAATGAATGGTTTTCCTTTAGCAAATAAATGTTCAGTGTGATCTGAGAAGTCTGTAGCTGAAGGCAGCCATACATTCTGTTCTTATATTTCCACAGAAATCTAACTACAGGTGAAGGCAACAAATCGCGAGACGTTGGGATATTGTTTGCTGAGATAAATGTAAAATTAAAGGTATAACAGCAAGCAGCTTAGTAAAAAAAAAAAGTTTAAATTATTGGAAGTGAATAAGAGATAGCAGTTTTTCTGGTACCTAATTACTAGAACAGTGTATAGTTTTGTTTTATTTAAAGATAGCCACTTTTTCTTAAGGCTAACGTGTAATGTTTTATGAAAGCATATGAGTTGTTTTTCATATCTGGGAGAAGAATAAAGTTAAGACTAGAAAAGACAATTATTATAGAGGAGCACAGGCTGTAACATACACTTTAATATGGATAACCTTAATTTAATGTTAGGTAATGCCTGTGGATGCAGCTGTCAATTTGGGACAATTGTTCCTATCAAAGGGGAGGGTAAACTTAATTTTCTGAAGATGCACATAGCTTTATGTGTTTGTTTTAAGTTAACAGGTTATGGGGGTGTTCTGGGGTGTGTTTGATTTTTTGTTTGAGAGGTTTCATTAAAACAAAAAGTCTTGTAAAACATGACATAGGATCAAACAGATATGAGAAGAAACAACTGTGTAAAGGATCAAATTGCCAAACATTTAGTGTGTACATGTAACACAAAAGCTGGAAACAGACCTTTAAAGATACCATATAAAACAAGTTGAATAATAACTTCTTATCATAATGGCTACTCTAACCATATTATTTTGGAGTGGCCTCACAGGTTTGGACAAAAAAGTGAGAGTATTGAATTATATTAAGAAATGCAGAATGCAAGTAGCAATGCTACAGGAGACAAATCTGGAAAGAAGTGTGACTTTTATAAAGGAAAGATTTCAGGATGGATATTTAGCAGTTTATCAGGGACAAAGGAAAAGGGAAGTAATTATACTATTTGCTAGAGGAGCTCCAATAATGATCGAAGAGGGGAAAAGATGATAATGGTAGAGTTGTGCTAGTACAGGGCTACACGCAAGGGAGGAGGATTACACTGGCATGTATTTATAGTCTACCTAAAACTGCTATTACTGCTCTTAAGAAAACTTTTGGAAAAATAATCAGCTATTAGCAGAAGGTATTACTTATGGTGACTGAAACTTGATTTGCAGCAGTGAGGATGCATCTGTCGGACCAGAAGAGAAAATATAACAAATAAATTTAGATTTCTGAAGAAATTTATGAAACTATTTAGTAAGGAAGATATGAATTCAGTAGTAGGAACTCAGAGAGAATTTACATATCATTCCCAAACATACAATAACTGGGCTAAACTAGACAGAAATTATATTTCACAGAAACCTATGCATTAAATTAAAAGCATTGGCACCCATCCAATAACTATTTCAGATCATACACCAATACCAGCTAAGATAAAAATTCAGGGTAATGAAGTTAAAATGAGACATTGTCATTTCCTGTCCTATCTGTTAGAAAGAGGGGAATTTAAGAAATGGAAAGTGGAAATTATTCAGAAGTTATTAAGGAAGAGAGAAATTTGTTCAGGAGATATAATTACAGAGTGGGATAAAATGAAAGTGGAGTTTAATAATTGGGTGTAAATAAGGGAAAAAGAAATATGGTTAAGTAACAAGAATTATATAGAGGGTCTGGTAAAGGTTAAAGTATTGGAGAATAAGATGAATCTCATACAACAAGAATAGACACAACTGCAGAATGCTAAAAGAAAATAAGGGAGTATCTGGATAATATGCATGAGGGTGTGATAACTCCAGAGCACAAAAATGTTTAGAAAAAAAACTTAGGCAACAGATAGTATAAAGAGTTGGTGCCAAACGTAGAGTGTCTATAAGAAGAAAAATAATTAGAGATCCTATAGAGGTATTAGAGATATTTCAAAAATTTTTATAAAGTTGAACAATATGGAAATTAAACTGGAACCAAGGCAAAAGGAAAACTGATGTAAACACAATCGTCAGGAGACCAGATCCAAAGAAGCAACTGGATTTGAGCTTTAACGCAATTTTTATTTTAAAACACACCAAATAGCGTTTTCGCTACTGATAATACAGTAGCTTCATCAGAAGTAAAAACAAATTGGCGCCAAAGTCCATTTAAAAGTTTTTTAGAAGGTGACGTCACCATTTTAAAACGTGGACTTGCGCAAATGAACTTAACAAACAGTTAAAAACAAAAAGCAGCTTAAAAGTTGCAACGCTTAGCCAAGGGGACATTCAGAAACACTGGCAAAGGACTCAAATCGTCCAAATACTCATATAGCGTTCCAAAACATTCCACGATATAAGTTAACCTTATTCCAGGCTTACCGTGTTACCAAAATAAAAGCAAGAAAACAAATTCTTGCACTAGAAAGTATATATATATATATATATATGAATGTACAAGCATGACACCCGGCTAGCAACTCCCTTCCAAAGAATAAGAAAAAGTAAGAACAATTAACATAAATTGAAAGGTATGCCAGTGCATAACATTATAAAATGAAAAATATTTGTATAATGAAAATTTATAAATATACAAAAGCTATGACAATCTCAAATGAATGAAACTTCAAGGGGCATATAACAAGACCATCAATGAAATGTTTACATTTTATACTTTTATATTATACTTTTATATTTAACATTTCTATACTTACAAATTCTCTTATATATATACACAATTTTATGATAGTACAATACCCCCTTTTGATATAATAATATTTTTTACTTCTGAGTACAATCTAGGTACTACCCCCTTGTTTGTAGGTACACATGTACTTTAGGCTTTGAATATAGCATAAAGTTGTTTATTCAATGTAAACTTTTCATTGATGGTCTTGTTATATGCCCCTTGAAGTTTCATTCATTTGAGATTGTCATAGCTTTTGTATATTTATAAATTTTCATTATGCAAATATTTTTCATTTTATAATGTTATGCACTGGCATACCTTTCAATTTATGTTAATTGTTCTTACTTTTTCTTATTCTTTGGAAGGGAGTTGCTAGCCAGGTGTCATGCTTGTACATTCATATATATATTCTTTCTAGTGCAAGAATTTGTTTTCTTGCTTTTATTTTGGTAACACGGTAAGCCTGGAATAAGGTTAACTTATATCGTGGAATGTTTTGGAACGCTATATGAGTATTAGGACGATTTCAGTCCTTTGCCAGTGTTTCTGAATGTCCCCTTGGCTAAGCGCTGCAACTTTTAAGCTGCTTTTTGTTTTTAACTGTTTGTTAAGTTCATTTGCGCAAGTCCACGTTTTAAAATGGTGACGTCACCTTCTAAAAAACTTTTAAATGGACTTTGGCGCCAATTTGGTTTTACTTCTGATGAAGCTATTGTATTATCAGTAGCGAAAACGCTATTTGGTGTGTTTTAAAATAAAAATTGCGTTAAAGCTCAAATCCAGTTGCTTATTTGGATCTGGTCTCCTGACGATTGTGTTAATATGGAAATTAAGAAAAAGCCCAAATGGAAATATTTATGAGCGACTAAAGTATGCCAAGATTAAAAGGGGAAGAGGCTCAACAATTAGCAGTTAAGATAGGAGGAGATGAGATAAAAACAATGATGTATAATCAATCTGCAGGAAAGTCTGCAGGAACAGATGACATTCCTGATGAAGTTTCAAAGTTAGGAGTTACGAAAGTGACAAAGATCTGGAAGGTTAATACTGGTTTAAAAGGAGGAAAAGCACCAACATCCTGGAAGAAAGCTATGGTGGCTGTAATAACTAAAAATGGTAAAGACCAATCAGACTCAGCTTTATATAGGGCCATTTCAATTGTGAGCCGTGGTTATAAAGTGCTTATGTCTACAATAGCTAAAAGAGTGGCGAACATGTTGCCAAAATTGATAGATATGGATCAATGTGGCTCGGTGGATGGGAGGCAAACATTTGACAACATTAATAGAACAATGATGATCCAGGGGGAAGCAGAATTTAAGAAAATACCACTGTTGTTGGTAAGTCTTGATTCAGAGAAAGCATTTGACAGAATAAGCTGGGATTTTATGAGTTCAGCAATGGAAGCATTTGCATTCCATGATACAATAATAAGATTAATTAAGGGGATATATGAGGGATCAGAGGCAAAAATTAAATTGGGGGTGTTCCTCTCTAACAAGTTGTGTCTGAACAGAGGAACCAGGCAGGGGTATCCTTGTTTCCATTTTTTATTCACTTTAAATTATTTAGAGCCATTGGCAAAGAAAATAAGCAACTCAGAAATTCAAGGATATAATTGGTATGGTAATCAAGAAAAGTTGACTTTATTTGCAGACAATATTATTTTGTACCTGATAAAACCAGAAAATGACATCTCAGTGTTGTGGAACATTCTGAGACAGATTCTTCAAGTTAACAGAAGCATAAAGCTATAATTCAAAGTGAAAAGGGATAATGATGAAGCGGTGGGTGATTCAAGCAATAAGGAAAGATTGGGATACTGGATGCAGATCATTAAAGAGAATAATAACAGTGATACAGAATATTATATTCATAAAGTAGTAAAAAGCATTATAAGAACTAAGCCAGCACAAGAATGGAGAAAGAAGATTTTTTGATAGGAATAACTGCAATTAGACGTATAGAGAATAGGCAAGGGGTGACTGGAATTTACTGGAGAAAACTGGCAAAGGAACCAAGGCATTGGGAGCAAATACCTAGAGATGGAAAGGTAATAGAATTGGAAGAGACCAAGAAGACATTTGGACTTCAGGGTAGAGACTGCCTTCCATAACTGAGTATAGGCAAAGAGAAAGGGATAGTGGAACCCCAAGTGAAAGATTTACCTGCTAAGGTAGGGTTTTTAGTTGAATACAGACCAGAACAGAAGTTACTGTTAAAAAAAGATAATTAGTACAACATATTAAAATTACACAATAACTATAGGAATTGATCAAATGAGATTAGAAAAGATTGGGAAGGGAGGCTGGATAAGCAATTCACAAGGAAACAATAGGACAACATATGTATGTTTCCCAAATACACAACAAAGTCTCGAAGATTTAAGATTTTTGCTTGGAAGTGTTTGCATAAGTATTTTTTTTTCCTCAGGCAGACTTTGAAGATTTTTTTCTTCAGGTAAATAGCAAATGCTGGAGGTGTGATGAGAAAGAAAGAAGTGACTGGGAATATATGTTTTAGGAGTGCAATGAGTTGGCAGACTTTAAAAATTTCCTGCAGACTACTTTGTCAGAAATATTGGGTGAGCAAATGGGTGTAACTAAGGAAATTATTTTTTGAACTGGATCTGAATTACTTAGACATAGTAAGGCCTTGTTAAGTTTAATTCTGGTGGCTGCCAATTACGAGAAAATGGTAATCAAAGTCTAAACCAGTATTTGAAGTAGTGAATATTGTAACAGAGATAAAATAAAAGGAAATGAATATTTAGAAAAAGGAAGGAGCTAATTACATAGAAAAACATGGAAATTGTGGGAATAATACATGCAGAATAATGTTTTTGAGGAAAAGTGAGGTTTAAGGGAAGGGAAGGGAGGAATTGAGGAATTTATATAATGTTGGCTTGATGATGATTGCAAGGATAAATATATATGATGTATAATGTTCTAATATGTTAATATGGTTTGTTTTCTTTTATATAAATGTATATTTGCCTATATCTTAAGTAATAATTCAATAAAGGTGTTAGGGTAACCTGACAAGAAAAAAAACATTACCTGGTTGCAGACTATGAAAATTCAAAAGCTTTGATTCAAAATTAATAATTGTATTTTCCAATGTTTCTGACAGACAAAAAGTTATTAAAATCATACATTTCATGGTCACAGTTATTCAAATTCCCATCAACTATGTTTCTATTAACAGTTGTAATATCAATATATCATTGCACAGTACTTCTATTAGATTTAACCCACCTGTCATCTGCAATACTGAAATAGGTAAAACATTGGATTATATCTATCATATTAACAACAGAACCACTGGAACCACCATGACCAAGATTACCTTCACTCTGAATCTGGCTTGTGTGTTGAACCGTTGGCTGAGAAAATAAGTCTATTGTGGCAAGTAACACTAGTTGTGAAAACAGACAAATACACTGCGTATGTTTACACAGTAATCTTGTTGGGTCTGAAACATAGGCTTCAACATAACTCTCAACCATCTGAGAAGGAAACGTATTTACAGAACATGATCATACCAACTTTGCAAAAATTCTTACACACCAGTTACCCTTGCATTTCAACTACTTTCAGTATTCCAAAAATATTATGAAGCCCCCTTTTAGATCTATAATTGCCTCAAGTGGTTCTACAATGTATTCTATGGCTATATATATATATATATATATATATATATATATATATATATATATATATATATATATATATATACAGAATGCTTAAACCATTTTTCTCTGGCCAAACCTCCCTTTTGAAAGACTCATGGGTTTTTCTTGGAAGAATAAAAAACACTTTTATTGATGACATTATCTTTTTAACTACTGATGTAAATGACTTGTTTTCCTGTATACCACAAGAAGAAAGACTGGATTTATTTTATGTAGCATTGTTAGACTGTACATTTTTGACATCAAGTGATATTACATTATTAATGGACTTAATAGATACTGTTTTATCTAACTTTATTTATGTATTTTGAGGGGGAGTTTTACAGGCAAACCAAAGATACTGCACAATGAGGACTACTTGTGCCATTGTTTATGCAAAGTTAGTCTTTATACTTGGGAGGAAAAATGTATATTAAACTCAAATTTCACCTCCATTTGGAAATTATACCTAAGCTACTTGAACAATGTTTTCATCTTGTGGAATGATTCAGAAAGCAGGATTAATCAGTGTATGAGTTAAATCCAAAGAACAATTCATTTTCTTAAATTTACACTTTTAATATAAAAAAAGGTTAATTATATGGATGTAGCAATATTTAAGGGTGAAAAGGGTTTTACTTCAAACATCTTTAGAAAACCCACATTTTCAGTTTTTTTTTTACATTATAAAAGTGAACACCCTTTTTATTTAAAAGAAATATGATTAAGGGTTGGTTTGGCAGAAAGGTGAGAATAACTTCACAGAAAGATACTCTTTATAAAGGAGAAAGAGAAATTGGTGTTTATGTTTTTAAAAAACAGGGTATCCAAGGGACATCCATGAAGAAGTTCATAATTAGTGGGGAAAGAGGTACAAGCCCCTTTTAAGTATGGGTTTGGAGAAAGATGTTAAAGTCAGAGCAACAGCAATAACAAATAAACATGAGGATATTACTTTTGAATTGGCTTTGATACTTTAGTATTATTAAAATGTGAACTATATAAAAATATAGTAAGAAAAAATTGGGTTATATTTAAATGCACTAGTAAAATTTTAGATGTAGTACATGACTATCTGAAGTTTGTGTATAAAATGGGCACTAATCTCAGGAAGACCCTTGAGAGAAATAGTGAAACATTTAATGCCAATAACACAGAAACATTAAAGGGTACCACAAAGTGTGGATTTTGTAAGCAATGTCCTTGCATTATGGGTAGTGATGTTTTAGTTTTGTGAATTCAAGATTTCAGTTACACAATGGAAATTGTTTCTGAGGGGTAGTATATAAAGATAGATAGATAGATAGATAGATAGATAGATAGATAGATAGATAGATATACAGTGGATATATAAAGTGTACACACCCCTGTTAAAATGCCAGGTTTTTGTGATATAAAAAATGAGACCACAATAAATCATTTCAAAACTTTACCCACTGTTAATGTGACTCATAACCTGTACAATTGAAAAACAAACAAATCTGTTATGGTAAAAAATAAAAAAACATACAATAAGCTGGTTGCATATGTGTGCATACCCTTAAACTAATATTTTGCTGAAGCACTTTTTGATTTAATTACAGCATTCAGTCTTCTTGGGTAGGAGTCTATCAGCATGGCACATCTTGACTTGACAATATTTGCCCACTCTTCCTTGCAAAAGTGCTCCAAGTTTGAAAGACTGTGAGGGAATCTCTTGTGCACACCCCTCTTCAGGTCACCCCACAGATTTTCTATTGGATTTAGGTCTTGGCTCTGGCTGGGCCATTCCAAAACCTTAATTTTCTTCTGGTGAAGGCATTTTTTTGTTGATATTGATATATGCTTGAGGTCATAGTCATGTTAAAAGGTGAAATTCTTCTTCATCTACAGCTTTCTAGCAGACGCTTTAAGGTTTTGGGTCAAAAGTGACTGGAATTTGGAACTGTTCATAATTCCCTCCACCTTGACTAAAGTCCCAGTTTCAGCTGAAGAAAAGCTAGCCCAAAGCATAATACTGCCACCACAATGCTTCACCGTGGGAATGGTGTTCTTTTGGTGATGCAAAGTGGGTTTTTTTGTGCCAAGCATAGCTTTTGGAATTGCGGCCAAAAGGTTCAACCTTGGTCTCATCAAACCATAACACATTTTCCCACATGCTTTTGGAAGACTTGATGTATTGTTATGCAAATTAGCATGCACATATTGAAAATAGATCTATAATGACCTGTAACATGATTTTCTATAACAATATAATGACAGATATAAATGAAAAATTGTGCTGTGATGCAATTTATATAGATTTAACTTCAGCATTTGATAGGGTCATACACAAAACACTCATCAAAAAATTAGAAAAAATAGGTATTGACATAATGCTGATAAGCTGGATAGCTGCATGGCTACAAACAGGACATGGCAAGTATCATATAACAATTAGATAGGTGAAATTCTAGGTTGCAGTCAGGATGTCACACAGGGCTCTATCCTAGGTCCATACTTGTTTAGGTTGTATCTTTCAGCTCTATCTTTTTCTTCTGAGGTATTTTGCAGTTTGCATGTAGATGACTTGAAAATGAGTTAATAAACTCATCCTTCAGAATTTTACCATATGAAATAATTCTGCTGAGCCTCACTATTTGTTCCTTAAGCAGACTTCTCTTTTACTTCAGAGGTGGTTGCCTTTGAAGTACAAATAATTATTAGAAAATGTGGGATTTATACATCATTGATTTAAAGTTCCCAATTTCATTATTCTTATCAATTCTCACATCTAAGCAACTGATTCTTTTGTAAGAGTAACTTGCATGTGAATATTAAAAATGGCACTGTGTTTTGAATATATGTCAAAATTCCTTTAACTTGTCTTTGTTGTTATTCCATGGAATAAAAATCTCATCCAAAAATATCTGATATATTTATTTATTTTACATTTGTTAACCGGGTTAGTCTGACTAAGCTTTTGGCTCATTTTTCAGCAGAGACCCGGGGAGAAAAGCTCCTCAGGGAAAACAATTTTAAAAACAAAGTATTAACAATCAGCAAAAGAATATGAGACTTGTTACAATATCATTTTAAAGGGTCTATATTAGAACACCGAACGTTCAAAATTTTGAGTGTTCTAATATCAACCCATTTTCAGCGAACGCTGAAAATATCGAAGAAACATAAAACCAAATTTTTTCCTAGGGAAAGAATTTGGTTGTCCGTTTCTGTTGTTTCTATATTTTCAGCACTGTGGTGGAAAGTTACGGGTTGGGTTCAGGTAAGTGTGCGATTGTGTGGACGTGAGGGTTAGGGCGGGTTAGGTGAGTTAGGGTGTGGGTCAGGTAAGTGTGCGATTGTGTGGATGTGAGGGTTAGGGCGGGGTAAGTGAGTTAGGGTTAGGGCGCGGGTGAGGTGACTGTGCGATAGTGATGGACCTTAGGGTTAGGGTTTGGGTTAAGGCAAGTGGATAGTTATTGGTGTATGTATAGTTTAGTGTAGAGTTAGGTGTAAGAGTTTAGGTGTATGTGTGTGGATTGCTGTTTGTTTGGTGTGCTTGTGTTGTGTGTCTATGTGTTTTGGAACAGCAATTTTTTTCCCTAGGAAAAAATTCGCTGTTCTGTATATTCGATGTTTTAAATTTTTGATTCATAGGGTTCGATATTAGAACACTCGAAATTTTGAAAGTTCAGTGTTCTAATATAGACCCATTTTAAATGCTTAGTAGAAAATAAATGAATAGTCTGGAAAAGATTATGAAACCAGTTACATATCCCTTTAAACGAGTAGTAGTAAATGAGTAGTCAACTTAACTGCCTCCTTTAAAACTGCTCTCACCTAATACTGTGTCAGAGGTTCACCTTGTTCATGACAAAAGAATGGACCATCTAACCTACCCCTATATTTATATATATCATTTTATACATTCAATGTAGGCTGAATTAAACACATAGTTGTTCTCCCTGTACCACATTATAAAGTTTGCATATAAAGGGGCACAGGCTGCACCCATAGCAACTTCACTCAGTTGTTAAATTATTCCCCCTCAAAACATGTGAAATTACTGGTTAAAATTGTTTCCATAAAGATCTCAATATATATATATATATATATATATATATATATATATATATATATATATATATATCTTAATTATTCAAAAATTGACAGTCTAACAGTGGAAAATAAATTATGATTATTAATTTAAAACTGGAAACAAAAAGTAGAAGTGTGATAACTCAGAGGAAAGGTACAAAAAGCTATTCTAAATTGCGGGCCATGTTCGTAATGTAAATATACTGTATATATTTGAAGGTTCAGAATTTAAATTAAATGGGGTAGAATATTTATTTAAATTTGAACAACACTGTAACTGTGATACAGAAGGTGTTGTATATTTAGTATTCTCTGATCCCTGCAACTGCTTCTACATGGGAAAGACTGACCATCCTCTACAAAGAAGGGTATATGAACACTACTATGACATCATTAGAGGTAATGTTAAAAATGCCTTATACACACACACACACACACACACACACACACACACACACACATGAATGCCCACATTATAGGAAGTTCTTATTTTTAGTTTGGGAACAGATTCAGGTAAACCCCAGGAGTGGGCCCTTGGAGTTCAGATTAGAAGTACATGAATTAAGTCTAGCACTTACACATAAACACTGGTGAATTGCTCAGTATAAACCACCATCATACTTACGTGTGTTGCCAAGCTATATTGGGGTACCTTACAGGAAATATCAAATAAATCTGTTTCTTTTGAAATATATATTTCAACAATGTTGATTATAATTTTGTAATTCATTGCTATTTATTTTACAGGTTTTATATTTATTGTGTTTTTTTATTTCTTGGAGAATATTATTGCATTTTTATGCCAGTTATACATTACATACATAATCGAATGTCCAGTATAGCTATAGTCTTTATTAGTTAATTGTCTAATTCTGTTTTCTAATATTAAGAAGTTATTCACAGTTACTTGTTTGAATAAACATTTTTTCTCATGTGACCTGGTACAAATTATGTAATCTTTGAAATTTATATAAAGCATTTTGTAAAGACTCTATAGTTAGTTATTGTTTTATTTATTTTATTTCACATTTGTTAACTGGGTTAGTCCAACTGAACACAGGCCCATTTTCAGTGGAGACCCGAGGAGAAAAATTCCAAGAAAGACAATTACAATTTTACAGTAATAGATTTCATAAAGTAACAAAGACAATTTCGCAAAATATATGTACATAGTAAGATAGTATACTTTTGTAAGTAAGAAAAGAAAATAATAACCAAGTAATTATAAAGATGAAATTATAATACATTCCATACAGTATATATAGTTTATTAGCCAAACAGAGCAGAGCCAGAAAACTTACTGTTCAAAGAGGGAGATACAGGAGATAATAGGTAATAGAAACAGGATTAGGTTGGGTCACAGCAGGGGCATAGCCAAATAGTCAGGAGAAAGTTATTCAGTTCGTTTTTGAAGTGGTTAGTGTGAGTAATGCAATGTAAATTGGCAGGGAGATTGTTCCAGAATTTTGTTATGAAAGATTTATATAGAAGATTGCCAATGTTCATTTTGGAACTATAAGTTTGGAAAAGGAATTTGTCAGTACTACATAAGGGGCGTGAAGGAGTATAGTGAGTGACTAGATTGGAGAGAGAGGGACAAGTAGTTGTTTTATTCAGAAGGAAGTGGGTTATATGGAGTTGAGATAATTTGAGTTGATGTGGAAGTTGAATACAGTGTAGTTTATTAAGAGTAAGACAGTGGTGGGTAGAATTAGGTAAGTTAGCAGCACATTTTGTGATTTTATTATAAGTTTGTTCCAGTCTGGAGAGCAGGCAGAGCTGAAAGTTAGTAAGCACTGGGCCTCCATAGAGGATTCTAGGAAGTAGGTAGGCTTGTGCAAGGGATGCTCTTGAATTGGAAGATAGAAATTTTTTATTACAATATAAAAGACCAAGTTTTTGATTGGTTTTATTAATCCATTGGTGGATGTGTAAGTCAAATTTTAGTTGGTCATCAATTGTCATCCCTAGTAATTTTGTGTGAGTTTCAACACTTATGATGGTTTTATTTAGGGACATGATGGAGAAGGAAAGCCTAATTCTGATGAAGTCCCATGTAAGATGAAAGCACTAAGCTAACTGTTTTGTCATAAGGTATTTGTTAACTTCACTGGATGTGACTCATTTCTGTTCTGGACTATTGCCTTCTGTGTTTATGATTGGTTATTTGTATAGGAATGCATTATACTTAAACAAGGTGCTGTCCAGAAGGAGAAATGAAAAGAAATATCACAGTGAAATAGCATGTTTGATTGGTTAAGGAAATGTTAAAGCAACATATTCTGACAAGCATCTCGTTCTATATGCATCATTTGGTCGGTTGCATACTGAGGTATCTATGCTGAATAACATAAGTAAGTGCGTTTTGTAGACTGGAGAAGAAGCATTACATAGTCAAATAATAGTGTGAAAAGAATAAGTGCTAGCTGTTCAAATTTGTGCTCATTTTTAAAGATTTATTTAATATGGGAAGTTTAGAAAGTATAACAAGTGCAGATGGGGACAACTAAAGTGGTACAATATGCAGTGATCTTTAGAAGAAAATATTGAGACGTACAAAACAGTAAATGATAGATAATGGTAAGGGTGACACAGAAGTGGATTCAATTTGTTGTGATACCCTAGTAAGATGTTATGATGGGATTACTAAGTGTAGTCTGTTGGAAAATGAAATTAAAAAGAGGCAATTAATTATTATTAGTTGCAGAGGGTATGCAACTGGCTGAATAAGTATTGGGACGGCTTTAAAATATATAGGAAATGATTTACGATTGGTGGGAATGGGGGTAGGGTAGTAGAGCAAATCACCATGTTGCTATGTTCAGTTTTCATAGCAAGGCAGTTCTACTCACCAGAAACAATCTGTGTGTAAGATTAGCAAGACTGCAAACCACTACATGCAATGGAGAGTTAGTAAACCTCAAAAGAAAATTAAAACAGGTAAGATAAATTAACCAATAAAGTCAGGGGGCTCTATTGCACCAAAAACATCCGTTAATGTAGACATTACTGAACTATAGGAATAAAGCAGCAATATAATAAGAAGTTATGTACTCACCATAACGTTCCATCTGTGTAGGTATCTTCATTTGTCTGCAACCTTTGGGACACAGATCTGATCTCGGATCCGAGCCGGCAACTTTTACCACAGCATAGATCCGGGCTCCTAGCTCCTCCCTTTACCCACAATCCCCTGCAAACCCTAACTGACCTCAGATCAAGTTTGCTCGATATAAGCATTGTTATTGTGCCCTGGAAGGGGCTTGTCTAAGACAGATCCTATAGATCAGGGGGAAGGAGGGGGGGATGGTTGCAGACAAATGAAGATACCTACTCAGATGGAACGTTATGGTGAGTACATAACTTCTTAATCTGAAGTAGGAATTTCATTTGTCAGCAACCTTTGGGACAGAGTCCCCAGCTACCTGAATCCTGGGTGGCCTTTATGGAAGAACATTCCGGAGCACTGCAGAGCCAAATGACGCCCTACCTCTGGAGACAACATCCAGTTTGTAATGGCTGATAAAGGTATGAGATGAGGCCCAAGTGGCTGCGGAACAAATATCACCTATGGGGACCCTAGATGTAAAAGCCGCCAAAGTAGCGACAGCCCTAGTAGAATGAGCTCGGACTCCCTGAGGTGCAGGCCTTCCCGAACTCTGATACGCTAAGAGGATACAACTAGCTATCCACCGTGATAGTGTAACTTTAGAAATTGACTTGCCTAAACTTGTTTTGGCAAAGAAGACAAACAACTGGTCAGAATGCCTATGACCAGCAGTTCGATGAGTATAAAAATGTAATTGTCTGTGCACATCCAAGGAATGCAGTTTATATTCTCCTTTGTTCTGGTAATGGGGAAAGAACACGGGAAGATTAATAGATTGATTAATATTAGCTTCCAAAGACACCTTAAGCAGAAAGGACGGATTGATCCTGAGGTAAACTCTATCTGGATGGAAGGATAAATACGGCGGTTTAACACACAGAGCCTGAAGTTCAGAGACCCTTTTAGCTGAAGTAATGGCCACTAAGAAGGCCATCTTCCAAGAAAGATATTTAAGATCAACCGTGGCCGCCGGCTCAAAAGGGGGGCTAGTCAAGGCTTGAAGAACCAAAGACAAATCCCATGGCAGTACTACCTCCCTGACCAGAGGTCTGAGAAGGAAGGTACCCTTGAGGAAAGCTTTACAAAGCTTGGAAGTACTTAGAGAGCCTGATTCATGCCCTACATGATAATGCGAAATCGCTGCCAGTTGTACCTTGACTGTAGAGCAGCTAGCCCCTTGATGAAAAAGGGTAGTTAAGAAATCCAAAACCGACGTGAGAGGCGCCGTGAAAGGATCCAAGTGATGGTGCTCCGCCCAGATGGAGAAACGTTTCCACTTGCTTCGGTAGACTCTTTTGGTGGAAGGTTTATGTGCTGCTACTAGGATGACTTTGACTGGTGAGGAGATTCCGGGAGTCCTAATCAAGAGTGGAACTGGAGCAACCAAGCAGTCAGCTTGAGGTTGACCAGGTTAGGGGCCGGGAGACCCAGAGGGTGGGTAATGAGATCCGGGAGTGGATCCAGAAACCATGGTGGATGAATTAGGTGAGACCACAGGTACGGGAACCATGTTTGACGAGGCCAGAATGGGGCAATGAGGATCATTTTGCTCCCCAGCCAACTGGCTTTCTGTAGGAGTTTCAGCATCATGGGCAAAGGAGGATAAGCGTAAAGGAGACCGGGAGGCCAAGCATGTACTAGAGAGTCTCTCGGGGACTCCCCCTGAGGGGGGAGTAGAGCAAAGTAACTGTTGCATTTGGTATTTGAAGGAGAGGCAAAAAGATCGCAACAGGGTTGCCCCCATTGGGCAAATATTTGTTTTGCTACTAGAGGATTGAGAGACCATTCGTACGGAGTCAGAATTGAATGACTGAGCCTGTCTGCTAGGATGTTGGACCATCCCAGAATGTGCGTTGCAATAAGAAAGCGGTTGGTGGAAATCACCCATTCCCACACTCTCATGGCCTCGCGACAAAGAGGATAAGACCTGGTTCCCCCCTGTTTGTTGATGTACCAGATAACTGACATGTTGTCCGTTTGTACTGCAATCATCCCAATCGGGAGAAGGCTGTGAAGTGCCTGCAACATCAAAAGCACCGCCCTCATCTCTAGGAAATTGATATGCAAAGAGGTCTCTGTGTCGTTCCACGTGCCTTGGACCATTCTGCCTGAATAGTGCCCCCCCACCCCAGGCGAGAGGCATCCGTGGTCACTGTGGTGATGGGGGAAGGCATTGAGAATGGTCGTTCCCGTGTGGAGACTCGGGGACCGGAGCCACCACATGAGCGACCCTCTGCAAGCCCTGCTTAGGGGAATAGGATGGGACAGGGGGGTTGCAAGATAGGGACCATTGTACTTGGAGGGTCCACTGCAGGACCCTCATATTTAGGCGGGCTAGAGGTAGTAGAGGAATAGCTGCCGCCATGGACCCTAGAGCCCTCAGGATCAATTCCGCAGGTGGAGCAGGAAGCATGAGAATGGCCTGGACATGCAACCTCAGGTTCTGAAGCTGATCGGGAGTCAGGAAGGCAAGCATCATCCTGGAATCCAATCTCACCCCTATGAAATCCATTACCTGTGAAGGGACTAGAGAGGATTTGGTCATGTTGATAGTCAACCCTAGATGTGGAGCAAGGTCGAGGAAATAATCCCTGCCTGAACAGAGCAGATGCCTTGTTGGGGCGATGAGGAGCCAGTCATCCAGGTACGGAAAGACCTGAATTCCCTGAAGCCTCAAGTGGGCTGCTATGACTGCCAAGACTTTGGTGAACACCCTGGGGGCTGAGGTGAGACCGAAGGGAAGGACCCTGAACTGAAAGTGACTGGCTCTCAGCCGGAAGCGGAGGAACCTCCTGGAGCGTCTGTCCACTAGGATGTGTTAGTACGCATCCTTGAGGTCTATCGAGCACATCCAATCGTTCTCCCGTAACAGAGGGAGAATAGATTGTAAGGTGACCATTCAGAACTTTTCTTTGGGTACTGCCAGGTTCAGGAGAGAGAGATTGAGGATGGATCTCAAGTCCCCCGTCTTTTTTGGCACCAGAAAGAACCTGGAGTAAAACACCGATCCGAACTGATCTGGGGGGATGGGTTGGATGGCTCTTTTTTGCAAAAGCTGCTGAATTTCTGTAGCAGCTGCCTCCCTTTGATTGGGTGGTACGTCGGGGAGGCTTTTGGTTTTGGGGGTTACAATAAAGGGAATTTGGTAACCTCTGGATATGATGCGAAGCACTCAGCGATCTGTTGTTATGGACTCCCACATTGCTAGGTGCTTCAAAAGATGCCCCCTGACGGGCTCCAGAGTGGAGCAGCGGGGCAACCCCTCAGGGGTTCTGCATGGGCCTCTCAGAGAATGGTTCTCTGGACCCAAAGTTTCTGGGACACCCTCTGCCTCTTGGGCGGCATCCTCCCTGTCCTCCTCTGCCACGAGAGGACTGGTTGTCCGGAGCAGACTGGGACTGATGCGATTTTCGGAACCACATCTTCTTCTGACCCTTTTGGTTCTTAGAAAAGGACATCTGGGGAGCAGAGAAGTGGACTCCGATGGCAGACAACGTCTTCCCGTCTTTCTCGGTCTGGACTAAAGTGTCGCGAACAGTTTCGCCAAAAGTGCAGAACCATCAAAGGGGGCATTCGCGAATGACACCTTAAAGGGTTCAGAGAAGTCACAGTGTCGGAGCCAGGCCTGAGACCTGATTACCAGGCCGGCTCCGCCGGCTCTAGCAGCACCTTCAGTGGCATGTGACAAGAGACGCATAGAAGTGTTAGAAACTGAATGCAGAGTAGACATTCGGAAGGAGTACAGTTGCTTGTCTCCTTCCGACATGGACTCTGGGGGGGATACAGCGTATTCTTTTATTAGATCCCGCTGCATCCGGATGACGTGTGCCATGTAGTTCAGCGCTCTCATGGAAAAGGTTGCTGAACTAAAGACCTGCTTCCCCAGGCGGTCCATTGCTCGAGAGTCCTTACTCGGCGGGTGGACCGCAGAGCTCTCCTGAGCTAGCTCTCTCTTGGTGGCTGCCGCCACCAACATGGCATCCACGGGGGGACCTCTGCTCCAGTGGGTTCTTTCAGCAGGGGGACTCAGGATCCTATCCGGGTGCTTGGGGACTGGCTCTACAGTGTCTGGCTCCTTCCAAGCCCTGGTGGAAATAAGGTCCACCAGGGGGTCAGGGGGAGGGGACACCCAAGAGGTAGATGGCCCTGCTTCGAACGCCTCTAGGAATACGGACTTATCGGAGGAAGCCTTGGGGGCAGACCACACCCCCTAATCCTGAGCATTTCCATGATGTCTCCAAAGGAGACATCCTCGGGGGGTGACCTTGGGGAGCCTTCCCCTTCATCTAAGTCCGTATCTTCGGTAAGGGACTCAGGGGAGTCCATGTGCCTCCTCTTACACTTGGCTTTGTGAGGGACCTCCTCAGCGGGGCTGTCCGAGGAAAGACTCACCAGCAATATCACGTTCCACAGGAACACCCAAAGACGCTGAAGCAGGCTGTCCCGAAGGCCGGGTGATGGGAGCCCGGCCCAGCTGAGAGGGAGTGCAGGGAGGAGCCGAAGCCAGGACCGGGGGTCCGGATGCACTCAACAGTGCCCTCTCCACCACCGAGAAAGCTGAGGGGGAGCTACTCTCGATAGGCTCCGAGAGTCGGCTCCCACTCAGATCCGAAGCAGGGACCGGATCCGGGGCTGAGACCCTCGGATCCGAAGGACCCATGTGCTCTGACCAGGATGGAGCCAAAGTCACACAAAGTCCCTCGGATCCGAAGTTCCGCCCACGGCTCCGAGAGGTCGGATCCGACAAACTCGAGGGACCAGTCGGAGCCGAAGTAGCTAGTACTGTCCGCTCCGACACACCCCTGGATCCGATGCAGCTCGGCTCCGAATGCTTCGAACCCGGGAAGCGGGGCAGAGAAGGAGCAATTGGGGAAAAAAATGGGGTCGAGCTCCCCCCTGGAGGGGGGAGGCAAGAGCACTCCCATCTGCAGCTGGGCCTGGATGAACCTCCTCATCATCCAGTCCATGTCTGCATCTGACATGCTAAAGGTGGACCTCAACGAGGCCACCGAGGCAGACCTAGAGTGATGCCTCGATGACCTCGACGGGGAACGGGTCGCCTCCTCCCCAGGTCCCGGTGAAAAACAAGGGGACCGGAGCTGAGGAGGAGGTGATCCAGAAACCCTGGATGGAGAAGCCCGCTTGGCGAGCGGGGCCGAGGAAGAATCTTCGGCCCGCCGCTTATGGTGCTTCTCCTTCCTTTTGGTTTTTCCGGCCTCCCTCTCCTCCAGAGCCAAAACAGGAGATTGAGTCCTGACCGGAGGGAGGGAGGCAGGGGTGGCTACCACCGAGGGCTGGGTAGCAGCCACCGAAGAACCGGAGGCAGGAGCCGAGTCCGGGGGAAAAAGGCCCACTAGGATCAGCTTCGACCTCCGGTCCTTAAGTGCCCTGGGGTTGAACACTGCACAAATCGTGCATCCCGAAGAGAGGTGTTCAACCCCAAGGCATCTAACGCACCGGGTGTGGCCATCTGCCGGTGAAAGCTTATGGCCACACTCGGTGCATTTTGAAAAGATGGCTTTAGGGGCCTCCGACATGTTGAACAGAAAACACACTCACTAGGCCCCTACACACACCACAAACACACACTACGAACCAGCGAGGGTAGGGAGGAAAAATGTTACAAAAAGGGATATCTAAGAGGGAACCTAAACAATCTTACACACTCACACAAGAGAAGGTACAAAAAATTTTAAGTTTTCCTCTCACAATACTGTGAACTGCCAGGAGCTCGAAATCCAGCTTGTAGGCTTGAAGCGCGGCAAACTAGATCTGAGGTCAGTTAGGGTTGGCAGGGGATTATGGGTAAAGGGAGGAGCTAGGAGCTCAGATCTATGCTGTGGTAAAAGTTGCCAGCTCGGATTCGAGATCGGATCCGTGTCCCAAAGGTTGCTGACAAATGAAACTCCTACTTCAGATTAACCATTTAGGCAAAGTTATCATCTGTAACAAGAGCAACAATTCAAGTATAGTACAGCTATATAGCTAACTCATTCTAGAGATTACTGAAAATGCATATGGTACCCTATACCTTTAAACCCCATTGTAAAAGTAATTGAAACACAACATACACCAAGCGCAACAACACATACTTGTTTTGTTTTACTAAGAGTGTGCTATGTGAACCATAAGGTAAACAAATAGTTATTGGGATGCAATGGCCTGTATTATTTTTACAGGAGGGAAATACTCAGAAACTTAAGTTCACAAATGAAAAGGAAAAGGAAAGCTGAGGTAATGTTAAAAAATCAAGTAGGAGAACTGGGATTACAAAGGCAACAGGGGGGTGTACCCTTAACATATGTTGAGATCAGGGGTATCTCTGTCATCTGATTTAGCTTGTTCCACTTAGTGTCTTTTCTTTTACTAAAAATGATGCTATGGTTTTATGATCTTTCATCTCATACATTACCTCTCTTTACTCTGTCCCTCACTTCCTCCCTCTGCTATCTACCATCTCTCCCTCAAACAGATTAGATCTACTGCTAGTTGCTGTTAATTCAGTAGAGATCTTCTGTTAATTTGCTGAGACCCACATTACTGTTGCATCCTCAGTAGCTAGTGCCTATACGCTCACTCACCTTATCGATACCCATTTCCATTTGTCTAACCTTCTGTCTGTCCTTTTGTCTCCAGTACCCTCCTAACTCTCTCTCAGCCTGGCCAAAGATTCCCCTCCCATCAGATTTGCATAACCTCTAAATTCAGTCACCATATAATCCATTTCTCTTCTCCTAACATTTGAAATAGCCATCCAACAATCCTCTTCTCCACATACTATACAAGAGTTCCACTAACCATTTGGAACCTACCTGCTGGTTGTTTTTTTGTAGTACAGACATTAACATATCCAGGGCCAGCTGACTCCATTTGCCCTTGCTGTGCTCTGGCTTCACTCCACTCCCCTATCCTATCCCCATTCTCACCCATCCCAACTTTCATTAGATTTCTAGTTCCATAGCCATACCCTCTTATTACAACTTCCAATCACATTCTCTCACCCAAATCAATTCACCTATACACTTACGCCTCTAAACCCTCCTCCCACTTCTTTTCTACCACCACTAAGACAACCCACACCTCCCTTCTAAATCCCTCCTACTTCATTTTGCCACTACAGCCATAAACCTAAACTAACATAGCTAATATGACTACCATTAACAGACCTGTCACAAACAGAGCCAAGACCTACCAACTCTCTACTAAATTAACTAACCAGCTACTCTTACTGATAACTGCTCTCACCCTATTGATATTAGCTTCTTATAACACCTCTTACCATTCCATTCTTAATAAATCTCCCCCTTCCTACACCACCTCAAACTCCCACCGCCCACCACCCAAACCAGTAAATATCCCTATATGCAGTTGCATTTTTAATAACTCCACATTAAACCAAGCAAATGTTTCACTACATTCTCATCCTAATATACCTAGTGTCTCCCAGAAATATGATAAAATCATTAACACATTCTTAACATTTGTGGTACATATAGCATTAAAGCTAACCCTTAATGGGGACATGCATCCAAACCCCGGCCCAGCCTGTATACCCTGTAACTTAGTCTCACAAAATGATACACAATCTAAAAGTAGTCAGGCATCAATCATTCCCATTAGGGACAAATCTGATATTCTAATAATAAATATGAATATAACAAGTGTAAACAACAAAATCCACAACCTCCACACTAAGTTCTCCCTTTACTCCCCTGACATTGTACTTCTTACCAAAACCTGGCTATACCCCACCACCACCATCTATGAAATACTACCACCAGGTTATAATATTATACATACAGACAGAATAAATAAAAGAGGAGGAGGCATAGCCCTACTCTTCAAAAAAACATCACTCAATAGATACAGTAGATGAAAAACTCTAAACCTTAAAAATGCTGAAGCAGTATTTGCCAAACTGAATATTAACCCCAGGAAACATGTATACATAACAGGTATCTATACGCCACCAGGGGATAATATCCAGATACTAGAAAATTTATTACATTAGTGTAACAAAACCTTACCTCAGGAAACACTCATTATGGATGACCTTAAAATAGACTGGTTAGATTGCAACTCCCCAGACATTGCATTAACCTGCATGGCTTCTCTCAACTCATCCAATCACCCATTAAACTTAATAAGCCATCTAAAAAACACTCCACTCTAGACTGGATACTACTAACAAATATTCTCATATTAACCTCCATGGCTTTACTCAGATAATAGACACCCCCACTAGGATTAACAAACCGAACAACAAAGAAAGAATTCTAGATTGGATTCTCATTAATAAACCTCAACTAAACTATCAATCCGGAACGCTACCCGATGACTTTAGTGACCACAATCTAATCTATATTTTAAGACAAAAAAATGCCTCTAACAATTCTCCAATGTATAAGACCCTACGTGATCTCAAATGCTTCAACCCTATTCAATTTAAAACTGAACTAAGTGCCTGTAACTGGAACCCACTTAAGACACTTCCTCTTGAAGAAGCTGTTTTATACTTTAATACCACATTCCTAAAAATTCTAGATAATCATGCACCAAAACGTTCCATCCGAATTAAATCTAAGCCTGCCCCATGGCTATCTAAAGATACAAGACAAAAATGTTACTTAGGAACAAATCTTGGAAAAAGTGGCGAACCAGCAAATCTCCCATAGACCAACAGACCTTTAGGCAACTAAGAAACAGTACCAAAAGAGCTATCTTCTCTGATAAAAGAATTATTATAGTAATCTCCAGCAAGCAAAACACAATAACCCTCAAAAATTCTGGTCAACCCTAAACAGACTTCTTCACCCTGGACAGACTACCACCCCATCCCTTCTGGGTCTGAAATGAATTCCTCCTTGATACTGCCAATACTTTCAACTCTTTCTTTATTGATACTATCAATTCCTTAGCCTCCCATCTCTCTAGTGACAACACTAGTATCCCTGACCTTACATCCCTCAATCTTCCAACCTTTAGGCTTCAACCCATCTCCACTACCTTTATACAGAAATGTATACACAAACTCAAACCATGTACCGGCAGACCAGCTTCCATCTGAATTCCTTCAAAAGCAGCCTCTGAAATAGCCTACCCTATATCCATCCTTATTAATAGAACTGTAAATGAAGCAACCATACCTGACATATGGAAAATTTCTCACATCATTCCCTTACATAAAGGAGGTAACTCCTATGAATATTCTAATTATAGACCCATTGCTCTCTTGTCCCCACTTGCAAAAATCATGGAAAAATGTGTGCACCATCAGTTAATGAACCACTTAATAACAAATAACATTCTCTCCAACTGTCAACATGGCTTTAGGCCTTTTCATAGCACAACTACTGCTCTCCTCTCCTTTATAGACTTTATTAACAAAATCGCAATAATAACATCCTGTCTTCAGCTCTTTTATTGACCTGTCCAAAGCCTTTGACATGGTCAACCACTCTCTCCTCTTAAACATTCTTGAATCTCTATCCTTAGAATCTAAGGTTGTCCACTGGTTTAGATCCTATCTCACTAACAGGAAACAGGCCGTCCTCTGGGATAACAAACTCTCATCTCTTCTCCCAATTTCACTTGGGGTACCCCAAGGCTCTATTCTTGGACCCTTCTTTTCTCCCTCTTTATAAATGACTTACAAGTAGCTATTCCCCAAGCTACATGCATACAATATGCTGATGACTCCACACTAATTTGCTCTGCTAAATCCATTTCTGAACTACAAACTAATACTCAAACTGTATTTTCCAAAGTTGAAACTTGGTTCCTAAAACGCTGCCTCCTCCTAAATGCAAAACCAAACTCTTACTTTTTAGGCCAACTACCAGATCCCCTACACTAGACTTCACTATCTTATCTAACAATGGAACTCTTATATCTCCTGACTCTACTACTAAGCTACTAGGAGTCACAATTGACAATAATCTTTCCTTTGACTGTCATATCAACAATACCATTAAATCTGTAAACAGGAAACTTGGCTCTCTCTATAGAATTAAAACTTTCTTAACCTCCCCAGCCAAAATTACTCTTGCTCACTCTCACCTTATTTCCACTCTTCTGTATGCCTCACCAATCTATACTAACCTCAAGAAAAACAATCTCTCCAAACTGTCTACCACTTACAACAATATAGCTAGATTTGTTACTGGTAAGCCTTTCAGAACTCACCACTGTCTAAATCTGCAGCAACTCCACTGGCTTGAACTGACTAACATGCTGTTACTTTCCCAACTCACGTTTGTCCAAAGAGCTTTCTACCAACCTCATAACACACCTGTACTTTCTAACCTCTTAACCCCTTATTCTAATCTGAACTCACTCCGATCATCTAATAAACTGCTAGTCACCTTAACCAAATCTAATAACCTAGCTGGTGATTCCCTCTTCTCAAATTCCATTGGTAAACACTGGAATCAACTTCCTACCGAACTTACTTCCATTGCATCTACTGTCTTGTTTAAACAAAAACTTAGAACCTACCTTAAAAGCCACTGGATGTGCCCCTGCTCTAATCCTGATTGAAAGTTAATTTTCCTTAGTTAACCCTCTTTTTCTCTCCCTATTCTTTTATACCTCCTGCTTTCTCCCTTAATTCTCTTCCTCTACCACTTATGGACCTCTCCCATATCTTTCCTCTATAAGGCTATGACTCTACTCCAGAAACTATATATCTTTTATATTTTTTAAATCTGCTCTCTCTATATATCATTGTTTCCTCTTCCTTGGTCTTGCACTTTCTCTTCTTGGTTTTAAAAGATGTAATAAGCCTTAACATGTTGCTATTTACAATGTCTAGGAATTTAAAGTCCTTTTCCTGTGGTAATTATTTTCATTGTCAACGTCCTATCTGAGTGTAATCTGTTATTGTTATACCTCTTTGTCTTTATGTGGAGCTTTTCTCCCCGGGCCTCTACTGAAAATGGAAATATATCCAGTTAGACCAGCCCGGTTAACAAATGTAAAATAAATAAAATAAATAAATAAAATAGGTCAGCCCTCTATCCCCACTCCGGCTGTCTACCAGATAGTCTCACCAATCACAACATATTTAGTCAGGAAATGAACAGGTCCAACTAAACCACCCACACTATTACAAATAAGAAACAAAAAAATCCTAAACCCAATAACCTTATAGATATACTTAAACAGAGTAATTGCACACCATTGAAACAGCTTCCCCTACAAGACACTGTTAACTGCTTCAGCTCCACCTTCCTTTCCATACTAAATTCTCAAGTTGCCAGTAGATATATATGTGTCAAATATAACTGTACTCCATGGCTAAAAAAGGAAACATTAACACTCCTTAAAGCAAGAGATAAGACCTGGACAACCTGGAATAAAACAAGGTGCCAACTAGCTTTACAATCTTACCAGGAACTTAAAAATAAAGCAGAGAGACAAATTAAACAAGGCAAAATAATGTACTACTCTGAAATCCAAATTAAGCACCATAAAAATCCACAGAAATTCTGGTCCACAATAAACAATATCATTCTACCAGGCAAAATCAATACACCTCCTCCTACCACTGCTAATAACTCAGATAATATTGCTCAGTATACTCAATTTAATAAATACTTTACTGAAACCATCTTAGTACTGTCTAACAAACAAACCCCCTCTCTTTCCAAAACTACCACTACCACTCCCATCATTAACTCAGCCTTCTTCCTACAACCTGTAGACACAAACACTATCAAAAAACTACTGAAAAAACTAAAATCCACTACATTAGCAGCAGACAACTTACTTGCTGAATACCTAAAGCTAACAGCAGATGGTATAGCCTACCCTATATCAATACTAATCAGTTGGTCCATAGCAGAACAAGTCCCTCCCATTTGGAAAACCTTTACATAATACCCTTACATAGAGGTGGCTCTTCAACTGATTTCACTAACTACTATCCAATAGCAATATTATTGCCACATTCTAAAATTCTAGAGAGGGTCATTCACAGTCAAGTTGCTGATTATCTGATTGCTAATAAACTCCTAAGAAAAACCCAGCATGGCTTTCAACAATTCCATAGCACAACAACCACACTAATGTCATTTACCAATACTGTCAACTATCATAGGAACAACAATAACTATGTATCTTCTATCTTTCTTGACCTATCAGAAGCCTTTGATATGGTTTCACATACTAAACTTCTAAATGCCGTCTCTGAACTAAACTTTGGTAATTCTACCCTTGCCTGGTTCCAAGATTACCTCACTGGATGCCCGCAAGCAGTCTGTTGGCAACAGACCTTATCTCCTCTTTTGCCACTAACACTAGGAGTCCCCCAAGGCTCTATCTTAGGCCCACTTCTACTCTCAATATTTACCAATAGCCTCCACTTGTTAACCCTCATGCTTCTCTCATCCAATATGCAGACAGCTCAACAGTGATATGTGCTGCACACTCACTACTAGAACTTCAGAATCTAACATAAAAGGCCTTTCATTCAGTTGAATCCTGGCTCACAAATGCTCAACTAATCTTAAATCCTAAAAATAAAAACAAACAAAAAAAAACTTGTGGTATTCCATCCCAATAAATCTGTCTCACCCAGTAACACATTTAACATCTCATCACTAAACAACACTATCATACCCCATCACCTCACACCAAACTTCTAGGAGTTGAAATTGACTGCAAACTTAAATTCGATATACACATTTCCCAAGCTATAAAAAAAGTACATAAAAAACTTGGTACATTATACAGGAACAAACACTGCTTCGCCAAGAATACCAAGATTGTCATTGCCCAAACCCACTTAATCTCTACTTTGCTGTATGCAGCTCCCATACTAACTAACCTAAAGAAATGTGAGATACAAAAATTCAAATCCTGTTACAACAAAATTGTCAGATATGCTACAAACTTTCCAGCTATAACTCACAATTGCCTTGTAGTCAAGCAACTCAACTGATTAGAGCTCCACAAACTCCTACACTACATACAGTTAACGAAGGCCCATGAAATCCTCTCTGACTTTGAGAAGATACCTGCCTTACAAACTCTACTACAACCATATGCCACTAACAGATCATGACACTCCACCAACAAACACCATATAAATATTAATGTATCCAAAAATCAAGCAGGTGATTCCCTCTTCTCAATCAACCAAAAATATTACTACTTCTACATCCCTAACTCAACTTAAAACAACTCTAAAAAGCCACCTCTTAACCAAATGGCTGTGTCCCTGCTCTACTCCTGATTAACAGCTCTCTCTTTCTCTAGCCTTGTCACTGCCTCAGCATGACCTAAGGGTGTTTCTGGTTCCATACCTCCCTCTGTCTACAGCTATTACTCCTGCTACTTTCATAATTTATACTCTCACCACTATCTCTAATGTCAAAATCAAATAGCACTGTCTACACCAAGTATTTTATTTTATTATATACTTTATAATTATAGAAATTTACTAGAAACCTTGGATGGTCCATTGTCCTACTGTATGTCAAAGTCTGTCATAATAATCCACTGAATTTTATTTGTTAGAGAATTACTAATTTTTTAATGTATAAACTGAATTAGCTAAATTTGTAACTAACACCTTATACTACATTGACTTTGTATTGTTACTTCTATATTGTTACTTCTATATGTTCAATGTGGAGCTTTTCTCCATGGGCCTCTGCTGAAAAAGGACGTGTCCAGTTGAACTTTCCCAGTCAACAAATGTAAAATAAATAATAAATAAATATATTATCCCTGAACTAAAGTAGAAACAATTTAACAATGCTACTTTAACAGTTCTTGTTCACTGAGCTACTATCTTCATTAACTAAAGGACAGCTTTAGAGAAGTTACTACATTAGCTACAGAATGTAAGCCATTTTTAATAGTATAAACAAGCCTGCTAGACTAAACCACAGGCTTGACATTAATTTGTAAAAAAAAAAAAAAAAACTCAAGCTATAGAGAGTATCCAAACCAATTGGCAGAATGGCAACAGATCCAGATGTCATCCAAAATTACAGACAACAAATATGAGCCTATACTTTTGCCAAACTCTAACAGCCATTCATCAGGGATACACACTATATTTAAACAAGGGGATGCCCAGGAAAAGAAATGAGAAGCAACCTCATTACTATTACCATGAAATTTATTAACGTACAAGTAAGTATACACTTCTAACAGAGCAGTGAATATTCTACATTAGAACAGTGTGTGCACACTCAGCATTTAAAGAAGTACAACCTCTTTACAACCACTAAGATAGTAATTATCTAGGTGAAATACCAGTGTGCTGCACTAAATTCAACATGTAATAAGTCTTGAAATGCATTAATCCCTGGGCATATCTGCAGCAGACAGTACAGAAAACAAGCAGGGATCTAAAGCCGACTATGCGGAATCATGTGAAATGCAGCTCAACATGTCACTGCATAGGACTGAAAGTCCTTGCACATATTGTGTTGTAGATTCAGTAAATATAAATTCAAAATGCGTTATGAACAATAAAAGTTAAAATCATGTGCTGATACCTTCATGTACAAAGCAAAGTATAAAATGTTTCTGACTCAGCTGACCAGGAAATGGAAGAGGTTTCATGGTAAAATGAATGATTATGGGGTCTCACTATCTGGATTTAGAAGCCAGTGCTTTTGAAATACATGAAAGAACATCCACATTTTTTGGGATGTTGAGAAAATGGTTAGGAAGCAGCATTAGAGCATTTATGAGCATTTGCATGTCATTTGGAAGAAATAGTAATGCTTTTGTAAGAATACATCATCCTCTACAGCTTTACATTTTTATCTTTTTTTAGCTTTTATGTTTTATAAATAATTGTTTCTATTCTAAGGGATACTGATAACTTGGCAGAGTTAAATAAATATCACCAAAAAACAGGTTAAATGCAGACAGGGTTCAAGGTCTTAATGTTATAATTAATAATGAAGTCCATATTAAAAACTAGGTCCTTAAGGCACTAATTAACTGAATTATTTGATATATAAAATGTTTGATGTTACGAGGTCTTCACAGTCTGACGAGATGCAAAACATGAGTGTGCCTCCTGTGTTTGTCAACATGCAATAAAGAAATTTTTTAAGGTTTGACCTTTTTGTCATATTTTGACCTAGCTGATTTACAAAGTACTTACCTTTTATTTTCATTTACTTAGGTTTATAAAAGTAATTAAATCCTCTGCATTACTGCTTAGCAATGTAATTAACTCAAAACAAGAAATTAATGACTGCAAAAGGCATTAAGAGTAGATGACAAGGAAGAACACTGTCAACTCTAAGACCTGGCTTGTGTCCTGATGGATCCAAGACTCAAGGAGTGAGAAATATCTCAAGGAATACATATCTTTAAGTAAGCAAACCTGAGACCATCAACAGGGGGAAAACAATAATCCAAGATTGAGTTTAGCCTCCCTAAACTATGAAAACAAAAACAGCTCTGTGGGATTAAGCTTGAAAGAAAAAAAACTTCCTGAGTGAGAGGGGGAGTCAAAGAGGACAGATGAAAAAAAAGATGAAAATCTCTGGGAACAGGATACATTGGAAAGAGGAAAAGAACATTTGTGAAGCATGACAATACAAGGATGGGAGAACAGAAGAGAATTAAAAGAGCTACACTGAGCAGCATCACAGTGAAGAGTAAGGACAGATACAGAGGACACAACTGAAGAAGTATTAGGTATATGCATGAAAAATGCAACGGATTGTGGTAGAAAAAAGATGAGTGATATGAGAAAAATGTATCAAAAAGGGAAGAAAAAGATAGAAAGAAAATGGACAGACTTAAAAAGAAAACTCTTATATCTTCAGAAAGCATATTAGTGAAAAACATAGTTATAAATAGACTACATGCCCAGACAATAAGAGTACAGAAGCAGAGAAAAAGTAGTTATTTCAAACAGAATGACAGAATTCCATAGGAAGTACAGGAAATTCATGGAGAAATCATAAAACTCTGGATAGGTAGAAGAAAGTACAGATGCGTGGAAAAGCAACATTTCAAATGATACACAGAAAACAGGTACTCCCTGGAAGATTCATAAAGATCTCCATTGCAGACCATAAGGACCATTATAAGTAAGCCCTGTTTTCACAATGCAGCAATTTGCTATTCAGAGACACATTAGTAGCAATGAGGAAATACCTCATTATCAGCAAATTTGTATATCACTGAATTGTAGTTAGCTATCATACAGTGCAGATCAATACTTCCTGTGGCAGTTAAGTATTAGCGACTGCATTGTATAAGTAGAGGCACTCCCTCTCACTCTTGTACACACAATACACACATTCAAACACACATGTATCACAGACCCCATATCTGTCTCTGTGTTGTCAGAATGTCCCCAGTGTATCCTGTTCCCCTGCCCTGGTAAATCTTAGATGATTAGAGTAAGCCATTAATGCCTGATATTCAAGTTTTAAACTTCAGCAAAAGGATGCTAAGGAAAAGGTGTTCTCCTAGTGATGCTGTCTGTGCTATGAGGTTAAGAGGTATGCTTAACATTTCCCATCTCTCTCCCTCATACATCATGACTTTTCTTTTACTTTTGCATAGAGGAATGTCTGGATTAGTTTCCTTGGCTTAATCTAATAATGTGTTTTTTGGTAAGTGAGTGGGCTTTAAAAAAAACAAGAGATCATTATGAATGTAATGAATAGTTTTCCTTTAGCGAATAAATGTTCAATGTGAGTTGAGAAGGCTGCATCTGAGGATAGCAGAACATCCTGGTTTTATGTTTCCATGGAAAGAAGCAGACTACAGGTGAGGACAATAAATCTTGAGATGTTTGGATATTGTTTGCTGAGAGAAATGTACAATTAAAAGGTACAAGGGCAAACACATTATTAAAAAGCAAAGTTTGAAATTACTGGAAGTGAGTAAGAGAAAGCAGCTTTTCTGGTACAGAAATTCTTAAATGCTTTTACTAGAACAGTGTACAATTTCGTTTTATTTAAAGATAAGCAGTGCACTTTTTCTTAAGGCTAAATGTTAATGTTTTCTGAAAGCATACAAGTTGTTTTTCACATCTGGGAGGGGAATAAAGATAAGAGAAGAACATACACTAATTGGTGTAAGTATGAGCAGGCTTTAACATGCACATTTAGCAGGAGTAACCTTAATTTTAGGTTTTGCAATATCTGTGAATGTTGCTGTTGATTTGGGACAATTGTTCCTATCAGGAGGGTTAAACATTTTTGAAGATGTACATAGTTTTGTGTGTTTGTTTTAAGTTAATAAATTGGGGGGGGGTTGAGGGTTTTCATTAAAACAAAAAATCTTCTAAAATTTGACTTAGGTTTAAATGGAGATGACAAGAAACAACTGTACAAAGGATCAACCTGCCAAACATTAATGGGTGCATGTAACGTAACACAAAAGCTGTAAAAAGACATTTAAAAAAATTTCACATATGATAGGAGGGACTAACAAATTCTTATCATAATGGCCACTCTAGCCATATTATTTGGGAATGTGAAAGGCCTCACAGGTATTGATAAGCAGGTAAGAGTTTTGAATTACATTAAAAAATGCAGACTGCAAATAGTAATGCTACAGGAGACACATTTGGAAATAAGTGAACATGTGAATTTATGTGGATTTTAGGATGGATATTCAGCAGAATATCAGGGACAAAGGAAAGGGAGAGTAATTATACTAATTGCTAGAGGTGTTCCAATAGTGATAGAAGGGGGGGAGATAATAATGGTACATTTGTGACAGCATGGGGCTACTGGCAAGGGAGGTGTATTATGCTTGCATGTATTTATATTCCACTTAAAACTGCTATTATGGAGCTTAAGAAAACTTGGAAGAAATAATCAGCTTTCAGCAGGAAGTGGTGGGGATTGGAATTTGATTTGCAACAATGATGTATGCAGGGTCATAGAAAATAAAATATAACAAAAGAGGGTAGATTTCTGAAGAAAGTTATCAACATATTTGGTCTCAAAGACATGAATTCAGTTGTAGAAACTGAGAGAGAATTATATATCATTACCCAAGGTACAATAACTGGGCTAGACTAAAAAGAAATTATATTTCACAGGAACATGTGCATTTAATTGAAAACATTGACACATATCCAATAACTATTTCAGATCATGGAACAATAATAACTAAGATAAAAATGCATGATAATGAAGTAAAACTGAGACACTGGTGCTTCCCCACTTACCTGTTAAAACAGAAATTTAAGGAATGTGTACTGGAAATTGTTCAAGATTTATTAGGGAAGATAGAAATTTCTTCAGAAGATATAGCTCATGATTGAAATAAAAATGAGAGTGGAGTTGAAAAACTGGATAGCAATAAAAGAAAAGGAGATATTTTTGAGAAGAAACTAGAATTAGCTTGAGGGACTGACAAAGGTTAAAGTATTGCAGAATAAGGGGAATCTCAGAGACCAAGAAGAGGCGCAACTGAAGAGTGCTAAAGAGAAAATAAGCAAGCATCTGGATAATATGCATGAGTTTGGAAAGATTGCTGTTAAGCAACTGTTTGTTTTATAACAACTCCAGAGCATAAAACTTTTTAACACAATGACTTGGGCAACAGAGAGTAGAAAGGATTATTGCCAAAATTAAGGAGCCTATAACAAGAAAAACGACCAGCGATCCTATAGCGGTATTAGAGACATTTCTGAAATTTTATGAAAATCTGTATAAAACAGAGAAATGGGGCAATCAAGAAAAAACACAAATGGAAATATTTAAGGAAGGCTTAAGTATGCCAAGGTTAGAGGTGGTAGAGGCTCAGCAGCTAACAGTTAAGATAAGAGGAGAAGAGAATGGTTATGTATACTCAATCTACAGGAACATCTGCAGGAACATACAGTATTCCTGTGGAAGTTTGGAATTTAAGAGGAGAAAAAGTGATAAAGATCTGGAAGGTTTTGTTTAACAGTATTTAAAAGGAGGGGAAGGACCAACATCCTGGAAGAATGGTGTGGTATTTGTAATACCTAAAGATAGTGAAGACCCATCAGGTCCAACTTCATATAGACCAATTTTAATTTTAAACCCTGATTATAAAGTGTTTATGTCTATAATTGCTAAAAGAATGGCAAAGGTGGTGCCAAATTGATAGATATTGATCACTGTGGTTTTGTGGAGGGGGGGCAAACACTTGACAGTATCAACAGAATAATGATGCTCCAGAGGGAAGCAGAATATAAGAAAATACTGCTGTTATTGGTAGGCCTTGATGCAGATAAAGCATTCAACATAGTAAGCTGGGATTTCATGAGCAGAGCAATGGAAACATTTGCATTATCTGATACAATAATAAAGTTAATTAGGAGAATATATGGAGGCTCAGAGACAAAAATTAAAGTGGGAGAGTCCTCTAACAAGTTGTGTCTGGACAGAGGAACCAGGCAGGGGTATCCTCTTTCCCCTTTGTTATTTGTGCTGTATATAGAGCCATTGGCATGGATGTAATTGGTATAGTAATCAGAAAAAGTTGGCTTTATTTGCTGACAATATTATTTTGCACCTGTACTTGATAAAACCAGAACAATTACATCTCAATGTTGTGGAACATTCTGTGAAGTTTCAAGTCTTTTCAGGATATAGAATTAATGAAGACAATATGTAAACACACATATGTTGTTTCAGCAAAGCCCATGTTTATGGGGACACAATAAAAGGAAGTATTTAGGAGTATGGGTTAAACAGTTTTCTGTTATGGCAACTAAGGATATGTGGGAAGAGTTTAGAAATATAATTCAAAAAAATGGGAAACTGGAAGTTTTTGTTTATGGATATGGATAGGAAGTGAAATGTTTTTAGCCCCTTTATTTTCATATTTTATCAACCAGAGGAGAAGTTATGGATAGTAATTAATAAAGAGTTGAAGGATTTTATCTGAAAGGGGAAGAGGGTAAAGGTCAAGTGGGATAAGTTGACCCTTGCAATAGAAAAAGGTGGTTTAGGATTACCTGATCTGAAGAGATATTTTAGAGCTGTACAGAGTTAAGGAGATGAGGAATTGGGGAGGAGGTTGGTATTCTAAGGATTAAACCAACATGAGAATGGAGAAAAGAGATTCTGCCGATAGGAATGACTGTGTTTAGGGGTACAGGAAATAGGCAAGACAGGGCTGGAATTTATTGGAGAAAACTGGCTAAGGAACCAAGGTATGTGAGCAGGTAGCTAGAGACAAAAAGGTAATAGAATGGTAGTACGCCAAGACAACATTTGGACTGCAGGCTAGAGACTGCCTTCTCTACCAGAGATTGACAATAGAGTATAGGCAAAGAGAAAGGGATGGGGAATCCTAAGTGAAAGTCCTGTTCTGGTAGAGTTTTTTTTTTTAAATCTAGAACAGAAGTTGCTGTAAAATAGATAATTAGTAGGGCATATAAAATATTGCATGGTAACTATAGGAATCAATCAATCAAGATTAGAACAGACAGGGAAGAAAGACTGGATAAGCAATTCACAGGGATACAATGGGAGGACATATGTATGGCTCCCAAATATGCAACAGGGTCCAGAAGATTTATAATTTTTACTTGGAAGTGTTTGTATAGGTATTTTTGTATCCCAAGCAGACTCCAAAAAATTTTTACTCAGACAGACAGCAAATGTTAGAGGTGTGATGGGGGAAAAAGAGGGAACTTACAACATACGTTCTGGGAGTGTAATAAGTTGGCAGTCTTTAAAAATTCCCTACAGAGCACTTTGTGAGAAATATTGGGTGAGTAAATGGTTGTAACTAAGGAAATGATTTTTGAACTGGGATACAGAATCTGAACTGCTTAGAAATGGTAAGGCCTTGTTAAGTTTAATTCTGTTTGCTGCCAAAAAAGCAATTACTAGAAAATGGAAATCAAAGCCCTAACCAACAGTATTTGAAATAGTGAATATCGTGACAGAGGTAAAAGAAATGAAAGTGGGATCTTTAGAAAAAGGTATGAGTAATTACACAGAAAAAAATTAAAATTTCGGGAATAAAACAAGTAGAAAATGTTATTTTGAGGAGGTGAGGTTTAAGGGGAGGCAGGAATTGAACAATTTATGTAATGTTGGATTGATGATAACTGTACAGAAGAATATATGTGATGTATAATGTTTGCAACTGTGATCATGTTAATATGGGTTTGTTTTCTTTTACATAAATGTATGTTTACCTATATCTAAAGGGATAATTCAATAACAGTGTTAAAAATCAACATAAAAAGTCATAGGGAAGGGAAAGAGGAATGTTAATTAATTAATTAAGGCAGAATCTCCTTCTTGGTAAATTGAAAAAATGTTGGGTCTATATTAGAACCATGAAAAGTCAGTTCAGCGACCGGATTTTACATCAAAAATGCCATTCGAACACGCTCTTGTGGGGGCTACACCCACCCCCCAATTATATACATCAACTCTGAGATTGGACTACAGTGAGGAAAGGGTAAATTTTCCAATCTTCACTGTACCGCAATCTCACTATAACAGTTCGATGGTCAACCTCAGTAAGAAGCTGAGATCCCTCATAAAATCCTCAAAGCTAGTTAAGAAAACAAAATTGCCACTGACTCTAAAGACAACCACAAAGCATTCTATAGCTATGTCAAGAATCTAAATGGGAACACTCAGATCTGCTCTGAGTTGCAGCATAATGGCACTAAATATACAGAACCAACTGATATTGCCAACATCCTAGCAGATAGGTTCAGTGCTAACTTTACCCCCCTTTCACCCCCTAGAGGGCCCATCTCTATACCGGAAGAATGCAAAGTTCCTATAATCACGGCTGCACAGGTAAAAAACACACTCTCCAAAGCCAAGAACACAGCATCCATGGGACCTGACAATATCACAGGCTGCATTCTACATGAACTACAGAATGAACTGACACTCTACCTAAGTACCATGTTCAATCATAGCCTCACCTCAGGCTTTGTACCCACTGAATGGCGCACCGTGACAGCTATCCCACTCCACAAAGGGGGAGCCACGATGGACCCCGGGAACTACCGCCCCATTAGCCTGATGAGCCTGGTCTGCAAGGCCATGGAATGTATCATCATGGAACTCATAAACAAAGACATTGGTAATCTCCAAACTCTGGACCCTACTCAGTTTGGATTTGTAAAAGGCAGATCATGTCTCCTAAACCTGATTGACTTCTTTGAAGCAGTCACCAAAGCCATAGATGATGGTAAAATGGTTCACACAGCTTATCTAGATCTCGCCAAGGCTTTCAACACCATCCCCCACTCTGGAATTATAGATAAGCTCACTAAACTAGGTATAAATCCCTATGTCATAAGATGGGTTGCCAACTGGCTCATGGACAGAACCCACACTGTGAAAGTAGCAGATTCCAAATCCGACATCAGACCAGTGACAAGTGGAGTACCACAGGGTTCAGTCCTGGGTCCTCTCCTGTTTGGTATCTCCTTCTCTGAAGTGCAGGCCAACACAGAAGGTCTTTGGCTAACAAAGTTTGCAGATGACTGCAAACTAGGAGCCATAATCGAAACTCCTAACAATGTGGACAAACTACAAAAGGTCCTCACAGAGACCGATACCTGGTGTCAAATCCATGGCCTGAAGCTCAATGCCAAAAAGTGTATTGTCATCCCCTTTGATAAAAACTCTGTACCCATGAACTACCACATAGCTGGTAGTCTACTTAATGCCAAAAATGTGATAAGAGACCTTGGGACACAGGTGGACAGTAGTCTCTCCTTTGATAATCACATCGCCACAGTGGTCAGGAAATCCTTCTACATGGCTCATCTCATCACAAAAGGATTCTCATCCAGAAAAAAAGAGGTCATTGTTCCCCTCTACTCATTAGACCCATTATAGAGTACAACGCCCCTTTTGGTATGTACCTCACAAGACATCTACAACAACTGAAAAGACCACAGAAATACCTCACAAAGAGGATTACTGGCTTCAAACAGATGCCCTATGCAGACCGTCTCAAAAAACTACAGCTTTACTCCATCGCATATCGCCTACTCAGGGGCGATCTCTGCCTAACATACAAAGCTATGTCAAATCCAGAGCTGTTGGACATGCTCCACTTAAAGAAATCCCAATCCCTCTGAGCTACACGCTCTAGGGACCTTAACCTTGTCACCACAATAAACAGAACATGCTGGAGGGATAGATTCCTGTCCCAAAGACTTCCCATACTCTGGAACAGACTACCTATCTATGTCAAACAGAGCTGCTCATTAGCACTCTTCAAGAAAAATCTTGATGATTGGGTGGGAAATTCACCCCGGGGATCACTTCTGTGGCTCTGCTCGACAGGGGCATAGGAAAATAATTTTCTTGGGTGGCGAAAGCCAGGGTACATTTTTTGGCTAGGTTTGTATGGGCCCTAGGGCCGATAGCCTAGTACCTACCTATGAACCTATGAACAGCATTTTCGATGCCATTCACTGAACTGACTTTTAGTGGTTCTAATATAGACCCAAAACTGTAGATATGGCAATGCAGCAACAGCAATAAAAACTGAAGTAAACAAATTCTAGCCTTAAAACACAGACAGTAGATACAGGAAACCTATATAAGAGACTACAGGTAAGAAAGAAAAACATATAGCACAAGCATCAGCAACAGAAGAAATAGATCAGAGAATTCAAAAGTAAACTAAAACAGTCAGGAGAGAAAGTTTTTCAGAGGGTCTGTCATTAGAGTGCTTTTCTGTAGGTGGGTGCTGTGGCAGCTAAGTTTCACCTTTAACTCTCAGTGAGGTGTTGCTTGCATGCAGGTGCCTCTTATGAGATACAAATAGTTGGTTTGATCACAGAACTGGAAGATCATCTTCCAGAGGGATTGCAAGCCACGAGGAAGGTTAAGTCTGGACAGATTAAAATACATACAAGACCTATCTGACTTAAGGCATTTTAGTGTCATAGTATCCCAGTTTAATTCTTGATGGAAGACTGATGATATGGAGCAGCTATCTAATGTGAAATTAAATTAAAAAGTCAGATCTGTCAATCCTCCAGGAACTCTCATCCCAAGTGAACAGCATTTTTTTTGCCCCCTCCTCATCTTCAATGCAATAACCAAGGACAATCTTATATTGGCCATTTTTTTATCCAGATCCTCTGTTTTTATCTCAAGTCATTCTCCCTGCCCTAGTCCATCCATCTTCTGTCTGAGGGCTCAAATTACAGGTTATCTTTCACTCAGTGGAGGCATGAGCTGACCATTGGGAGTGTTGCAGTCATCCATAGGTTCTTGGGGATTTTTTGCTGGCCTATATTCACTCCCCTACATGCCTAGCATAAGCTATGACTGGCTGGGCATAGGAAACTATGGTGTGTATTCCACCTCCTGTGCCCTAAGGGGCATGCACTGACCATCTATCCCACTCATCAAGCCTGATGTCCAACTTCCCTGAGTACCAGTTTTCACTAGCACTCAACCAGATAGTTGTCAGCATGTACACTCTCCCAGGATAGGAACATCCTATCTTCCCTACTAACTCCATCAAATGCCCAAGCAGCTAATCAAACCCAGGTTCCCTGGGTCATCATCAGGGCTTTATCCCTTTATGCCAATGTAGCAGCTGGCCAGTTTGTTCTTACTTTTTTCTGGTATCCATGGACATCAGGTGATGAAGGTGAAAGGAATAGTGAATGGCATCCACTAGTTAAACGATTTTATTTTTTTTTTTGCTTGTTGGCCAGTAGCTGTAGTCTAATACCAACTACAACAATACCAAGGCAGGTACAAACCTCTATGCACCTGTTGTACCTAACTACATAGCAAGTCACTCTTTGGCAGGCTCATGCTTACTTGTCTTCTTTTGTATGCATCTGTGGTCTTAACCTGCATTATGGCTGAGATCAACCTTTCCCTCGATATAAGCAAGCTAGTATCAACCATTTACTCTCATCGATGTTTTAAATATTTTAACTGTGTTGTCTCCTATTATACTCGGTCAAAATCTTCCTTCACAGAGCAGAAGCTGTGGTCACTACATCTGACCTCAATATTGCGGGAGCTATGCCACAAGACCCTACACATGCATGTTTACTGAGAATATTGTCACTGTTTAATAGCCTGCAGTCACTACATCTGACCTCGATATTGTAGGAGCTCTGCCACAAGGCCCTACACCTAGGAGTTTACTGAGAATTTTGTCATTGTTTAATAGTCTGCAGTCACTACATCTGACCTAGATATTGCAGGAGGTCTGCCACAAGGCCCTACACCTGCATGTGTACTGAGAATTTTGTCATTGTTTAATAGCCTGAAGTGACTACATCTGACCTAGATATTGTAGGAGCTCTGCTACAAGGCCCTACACCTACAAGTTTACTGAGAATTTGTTCATTTTTTAATAATCTGTAGTCAATACATCTGACACCGATATTGCAGGAGCTCTGCCACAAGGCCTTACACCTATAAGTTTACTGAGAATTTTGTCATTGTTTAATGTAAGCATATTTATCATGAAGAGCCTTCTTGCATATTAACTTTAATAATTTACATACGTGCATGGTCTGTGACTGAAAGTCTCTGTGAAATAGGTTGTGCACTCTAATGACCTCTTACTACATTGAACACTATCCACTTTAGCTTGACCAGTAGCCTGTACTACATATGTCAGTTATTTAGCCTCAGGAAATGGCATGCAACCAGTTTCGTTTGTATCTCTTTGTTAATTGTTTTGTTCTGGCTATAAACTGATTGCTCTGTTATAAATTGACTTGAGGGTAGGAAGCCCACTATGCTTGGCTTTGCTGCCATACCCCCAATTCCCCAACCACCCTTACTCTAATATTATACTTCCTACATACACATTTCACTAGTGACTCTTTCCAAAACCCTCCCCAAATGACCTTACTATTTCTATACATACACATCTGTTTCTTGTTTCTTACTTCCTTATCTCTATTTAACTTTTAGCCCCATTCCCAACTATCTTTCTCCCTCCCATACTGCTTTGAAGTATATCCCTTTATAACAGCAACCCTCCCTGATAGTACCTATCTATTCCACATTGTATCTTTTTCTTTTCCCAAATAAATCCTCATTCCTTCATAGTCTGACTATATCATTATACTCTAACCTTTAATACTACTCTATTCCTTACATTCCACAGAAGATACCAGGACAACCTACCTCTCTTATTTTATAGAAAATACATCTCCTTCCCTACCCTCTTCAGGTTTCAGAATTCACCATCACTGATTCTCCTACTGTCCTGCAACTTCTTGTTTCCTTCTTTATTCTACTTCCGCACTACCTGACATCTATAAAATACAGATTCCTGTACTTAATTATGCTACTCTTCAACTTGTCCTGTATTCTTCTCCTCCTTCTTTGTCATCTTTCATCCTACCATGACTCAATAATATGTATCAACCTCTCTCCAACTCTGTCCCAACCACCTATCCATACTTCCTCTTTATACTCTCCACACATTGCACCAAACCTATTTAATATTGCCCCTCACATTTATTACAAACATAGGCTGATTAACTGTACTTCAACTGAAACCAAAACAAAATTAAGTGCAAGAGTCCTGTCCAAAAAGCAAGTATGCATTATTCTCCAATGTACTAAAATCCTTCTAGGAGGAGATACGCATCCTAATCCTGACCCCATCTATCACAATGATCACAAATATAATTGTCTCCCACACACTTCTGTAACCCAACAGCCAATCCCCAACCTTGGTGATATAATTTTTGCTGCAATAAATGTTAGAAGTATAATAAATAAAGCTGCTGAACTACATGTCTGGATTACCCAACAAAATCCTAATGTTCTTGCTGTAACTGAAACTTGGCTTAAATCCAGCATAAATGACTCTGAAGTTATACCGCCCAGCTATATCTTCCATAATGACCGTATAAAGAGGAATGCTTTAATATTTCAGTTCAGGTTCAAGATGTTTTTCGAGTAAATCTTAAGCCAAGGACTGTTGATAGAATAAATATAGTTAATGTAAGTTGCCTCGGGTAGTATCTATAAGTTGCCTCAGTAGTATCTATATAATTGTTCCTGTAAACTTCATCTGTAATCTGTTTAATGGTGACAGTTTTATGAAGTTGATACAAACTTTGGAAGGTAACAACTTAATAGTTCACCATATATTCCAAGGCCACCGAGTCTCATGACTATTCTCACCTTGCTCATAGCCTCTCCCGGGTAGCACCGCCTTTCTTCAGGATGTCGATACTGGTCAATTCTGGAATAGATATGAAGTATCTGGCGGGCCGTACCGGGATTCAGAAGATATATAAACTACCTGGACGCTCCAATAAGTTCTGAAGAAGTCCGGATGGACGAAAGCACTTGACTGTGGATATTGTGCTACTGTGGAGTATACATTTTATTTTGTATATGTTGCTAATGCTGTGGAGATTTTATCACATCGTGGAATAAATTGTGTTTTCATCACTCGAATGAATTCCTTGTTTTTCCAGCATACAGAGAGTGTTCTTGGTGTCAGTTTGTTTCTCTCTGTGCCGGTTTGCGTTTCACTGCTTTAATATTTCCCAATACCTACCACATTCCCCTTACAGCAAACCAACACCAAAATTCAGTTCAACAGACCTTCTTATTGCTTTTCTCAAAATCACACTTATAAACAAATGTGTATTAATGTCCTTTATATCCCTCCTGGTGACAATATAACCATACTGGAATATATCCCACATTGGATATCACAACATTTCCTCAAGAAAAAATATTACTAGGCAATGTGAATGTCAATTGGTTGGGCATAAACACTAACTCCCCTACATATATCATGTGCTTATATGGTTTCTTACAACTAATTAATAGCCCCACACATTATAAGCAAGACATCAAATTCTCTATTAGACTGGATAGTATCAGACCCTAAAAAATACTCTACCACAGGTACAATGTCAAGCTCCTTCTCCGTGATTATCTCCCAATCTATATGACTACACATCTCATGCATTCAGTTAAACAGCATAGTGATAAAAGGGTTTATTATCAAAACGCAGTTCGACAAATATGGGTTGGTTGAATATGTGTTCTAACAGTGCTTGTAATGTTGAGATGAAAATATATGAAGTCATATTAGCAAAAGTGAGTACAAATTCGATAATATGAAGTTAATGTTGAGAAGTGAGATCACAGTACAGTACAGACTGGGAAATTTTCCCTTTTCCTCACTGTAGTGTGATTTTGAGTTGGTATATATAATATGCAGAGGGTGTGGGGGCATAGCACCCACATGGAGGTGAAGGGGGTCTTGCCCCCCTGCAAAAACATTAATGGTAACTCGAACTTTCGACATTGGAACTTCCAATGTTTAACTGTTGATTGTCGTAGTTACCTTTTATAACATTTTTGGTAATTCGGTATTACTAAAGTCTAATAAATATTTCAGTAATTTTGTAAGAAACTGTTTCCAGTTTCAACATTTTGATAGTAAACTTTACAAAACAACATATAGCCTTTCCAAGGTTAACCCAGAAATGTTTATTACTATGTTATCATCAATTAACTGGAAGTTCCTAAAAATCATCCCCTTAGACAATGCTGTAATTGAATTCAGTACTTTTCTAAATAACCTAAAGAGCCTTGCACCTCCTAGAAGGAAGAGACTGAAAACAAATAATGCAATTCAGCTATCCAAAAAGAGCAGAATGGTAATGCATGACAAAGAAAAAAGCATTGAAAGAATTGCAAAAATATAAAACACCTCAATATCTCGATAACTTCAGAATGCTTCGCAATCGCACTAAAAAGCAAATAAATGAAGACAAAGAAATATAGTATAATAACTTTCAGAATAGTACTAAACACAACCCTAAAACATTTTGGATAACCATTAAAGAAATCTTACATCCCAGCAAACAATTCAAGCCATACCCCTTTACCGATAACTCACCATTCGAAACTGCAATACAGTTCAACTCTTATTTTACAGATAGTAGAGCATCTCTAACCAAGGATTCCTCAACATCTAATCCCAGCCCTGCTCAACAGCCACATATCACCACTTCCATTTTCACCTTCAAACCTGTGCTCACATCCTATATAACACTACTCTAAGATAAACTTAAACTGTTCTCCTCCTCACCTGTAGCCAATCCAAGCAAGTACCTAAAAATAGCAGCCAATAGCATTGCCTATCTGTCTCAGTCCTTATAAACAGGTAAATACAGGAGTCCTATGTTCCCTCTCTCTGGAAAAAGTCACACATTATCTCTCTGCACAAATGAGGAAATTCAACAGACATTAATATTTATTTATTCATTTACATGTGTTTACTGGGATGGCCCAGCTGGGCCAGAAGTGCCCATTTTCAGTGGAGTCCCAGGGAGAAAAGCTCCACATATAAGACATTTCATAAAAAATACAGAATTTATATTAATAAAGACATTTAGTACATATTATTGGCAGCTTTTAGTACACAAGTAATCATTCTTAAATCAAAGATATTATACAAGCAATACAGCGTATATACACGAGAACATTCCATATGAGTAGGTTTCAGCTAACAAAATTTATACAGGACACTTCATGCAGTGGGTGCAAAGCAGATATTGGAAGTAATTAGAGACTAGGTACTTTAACTTTTCACACGTTTAGGACATGTAATAGCTGAGTGATAGGCTATATGAGTCCTGTTGCAGGAATCAGCAAAGCTGGTGGATATTGTTGCAGATATAAGTGGTGGTATGATATTAAGGTAGGCTGCAAGAGTACCTGAATGTCTCGCCTGGTTCAATGGTAGATCTATAAGGGTTAGGAAGAGAAGGAAATAGGCAACAGGGATCAATGGACAATGAGGGTTAGTAGAAGAGAGAAGTGGATAGAATGGAGAGGCGGAGTGAGTAAAAAGACAGGTGGATGTGAAAGGAGTATGCCAGAGTAGTAGAATGGGGGGTGAGAATAACTTTAGACCTGTAGCAATCTTCTCTCCCCATGTCAAAATACTTGTAAAAATTATTTAAAAACAATTGCTAGACTATCTCCTGCAGGAAGAACTCTCATCCCCAACATTACACAGCTTCTATCCTTCCAATAGTACAAGCACTGCCATTCTAACCTAAATAGGTACTGTCAATAAAACTACAGATAATGGCAAACATGTCTCTTCCTTACTTCTAGACTTGTCTAAAGCCTTCGACACAGTTTGTCACAGCAAAATTCTACTTCAAATGTTCTCACTAGGGCTTGCCCAGCCCATTTTTCTGTGGTTTAAAAGCTACCTGCCCAATAGGTATCAGTCAGTAAAATGGCGCTCCATTCTCTCTTCTTACCTATCAGTCACCACGGGTGTACCACAAGGCTCTATCCTTGGTCCCCTCCTCTTTAACATTTTCAACTGCATCCTCTATTTCCACACAACAGACCACCAGATGAGTGCAGGAGAGGTGGAGTAATCAAGCAGTGGATCATAAATGAAAAAATCCCCAGTGGAAGCAGTCAATGGCAAGACCCAAGGATGCCCTTAGGTTCCACTGTGGCTCCAGCCTTAGAAGAGAGTGTGTCCAGGCACCATAGGGGAAGCTGGTTAATCCAGTGATGGATGGAGATATTACTATAAGCCAGAAAAAAAAAATAAGCAAAAGCATTTCCTTCTCTATTAATAAAGTCAGTTTTATCCATTAATTATATTCTGTGGCTATTGCCGTTATTTTCACCAAAGTAGTAGACAATTCTTTTCAATACAGAACAATACTGTTTGTCGTTTTTGCATTTAAGTTACCTGTAACACATTGTATTTAAGTTACCTGGCACTTGCTCACTAAAGCAATTATATAAGTCAGCTCTAAAAAATTAAAAGCAATACACCCTCACAAACTCCCCTTGAGTACCTTGTTCCCCATTGGCCCTTTTTTTCAATTATAAAGGAATTCCCAATACTATTCTAGCATGTCCAAAGGTCAGTTGTCAATCTCCTCTCCAGTCCAGCTGGTGAATCTGGGAATCTTGAGGCAATGTTACAACTGCCTCATGTACACAGACAACCCTCTCCTCCTCCCAACAAATTCCAACACATGTGAGAGATGCAACCATATAGCCAAACTGGAGGCTAAGCTCTCTCAACTCACTACTGGCGCAACCAGTCAGGAGGAGAAGGAAACCACACTCACTACAATTCCAGTCTCACATAGACCTACCACGACAACAAACCAAACACATAAACACACAAAAACATACTCAGAGGCTCTAAATAAAAATCTGCCTAAGCAGCAGAGACCTCCAAAGCAGACACCCAAGCAACCGCTACCCCAAAACAAAACACATGCAACACATAGCTCACAAAGCCAGTGTGCCGGACAGTCACAGCCCTTAAGGCTAAACAACACACCTGATACACTTCTAATAGGTGACTCTATCGTCAGGCACACTGACGTCCCACTCACCAGGCTGAACAAGGAGAAGGTCACGGTGAGCTGCCTGTCGGGCGCTAGGATCTGCCACATAACACAAGCACTCAGGTCACTCCAAGGCAAGTACAAATATGACTCAGTCATTGTCCATGCTGGTGTGAATGACCTGAGACGTACCTCCCTGGACTACATGAAAAGAGACATAGTGGAGCTCTCTGAGCATGTACCCCAGGCCAGTATGACCCTGACCTTGAGTAGCATCATACCCTCACCAAGAATGATGCCACAATATGAAGACAAGATGATCAATTTCAACAATTGGCTTAAGTGTTGGTGTCATTCAAAGGGGATCCAATGCCTGTCAGCCTGGGATGACATGCTCGACAAGCCACGATGCTTCGCTAGGGACGGCTTGCACCTGTCACCCCTGGGCTTTCGGATATTGGCAAAGGCTCTTGCTACCCCCATAGTGCCTTTTTTAGGCAAGGCTCAAAAGACAAACCCACCTCCAGAGGTATCACAAGGGATAAGAAACTAAGAGTAATGCTACTCAATGCCAGAAGTCTAAACCTCAAGATGCATGCACTCAAAACTCTCCTTAGCATGGAGAACATCGATATCTGTGCAGTAACAGAAACCTGGTTCAAGGCTCCCGAGAGCACCCCAGGTTATACCTCATACCATGCTTTTCAGCCCTAAAACTTGGACCGAACCATAAAAGGAGGGGGAGTATCAATATTTGTCAAAGATACCCACGCCTCCAGGTTGGTGGCACAGCACGAAGCATCAGAGACTATCCATGTGCAACTAACTGTGGGTAAAACTGCCTTCCAGTTTATAGCCTGCTGCAGACCACCCTCCCAAACACAGGAACCCCACTCGGCCTTCCTGAGAATACTGGAAAATATGAAGGTCTCTCCCAACACCATTATATTGGACGACTTCAACTACCCAAACATAGACTGGGAGCATTACTCTAGCTCCAACACCCTAGCCCAAAGGTTCCTAGAATTTATAAACTCAAATGCTATGGAACAACTTGTTATCACTCCCACAAGAGGGGAAAACATACTGGACCTGATCATCACCAACATGGGGACACTATGCTCCAGACCAGAAGTGTATCCCTCACTGGTGAGATCAGACCATAAACTAATCTCACTGGATATTCACATCCCGACCCCACCCCCTGCCCAGAAAACCACAGTGAAAAACTTCTCTAAAGCAAATTTCACACGCCTCAAAACCGAGGCGAAATCCTTCAAAGTCCCCGGGCCTGTGGAAAATACGGCCCAGACCACAGAATCCTTTATAAATGCATTCTATGAACACCTTCAGGAATGCATGGATCATGCAATCCCAAATAAAACCAAAACCCAATCCTCCAAAGGCAGACGTCCTGTCTGGTGGACCCCAGCCATAAACAAACTATACAATAGAAGGAGGAAGCTACTACATGATAGAGCAAAATCCCAAAAAGGGAAGGCATCTCTGATCAGTATTAGCAAAAAACTACGGCCACTCATAAAATCGTCTAAGGCCAGCTTAGAGAGAAAAATTGCACAGGACACTAAGGATAATCACAAGGCTTTCTTTAGTTATGTTAGGAACCTGGGTGGGAATTCTCAGATATGCTCAGAATTAGTCCAAAATGACAAAAAATACACCGAGCCCACAGACATTGCCAACATCCTAGCTGACAGGTTCAGTGCAAACTCCCCCCCCCTCCCCACCAAAAGGGCAAATATCTATCCCAACAGAGTGCTGCCTCCCAGACATCTCAGATGCTCAGGTAAGAGCCGCCCTCTCCAAAGCAAAAAACACAGCATCAATGGGACCAGATGGTGTCCCGGGCTGCGTCCTACATGAACTCCAAGAAGAGCTAAACCCAAACATAAAACTACTGTTCAATCTTAGCCTTACTACAGGATATGTACCCAAAGAGTGGCGTACAGCAACAGTGGTCCCTCTCCACAAAGGTGGTGCCTCAACGGATCCTGGAAACTATCGCCCCATAAGCCTGACTAGCTTGGTCTGCAAAGCTATGGAGAGGATCATCATAGACCTCATAAATAAAGATATTGGGGACCTACAGACACTGGATCCTTCCAGCTTGGCTTTGTTAAGGGCAGATCCTGCCTCTTAAACCTGGTCGATTTCTTTGAAACAGTCACCAAGGCCATTGACGAGGGGAAGGTGGTCCACACAGCCTACCTGGACCTCGCAAAAGCCTTCGATACAATACCCCACTCGGGCATTATAGATAAGCTCACCAGCTTAAATATAAACCCCTATGTCACTAGATGGGTTGCAAACTGGCTCAAGGACAGAACCCACATGGTTAGAATTGCTGGAGCCATGTCAGACTCCAAACCAGTTACAAGTGGTGTCCCACAAGGCTCAGTCCTGGGACCTCTCTTGTTCGGTATATATTTCTCGGCGGTACAGGCCAACATGGAAGGACTGTGGCTGACCAAGTTCGCAGATGACTGCAAACTGGACGCCATAATCAACTCTCCAGCCGACACAAGCATCCTCCAAAAGGGCCTCGTAGAAACAGACAACTGGTGCCAGAACCATGGCCTCAAGCTAAACGCCAAAAAGTGTATAGTCATCCCCTTTGGCAAAAACAAAGTGCCCACAAATTACCACATAGGTGGTAATCCATTAAGTACAGAAGGAGTCATTAGGGACCTGGGGACCCAAGTTGATAGCAATCTCTCATTTGACAACCACGTGGCCAAAGCGGTTAGAAAAACATTTTATATAGCCCACCTAATCATCAAGGGATTCACATCTAGATCAGGGGAGGTCATCGTGCCTCTTTACTCATCCCTCATCAGGCCCATAATTGAGTACAATGCCCCTTTTGGGATGTACCTTACCAGACACTTGCAGCAATGCGAAAGACCCCAAAAGTACCTCACCAAGAGGATCAAAGGGCGCAAACAGATGCCATATGCTGCCCGGTTAAAGAAACTCCAGCTCTACTCAGTGGCATGCCGCCTGCTCAGAGGCGATCTGTGCCTGACGTATAAAGCCATGTCCAACCCGGAATTAATGGACATGCTGCACCTCAAAAAATCCAAATCCCATCGAGCTACGTGCTCGAGAGACTTGACCCTCAGCATTGAAATAAATAGGACATGCTGGAGGGACAGATTCATAACCCAGAGGCTCCCTTCACTCTGGAATAAAATCCCAGTCCAGGTTAGGCAGAGTCCCACATTGACTCTCTTCAAGAGGAATTTTGATGAGTGGATGGGAGATCGTAGGTTTACCCCGGCTATCACTTCTGTGCCACTGTTAGACAGAGGCACAGTATACTAACCTCAAAAAAAGGCATAGCAAAATTAATTTAAAATGGATGGTGAAAGCCAAACACACTATGGCTAGGCTTATAAATGCCCTAGGGCAGATAGCCTAGTATGAACCTATGACAGTTTTAATAAATTCTCTAAATGAAAAAATAATCTTATTTTCCAATTCTTTGTAGACGTTTTGATTTCTATTATCAATAAACTTCAGAGAAGTGGGAATTGAGATTCAAGTAAACATCTGGGAATTGAAGCATTAAAGACCACCTAAATTTTAGTTAATTAAATATTTTTCTGGCTAGGATGCTGGCAAGAAGCACTGAATTACACTAACTATATAGCTCCTCTAATACCCTCTGTGCTATGATTTTTAATGCTTGTAGGTTCATGGCTATGGTGCTGCCAGTCTGCTTTGATTAAGGATATACACCTCGAACAACCAATGCTATCCTTTTATATTTAATTTCAATTCTATGTGAGGTGACAAGTGATCTTTGTAGAAATTTCTCAAAATTAAAGATTATGCTTTTTTTGTGGCTATTAAAATTATTTTTATCTCTTATAGTTGATATTGAGCACCGTATTTGGATAGCATACTTATAATAGTTGTATTTAATACAACATGTATAGTTTTTATTTTATATATTTTGGATAACTAAAATCTCTTTGTCTCATAATTTGCTCCGAAATTGTTTAGAAAATCAAAATTGGGTGAAAATCATTTTTCATTATATCTGACATTAAATCTGCTTTAGAGATAAAAAATGTATACTCTACCACAACTCAGTTTAACATTTTCAAACCATATATACCCATCAAACATGCCTGTTTTAAGCAGTTTAGTCTCTCTATTAACATTTGATTACAAAAGGATCTAATCCTTATTTTTTAAGCTTAACTTTTTTTGATAACTTGGACTATCTATGCATTCTGGTATAAGGACAACAGGGTATAATATGATGCATCATGTTTTTACCTCATTGTATTCATACATACACATACAATTTCGAAATATATTTAATATATTGTTTATGTAACTAGAATCTGTTGGATTATTAGTGTTTTTAATATTTCTTTACCAGCCACTTCATATTATTATTTAAGATTTGTATATGGTGTAGAGTTATTTTATTTAACCAAACTGTTTCATGTAATTCTTTTTTTTTTTTGCAATGTGACTGAATAATTAAAATTGAATCATAAATCTGTTGTTTTAATAACTACCATTAGAGCATATATTTCTAGGCCAGGACATCCTATTCCTCAAGCTTTCTATTCCCTTAAATAATGTTCCAAAGATATTCTAGCCTTTTGAGGTACCATACGAACAATGAAATACTGATGCCTATTTCTTTACAGCTCCATGCAAGAGTATCCCATAAATACTTAAATCTCTTCACTATCCAATTTGAATAAACTATTAGGTTCCAACAAATAATTTAACTCACTGTTAATTAATAATGTGTTTGTTTATTGCAATTGAATGTTATACCTGACATCAGGCGAAAACATTTTAATGAATGTTCTATATTTGTAAGTGAAGAGTCAGTACTACCTATTGATAACAGTATATTATTGGCAAATAACTGATATTTAGAAGCATACTGATCATTTATTTAAATCCTACATCAGTAAAATGTATGTAATTGGCTAGAGGTTCAATAACAAACTGAATAACAAAGGACAATCTTGTTTTGTGCTCTTGCTTATCTTTATTGACTGAGAAATAAATGATCCTGGTTTAACATAAAGTTTCAAAGTTAACATCATGCTGCAGATCATTTGTTAGACCATTACATTTGCAGTCTCCTTACCTCCATATTTATATTTATCTCCTATATGTTCATCCAGTTGATCTTTAAACATGCTTAGTGATCATGTTATAATCTAGGTATTGCTTGAGTTATAAAAATATCCCTCTTTATGGGCCTGTTATGGTTCATTACATAGGAAGGCCCCACATCCCCGATTCCTGGGTAGATTTTATTCCACATCATTTCAAATTCTTTCCTTAAGTCTTTATCAGTTGTAGCGTTAAAAAAAATCTAACACAATTTTCCCCTAATAAGTATTTATAGTATACTGTAAAGTCCTAGGTATTTAAGTCTAAATATGCCAGATGTTTGATATTCTTTTTGTAAAATGTCTGGAGAATTTCTACATTTCCAGAATTTGACTTTATCAACTGGTAGAAAATCAGGTTATACTCAATTAATGGAGTGACAATATATATAGATGAGGTTTTATATGATCCCTGGTTTCTGCTGAGTTCAATGTTCATCATATGCCTTAAGGCCCTTAATTTTATATATTTTGTATGATACTTAAATGCCAAACCATTTCCCATTAAGGTACCTAGACCTTTCATATAATCAAGTACTTCAAGTCTGTTATTTCCTATCATTATCTTCAGATTATGCTCATTAAACATAACCACTTTACATTCCTTAAAACTAAATTGTAATCACATCATATTAGCCTACTCATTTAACCTTGTAGGATACACATTTGTCATAAACATTTTAAGATAATCAATCTTTGCCCCACCAATTGTCAACATATTTGTATAACCAAAATTTAGTAGTTATTGGGATTTCAGAAAATATAGTGTTAAAAAGTATAGACCGTAAAATTAAATGCTGAGATAATCTCTTAGATACTGTCCTCCAGCTCAAGCAAGTAGCTTGTAGAATAACACATTAGTGACAATCCCATATCCAGTTTGCGACTCACCTTTATTATGTAAGAGTTTTCCCCTATCATCTAAAGACAGCCAGCAATTTCATCTTGCTGTCATGAGTCAAAGGCTGTGATTGTATTATGATATACAAGTACACAATACTTACCATGATTCTTTATGACTGAGACCTTATTATAAACTTCAACTTATTTTAAAGTTAACCTGCCTCTAGAAATCAGTATTGATTGCAATATAAAAGTCAAACGTATTGGGTAATTATTGGCTATATCTAGCTTATCTTTGCCCATAAAAATTGAAACATAAAATGTCTTTCAATATTTAGGTACAAGTCCATCCCCCGGATTCTGTAAGCCCTGCATGGCATGCAGGACTAGTGCAGGAGCTCCAGCAGGCAATATGTCTGCCATGCGATCCAGGAGTAACCTGTAGAGGCATGCATGAGTGCTCCTGCACTAGTACTGCATGGACTCAGCCCCTGTATGCAAGTTACCCTATTTGCAAGAGAAATCCATGCAAATAAGGTGAATTTGTGATCCAGGAAGCTGGAAACCGGCCGTGCAAGACTAGTGTAATCTGTAGAAATGTACTCCACCAGTAACGGAGTACATTTCTGCAAATTGCAAAATGGAGCCATGACAATATTATGTAGAAAGCATGCCAATGGCCAACTATAAGGCCATTGTAATGAGAAACACATGCAAAAGTAAAAAAATCAACTTTTAATTTTTTTAAGCAGATCTCGGCTGTTTAAGTGTAGGGCAGCATTGTGCAAATGGGATCAGGGGAAAATAAGAAAAAAAAAACATAAAATAAGCATCCTAACCAAAATCACTATTTTGCCATTACACTCAATGGCAGGCAGAAGATAATATGGCCAGTGAATAGTGGTTGCTAAGGGGGGAGACTCAGTGTGGGACATGTAACTATATATTAGCAGGCAATCCTATGCCAATGAGGGGAATGATACTGAATCCCAGATTTCCCCTGCATGCTAGTCAGCACCCAACAGTGTAAGAGCAGGAATAGCTTGGTGCAAGCCTAGGAGCTAGCTGACATCATGGGGGGGTATTAGGCATACTGTAAGCAGATTCGAGCCCTGTGGCTCGGGTTTGCTCCTAACTTAGCAGAACTAAGCAAGGGGGTGTGCCTGAGGCTGCCTAGCACTCTTTATATTGCCTAAGTGGGTGTGTGCACCACAAACCGGGTTTTACAGGGAAAAAAACGTAAACCAGGAAGTAGCAGCTCTGTGCACATTTGAGCACTGCGTTTGAGTGGTGCACCCCTGGCCTTAAACAGGAAGGCAATGGGAAGGGAAAACAGCAGTAGGAAGGTAAGCTAGGAGAACTAGCATAGCTGTCAGGTGAAATGTATCAGAATCAGCCAATTACACAGGTAGCAGACCAGCCCAGCCCAGCCCAGAACACTACTATAAACTATGCAAACACTTTTCCCTCTGGTTTTTCCCATACTCTACACCACCGGTGTATACAAGCAGGGAAATTTTAACAAACAAAACAACAAAATGATAGGGGCTGCAATAGCTATCATACATGTGGAAGAGGCTGAGTGTGGTGAGGATGTGAATGCTGTCAACCAACCCACAGTGAGGAGATGGAGAAGAGTGTACCCAGGGTAACCTATCAGGGGCTACATGAGCTGGAGATAGTGGAGCACTATAGAGTGGACAGGGACCTCTTACAGCAAATTGTTGAGCTGTGCCGGCCACACCTGACACACAGAATTAACAGAGGGGAACCCATCCCAGTGGATACCAAGGTATGTGTAGGCCTAAGAATACTAGCTACAGTTACCTTCCAAAGGCCATCTGGGGATATGATGGGGATCTCACAGACATCAGCATCCAGGGTACTCCACCAGTTCCAGGATGCCATGTCAGCACATGCCAGTGAGCATGTATATTTTCCCAACACCTGTGAGGTGTTGGCCAGCAATATGCAACTGTTCCACCAAATAGCAGAATACCCTAAGGTAGTGGGTGCTACAGAATGCATGCACGTATGCATCAAAGTAACACCCAGTGAGCAGGGCAGGGTCTAAATCAACCACAAGGGCTTCCCCTCCATCAACTGTCGGGTCATGTGCAATGCCCAGGGCATAATAATGAATGTGTGTGTTGGCTGCCCTGGAAGCTATCATGATTCCCACATCTGGCATCTGACACAGCTGTACCAGAGATTTGCCAATGGGAACATCCCTTATGGTCACCTAGTGGGGGATGCTGGTTACGCACTGGAGCCGTGGCTGATGACACCCATCAGAAATGCACACACACTCCATAATGAGGCACACGCACAGACCAGAATTATAAAAGAGCATGTGTTTGGGATGCTCAAGTCACAGTTCTGGTGCCTGGACACATCCAGTGGAGCCTTGCAGTACTCACCAGCTACATGTACCTAAATTGTCATCGCATGTGCCATGCTACACAATATGATCCTGCGGAAACAGCTGCAGCAGGAACAGCATGGGGCAGGGCCACACAGCCCCCCCCCCCACCATTGCCAAGGCCTGCACAGGCACAGAGTGACTCGGAAGAGGAACAACCTGAGTCTGTCCCAGTAGGCAGAAGGAGGCATGCCCAGTATGCCCTGGCCTTGGCAAAGAGGAAAAGCATAGCACATACACTGACACAGGAGGGACCCAGGGAATGACACCTCTCTCTGACTCACACATACAATGAAAGGGATGCCAAACATGACACTACTTGTGCTGAGCCATGTGTAGGGAGTGTACTATGTGCATCCAACATAGGTAGCCCTGCATAACTACCCTCAATACTGGCACACCCACAATGTAAGTCACTCAACCTACCAATTGCCGAATGGAGTAGTATGTGTTGTTACCTATATCTATGGTATGGATGCGACCATGCAAGGGAATCATGTGGCTGAATGGTATGCCAGCAGATAGTAGACACCTACAGTGGCACCATGAGATCTGTAACAAATACTGGTGTCAACCTAGTAGCCAGTACTATACAGGGCGACAAACCCCACTGCAGGAAATGTACTGGGCCACCTGTGTGCCCATATGACTCATACATGCCAGTCAGGGAGGTACATATACCCAACAACAATCTCAGCCAGCAGGACAGGTGTAGACAAACACAAACAAAGGCTGTGCTATGGCCTCTGAATGATGCCTATGGGTAATCTCCCCCCAGGCCTACACAGACAGACTACATCAGGTGAGGCAGTGGGATGCTAGTACTGAAGGGTAGGAAGTCAGAAACTAATATGTAGGTCAATCAAACCTAAGACCTGTAGTACACTGATATGCCTCTAGTCAGCATGATAGGTTAGAATACAGAATGAAATGTTGTACCTGATATACCAATACAGTCATAGCAAATGTGTACAAGTGTCAGGTGTGCCCCCCCATCTTATGTAGAAATGTAGAAACAGTCAGGTGTGCCCCCCCAATCCTGTGTAGAAATGTAGAAACAGTCAGGTGTGCCCCCCAAAACCTGTGTAGAAATGTAGAAATAGTCAGGTGTGCCCCCCAATTCTGTGTATAAATGTAGTAACAGTCAGGTGTGCCCCCCATCCTATGTAGAAATGGAGTAACAGTCAAGTGTGCCCCCATCCTGTGTAGAAATGTAGAAATCATCAGGTGTGCCCCCCAATTCTGTGTAGAAATGTAAAAACAGTCAGGTGTGCCCCCCCAATCCTATGTAGACATGTAGAAACAGTCAGGTGTGCCCTTTCCCCCAATCCAGCGTAGAAATGTAGTAACAGTCAGGTGTGCCCCCTCAGAACATCTGTGTAAAAATGTAGAAACAGACAGGTGTGCCCCCTCCATCAATCTTGTGTAGAAATGTAGTAACAGTCTGGTGTGCCCCTCCCCCAATCTGATGTACACACATCTTAACAGTCAGGTGTGCCCTCCACACATACACTTGCCTAGACAACAACCGCTATGTTGGTAGCACCCTGCATATTGCCCACTGATAGTAACCATGGTGTGATTGCAGTGGGCTACAGAGGGCATGGCACCCTGCCCAATAGGCATGTACATGCAGACAGTGCACCTTCCCCATGTTCCCCACTGGACACCTGCAACACCTGTGGGTCCATCAGATGTGATCCACAAAGGACATACCATGCCTTAAACACATACCCTGTATGAACAGATGCCAGTGACACCAGGGAATACCTGTATCATGCTATCAATGTAGGTGCAGGGCCAACCTGCTGTCCATTAACAGTTCCCGCCACATGAGGCCAGGACTGGCACATCTGATGATAACAATCTGTGCACACAACATGGGCCAGACACCCCAGGTACAGTTTCACATGTCACTGTACAAGCATGTGGGAGGTGTGTACATCCCAGACATTGTCCATGTCATGGGCTAAGGAACACATACATAGCAAGCAATGCACAGCAATGGCCACACACAATAGTTACCCAGGTGACTGGATGGTGAATACAATACCCACCTGTGTAGGCCAATCCAGACACTACACCCCTGAGCCACACTGCAGACCATTGTCATGTGGCCTGATGCCAAGGTATACCCATCACCTTGCCTTGTATAGCCATCTGGCACAGTCGACCACTACACACCCATGAAGCAATGCACTCATGCATGAAAGTACTGGCCCCCTGTGTCTGTGTGTGTAGTGTATGATGCCTATGACCACATTCACACTCAGTACAACCCCCATTGGCATACTCAACCATGCTGTCTGATGTCAGACACCTCCACATACCCTTTGCCCATATAACCTCTGGATAACCCCTGTAGTGCACTGGATACCTGCACAGTACTATATTGTGGCAATCTAACTAGTGATGAGTTGTATTCCTGACCCTGCCGAGTGTGTCAATGTGTGTGGGTCCCTGAGAGACTGGCTGTGTTGATGATGACATGTGTTCATGCGGACAGGCATGTGTTCTACACCTACAGTATAGCTACTGTATCACTTGTTGCAGATGTCACTCACCATCACATATATGTTTGGAGGGCTACTCAACATGAAACCTACGTGGTGCATCCAATGACTGCATAGTCATGTGATAGCAATATATAGTCAATCAGGGGTTTGATACCCTGTACTGGTAGGTGTGTGACACAAACATGCTTAAGTTTTACTCTCCCACCCCTCCCTGACTTATCTTTGCCTTTGTCTGCCTCTCTCACTCCCTCTCTGGTGGATTTGGAGACTTACACCTGCTTTGCTTAGACAGCAGCATATGTACTGTAAGTGATGCTCATGATCAGCTGATGGCATATGCACGAATTGCAGCCTTCCTCTAGCTGACTGCATGTGGAACAGCTGTGGTAACATTCCCATAGCCAATTGCATGGAAACACATTCCAATACCTGGGAACATCATGTTGGTGTTGGGCCTTTTCTTTCACTGTGAGCAGGACCTAGATCTGTTGTTTGGCAAACAGCATCACAGATGGATTGGAGATTTACCTCGAACATACACTGAGGAAACAGGCCAACACACAGGAGGGGGATGTGCCTGACTTGACTACAGACTGTAAGTGCTGCTATACTGCATTTGGAGTAATAGTTTAACAGGGTGTGTCCTACATGTTTTAATACCTGTCATGTCAGTACTTTGTTTATGAGGAAACCCCCATCTGTAGGGTCATCTGCAGACTGGGCAGTGTGTGGTGCCTTATGCTTCTTGTGTTACCCACAGAGCACCTATCTGTGAACTGCAGAAGCATAGTGTGAGGATTGCAGTCAGTACATGGTGACAGCCGTAAGAGTTACTGACTTCATATTCCTCATAGGACATATGTTGCAACAAACCTTGTTACAACAGCAAATGTATGAGGTTATCACAGCAACATGTCAATATTGGCCCTGTGTTTGTGCCTCCAGCCACAACTCTGTCAACCTTTGTACATATGTCATGCAGTAAGAGGTGCATATGTTCTGTACACCATATTTATTGACATCATATCTGATAACAAGCCAGTGATATAAGAGTGCTACACGTTACGTATAGTAGGGGTTATATTTGAGGACATAACCTGGGCATTTTATTGTTGTGTGTACAGTGCTGAGGTCTGTGTACTTATGGTGATTGTCGACAGTGTGTCTATTGTGAATATGTACCTTGGCCAGTATACAGATTATGGTAGATGTCACTGCTCTTGGTCCTGTTCTGTCTGATGTTACATGCTGCTCCACTGTATGTTACCCTATTGGCTTACATGTTTGTATGGCCAAACACACACATATCCCATAACACAGACAGGCATTGGAACACACTGTGTAGAGGCCCAGTATATGTAGGGTTAGTGTGTGAGTGACACATATGGGGATGGTGTTGATCAGATAGTCCATATACTGTAATATTACACTAGCGTACCATATGTGGCTGTAGCTATGTTCACATTGGTTGTGGTTATGTACTTTCACACAGGTGTCTGTTACTCTGTGCTGTGACATGCCTGTAGTGCCTGCTATATTCAGGTACATGTGTATTCCCCCATAGGAAATGCAGGCCAGTGTTGTGGCAGTCTGCCTGTAGACTGCACAGTGCTTTGTTACATGCTTAGCAGCTTAGTGTACTTGCCAGTGAGATGTTATATCCAGATACTTGCCAGATGTACTACTGTCGGGCCACCATAACAGTCATGTATGTCAGACAAAGCAGTGGGATGCTGTACAGATGTATGTCACACACTAGTGGGAAGTATGTGGCCATGGCACCTCTGTACCAGCAGTTATTATGTTTCAGGACAGACAGGGTGTGTGAATACATAACCCGTGGGGGAAAATGTATACCAGTATTTACGTGATATACCCATCTACATGGCTGTTAACATCCACATTGTCAAGGTTGGTCCGCATGTCTTGCACTAAGGGGTTCTGTGTATACCTCTGGACTAACTAAAGTGTGCCAGACTGTCCAAATATAGTGGCCATATGTCTGCTGTAGTCTACAGGAGCATTACTGTGCTAGCAGTGGTATTGTACAATGATGTCTTTAGGATGTCTGTCAGTAGCCAATGGTGCATGTTAAAAGCAGATGTGACCTCCCATACACGTCTGTGAAGACAATCCCAATAGTCTACAAATATACCTGCAAAACATACCTGACATCCCCTTACACTAAGAGGTTGGGACTATTGGGGCTGATGTAGGGCTCCACTCCATGTTCAGGACATATGGTGAACATATATGTATATATAATTATCCATATATCTATATAGATATATACATAATGACATACATAGATGGATATGTATATGTACATATATATTATATATATATATATATATATATATATATATATATATATATATATATATAAACACTCAGACATATACATATACATAGCAATATATGTCTACAGATAGAGATACATATGCACATATATGTATGGATATCTACATATATATTGACAGTAATAGATATATCAGAAAAGATATGTATGCATATATAGTTATAGATATCTACATATATACCTACATAAATAGGCATATCTATACACATATGATGTGCATACATATATATGTGTGTATGTGTATGTGTGTGTGTGTGTGTGTGTGTGTGTGTGTGTGTGTGTACATACAAAGAGATGTACACATGGCCAAATATATGTTGCACTATACAGATGTGTATACAGACATATGTATGAGTATACATGCGTATGTACATGTAGACATATATCGACCTATTATATGTATATAGCCATATTCCTGTCATGTGTAAACCTCACGGTTGTGTATACCCTCCCACATGTATCTCACCGTATGTATCTGTTATGTGTACATTATGATAAAACAACATATGTGATGCAACAGTCATATTAATAACAAGTACTACACAATTGTGGAAATAAAGGTAATTGTTCAATACTACTCAATATGTGTATTGACAGATATATTGGTAAAACACCAGCTGTCTTCACAGTGGCCATGGCGTAGTGGTTAAGTGTTGTGACTATAGTGTACAGAGTCCTAGGTTCATGGCCATGTATTATTGAGTCTAGGGGGGGTGAACCATAATTAACCAAGGCTGTTACAACATGTGGGGGTATCAGGGGTAACCTGCATTAAGGAATCTGGATGCACATTACCATACAATTCACCTTCAGTAAATGCAGGCCTACTGCCTCCTGCCATCCAGACTGTTCTGTTTCTCAGTGTGATTTTGATGGTGTCAGTTATGACTTGTTATGTAACAGATACAGCCCATTGTGTCAACTGAGGTCTTTACCCCCTAGGGATTGTGTACAGAGTGTAGATAGAGGCTGCTGGACTATTTATCTGCATTACTTACTGTTGATTGTTTGGTATCCTGTGGCCCAGTCTGTCTTTACTATTGTACTACTTGAAGGTCTTGGCCTGGACAGCAACATATGTAACCTTTCCAAACTACTGTATTAGTATAACTGCTTCCCAGCTGCATTACTCTGTTTATATGGATGTCGGTGTCTAAACAGCTATATGACATGGCATATACAACTGTAATAGTACACAAATAAAGCTTTCCCATGTATGCAAACCTGTGTATGGCATTATACCCTTTTACCTCTCTGTGGGTATATGTTGCAGGCAATGATTGTCATTTGTATAGGTGGCTCATACAGTGTCCAGTTGGTAAGGTGGTAACTGTAGGCATAATGGCTGTTCCGTATTGTGTGCACCTTCTACATATGTATCTTCCTATACATATCTCTGTGTGTGTATGTGTAGTTACATATATATCTAGATATATGTATATCTGTATCTGCATATATGTGTCTGTGTATATGTATCCTAGGGATGTTGATTGCTTCCACATTGTACATTCCCTATGGTAGCCAGAATGTACTGCATGATATGTTACTGATACCAGCCTGACATCATACAGGTGGGATGGAGTACTGTTAACATCTTTTTCCCATGCTGTGTCAGGTCCTAGTTATGGGATCTGCAACAGTTGGTAGTATATTGCAGGGCAGATGTGTTTGGCTGTGGGGGAGGGGATACCTATTTGTACAAGATGTATGTTGTTTGGGCCCCCTCAACCCCATTAACGGTGCATGTGAACATATATGTTTTTGCTACGTTCCCATTTTTATCTACAGATGTATGTCTGTATATACCTATATATATATATATATATATATATATATATATATATATATATATATATATATATATAGATCTGCTTACATATATATATTGCTGTATATATATATATATATATATATATATATATATATATATATACATATATATATGTGTATGTATGTATATATATATAAAGATGCAGACATATATATCTATAGATGTATGCATATGTATGTTTTTATTTATATTTATATATATATATATATATATATATATATATATATATATATATAAAACACACACACACACACACACATATATATATAGATATGTATATATCTATTTAGATATTAATATATGTACACACACACACACATATATACATCTACATGTTTAAATACATTTCCTGTACTGTTGAATGACTGGGCTGGATGATATGTTTGTGAAAACATCAGGGTTATGTATATCTGACATGGCTTAGTGATAAATCACTTTGGCTATGGTGTGCAGGGTCCTGGGTTTGAGCCTTGCAGAGGCTGTTTATTTTGTTGCTGGGCAGAACAAGGGCCATTGTATACAGAGTGATTAAGGCACTTTTAGGCAGTTGTAAGCGGGTTTGCGTGGAGGTAAGCACTGCTAACTTCCGGTTACAGTTTCTTATACTCATTTCACTTCTCAGTTGCTTAACCTGTGTAGGCATTGCTTATCCCCACGCAAACAAGTTTAAACCCACTTACTGCTTCTTAAAAGTGCTTACTCCCACTTACCCCCGTGCTAATTTCTTTAAAAGAAAAGAAAAAAGGGTTGATAGGAAAGTGGTGAAAAGGGGCACAAAGAGGGAAAGACAATAGGGAAAATAGCTAGGGATGTGGAGGAAGGGTGTAGGGAAGGTTCATAGCTGTCCATTTCATCTACAGCAACAGCTGTGCACATACACTGAATTTTTGAGGTAGATTTGGACACTCAAACCCCTGAGAGAGGGGTAAGGACAACAATAACATGTTGTGATGCCAGTTAGACCAGATTATCTGTGTCCAGTGGACACGTGCGAAATGGACATTATGTATGTTGCAAGATATTTTTTTGGGAACAGATTGCCCTTTTTTTATTTTTCAGGTGAGAGTGGGATGTTGGGGAGGGATAGTAGGTATATTTGGGGAGGTAGGTTAACAGACAAGACAAACAAGAAGCATACGAGGTGGTATATGACACGTGAGGGGTAAACACCTTGATGGGGTGGGGTGTTGGGAAATTGGAATCCCATGAGCCCCCTAGTGGAAACAATGGGACTGAGATCTCCACCCATAAGCAGTTACCATTGTACCTTCATGGCTCCGAAGGTGGCTGTGGTGGGGTCCGAGTCAGAGAGCCAGACCAACCCTCTAGTCATGACACATGGCCCTCGAGCTGGTGTAGAAGATCTCGAAACTGCTGTTCGAGCTCTCTACACACCACATCTCGGACCTGGTGATGTGTGACAGCTTCTTGTACACACCCACTTCCAGGGGGACAGGCAGCACCTATTGCCCTCTTCAACCTTTAGTGACTTACAACACTCTTATACAGGCTTTTCTACACAGTTATATTATGTAGCACAGTGTGGGTGACAGTGATCAGTGATACCTTATTATTCAGAGCAACTGCAACACTCACAATTCCATACAATACCAGAGTAAACAGTGCCAGTACAGGGTATCAAGCTTTTTATTTCTCGTCACTGTGTTCGTATCCAACGTACCTGTGGGAGCAATGTTTGTTAGCACTACCTGAATGTTGCCACACAAAGTACCAGATTACACATTAGTATTATGCACATACATCTCACTCTGGTACTGTACACACTGGTCACAGCTTGACAACATGGGGGTGTAGATAGGACATACTTGGCTTACTACTCTCATAACAGTTTTGGGAGTTGCTAGAGTTTCAGGTTTGTTCCCATAGATGTGTGACAATCAGTTATATTCCCCATTTGCTGCCTAAACATCTGGGATCATCCCACTGACTTCCCAGGGGGACAGGGTGGCAGGCAGCAGATATGGGACCTTATACTGGACATTCTGGTCTTATCTGTACAGTTGTGGGGTATGATACTGTATGCAGCCTACTTCCACTCCCAAGATTCAGACCATGGCTGTGTCTGCTAAAACTAAAACACTGTCCATCACAGTTGTGTGTGCTATATAGATATTGCTGTATATCTCCTATCTGCTTTCTGTCTTATAATTCTATTGTGGTTTTACATTCTGACCTTGTATTATAGCACTCTTATACAGGATTTCCTAGACAGTTATATTTTGTAGGACAGTGTGGGCGACCGTGATGAGTAATACCTTATTATTCAGAGCAACTGCATCAGTCACAATGTCATACAATACCAAAGTAAACAGTACCAGTACAGGGTATCATTCTTTTATTTTGGGGCACAGTGTTCATATCTGACAGACCTGTGGGAGGACATACATGGCTTATTACTCTCATAAGATATTGGGGAGTTGCTAATGTGCCAGCTTTGTTCTCATAGATGTGTGTCAGTTGCATTTCCTGTTTGCTGCCTATATGTCTGGGATCATACCACTGATTTCCCAGGGGGACAGGCAGCAGATACGGGCCACTTTACTGGACATTCTGAGCATATCTGTACAGTTGTGGGGTATGATTCCATATGCAGACTACTAGCACTACCAGAATTCGAACCATGACTGTGTGTGCTAAAAATACAACAGTTCAAGTCTCAGTTGTGTGTGCTATTTGGATTTTGTTGTCTGCCTTTTCACTGCTTTCTATGTCTCTCAGTTGTACTAAATGACCTCTGGGGATTACACCAGTCATATACAGACATTCCTACACATTTTATTTATGTTGCACAGTGTGGGTAACAGTGTTTAATACAACAGTACTATTAAGTGATTGCAAATATACATTACCATACGTTACCAGAGTGTACAAATGCAGTCCAGCAGTTAGACCTTTACTGTCAGGCTATTATGCTTTTATTTACATACAAACTACATGAGACTCTTCCTGCCATATTCCCCACTGTATGCTGTACTTGCCTTAAACAATGCAGGTTTTATACTGGCAATTACCTTACTAATGCTTTTAGATTTATTTTCTATGACAGTACATGCAAGAGTATTACTGACCTGCCTCGCGTCGCAACCTCTCCAGGCAACAGCCTTAGGCTTCCTGGTTCACGGCCCGATCACTTGCCGCTGTGAAGGACATAAGAGGAATATTTAGCCAAACATATCCATAATATACATGTGCTGGCAATTATTGCACACATAGTGGAGTGATACAAAGAGCTGGGACAGCTCCTGCTATCCTAGCCTCTTGGATCCACTGCTTCAAGAGGTCCCCCTTATGCTGCTTCATATCGGCATAGTGATGTCTGACCTGCTCACCAGTTTGAGGTATGCCAGTGGCACTGGTGAGGTCATGGGCAAGATGGTCTCAGGCTTCCACCTTATATTGGTAAACCTGGTACTGGCCCTGCAGCAGTCTCTGCTCATAGTCTTTGACAAGGAGTCCTGGCATGACTCTGAACTCATGGATGCCCCAGCGCTGCACCTGGAAGTGCACTCCCTCTTCCCTTTCTGCCATGGTGCCAGCAAGGGGAAGCTACAACCAGTTATGAGATGTATTCCCACCTGTTGGATTTAAGTAGGGATGAATTCCTGCACTTTGCTGTGATTGGCCGGTTTTGAAAAGGCTAAGCTATGAGCAAACCTGCTTATCTAAGGTTGGCATTGCTTAAAGGGGTATACCACTGGGCACATTGAGTTAGCTGGCCTAAACATTGCTTACACCTCTTAAGCTGGCCTGTGCAATGCTTGGTGTTGCTTAAATTTGACTTTGCATTATATTTGCTTTTTGACATTGATTTATTATTCATTACATCTTATATATATATATATATATATATATATATATATATATATATATATATATATATGTTTGGCATCCATGATTCATGTGTACGTACACTGTATGGGGTCCTTGTGTTTAGTAGGGGACTTCAACACTCTATTACATTTACACCTCACATCTGGGCATACTTCACTACTCCAGTTCACATATTTCTGTTATGTAGTGGGTTATAGAACATTTGACTGTATACTGATTCCTTTCACATGTTCAGTTTGATTTTACTATAGTGAGGATTTGTTTGGTGATACCTCATTCTTATGTACTGCTTTGATGGCTTGGTGGTTAACTACTGTGACTATAGTGTATAGGGTCCTTCGTTCAAGACTTGCAAGGGTGTTTATTTTGTTGCTGGGCAGAACAAGGGTCATTGGATACAAAGTGATTAAGGCATTTTTAAGCAGTTGTAAGTGGGTTTGTGCGAGGGTAGGCTATGCTAACCTCTGGTTAAATATGCTTGCAGAGAGTTAGCTTCAGTATTGCTTAACCTGTGTGCGCATTGCTTACCCCAGCACAAACAGGCTTAAACCCATTTAACTAGTGTTTACATATGCTTACTGCTGCTTAATAGTGCTTACATTTGCTTACTAGTGCTTGCTCCCATTTACAACTGCACTGATTTAGACAGTAATGTCTAATGGCTCTTAGGAAGGTGGGGGATTTGGAAGCTGTATGGAGTTATCATTCATTACACATTTTACCTTCCATTTATATCCATGATTCCTGTGTACATATACTGTATGGGGCACATGTGATTACCTGTGGACTTTGCATCATTATGACACTGACACCTCACATCTGCATTTAATGCAATACTCCAGTTCACAAATATATGTTATTTAGTAACGTATGCAACTAAAATACTGGTCATAACATGATTTGACATGGAAAATGGAATGTGCTGCAGTGGGACTTGAACCGGGAATGCATGCTTATAATGCGAAAGCTCTGCCCGCTACACTATTGCTATACTGCTTTATTTGCATACATCTTCCTTGTTATCCTTTTCAGCCATTTAAGCTGCATTAACTGTAGCTAAGTGATGGGCAAACCTGTGTACCAGCTGTTAGCTTTAATCGGATTCATATAAAGAAAAATTATATGTTTATTTTCTTTGTATTTACTATTGCTGTTGTACATGTGGGGGGGGGGATGTTGGTGGGGGTATGCAGACATCTATGAGATGTCTCACTCATTCTTTTGGTCTTTCTGCTGTTCTTCATTGCGGGGGCATGTATATTCTGAAAGCTCTGCTCTCAGATATGCCCCCTGCACTCTTACATGCTCCGTGTAGGTTTTGGAGCTCAGGCAGCGTGCCTTCATTAATATGCATGGTGCGGTGCTGTGCTGCTCCTAAATGGCCGCTTCCATGCAGGACTAAGCTAGTCCTGCATTGAAGATTAGTAAATCTGGGGACATGTCTTAAGTTAGTACTAAATAGGCCTACTACAATAGTTACTACATTTACAAATATTAAACGTCTTGTCATATTGTCAGGCCCCATTGAACTGATTTTCTTGGCTTTCCTAAAAGAGATTAACAGCTGTTTTTCAATTATTGTAGGAACTGCATGTAGTTTAATATTTACTGAACACTTAATTTACTCTAGATGCCCTTGTAAAACTTGTTGAATATTTCTGAACTCTTACTCTTATCTGTCTCTGTGTTTGAACTATAATTATTAGAGCTTTCTAGTTGCATTAATATATGTATATATATATATATATTTTTTTTTTTTAATTGTGTCCTTACGGAGTTTTCTTGGTTCCTTGACCTAATTATAAGAACTTTCTTCAACTTCTTAGTGACACAATTTAAGCACATCTTATTATACTAAGATGTGTTTCTGATCAATTGTAAACATTATTTTTTTCCTTAATAACCTTTTAAATGATTGTTCCATCAAGGTTTTGTATTCTACCTACTTTACTAAGCCTTTTTCTACACCGGTAAGATGTAAATTACAAATATTTTAACTACATTCTTTTGACATATCTAAATACACTCTGCCCCACATTTTTTTACTAAGAACATCCAATAATTTTCCTATATTCAGTCATTTCAGATTATGATACCTAAATTTTCCCCAAGACTTTTTCATTGAGCTGATTATGTCAAAGTTATATTACCATAAGCAAATGCTCCTATTGCTGGTAAAATGTTCAAATTATCAATCAATCCCTCCCTATCTTTTAACACCAGATCCAATGTATTTAAACAATGTGTTGGGGAAAAAACTTTAACTGTTATGAAAAATTCTAATTACTCAACAAGTCCAAAAACTATAATTCATAAAGTAATTTGCAAATTGTTTATACCAATTAATATTCAGTTATTATTCCCAATATTAATGTATTAAACCACTTAAATGACCCTCTAATATTTGCAAAAAGGTCTGATGTTCCACATTATTCATTTTGGTCTTCTGTAAGCAATTAAAATTCTACCATTTCCCCAAGGTATAATATTCTTTAATATGATGCTCACTATTTCATCAAATTGTTACCCTCAAGATAACTAGTAATAGGTGTATGCATCAATAATAATTCACCTCCACCTTTCTTCTTATGTCTACATATTTTATATTTGAATTCAGGAAATAAATGATCAGTCATAGCTATTACATAAAAATTATAGTGACTCACATATAGTTCTAATTCTTCTCTTCATGATTGAAGCTCCTTGCATTAGAATAGAAACATTTTTTAGTTCTATATTATCTTTTTCCTCCTCTAAAGCAACTTTTGTCTTCCCATACTGACCTAAAACTGGTAAACTTTTATTTTAGTGTTATTTCCCTTGCTATTAAAATGTATTTGATCTCTTGCATACATTTCATCGTCCAAAATTGTGTCTTCCCATGTTGTCAAAATCTTAAAACATTTTAAATATCCCTGCCTTCTCAGCTAAATATTAGCAAAGTTTACCTTTGTAAATGCTTAGTCAGAGAATGAAGGGTAAGGTGGTATTTCTTTAGTCAGGTTCTTATTGAGAAATGAAATAAGTTTCTTCGTTCTTGTGGTTTTGCTTGTTAATCTTTTTTCTGTTGGCTCTTCTATCCTTTACATATAAGCTTAAGACACGTCTGTTTCATTTCTTTAATATTTTTTTTAGGTTTATAATTTCTTCAATGACAGCCATATTTCTCTCTCTTACATTTGTTTCTTTATTGAATTTTAGGTTATTAATTGTATTCCTCTTATATTCTATTATGTGAGAGAACTTCATGTCTATCAACACAGATTTCTAGGCCTTTTTCACACAAAAAACTTCATCATTGTTATTAAAGTTGAGTAAGTGTTGTATTCTTCTTAAAAAAAAAAAACTCAAAAAACTCAAAACTCAAACTCAAAAAAATATGTTAATTTTGTTACATAAAGTATAAGTCTATTAAAATAAGTTAAGTTTGTTGAGTTCACCATTACTCTTTAAGTAACTGCATTATAATCTGGTAAAAGACATGTTATCACTTACTCCTACTCAGGTCTCTAACTGATCCATGTTTTCTGGACAGTTGTCAAGACGCCATCCCTCAATGCCATAGAGTAATCTTAAATGAACATTAAATTATGGCACACTAATGAAATCAATAGCTGTAAATAGGGCAAAGCATTAATACGGTGAGATTAAAACACAATAATAACAGAGGCAAAGTAGATAGTGTGTTCGGTAGGGGATATTATAACAGGTCAGGAGAAGTCATGCTTCAAAAAGCATTTGTGGTTGATAGCTTCTCAATGGTTTCACTAGCATTTGTTATTCAAATGCAATACATGGAAAATAGCATCTTCAAAGCAGGTGACCCTTAGGAGAAACTTATCTTTGATTGAGCTGCATTACAGAACCATTATGGGGATCCAGCCCCAAGTAAGTTAAGGTCAGAATAAACACGTCAATAAGAGATCCAGACAACTTCAATCCCAATGTCCACATCTAAGTAAGAGAAAGGATACCACTGTCCCATATTTGTATAACCAAAATTCAGTAGTTATTGGGATTTCAGAAAATATAGTGTTAAAAAGTATAGGCCCTAAAATTAAATGCTGAGATAATCTCTTTGATACTGTCCTCCAGCTCAAGCAAGTAGCTTGTGGAATAACACATTAGTAACAATCCCATATCCAGTTTGCGACTCACCTTTATTATGTAAGAGTTTACCCCTATCATGTAAAGACAGCCAGCAATTTCATCTTGCTGTCATGAGTCAAAGGCTGTGATTGTATTATGATATACAAGTACACAATACTTACCATGATTCTTTATGACTGAGACCTTACTATAAACTTCAACTTATTTTAAAGTTGACATGCCTCTAGAAATCAGTATTGATTGCAATATAAAAGTCAAACGTATTGGTAATTATTGGCTATATCTAGCTTATCTTTGCCCATAAAAATAGAAACATAAAATGTCTTTCAATATTTAGGTACAAGTCCATCCCCCGGATTCTGCAAGCCCTGCATGGCATGCAGGACTAGTGCAGGAGCTCCAGCAGGCAATATGTCTACCATGGGATCCAGGAATAGCCTGTAGGGGCGTGCATGAGCGCTCCTGCACTAGTATTACCCTATTTGCAGGAGAAATCCATGCAAATAAGGTGAATTTGCAATCCAGGAAGCTGGAAACCGGCCGTGCAAGACTAGTGTAATCTGTAGAAATGTACTCCACCAGTAACGGAGTACAATTCTGCAAATTACAAAATGGAGCCATGACGATATTATGTAGAAAGCATGCCAATGGCCAACTGTAAGGCCATTGGCATGAAAAACACATGTAAAAATAAAAAAATCAACTTTTAATTTTTTTAGGTCGATCTCGGCTGTTTAAGCATAGGGCAGCGGCGTGCAAATGGGATCGGGGGAAAATAAGAAAAAAAAACATAAAATAAGCATCCTAACCAAAATCACTATTTTGCAATTATACTCAATGGCAGGCAGAAGACAATATGGCCAGTGAATAGTGGTTGCTAAGGGGGGAGGCTCAGTGTGGGACATGTAGCAATGCATTAGCAGGTAATCCTATGCCAATGAGGGGAATGATACTGAATCCCAGATTTCCCCTGCATGCTAGTCAGCACCCAACAGTGTAAGAGCAGGAATAGCTTGGTGCAAGCCTAGGAGTTAGCTGATATCATGGGGGGGAAATCAGGCATACTGCAAGCAGATTCGAGACCTGTGGCTTGGGTTTGCTCCTAGCTTAGCAGAGCTAAGCAAGGGGGTGTGTCTGAGGCTGCCTAGCACTCTTTACATTGCCTAAGCGGGTGTGCGCACCATGCACCAGGTTTCACAGGGGAAAAAAAAGTAAACCAGGAAATAGCAGCTCTGTGCACATTTGAGCACTGTGTTTGCGTGGCACACCCCTGGCCTTAAACAGGAAGGCAATGGGAAGGGAAAACAGCAGTAGGAAGGTAATCTAGGAAAATTAGAATAACTGTCAGGTGAAATGTATCAAAATCAGCCAATTACACAGGCAGCAGACCAGCCCATCCCAGAACACTACTATAAACTGGATTTTCCCATACACTACACCACCAGTGTATACAAGCGGGGAAATTTTAGCAAACAAAACAACAAAATGATAGGGGCTGTAATAGCTATCATACAACATGTGGAAGAGGCTGAGGGTGGTGAGGATGTGAATGCTGTTGACCAACCCACAGTGAGGAGATGGAGAAGAGTGTACCCAGGGTAATCTACCAGGGGCTACATGAGCTGGAGATAGTGGAGCACTATAGAGTGAACAGGGACCTCTTACAGCAAATTGTTGAGCTGTGCTGGCCACGCCTGACACACAGAACTAACAGAGGGGAACCCATCCCAGTGGATACCAAGGTATGTGTAGGCCTAAGAATAGTATCTACAGGTACCTTCCAAAGGCCATCTGGGGATATGATGGGGATCTCACAGACATCAGCATCTAGGGTACTCCACCAGTTCCTGGATGCCATGTCAGCACATGCCGGTGAGCATGTATATTTTCCCAACACCCGTGAGGCATTGGCCAGCAATATGCAACTGTTCCACCAAATAGCAGAATACCCTGAGGTAGTGGGTGCTATAGACTGCATGCACATATGCATCAAAGCACCACCCAGTGAGTGGGGTAGGGTCTACATCAATCGCAAGGGCTTCCCCTCCATCAACTGTCAGGTCATGTGCAATGCCCAGGGCACAATAATGAATGTGTGTGCTTGCTGCCCTGGAAGCTATCATGATTCCCACATCTGGCATCTGACGCAGCTGTACCAGAGATTTGCCAATGGGAACATCCCTTACGGTCACCTAGTGGGGGATGCTGGTTACGCACTGGAGCCGTGGCTGATGGCACCCATCAGAAATGTACACACACCCGAACAAGAACTCCATAATGAGGCACATGCACAGACCAGAATTATAGGTTCATAGGTTCATACTAGGCTATTTGCCCTGGGGCATTTATAAACCTAGCCCAAGTGTGTTTGGCTTTCGCCACCCTTTGATTTGAGTTTACTGTGCCCTTTTTAAGGTTAGTTTACTGTGCCTCTGTCTAATAGTGACACAGACGTAATCCCTGGGATAAACCTACGATCCCCCATCCACTCATCAAGATTCCTCTTGAAAAGAGTCAGTGAGGGGCTCTGCCTAACATGGACTGGGATTCTATTCCAGAGCGAAGGGAGCCTCTGGGTTATGAATCTGTCCCTCCAGCATGTTCTGTTTATTTCTGTGCTGAGGTTCAAGTCCCTTGAGCACGTGGCTCTAAGGGATTTGGATTTTCTGAGGTGGAGCATGTCCATTAATTCTGGGTTGGACATAGCTTTATATGTCAGGCATAGATCGCCTCGAAGTAGGCGGTATGCAACTGAGTAGAGCTGGAGTTTTTTTAACCAAGCAGCATATGGCATCTGTTTGAGTCCCTTGATCCTCTTTGTAAGGTACTTTTGCGGTCTTTCTAGTTGCTGCAGGTGTCGGGTAAGGTACATCCCAAAAGGGGCATTGTATTCTATTATGGGCCTGATGTGGGATGAATAAAGGGGCACGATGACCTCCCTTGATCAAGATGTGAATCATTTCATGATAAGGTGGGCTATGTAGAAGGTCTTTCTAACCACTTTGGCAATGTGGTTGTCAAAGGAGAGATTACTATCAACTTGGGTCCCCAGATCCCTAATTACTTCCTCTGTACTTAATGGGTCACCATCTATGTGGTAATTTGTGGGCACTTTGTTTTTGCCAAAGGGTATGACTATACACTTTTTGGCATTTAGCTTTAGACCTTGGCTCTGGCACCAGTTATCCGTCTCTGTGAGACCTTTTTGAAGGATGCTCATGTCAGCTGGAGAGTCAATTATGGCTCCCAGTTTGCAGTCATCTGCGAACTTGGTCAGCCACAGTCCTCCGGTGTTAGCCTGTACCTCAGAAAAATATAGTCTTGTGATTGTCTTTAGAGGTCCCAGGACTGAGCCTTGTGGGACACCACTTGTAACTGGTTTCGAGTCTGACATGGCTCCAGCAACTCTGACTCTGTGGGTTCTGTCTTTGAGCCAGTTCGCAACCCATCTTGTGACATAGGGGTTTATATTTAAGCTGGATAGCTTATCTATGACGTCCAAGTGTGGTATTGTGTCAAAAGCCTTTGCGAGGTCCAGAGAGGCTGTGTGGACTACCTTCCCTTCATCTATGGCCTTGGTGACTGTTTCAAAGAAGTCGACCAGGTTCAAGAGGCAGGATCTGCCCTTGACAAAGCCGAATTGGGTAGGATCTAGTGGTCTGTAGGTCCCCAATGTCTTTGTTTATGAGTTACATGATGATCCTCTCCATAGCCTTGCAGACTAGGCTAGTCAGGCTTATGGGGCAATAGTTTCCAGGGTCCGTCAAGGCACCACCTTTGTGGAGAGGGACCACTGTTGCTGTATGCCATTCTTTGGATACATATCCTGTAGTAAGGCTGAGATTGTACAGCAGTTTTAAGTGAGGGTTTAGTTCCTCTTGGAGTTCATGTAGGACATAACCTGGGACACCGTCTGGTCCCACTGAAGCAGTGTTTTTTGCTTTGGAGAGGGCAGCTTCCACCTGAGCATCTGAGATGTTAGGGAGGCTGCACTCTGCTGGGATAGATATTTGCTCTTTTGGGGGGGAGGGGGGAGAAGTTTGCAGTAAACCAGTCTGCCAGGATGTTGGCAATGTCTGTGGGTTCAGTGTATTTTTTGTCATTTAGAATCAACTCTGAGCATATCTGGGAGTTGCATCCCAGGTTCCTAACATAGCTAAAAAAAGACTTGTGATTGTCTTTAGTGTCCTGTGCAATTTTTCTCTCGAAGCTGGCCTTGGAGAATTTTATGAGGGATTATAATTTTTTGCTAGTAATGATCAGAGATGCCTTCTCTTTTAGGGATTTTGCTCTATCATGTAGTAGCTTCCTCCTTCTGTTGTACAGCTTATTTATGGACGCCTGCCTTTGGATGATTGGGTCTTGGTTTTGTTTGGGATAGCATGATCCATGCATTCCTGGAGGTGTCCATAGAATGCATTTATATAGGATTCTGCAGTTTGGGCTGTAGTTTCCACTGGCCAGGGGGCCTTGAAGGATTCCACCTCAGTTTTGAGAAGTGTGAAGTTCGCTTTTGAGAAGTTTTTCACTGTGGTTTTCTGGGCTGGGGTGGGGTCGGGTAGTGGATATCCAGTGAGATTAATTTATGGTCTGATCTTACCAATGAGAGGTTTACTTCTGGTATGGAGCATAGAGTCCCCATGTTGGTAATGATCAGGTCGAGTATGTTTTCCCCTCTTGTGGGAATGGTGACTAGTTGTTCCATAGCATTTGAGTTTATAAATTCCAGGAACCTTTGGGCTAGGGTGTTGGGGCTTGAGTAATGCTCCCAGTCTATGTTTGGGTAGTTGAAGTCGCCCAATATAATGGTGTTTGGAGAGATCTTCATGTTCTCCAATGTTTTCAGGAAAGTCGAGTGGGATTCCTGATTTTGAGAGGGTGGTCTGTAGCATGCTGTAAACTGAAAAGCAGTTTTTCCCCACTGTTAGTTGCACATGGATGGTCTCCGATGCTTCATGCAATGCCACTAACCTGGAGGTGTGGGTATCCTTGATAAATATGGATACTCCCCCTCCTTTTGTGGTTTGGTCCGAGATTTGGGGCCGAAAAGCATGATATGAGGTATAACCCGGTAGTGCTGGGGTGCTCTCTGGAGCCTTGAACCAGGTTTCTGTCACTGCACAGATATCAGTTTTCCATACTGAGGAGAGCTTCGAGTGCGTGCATCTTGAGGTTTAGACTTCTGGCGTTTAGCAGCATTACCCTTAGTTTCTTGTTCATTGTGTTGCCTATGGAGGTGGGTTTGTCTTTTGAGCTTTGCCTATAAAAGGCACTATGGGGGTGGCAAGAGCCTTTGCCAAAGTCCGAAAGCCCAGGGATGACAGGTGCAAGCCATCCCTAGCGAAGCAATGCGGCTTGTCAAGCATGTCATCCCAGGCTGACAGACACTGGATCCCCTTTGAATGACACAAAAATTTTAGCCAATTGTTAAAATTGATCATTTTGTCTTTATATTGCGGCATCATTCTAGGTGAAGGTAAGATGCTGCTCAATGTCAGGGTCATACCGGCCTGGGTTACATGATCAGAGAGCTCCTCTATGTCTCTTTTCATGTAGTCGAGGGATGTACGTGTCAGGTCATTCACACCAGCATGTACTATGACTGAGTCATATGTGTACTTGCTTTGGAGTGACCTGAGTGCTTGCGTTATGTGGCGGATCCTAGCGCCTGACAGGCAGCTCACTGTGACCTTCTCTTTGTTCAGCCTGGTGAGTGGAACATCAGTGTGTCTGACTAAAGAATTACCTATTACGAGTGTATCAGGTGTGTTATTCAGCCTTAAGGGCTGTGACAGTTTGGCACACTGACTTTGTGAGCTATGTGTTGCACGTGTTTTGTTTTGGGGTAGCGTTTGCTTGGATGTCTGCTTTGGAGGTCTCTGCTGCTTAGGCAGATTTTTATTTAGAGCCTCTGAGTATGTTTTTGTGTGTTTATGTGTTTGGTTTGCTGTTGTGGTAGGACTATGTGAGACTGGATTTGTGTTGTGTGAGGTTACCTTCTCCACCTGACTGGTTACACCAGTTCTGATTTGAGAGAGCTCAGCCTCCAGTTTGCCTATATGGTTGCATCTCTCACATATATTTGAACCTGTTTGGAGGAGGAGAGGGTTGTCCGTGTACATGAGACAGTTGTAACATTGCCTCAAGATTCCCAGATTCACCAGCTGGACTGGAGAGGAAACCATTAACTGACCTTTGGACATGCTAGAGTAGTATAGGGAACTCCTTTATCACTGAATTAAAAAGGACCAATAGGGGACAAGGTAATTGTACAGAGTATATGAGGATGTAGTGCTTTTAGTTTATTAGTGCTAAATTGTAAGATTGCTTATTTGTGCAAGTGCAGGGCCTTAGATTGAGAATAGGGTGTTTAATTTGAGAGATAGAGCAGTTCTAAGGGAAAAAGTGAAGAGCAGACTTTGTGGAGCCGGGAAAAGTTTAAACCCGATTAAGCAGCGCTGCCCGATGCTGCGCTATGCGCACAATCACGCAAAGCCGCGCTAAAGCAGGTTTTTATGCAGGGAACTTCAAAGAGCTAGAAATGGCCCAAATCGGCCAATTACTACAAGATTCTTGTGCTGAGGTCACTCCTTCAGGGACAGATAGGCTGCTCAAGGCTCCCCACTCCCACTGGTGAGCAAAGAAACTTCCTTCTATCCAAGTAAGGAAATGGGCAACACAGGAACTATTCAAAAGTCCAGAATACAGCAAAGCCTGTATAAGGGACTATTCTAGGTTAGGAAAGGCAGGAAACAAGGATATTTTATAGAGCGTGTGTTTGGGATGCTCAAGTCACAGTTCCAGTGCCTGGACACATCCAGTGGAGCCCTGCAGTACTCACCAGCTACATGTACCCAAATTGTCATCGTATGTGCCATGCTACACAATATGATCCTGCGGAAACAGCTGCAGCAGGAACAGCAAGGGGCAGGGCCACACAGCTCCCCCCACCATTGCCAAGGCCTGCACAGGCACAGAGTGACTCAGAGGAGGAACAACCTGAGTCTGCCCCAGTAGGCAGAAGGAGGCGTGCCCAGTATGCCCTGGCCTTGGCAAAGAGGCAATGCATAGCACATACACTGACAAAGGAGGGACACAGGGAATGACACCTCTCTCTGACTCACACATACAGTAAAATGGATGACAATACTTGTGCTCAACCATGTGTAGGGAGTGTACTATGTGCATCCGACATAGGCAGCCCTGCAGAACTACCCTCAATACTGGCACACCCACAAGGTAATTCACTCAACCTACCAATTGCCGAATGGAGTAGTATGTGTTGTTACCTATATCTATGGTATGGATGCGACCATGCAAGGGAATCGTGTGGCTGAATGGTATGCCAGCAGATAGTAGACACCTATAGTGGCATCATGAGATCTGTAACAAATACTGGTGTCAGCTTAGTAGCCAGTACTATATGGGGCGACAAACCCCACTGCAGGAAATGTGCTGGGCCACATGTGTGTCCATATGACTCATACATGCCAGTCAGGGAGGTACACATACTCAACAACAATCTCAGCCAGCAGGTCAGGTGTAGACAAACACAAACAAAGGCTATGCTATGGCCTCTGAATGATGCCTATGGGTAATCTCCCCCAGGCCTACACAGACAGACTATGTCAGGTCAGGCAATGGGATGCTAGTTCTGAAGGGTAGGAAGTCAGAAACTAATATGTAGGTCAATCAAACCTAAGGCCTGTAGTACACTGATATGCCTCTAGTCAGCATGATAGGTTAGAATACAGAATGAAATGGAGTACCTGACATACCAGTACAGTCATAGTAAATGTGTACAAGTGTCAGGTGTGCCCCTCCAATCCTGTGCAGAAATGTAGAAACAGTCAGGTGTGCCCCTCCAAAACCTATGTAGAAATGTAGAAATAGTCAGGTGTGGCCCCCACTTCTGTTTATAAATGTAGAAACAGTCAGGTGTGCCCCCATCCTATGTAGAAATGTAGTAACAGTCAGGTGTGCCCCCATCCTGTGTAGAAATGTAGAAATCATCAGGTGTGCCCCCGAATTCTGCATAGAAATGTAAAAACAGTCAGGTGTGCCCCCCAATCCTATGTAGACATGTAGAAACAGGTGTGCCCCTTCCCCCAATCCAGCGTAGAAATGTAGTAACAGTTAGGTGTGCCCCCTCAGAACCACTGTGTAGAAATGTAGAAACAGACAGGTGTGCCCCCTCCCCCAATCTCGTGTAGAAATGTAGAAACAGTCAAGTGTGCTCCCACATCCCATTTTAGAAATGTAGTAACAATCAGGTGTGTCCCCCCCACAAACCTATTTAGAAATGTAGTAATGGTCTGGTGTGCCCCCCCCAATCTGATGTACACACCTCTTAACAGTCAGGTGTGCCCCCCAACACACACACTTGCCTAGGCAACAACCGCTATGTTGGTAGCACCCTGCATATTGCCCACTGATAGTAACCATGGTGTGATTGCAGTGGGCTACAGAGGGCATGGCACCCTGCCCAAAAGGCACATACATGCAGACAGTGCACCTTACACCTGTGGTGCCATCAGATGTGATCCACAAAGGACATACCATGCCTTAAACACATACCCTGTATGAACAGATGCCAGTGACAAAAGGGAATACCTGTATCATGCTATCAATGTAGGTGCAGGGCCAACCTGCTGTCCATTAACAGTTCCCGTGACATGAGGCCAGGACTGGCACATCTGATGATAACAATCTGTATACACAACAAGGGCCAGACACCCCAGGTACAGTTCCACATGTCAATGTGCATGCATGTGGGAGGTGTGCACATCCCAGACATTGTCCATGTCATGGGCTAAGGAACACATACATGGCAGGTAATGCACAGCAATGGCCACACACAATAGTTACCCAGGTGACTGGATGGTGAATACAATACCCACCTGTGTGGGCCAATCCAGACACTACATCCCTGAACCACACTGCAGACCATTGTCATGTGGCCTGATGCCAAGGTATACCCATCACCTTGCCTTGTATAGCCATCTGGCACAGCTGACCACTACACACCCATGAAGCAATGCACCCATGCATGAAAGTACTGGCACCATGTGTCTGTGTGTGCAGTGTATGATGCCTATGACCACATTCACACTCACTACAACCCCCATTGGCATACTGATGCATGCTGTCTGATGTCAGACACCTCCACATACCCTTTGCCCATATAACCTCTGGATAACCCCTGTAGTGCACTTGATACCTGCACAGTACTGTATTGTGGCAATCTAACTAGTGATGAGTTATATTCCTGACCCTGCCAAGTGTGTCAATGTGTGTGGGTCCCTGAGAGAGTGGCTGTGTTGATGATGACATGTGTTCATGTGGACAGGCACGTGTACTATACCTACAGTATAGCTACCATATCACTATTGCAGATGTCACCATCACATATATGTTTGGAGGGCTCTTCAACATGTAACCTACGTGGCGCATCCAATGACTGCATAGACATGTGATAGCAATACATAGTCAATCAGGGGTTTGATACCCTGTACTGGTAGGTATGTGACACAAACATGCTTAAGTTTTACTCTCCCACACCTCCCTGACTTATCTTTGCCTCTGTCTGCCTCTCTCACTCCCTCTCTGGTGGATTTGGAGACTTACATCTGCCTTGCTTAGACAGCAGCATGTGTATTGCAAGTGATGCTCATGCTCAGCTGATGGCATCTGCATGAATTGCAGCCTTCCTCTAGCTGATTGCATGTGGAACAGCTGTGGTAGCAGTCCCATAGCCAAATGCATGGAAACACACTCCAATACCTGGGAACATCATGTTGGTGTTGGGCCTTTTCTTTCACTGTGAGCAGGACCTAGATCTGTTGTTTGGAAAACAGCATCACAGATGGATTGGAGATTTACCTCTAACAACATACACTGTGGAAACAGGCCAACACACTGGAAGGGGCTGTGCCTGAGTTGACTACAGACTGTAAGTGCTGCTATACTGCATTTGGAGTTTAACAGGGTGTGTGTAGATATGGCTGTCCTACATGTTTTAATACCTGTCATGTCAGTACTTTGTTTATGAGGAAACCCCCATCTGTAGGGTCATCTGCAGACTGGACAGTGTGTGGTGCCTTATGTTTCTTGCGTTACCCACAGAGCACCTATCTGTGAACTAGAGAAGCATAGTGTGAGGACTGCAGTCAGTACATGGTGACAGCCGTAAGAGTTACTGACTTCATATCCCTCATAGGACATATGTTGCAACAAACCTTGTTACAACAGCAAATGTATGAGGTTATCACAGCAACATGTCAATATTGGCCCTGTGTTTGTGCCTCCAGCCACAACTCTGTCAACCTTTGTACATATGTCATGCAGTAAGAGGTGCATATGTTCTGTACACCATATTTTTGACATTATATCTGATAACAAGCCAGTGAGATAATAAGAGTGCTACATGTTATGTATAGTAGGGGTTATAACTGAGGACATAACCTGGGCATTCTATGGTTGTGTGTACAGTACTGAGGTCTGTGTACTTATGGTGATTGTCGACAGTGTGTGTATTGTGAATATGTACCTTGGCCTGTGTACAGATTGTGGTAGATGTGATTGCTCTTGGTCCTGTTCTGTCTGATGTTACATGCTGCTCCACTGTATGTTACCCTATTGGCTTACATGTTTGTATGGCCAAACCACACACATGTCCCATACCACAGACAGTCATTGGAACACACTGTGTAGAGGCCCAGTATATGTAGAGTTAGTGTGCGAGTGGCACAACTGGGGATGGTGTTGATCAGATAGTCCACATACTGTAATATTACACTAGATTACCATATGTGGCTGTGGCTGTGTTCACATTGGTTGTGGTTATGCACTTTCACACAGGTGTCTGTTACTCTGTGCTGTGACATGCCTGTAGAGCCTGCTATATATGCAGGTACATGTGTATTCCTCCATAGGAAATGTAGGCCAGTGTTGTGGCAGTCTGCCTGTAGCCTTCACAGTGCTTTGTTACATGCTTAGCACTTAGTGTACTTGCCAGTGAGATGTTATGTCCAGATACTTGCCAGATATACTACTGCCGGGCCACCATAACAGTCATGTATGTCAGACAAAGCAGTGGAATGCTGTACAGATGTATGTCACTAACTAGTGGGTAGTATGTGGCCATGGCACCTCTGTACCAGCAGTTATTGTGTGTCAGGTCAGACAGGGGTGTGTGAATGCATAACCTGTGGGGGAAAATGTATACCGGTATTTATTTGATATACCCTTCTACATGGCTGTTAACATCCACATTGTCAGGCTTGGTCCACATGTCTTGCACTAAGGAGTTCTGTGTAGACCTCTGGACTGACTAGAGTGTATCAGACTGTCCATATATAGTGGCCATATGTCTGCTGTCATCCACAGGAGCATTACTGTGCTAGCAGTGGTATTGTACAATGATGTCTTTAGGATGTCTGTCAGTAGCCAATGGAGCAGGTTAAAAGCAGATGTGACCTCCCACACACGTCTGTGAAGAAAATCCCTATTACAGTAGCAATAGTCTACAAAGATACCTGCAAAACATACCTGACATCCCCTTGCACTAAGAGGTTGGGACTATTGTGGCTGATGTAGGGCTCCACTCCATGTTCAGGACATATGGTGAACATATATGTATATATAATTATCCATATATCTATATAGATATATACACATATACATATCGACATACATAGATGGATATGTATATGTACATATATATATATATATATATATATATATATATATATATACATATAAACACTCAGACATATAAATATACAGAGCAATATATGTCTACACATATACAGAGATACATATGCACATACACGTATGGATATCTACATATATATTGACAGTAATAGGTATATCAGAATAGATATGTATGCACATATAGTTATAGATATCTACATATATACCTACATAAATAGGCATATCTGTACACATAGGATTTGCATACATATATATATATATATATATATGTGTGTGTGTGTGTGTGTGTGTGTGTGTGTGTGTGTGTGTGTGTGTACATACGAAGAGATGTACACATGGCCAAATATGTGTTACACTATACAGATGTGTATACAGACATATGTATGGGTATACATGTGTATGTACATGTAGACATATATCAACCTATTATATGTATATAACCATATTCCTGTCATGCGTAAATCTCACGGTTGTGTATACCCTCCCACATGTATTTCACCGTATGTGTCTGCTATGTGTACATTATGATAAAACAACATATGCGATGCAACAGTCATATTAATAACAAGTACTACACAGTTGTGGAAATAAAGGCAATTGTTCAATACTACTCAATATGTGTATTGACAGATATATTGGTAAAACACCAGCTGTCTTCACAGTGGCCATGGCGTAGTGGTTAAGTGTTGTGGCAATAGTGTACAGGGTCCTAGGTTCATGGCCATGTATTACTGAGTCTAGGGGGGTGAACCATAACTAACCTAGACTGTTACAACATGTGGGGGTATCAGGGGTAAGCTGCATTAAGGTATCTGGATGCACATTATCATACAATTCACCTTGGGTAAATGCAGGCCTACTGCCTCCTGCCATACGGACTGTTCTGTTTCTCAGTGTGATTGTGATGGTGTCAGTTATGACTTGTTATGTAACAGATACATCCCACTGTGTCAACTGAGGTCTTTACCCCCTAGGGATTGTGCACAGAGTGTAGATATAGGATGATGGACTATACATCTGCATTACTTACTGTTGATTGTTTGGTATCCTGTGGCCCAGTCTGTCTTTACTATTGTACTACTTGAAGGCCTTGGCCTGGACAGCAACATATGTAAACCTTTCTAGACTACAGTATTAGTATAACTGCTTCCCAGTTGCATTACTCTGTTTATATGGATGTCGGTGTCTAAACAGTTATATGACATGGCATATACAACTGCAATAGTACACAAATAAAGCTTTCCCATAAATGCAAACCTGTGTGTGGTGTTATATCCTTTTACCTCTCTGTGGGTATATGTTGCAGGCAATGATTGTCATTTGTATGGGTGGCTCATACAGTGTCCAGTTGGTAAGGTGGTAACTGTAGGCATAGTGGCTGTTCTGTATTGTGTACACCTTCTACATATGTATCTTCCTATACATATCTCTGCGTGTGTATGTGTAGTTACATATATATCTATATATATGTATATAGATATATACCTATATATATGTATATAGATATATGTATATCTGTATCTGCATATATGTGTCTGTGTATATGTATCCTAGGGATGTTGATTGCTTCCACATTGTACATTCCCTGTGGTAGCCAGAATGTACTGCATGATATGTTACTGATACCAGCCTGACATCATACAGGTGGGATGGAGTACTGTTATCATCTTGTGCCCATGCTGTGTCAGGTCCTAGTTATGGGATCTGCAACAGTTGGTAGTGTATTGCAGGGCAGATGTGTTTGGCTGTGGGGGGGGAATACCTATTTGTACAAGACATATGTTGTTTGGGCCCCTCAACCCCATTAACGGTGCATGTGGACATATATGTTTTTGCTATGTTCCCATTTTTATCTACAGATGTATGTCTGTATATACCTATATAAATATATATAGATCTACTTACATATATATATTGCTGTATATATATATATATATATATATATATATATATATATATATATATAGATATATAGATGTAGACATATATATCTATAGATGTATGCATATGTATGTTTATATATATATATTTATATATATATCTATATATATATATATATATATATATATATATATATATATATATATATGAATAGAAACACCCAACTGCCAAGGAACTGAATCAAAGAAATCACTCTAGGATGGTAATTGTCAGACGTACCATATAAGTCCATAGGCTGCAAAATATCCATGATACTACAAGCCAAGCAACAGAAGATATATCACAGTTCCAATAAAAACTGGCTATTCAGCCCCGAAGACATAAAAATCTTGTAAAAACTCTTTATTCACTGACAAGTAAGCACTTTCGCGGAGTGAACCTCCGCTTCTTCAGAGGTTCACTCCGCGAAAGCACTTACTTGTCAGTGAATAAAGAGTTTTTACAAGATTTTTATGTCTTCGGGGCTGAATAGCCAGTTTTTATTGAACTGTGATATATCATGGCTTTGCTGGTGTATTGGATATTTTGCAGCCTATATGGACTTATATGGTAACGCCTGACAATTACCATCTAGAGTGATTTCTTTGATTCAGATCCTTGGCAGTTCTATTCATTCATTTCGTTGGGACAGTGTTCGTTTATATATATATATATATATATATATATATATATATATATATATATATATATATGTATATATTACACACACACACACACATATATATAGATATGTATATATCTATTTAGATATTAATATATGTACACACACACACACATATATATATATGTATATATATATATATATATATATATATATACATCTACACGTTTAAATACATTTCCTGTACTGTTGAATGACTGGGCTGGATGATATGTTTGTGAAAACATCAGGGTTATGTATATCTGACATGGCTTTTATGGTAAATCACTTTGGCTATGGTGTGCAGGGTCCTAGGTTTGAGCCTTGCAGAGGCTGTTTATTTTGTTGCTGGGCAGAGCAAGGGCCGTTGGATACAGAGTGATTAAGGCACTTTTAGGCAGTTGTAAGCGGGTTTGCATGGAGGTAAGCACTGCTAACTTCCAGTTACAGTTTCTTATACACTCATTTCACTTCTCAGTTGCTTAACCTGTGTAGGCATTTCTTGCCCCCACGCAAACAAGTTTAAACCCACTTACTGCTGCTTAAAAGTGCTTACTCCCACTTACCTCCACACTAATTTCTTAAAAAGAAAAAAAAAAAGGGTTGATAGGAAAGTGGTGAAAAGGGCCACAAAGAGAGAAAAACAGTAGGGAAAATAGCTAGGGATGTGGAGGAAGGGTATAGGGAAGGTCCATAGCTGCCCATTTCTTCTACAGCAACAGCTGTGCACATACACTGAATTTGGAGGTAAATTTGGACACTCAAACCCCTGAGAGAGGGGTAAGGACAACAATAACATGTTGTGATGCCAGTTAGACCAGATTATATGTGTCCAGTGGACACGTGTGTGAAATGGGCAGCTATGTATGATGTGAGATATTTTTTGGGAACAGATTGCTTTTTTTTTTTCAGGTGAGAGTGGGATGTTGGGGAGGGACAGTACATATATTTGAGGAGGTAGGTTGGGTAGGTTAACAGACAAGACAAACAAGAAGCATACGAGGTGGTATATGACACATGTGGGGGTAAACACATTGATGGGGGTGGGGTGTTGGGAAATCGGAATCCCATGAGCCCCCTAGTGGAAACAATGGGACTGAGATCCCCACCCAAGAGCAGCCACCACTGTACCTTCATGGTCCCAAAGGTGGCTGTGCTGGTGGCCGAGTCAGACAGCCAGACCGACCCACTAGTCATGACATATGGCCCTCGAGCTGGTGTAGAAGATCTCAAAATTGATCGAGCTCTCTACGCACCACATCCCAGACCTGGTGATGTGTGACAGCGTCCTGTCCACACCCGCTCCCGGGGGGGGGGTATGCCCCATCCCCTGAGGCAGTTCTACCAAAGGTGGTGCAGGACCAATGGACGAGGAGGTCCAAGGTTGGGCCCCAGATGTGCTGGTGCCCAGTGTCATGGCCAGCTGAGGTGGTACGAGTGGGTCCGCTGGGACCTGCATTCCCATAAGTGCTATGGTGTTCATGGTGTATCAACATATGTGGGTTAGTAATAGTCAACACATTCCAGGGTTAGGTGTAACAGCATGCATAGATATTCCCATTAACCCAGACACCAGATACTGAACAGTTGCATAGCAAACAGAACACATGCATATATGGGACCACAGTAGTAACAACAGCATGCAGGTAAATTGATGGCACCATACCACCAATATTGGAGTAATTTAACATTGCGCATGCATGGAAACAGATTTAAATAAATATCAACCAATAGGACATATGTCCCACCAGAATAGTGATTTCAACACGTACTGCTTGAGGTGGGTATTTAGTTTGTTGTTGTTGATATTGTGGGGGAGAGAAAGATGTCAATTAACAACTAATATATTCCTTTAATTTGCATTACTTTCCTAGTCAGTGCTGTTATCTGTACCTTATAAGTATTACTACACTACCCTACTGCCTTAGTTTGGACAGTGATATGATTGTCATCTTTATACATGAACTGGTTTTACCTGCAGTATACACCTCTTACCTGGTATAAATGTGGAGGAAATGTTTAACACTAACTGTTTCTACACATGCTTCCAGATTACAGGTTTATGTTGAGCACATACCTGTCCATCTCTTTCTGCACAGACTCTGGTCATGTCTTGGCCACATGCAGGTGAACTGGGACATAACTAGTCTAGTGCCCTCTTCAACCTTTAGTGACTTACAACACTCTAATACAGGCTTTTCTACACAGTTATATTATGTAGCACAGTGTGGGTGACAGTGATCAGTGATACCTTATTATTCAGAGCAACTGCAACACTCACAATTCCATACAATACCAGAGTAAACAGTGCCAGTACAGGGTGTCAAGCTTTTTATTTCTCGTCACTGTGTTCGTATCTAACGTACCTGTGGGAGCAATGTTTGTTAGCACTACCCGAATGTTGCCACACAAAGTACCAGATTACACATTAGTATTATTCACATACATCTCACTCTGTTACTGTACACACTGGTCACAGCTTGACAACATGGGGGTGTAGATAGGACATACTTGGCTTACTACTCTCATAACAGTTTCGGGAGTTGCTAGAGTGACAGGTTTGTTCCCATAGATGTGTGACAATCAGTTGTATTCCCCATTTGCTGCCTAAACATCTGGGATCATCCCACTGACTTCCCAGGGGGACAGGGTGACAGGCAGCAGATATGGGCCCTTATACTGGACATTCTGGTCTTATCTGTACAGTTGTGGGGTATGATTCTGTATGCAACCTACTTCCACTCCCAGGATTCAGACCATGGCTGTGTCCGCTAAAACTAAAACACTGTCCATCACAGTTGTGTGTGCTATATAGATATTGCTGTATATCTCCTATCTGCTTTCTGTCTTATAATTCTATTGTGGTTTTACATTCTGACCTTGTATTACAACACTCTTATACAGGATTTCCTAGACAGTTATATTTTGTAGGACAGTGTGGCCGACCGTGATGAGTAATACCTTATTATTCAGAGCAACTGCATCAGTCACAATGCCATACAATACCAAAGTAAACAGTACCAGTACAGGGTATCATTATTTTATTTTTGGGCACAGTGTTCATATCTGACAGACCTGTGGGAGGACATACATGGCTTATTACTCTCATAAGATTTTGGGGAGTTGCTAATGTGCCAGCTTTGTTCTCACAGATGTGTGTCAATCAGTTGTATTTCCTGTTTGCTGCCTATATGTCTGGGATCATCCCACTGATTTCCCAGGGGGACAGGCAGCAGATACGGGCCACTTTACAGGACATTCTGGACATATCTGTACAGTTGTGGGGTATGATTCCGTATGCAGACTACTACCACTGTCAGAATTTGAACCATGACTGTGTGTGCTAAAAATGCAACAGTTCAAGTCTCAGTTGCGTGTGCTATTTGGATTTTGTTGTCTGCCTTTTCACTGTTTTCTATGTGTCTCTCAGTTGTACTAAATGACCTCTGGGGATTACACCAGTCATATACAGACATTCCTACACATTTTATTTATGTTGCACAGTGTGGGTAACAGTGTTTAATACAACAGTACTATTAAGTCATTGCAAATATACATTACCATATGATACCAGAGTGTACGCATGCAGTCCAGCAGTTAAACCTTTACTGTCAGGCTATTATGCTTTTATTTACATACAAACTATATGAGACTCTTCCTGCCATATTCTCCACTGTATGCTGTACTTGCCTTAAACAATACAGGTTTTATACTGGCAATTATCTTACTAATGCTTTTAGATTTATTTCCTTTGACAGTACATGCAAGAGTATTACTGACCTGCCTCACGTCGCAACCTCTCCAGGCAACAGCCTTGGGCTTCCTGGTTCATGGCCCACTCACTTGCCACTGTGAAGGACATAAGAGGAATATTTAGTCATACCTATCCATAATATACATGAGCTGGCAATTATTGCACACATAGTAGAGTGATACACAGAGCTGGGACAGCTCATGCCATCCTAGCCACTTGGATCCACTGCTCCAAGAGGTCCCCCTTATGCTGCTTCATGTCGGCATAGTGATGCCTGACCTGCTCACCAGTTCGGGGTATGCCAGTGGCACTGGTGACGTCACGAGCGAGATAGTCTCAGGCTTCTGCCTTATATTGGTAAACCTGGTACTGGCCCTGCAGCAGTCTCTGCTCATGGTCTTTGACAAGGAGTTCTGCCATGACTCTGGACTCATGGATGCCCCAGCGCTGCACCTGGAAGCGCACTCCCTCTTCCCTTTCTGCCATGGTGCCAGCAAGGGGAAGCTACAACCAATTATGAGATGTATTCCCACCTATTGGATTTAAGTAGGGATGAATTCCTGCACTTTGCTGTGATTGGCCGGTTTTGAAAAGGCTAGGCTATGGGCAAACCTGCTTACCTAAGGTTGGCATTGCTTAAAGGGGTATACCACTGGACACCTTGAGTTAGCTGGCTAAACATTGCTTACACCTCCTAAGCTGGCCTGTGCAATGCTTGGTGTTGCTTAAATTTGACTTTGCATTATATTTGCTTTTTGACATTGATTTATTATTCATTACGTCTTATATATATGTCTGGTATCCATGATTCATGTGTACGTACACTGTATGGGGTCCTTGTGTTTAGTAGAGGACTTCAACATTCTATTACATTTACACCTCACATCTTTGCATACTTCACTACTCCAGTTCACATATTTCTGTTATGTCGTGGGTTATAGAACATTTGACTGTATACTGATTCCTTTCACGTGTTCAGTTTGATTTTACTATAGTGGTGATACCTCATTCTTATGTACTGCTTTGATGGCTTGGTGGTTAACTACTGTGAATATAGTGTATAGGGTCCTTCGTTCAAGACCTGCAAGGGTGTTTATTTTGTTGCTGGGCAGAACAAGGGCCGTTGCATACAAAGTGATTAAGGCATTTTTAAGCAGTTGTAAGTGGGTTTGCGCGAGGGTAGGCTATGCTAACCTCTGGTTAAATATGCTTGCAGAGAGTTAGCTTCAATATTGCCTAACCTGTGTGTGCATTGCTTACCCCAGTGCAAATGGGCTTAAACCCGCTTACTAGTGCTTACATATGCTTACTGCTGCTTAATAGTGCTTACATTTGCTTACTAGTGCTTACTCAAGCACTGATTTAGACAGTAATGTCTAATGGCTCTTGGGAAGGTGGGGGATTTGGAAGCTGTATGGAGTTATCATTCATTACACATTTTACCTTCCATTTATATCCATGATTCCTGTGTACATATACTGTATGGGGCACATGTGATTACCTGTGGACTTTGCAACATTATGACACTGACACCTCACATCTGCATTTAAATGCAATACTCCATTTCACAAATATATGTTATTTAGTAAGTTATGCAACTAAAATATTGGTCATAACATGATATGAAATGTGATGCAGTGGGACTTGAACCGTGAATGCCTGCTCATAAGACGAAAGCTCTGCCCACTACACTACTGCTATACTGCTTCATTTGCATACATCTTCTTTGTTATCCTCTTCACTCATTTAAGCTGCATTACCTGTAGCTAATTGATGGGCAAACCTGCGCACCTACGGTTAGCTTTAATCGGATTCATATAAAGAAAAATGGTATGTTTATTTTCTTTGTATTTACTATTGCTGTTGTACATGTGGGGGGGGGTGTTGGTGGGGGTATGCAGACACCTATGAGATGTATCACTCATTCTTTTGGTCTTCCTGCTGTTCTTCATTGCGGGGGCATGTATATTCTGAAAGCTCTGCTCTCAGACATGCCACCTGCACTCTTACATGCTCTGTGTAGGATTTGGAGCTCAGGCAGCATGCCTTCATTAATATGCATGGTGCGGTGCCGTGCTGCTCCTAAACGGCCACTTCCGTGCAGGACTAGCTTAGACTCTTTCATTGAGCTGATTATGTCAAAGTTATATTACCATAAGCAAATGCTCCTATTGCTGGTAAAATGTTCAAATTATCAATCAATCCCTTCCCTATTTTTTAACATCAGATCCAATGTATTTAAACAATGTGTTGGGGAAAAAACTTTAACTGTTATGAAAAATTCTAATCACTCAACAAGTCCAAAAACTATAATTCATAAAGTAATTTGCAAATTGTTTATACCAATTAATATTCAGGTGTTATTGCCAATATTAATATATTAAACCACTTAAATGACCCTCTAATATTTGCAAAAAGGACTGATGTTCCACATTATTCATTTTGGTCTTCTGCAAGCAATTAAAATTCTACCATTTCCCCAAGGTATAATATTCTTTAATATGATGCTCACTATTTCATCTAATTGTTACCCTCAAGATAACTAGTAATAGGTATATGCATCAACAATAATTCATCTCCACCTTTCTTCTTATGTCTACATATTTCATATTTGAATTCAGGAAATAAATGATCGTTAATAGCTATTACATAAAAATTATAGCGACTCATATATAGTTCTAATTCTTCTTCTTTTCATGATTGAAGCTCCTTGCATTAGAATAGAAACATTTTGTAGTTCTACATTATCTTTTTCCTCCTCTAAAGCAACTTTTGTCTTCCCATACTGACCTAAAACTGGTAAACTTTTCTTTTAGTGTTATTCCCCTTGCTATTAAAATGTATTTGATCTCTTGCATACATTTCATCATCCAAAATTATGTCTTCCCATGTTGTCAAAACCTTAAAACATTTTAAATATTCCTACCTTCTCAGCTAAATATTATCAGTTTTTACTTTTATAAATGCTTAGTCAGTGAATGAAGGGTAAGGTGGTATTTCTTTAGTCAGGTTCTTATTGAGAAATGAAATAAGTTTCTTCCTACTTGTGGTTTTGCTTGCTAATCATTTTTCTGTTGGCTCTTCTACCCTTTACATATAAGCTTAAGACATGGCTGTTTCAATTCTTTAATTTTTTTTAGGTTTATAATTTCTTCAATGACAGCCATATTTCTTTCTCTTACATTTGTTTCTTTATTGAATTTTAGGTTAATAATTGTATTCCTCTTATATTCTATTATGTGAAAGAACTTCATGTCTATCAACACAGATTTCTAGGCCTTTTTCACACAAAAAACTTCATCATTGTTATTAAAGTTGAATAAGTGTTGTATTCTTCTCAAAAAACTCACTAAAATGTGTTAATTTTGTTACATAACATATAAGTCTATTAAAATAAGTCAAGTTTCTTGAGTTCACTGTTATTCTTTAAGTAACTGCATTATAATCTGATAAAAGACATGTTATCATTTACTCCTACTCAGGTCTCTAACTGATTCATGTTTTCTGGACAGTTGTCAAGATGCCATCCCTCAATGCCACAGATTCATCTTAAATTAACATTAAATTATGGTACACTAATGAAATCAATAGTTGTAAATAGGGCAAAACATTAATATGGTGAGATTAAAAACACAATAATAACAGAGGCAAAGTAGGTAGTGTGTTCGGTAGGGGATATTATAACAGGTCAGGAGAAGTCATGCTTCAATAAGCATTTGTGGTTGATAGCTTCTCAATGAGGTAGTTTCTCTAGCATTTGTTATTCAAATGCAATACATGGAAAGTAGCATCTTCAAAGCAGGTGACCCTTAGGAGAAACTTATCTTTGATTGAGCTGCATTGGAGAACCATTATGGGGATCCAGCCCCAAGTAAGTTAAGGTCAGAATAAACATGTCAATAAGAGATCCAGACAACTTCAATCCCAATGTCCACATCTAAGTAAGAGAAAGGATACCACTGGGACTGACACGACTTTGAGCACCCAGTGTTAAAAAATGAGATCAGTAAGACTGTTGAAATCGTTAATGTCTGAGAAGACAGTAAATTACAGCTTGAGAATATTCAGCAACAGTCAGTATTAAAACATACTTTGTGCTACATATGTTCTATAATAAACCATCTTTTAGCGTAGGGGTGTCCAACCTTTTGGCTTGCTGGGGCCGCATTGAGTGAACAGAAATGGTCTTGGGGCCGCATATAAAATATATCATATAGTTAACTCTTTTGTTGCTCTGAAGACCACAGTCGACCTCCTGGCTGTACTGTAGGTGCATATGAACAATGAATAAATGCCTAATATTTGCCTTAAAATTCTAATTCTCATTCTAATTCTAATTCTCTAATCTAACAGTTAACTCTAACATCTTAGTTAATATATATATATATTTTTTTTTTTTTTTTTTTTTTGCAAATAAACAGATATTCACTACAGCACTAGCATTTCTCACTGGAAAAACCATTCCAGCAGTCCAGCTACATAAAATGTCAACATCAGCAGTCTTACAATACTATAATCCACAAAAATAACCCAACAAATTTGCAATAAAGTAAAGAATTTATATTACTGACTTAATAAAACTGTTCTGAATAAGCTACAAGAGGGTCTCACCCAAACAAATAACTGGTGCCAGAAATATGGCCTCAAGTTAAATGCCAAAAAATGCACCAAATGTAAAATAAAAAAAATAAAAATAAACTTCCCTCCAATCTAAAGCCATTTGAAATTCAGACATTTTAATTTGTGCAGAAGTTACTTACAGACTGACAAGTTTACTGAGCTGTAATGCTGACCTTCGCAACAACAAATTCCCAGACTTTGTCAATAGCTCAAAGTGTAGAGAGGATTATTTATTTATTATTTATTTATTTATTTTTGGAAACATCTTTAAAACTGTTAAATTGATTACACACCCAGAAACACAGAAAAGTTATTGTGATTATGTAAACCACAGACTGCTGCAAGAAATCAGTCACATTAGCACTCTATGCTTATGTCCGAACAGATGAATCATACCTGTCAATTCCAAAAGAAGTAAAATAGCTTAATAAGAAGGTTATTTGCAATGTTACATGGCAGTTTATATTGGAAATAAGCAGATATATTAAAAAGACTCTGTTTTTCATAATTATGCCAAAAAGTTTTCCAAGGTAAATACAACTTCAGATTTAGTATGGAACCATACCTCTCAGCCTTAGAGCAAGAAATCTGGACAAAGCAAAAAATAAAAGTGGGACACAGTCCCAAAGTCCCAAAAATAGTTATGCATCACAGACACCATTGAAACAACTGTAGCTGCAAACATTATACATCACCTATAATCTTTTTATCTCATTATTGTCAGTTAAACATTATATGGCTCATTCAGTCCTGCCTTCTTTTGCATCAAAGAAAACCATGCTTTGAAATGACAAATGCATTAAAACTAATAAATAAAACACATTGCATCAACATACTGCAACTTCCTACCTGCAAGCAAACACAGAGGTTTCACTGAAACTAGGGCTGCTTGTTTCCCCAGAATGACAGCTCTCCCTAATTAAGTCTAATGGTATACAATCTACCAGTATATGGACTACCTGAAATAAATTAAATTATGGCCTGTAAATTGAAAGTACGCTTTGTTTAATTAAACTATATTTCTAAGTCCACTTACTATATTTTTTCAGTAACATCCCAATATCCATTTCCAGGTCACTTTACAAGACATTGGCAGTGGTAGACTTGGCATCCTTCAGAACCCCACAGGTGTACGCTAATACATTGTCAATTAAATGTAAATATCCATCCACTGTAAATGGCAAGAAGCTATGTCTTAAAAAATCTACTTCTGGCATGCGTACCCAAGTATTAGGTTTTGAAACGGAGAAACATATTCTCCACAGTCCGTAAGTCTCTGTCTTTAATAATCATCTACTGTTGCAGCACTCCCAACACATAAGCACACACATACAAACTAAAAGCCTCAACATTTAAAAAATGACATTGTGCCCACTTGATTTGCCAGTATTGATTATCTGCCAAAGCTATGCTTACTGTTGTCCAATCTACCACTGCTTAGAACCCACCAATGAAAAAACAGTACTAGGTGCTTTTTTGTTTGTCTGAAAAAACAATACAACTTTATATGCTACAGTTCCACATAGTCAGCCCACTACTGACCCACTAACCCTAGGCTGCTGTCTCATTCTTACTCCCTGGAACTGCATTACCTTGGATGACTACTTTTATTTCCTAAGCAAAAGACACAAATTGGAAGATGAGGCAAAAATCCAGACATTCTTTGAAAATCCATACAGTTAAGAGGTATGAGTTCATGTTCAATACAACACTCTCCCTGTCAGGAAAGCCGCAATTTAATGAAAGTGTACTCTTATTGTATGATATATTTGTGAACTAACTTGTTTGCGTTCATTAGGTAGACTGATCATTGTTAGCCTCTTTGTGCATGCGTCTCTCTCTGTCATGCACACAGGTACACACATACACACACACAAATTCTTCTTCTACTTTCACGCACACAATTCTGCTTTCATGCATGCACTCACTCACTCCATACTTACCTATTAACACAGGTAACTGCTGTCCCTTTCAAAAGCAACAGCGGCAAATCCATACACGAGTCCCTCTTCAGCGAGAACACACACACTGATTATTCGGTGCAAAATAATGGTGTAAACACACTGACCCTTTTTTGGCTCAAAAACAAAACTAGAAGGGTGCTTTGGTGCATGCGCATACCGACATTAGCGTTACAGGTCATGGGAACGAAAAACACAAAACAAAAAAAGTGTTTTGGGGCATGCATACATCGATGTTGCAGTTAGAGGTTGAGGGCTGCATGGAAGAGCTCTGAGGGCCGCAGGTTGGACAAGTCTATTTTAGCGGATTAATTGTGTTCTTATGAAACAGTAGTTATGCATTTCTAAGGTACTTAGGATTCATTCATTCCTCAGTTGCTAAAATCACAACCTTAAGGCCTCAGAGATCAGTACTGCTGGAGGTTCCTTGCCCCTTAAACTATGTTTGTCTTAGAAAGTAGAATAAATGCTAGAGTTATATAACAGGGAAAAGAAAAGCTCAGACATTTTCATTTTATTTGAAACATAATTCTGACCTAAAGAAACCTGTCCGGATGCCTCCCAGTTGTCACCACCAACTTACCATGTCGTCATCAACCCTACTCCTGGTTTCCGTTTACTTTATGCAGCCCTGTTTTCATTCCCTCTGGTGAACACAATTAACAATATTTAGTTCGTGTCAAAGCTTTCAGTCCCCAATTACTGGGAAATAAAAAGGTGTGTGTGTTTGTGGTGAGGGTAGTTAGGCAAGACTCTCAGTGTTTATTTTTTATGATCTCATCAAAAAGCTTATCTTAATTGTGCAGATCTTTATTCTGCATAGCATAACTGCAAGCAGTATAGTCAAGAGAGTACACTTGAGTGAATTCATACTAAATCTTAGCAGTTTCTTGATATAGACCCCCTTACTCTGTAGTAAGCAATCTCAGAATTAGTATGTAAAATTATGACAGGTTTCCGTACTGTACACCCCCCACTGTGACAGTAAGTTTTGGACTTCATTGTTTAAAATTAATCTATTGCTTGCATCACACGTTTTACAGCAGGTTAGAAAACCATTACAATTGGCTACATGAAAAAAAGAACACTGCTTCTAAAACTGTTAGACACTTGCACGATTATGACACTTTCTACAGACAAAGTGGCAGTCATGCATAATGTCACAGCATTTAGCTAACATTCAAAATCTACACAAAATAAAATATGAAATGAAATGAACAGAAAACCCTATTTACTAATATTTTAGCTTTGCATTGCTCATATGCTTTCTTGCAACATAGTAGCAAGCAGAGGTGTAGCCAGGATTTTCAGATTTGTACTCACAGCTCCTAGACTGCTGCCCCCAACAAGCCACACCCACATCTACACATTGCTGTCCTTACACTTCCTTAAACTGCTGACCAGGCCACGCCCCTTTCACAGTGCTGCTCCCTGAATGATCATTGTGAGCCATATGCCAGGATGGTAATTACTTGCATGATGAAGCAGCTTCAGCATTTCATATCTTCATGGGTCAAAAAACAAAATACCTTCTCATTTAAAATTTGGCAGACTTCATTCCAATAAAGTTGTACCCCACAAACCCACAAACACCCAAACACACACGTATACCAGTTAAATAGAAATACCGAGGCATTATCAAATAGTTCCAAGACAAGTTGCAAGTAAGCACCACATGGCAGCATTGAAATAAGAAAAAGAAATGCATAATCATAATATTTTTTTAATGGTTTTATATCTAGGAATGCAGACAATAGTTTAGTCTGTGATGCTCTGCTTATTAACATAAAAAAACTGCAAAAAACAGGTACTTCGACATACAGTAGTCAGGCATGTTTCTGTACAGTGGAACAGAAAATTGTAAAGCTTTTTAGTAATATATGGAGTGCAGTACAGGTTTAAAAGAAAAAGTAGTTAGAAAATAATTACTGAAGAAAGTATCTAAATGTAGTTGAAAATCAGTCTGGGGGGGGGTTCATAAACCTGGGATGCAAGTACTGCTTTAAGCCGCGTGATTGATGCTCTGCTCTTGGTTAATTAACATGGTGAAAAACCTAAAACATTTGCAAGCAGCAGGGAAACAAGAGCCAGAAAATCTTTCAGCTACACACACAAGCAAAAAACACTTTTGTGAATCTCAGTGTCCTGCACTATTATGCTGGAAATAAGTTTATGTGCCGATCATTGCACGATTTGAAATCTCTTAGGATGTGCTCAGTGTCAATGTCTATGTCATCATGTATATGTATGAGTGCCAATCCTGTTAAACGGTCTTCACTCATGAAGTTTCAGAGCCAGGTCTTTATCCTTCTCAAGGCACTAAATGTCCTTTCTGCAGATGCAACACTGACTGGCATTGTTGCCAGAATACTTAATGCATTGTTGATATCTGGATAGAACTCAGGTTTTAAGTGCTGCAGTGTATCAATAATTGTGGTAGGGAATTGGTTCTCTGGTACCATGTTCCACTTTGTGGACCATCTTACCAGTTCCTCTCGTAGGTTATGTAGAAAGGACAAGTCAGTCTTGTAAGCCTCATACAGTTCAATAACTTTGGCATCATCTTGAAGCATGTACAATGACTTTGGTGCCAAATATTGTGCCAGGAAACGTGGGCGGCATTCAATAAGCTGTTCAGTCATTTCAGCGATCACATGGTCCAAGAATGGTATGAATGTGTTTTGTCTGTGGTATTTTTCTGGATTAGAAACAATGATGTTGCTCCTTTTTGTTTGTCTGCCACATATTCTAGGTACACTTTCTTCAGTGAAGACGTGACTTGCAAGTTCCTTTACCTCTTTATAGAGCACTTTGAATTTGCTGTCAGCATTGCATCTAATATTTTTAAGAGTTTCTATGATAACTGAAGTTTCTTCTGATGCCTGTATCAGATCAATCTGTTCACGTTGAAAATAAAGATGAAGAGGCTTAACAATGCCCAGTATAGATTTCATTATTACCAGCTCACCAATGAAATCAAATTTGGAAATAGAATATAGGTACCTTTCTGCCTCTGTCAAATTCTGCCATATTTTCCAAACAACTGGCAATAACAACATACTTCATCTTAAAGGCATGCAGGCAATTGGCTTGACTCATCCACCTTGTTGCCCCTGGTGCACATAGAGACGTACTTCTATCTGCCGACACATCATCGTACTCTGATGGCAAACTTGCAAATTCCTTCAGCTGACACAAATATACATTATGACGTTTTACAGAGGAATTTAAAGTGGCAATTACACTTCGACATGTGTCAAGTGCATTTGCCATTTCACGCATTGCACAGGAATCTACAATAGCAGTGTTTAGGTAGTGTGCTTTGCATGCCAAGTATAGTGCTTCTGGAAAGAATGCCCGAATTCTTGCCTGAACTCCACTGAAGTGGTCACTCATGTTACTACTTCGGTCATAACCCTGTCCACGCATACATCCTTTATCCAGACCCCATGCTGTCAGTCGCTACAAGAAAATATCTGCCAATGCTTTTCCAGTGATGTCCATAGCCTCTACAAACTCAATGAGGTCTTCTCGAATCTCTACCTTAATGTGAGTGCGATGAACACATCTTACAGTTAGTGTAATCTGCTCCTTCCGGGAAATGTCTGTAGTGCCGTCTGCAATTAAACTACAGTAACATGAGTCCTTCACGCGGTTAAGAATATTTCATTGAATCTGCAAAGAAATGAGCTGAATCAATTAATTTTGAATCTGTGCTGAAATATAGAGAGCATTTCTAGCTGCCTTTTGCAGATGTTCCGCAAACAAAGGGTCCAGTTCAGCAGTATATTGCAGCAGAGATTTGAAGGTCCCACTGTTGGACGGTCATCCTTATAATGGCAAATTTTCTCTTCCACACAATATGATTATTCTCACTATACATTTTAAGGCATGTAATGTGCATTCTTGCAGTCTTTTATCTCTCTGTGAAATGGAGTGCAGTGTTGTTTTCATCCTGCCACAACACACTTCTAAAAATGCCTCTGACCTCGCAACTGCATTGCCTTGCTCTTTAGAGTCACTGTGCCACTCCAAGATCTTTTTGCATTTGACCAGTCGGTCATTGGTGTGGTGACCAATACAGTGTCCTTTGAACTATTAAAGACAAAGCAGGGGCCACAGAAAACTCCATCTAATTTCTTTGAGTACCGTGTAAATTTAAAGTCATGAAGCAGCTGTTGAGTACACCTGCAAAAATGCCTCCTTCCAGCATAATCCACAAGTCGTTTAGGGAATGTAAAATCTTTAGGAGGCAGCCACTGTACCATTAGGATAGTCTTCTTATCCATGTCATTGAGGACTGTGCGAGTATATAGCCCTACATCTCCATCATCCTTCTGCAGAGCATCACTCATGCAGTGATGAAGCCTTTTATCTGTATCACTTTCATCATTCTTCCCCAGATTCACAGTGTCCAATGGGTGAGCATCCAAACTGCTGGAAGATGAACTAATTGAACCTTCACTGGTAATTGCTCCTTCACTGGTATTTGCTTCTTGTATGCCTCTTTCCACAGAAGGGAAACTTGCTGCAGCTGGTTCATTAGGTACATCAGTTTGAGGAACCGCAGTGATCTGTTCACCTTTGCTATCCACGTGCCTACAGCAAAAACAAAGAAATGCACACATGAAGCACAAGTATCAAATGTGTTCACACAGCACTGCTTTGTGTAGTGTATTACCAGCAGTAAAACAAAGAAATACACACATGAAGCACAAGTATCAAATGTGTTCACACAGCACTGCTTTGTGTAGTGTATCACCAGCAGTAAAACAAAGAAACACACACATGAAGCACAAGTATCAAATGTGTTCACGCAGCACTGCTTTGTGTAGTGAATCACCAGCAGTAAAACAAAGAAATGCACACATGAAGCACAGGTATCAAATGTGTTCACACAGCACTGCTTTGTGTAGTGTATCACCAGCAGTAAAACAAAGAAACACACACATGAAGCACAAGTATCAAATGTGTTCACGCAGCACTGCTTTGTTTAGTGTATCACCAGCAGTAAAACAAAGAAATGCACACATGAAGCACAAGCATCAAATGTGTTCACACAGCACTGCTTTGTGTAGTGTATCACCAGCAGTAAAACAAAGAAATGCACACATGAAGCACAAGTATCAAATGTGTTCACAGAGTACTGCTTTGTGTAGTATATCACCAGCAATTGATGAGTGTAAAAGACTTACCAAACTGACATTGGTCTTTCTGAAAAATGTTCTAGTGCAACAGTAGATCCATAATTGGAAATGCAAAAATAAATCATGTTAAGCATAACTGAGTTATAATGTAGTCTGATGCATTGTATCATAATCAGTACACAAGAAAAAGTACCTGTTTATGGATGGCTGCTTTTGTACATCAAATGGAGCAACAGAAGTAGGCAGCATTTGTAAGTCTGTCACCGATGAACAGCTTGAAGGTGTGCCTTTTCTAAAAAGCAATACAAAAGGTAATTATGCAAGAAGCAAGACTACACATTGTACATATTTGCAGGCATATACTCTTAATGTCCTAAAATACACAAAAAAAATCTCATTTCTGAAAAGTACTCTTTGCTCAACACCATTTCCAAGGCTAACATGTACAATTACATTCTAAAGCAATTTTTGGGCACAGCAGAGCTACAGCCTTTATACAACAGCACATAATGACTGCACTGCAGATAAAGTAAGCCTAGATTAGCTTATTAATACATCTTAGGGTGCTTGGACATACAGACCCTCAAAAGATGCACACCTAATAATCCATTGCACATTATAATTGCCACCCGGCAATAGTGAAGACAATGAATACACCATCAACATGCGTTAATTCTTCATTGGTCAGAGCTTTGTCCTCTACAACACCAGAATTCAACAAATAGTACTAAGTAAATACAAAGTACCCCAGAGCAGCACACTGTTCATTTTTACATTTGCAGGTTTTTCTGTAATAAAGCCCTAGTATGTGTAAATAAATGTGCTTACCGAGTCAGGAAGGAGGCCAAACTTGCTGAAAGCTGAGCAATCTCCTCTTTTCACGTATGCTTTGCTTTCCTCTGCTGGGCACCAGATGGTTGCTTTCTCTTCACTGCAGCTTCCATCCTATCAGAAATACAAGTTGTATTAATGCAGCAGAACAGCTGTGTGTAATATACATCATGTAATACATGTACACTTACAGACACAGAAATATAGGTGAAGTACTGACACAATGCTTCTGAGGAAAATCGCAAAGTCGGATGATTGTTGTATTAAAAGCTGTTGCAGGTAAAAACAAATTCAATGACAAGAGCATATTCTGCTGAGAAGTGAAATCTGAACCCTGCCACCCAGATCAACCCCTTTCCTCCTTTCCTGTGGCTGTTGGCCAATGTCACATCATCCTTTTGCTTGATTCTGTCTTGGGGCTGAAAACCAGACAATCTATATCCAAGCCAGGAGTTTGGCAGCTCATTCTGTCTCTAGATAGATGGCATAGTCCACCAATTTGGTTCCCCTAGGACTAACCCCCCCCCCTTGCACTGACAGCAGTGGCTTGTTTTAGCTCCACTAGTGCTGCTGCTGACTATAAGATCTGCAGCCCCTAGGCAAATAACCCTTAAAAATTAGGGAACTCTCACAACATACTCTTAGGTTTGATTACAGGGAATTTTAAAGAAATAAACTGCCACATATAAGCTAGTGTAAGTGATCTAGCATGCACATGTCAGTAGAGTTGGTGTCTGGGCACAGGCCATGAGGTTAAGGATAGGTCCATCTACTAGGCCTGTATCAAATTTTCACACTACAGAATTTTTTTTACTGTCAAATTCCATGCATTAATATCCAAAGTTATAGGATCAAGGGTTCACAAATTTATAGGAGGTTACTATGCTAATGGTCATAAGACATTTACCAGGCTAGCCATGCTATACCCATGTTCCTTCAGGCCATTTTCCTTTTGCCTAGACTTCTGAGAAATAGATTCCAAATAGTAAAGGGTTCAGCATATAAACCTATAAACCCATGTAGTAGCACCATAAACACTCAAGAAATAAGTAATAAATGAAAACTATAATATGTTGTGGGGTTAACCCCCCCAAAGACTGCTTCAGTAGTTCCCCATGTATGCACAACCACCAAAATGAAACAGTTCCCCTAATGATCACCCGCAGTAGTCTGTCCATGTATGCACAAAAAGCAGATGATATCAGAATGAATCATTTCCCAAGGTTTCCTTAAGCAGTCTGTCCTATGTTTTCCCAAATGACCCATTTGCTTGTCCATGTATGCACATAAGGAGAAAATAATATCAAAATGAATCATTTACCCCCAAATATCCCTTAGTTACCTTTCCATGTATGCACACGCACAAAAATAAAACATTTTCCCCAACTACTTAAGCAGTCTGTTTGTATACACAGTAACCATTAAATGACGTCAAAATTAACCATTCCCCCCCCAAGGATCCCCTGCGTACTTTGCCTGTGTATGCACAAGCACAAAGATTAAACATTTTCCCCAATGACCCCATAAGTACTTATGTATGCCCAAGTACTAAAATGAAACATTTTTTCCAATGACACCTTCAGCCAGGTTTGTCCATGTATGCACAAGCACCACCAAATGTCATCAAAATGAATCAACCCCCCCCCCCAAGGTTCCCTTAATTACTTTTCCACGTATGCACAAGCACAAAAACAAACATTTTCCCCAACGACTTCTTCAGCAGTCTGTTTGTATGCATAGTAACCACAAAATTACATCAAAATGAATCATTTCCTCCAAGGTTCCCTTTTCCTGCAATTTGGTCAGTGCCCAAAGTGCAGTCAATGAACGTTTACCTGACCAGAATCCATTATGTTTATTGAAGAAGATGATTTTTTGTAGGTATGTGCTGAGTTGGTTGTGTATGGGCTTCTCCAGTAATTTGCCCAGAATGAGAAGTATTGATATGGGACGGTGTGGATTTATAGCAGCAGTTTTTGAATATTTGGAAATGGTCAGATCAGAGTGGATTTCAAGAGTATAGGCATGGTATTTGAAATAAAGCATAACTGCAGATGTGTGATAAAGGGATGGTAATGTAGTCTCTACAATAATATAAAAAAAAGGGCAGAGGTTTTCTGAGGCCAGAAGAAAGACAAGCATGATTTGCTCTAGTAAACAGGTGATCCAATAGTCAGAAATCTTTGTGAAGTATAGGTAGTCGGGGGGGGGGGGGCTTGGGTTTGACTAGTTGGTGTTTGAGGAGTTGATGATGGTAGAGATGCATAAAAAATTAAATCTTTAAATCTGGGTGATGTATTAGACCCACAAGAGGTAGCCATTCAAAGCCAACTATCTGGCTAGCAGCTGTCTGTCATTTAGCATAGCCTGATGTTAGTGTGATTTCAGAGGAAACAAATAGGAAAACACTAGAAGAGTTGCACAGCAAAATAAATGGCAATGTTTGCTGCTGTCTGTCCACTAGCCACTGATAAGGGTGGTGTGCTGAAAATAGAGTGACCTTGATTCACAAGTGACATGAGAAATAGATTAATAAAGAATGCACCATTGTAGTTGAACAGGCAATTAATGTCAGCTAAAGCAGGCGGTGTTGAACAGTAATTTAGGGATGTGGTGTAGACATTAACACAACTCAGAGCCAACAGAAGAGAGGGAGCAAAGATGTGATAAGCATAGAGGGAATGGAAAAAAGTGAAAGGAGTAGGGAAGAAATGGAAGGTAGGTGCAAGCGTGAATGGGCGTGCCTTCTTTGAAGGTTGGGCATCGGGCTGGCAACTCAGCACCATAAAAATCCACTGCCAATCATGAGCAGACCGGAGTTCCACTTTGGCGACCCCTAACTGGGAAAAGCCGAAAATCTTGAGACCAAGTGTTTTTCTGTATTCATCAGAACTGTCCTACTGTATTGTTTTAAGTATCTCAGTGTTTTTCTGTATTCATCAGAACTGTCCTACTGTATTGTTTTAAGTATTTCTCTGTGATCTCTGAACTCTTGAATAGCACTGTGTGTAGTAGTATTGTCTTGTGTTTTTAGTATTTATTATGAAATATTTTTTAACCCTTTTCAACTGTGGTTGTTTTGTGTAAAGATAATTTAAGCTCTAGAGTACATTGCATGCCTTTGGTAAAACTGTACAAGGCCCCTCTGATAAGCTTTGACTGTTCAGTTATACTACTATTGGATAATAATATTGCACAGTAATAACTGGACACCCTTTTAAGGGCCTTTGGGTAGCTGATAAGTATTAGCAGGAATTACTACCGTACAGTCTTGGTATAGGAGCACAGCTGGAGAATCTGTGTCAGCCTTTCCCAGGAGTGTCTGTAAAGTTGTATAAATACTTATCTCAAAGTGTGTGTGTGTGTGTTAGCTAATTGGGCAGGGACATAAAGCACTGGTTGGACAGAGAGGGCATTGGAGGTTAGCTTGCTAGCTAGGCTGAGATCTGGACCCTATAGCTGTGCCAGTGGGGAGTCTTATTGGGGACCTGGAGAGCAAGAGAGCAACCAGCCGCAGACTGACTGACCTCTGTGTGCTCTTAAGGGAAATTGCACTTTACTGGGTGTATTTGTTATCCTTTCCTCATATACTGGTGTTAATGGTGAGGAATTGAGGCTTTTTGATTACTGGGCCAGGGCACAGGTGTCACAGCATTAGTAAAGACGGGATCATAAATATTTTTTTACAGAATCCCCACCCATGATGAATATTCCAAGTGCAAACAATAAAGATTGATGGGTATTATGGTGCATACCTCTTAAAGCAAGAAATCTGAGAGAGAAAACACTGAACACAGTAGGACCCTTTAAGTCTGGCATACACAGCACTGTTCTATCAATGCAAACAAGGCATTCAGTGAGGTTAAGTGGGAACCAATGTACATCCCATCAAATATATCCTGAGCATTAAACAATACTGAATAGCCAGTTGGCATGCTGAGATACTGGAAACAGTTTGACATCTGTTACAGACTAGAATACAAGACTTAGTTGGGAGTCTTTTTGGCAATCATTTGTAGCCAGTGAAGAAATATGATGGAGCATGGAAAATGTCCATAGTGCACAGAGGTCTAAATCAATATTAAATCATCTACTAGCATTATAGTTTATTTTCAAAATCTCTACCCTCTTTTCAGCTTCTCCTACAGAACAGTCCATTCTGGTCACTGGTGATGTACACATGAGAAAGCCATGGTTTCTCCAGCTACAAATATTAAAACACTGAAGATCTCTTTATCCACCAAAGCAACCAAACAGCCTTAAAGCCAAAAGAATCCTAGCAGCATCAACTGAAAAAGAAACAAAGCAACATCAAGGGGTCAGACTCAGCGATTTGACAAGCGCTTGCATAAGGCATCGGTTTCAACAATACCTTCAGTCCCAGACTTAATATGTTTTTTTTTTCTGAAAAAATACTGCAACCTAACTGTATTCAGCTGCTACAGAACCCATATTGTTAGTGTAAGGAATCTTTGCATGGGCTAATTTCAGTTATTTATAAATGTAAAAACAATGAACTGTAAAAACTCAACCAGGAATAAAAAACGAAAGCATCCACAGAAATCCACAAACGATTTTAATTACTCAAGTAAAATCGTTGGTGGACTTCTGTGGATGCTTTCGTTTTTTATTCCTTATTTATAAATGTATATATCCTTGAAAAGGCCTACCATCAAGATGACAGTAAGAAGAAAATCAGTAAATCTAGGAGAAACAAGACAGAATTTAAGACTGAAAGTCATATCAGCAGTATGCCTGAACCATAGCAGCTGAGAGTTATGCACAGAGCATATTGCATGATATACTAACCTGTTCTACAAGGCAAGCCATATAAGAAAAGATAGCACAAGAAAAAGATGAACATCTGAACGAAGGATGTTTTATGTGCAGGGTGCATCTGGAAATAGTATTATGATGTATAAGACAACAGTAATAATTTGAGCAAGTTAAGTATTGTCAGTTATGCCATACTTTATTCGAACCTGTACATGACTACAATCATATCGTACTGTTGCTGTACGAGGAGACCTTGGACTTGGACAGTAGTATACCCTGGCTGGCCTCAGCCTGTAAGTAAATTTATGAGAACACTACTTGCACAGCCTAACACAAATTCAGACTCAGAGAGAGTGAAAAATAGTGTATATGGTATATACGAGTCTCTGAATTTGTGTTAGGTACAAGTAGTATTCCCATAAAACCACAGGTTATATGCTTATGCTCTCAACTACTGTATGCTTTTTTCACCCAAATTCTCGTTCTTCTGCCATAATGTTTTGTGCGCGCATTTGTTCTTTGGCAGGTTTTATCAGATTTGAAATGCACCACCACTGTTCGGTTACATTATTTTCTAGACTATACTGGACCATCTGGTGTTGCACAAGTCAAGACTAGATAGCTCTCTGAGTCTCTCCCATATAGTATTATATACATGTTTTTAAACTTGAAACCTTTTATAAAAGAGATGCAGAGTATTAAAACAGAAAAGAATAAAACAAAGATAATAGAAGTGTGAGAAGTGATAAAGTAAAGTGGACATTTTACAAGGGAAAAAGTACAGTTTTGTACCTACCATAAATGTAGATGTTCGAGGATCCACATTGCTGCAGTCCTAACTATTGGGTAGTCCGCTGTCCAGTCGGCCCGAATACCAAAGTATGTGGCTGACGTCGGTCAGGGCGCATTAGACTGACGTCAGTACGTCAGGGTACTAATGCGCATGACCGACGTCATATCCTCAGTCTTTTCTTGCCCCAGATGTCAGAAGACCCTGAAAAGCTAAGGCCAAAACCAAAAATTCCAAACATACCTGCACCAAAAATATGTACAATATATACAAAATTACCAGAATATAACCTCACCTACACAACCACCCTTAAACACAGAGGGGAAGGAGGGAGGGTAAATTGGACTGCAGCAATGTGGATCCTCGAACATCTACATTTATGGTAGGTACAAAACTGTACTATGTTCTTCATTCCACATTGCTGCAGTCCTAACTATTGGGTAGAATCCCAAAGCAGAGGTAAGGGAGGCTGTTAAATCATAAGGAAGCAGGAACTGACAACATGCCTTGCAAAATAGCTGTGGCAAAACCAGCCCTAGACTTAGAGTAGAGAGGAAGGTGATAATGCTTAGAGAAAGTATGCACTGAACTCCAAGTAGCTGCCTCCAAAATATCCTTAGTGGCCACCCCCCTTAGAAATGCTGTAGAAGTGGCAGTAGCCCTAGTGGAATGAGGCCTAATTCCAGCTGGAATCTCCTTGCCATGATGGGAATAACAAAATGCAATGCAAAACCCAATCCACCTAGAAATAGTTTGTTTTGACACAGGCTTGCCCTGCGAACCCAAAGCAAAAGAAACAAACAACTGCTGAGACTGCCTAAAATCCTTAGTCCTGCTCAGATAATAACGCAATTGCCTGTGTACATCTAAAGTGTGCAAAATCTTTTCCCCTTTATTTTGGGGATCTGCATAAAAAGTAGGCAAATGAATAGTTTGGTTTAAAGCCACACTAGAAACCACCTTAGGCATAAAGGAAGGATTAGTACGTAAAGCTACCCTATCCTTATGAAAAATCAAAAAAGGCTCTACCGCCATAAGGGCCTGCAACTCAGAAACCCTTCTTGCAGAAGTAATGGCCAACAAAAAAGCAGTCTTCCATGACAAATATTTCAATTCAGCAGTAGCCGCAGGCTCAAAAGGTTGTAGAGTAAGTTTCTCCAACACAAAATTGAGATCCCAAGCAGGAGTAGGAGCTCTACGTGGGGGTCTTATATTCTTTGCCCCTCTAAGAAATTGCTTGAACAAAGGATGCGAAAACAATGGTGGGTCACAATCATAGTGAGCTGAAATTGCTGCAGCATGAATCTTAATGGAAGAGAAAGACAAACCTTTGTCCAATAACTCAGTAAGATATTGAAGAGCCACACTTAAATTAGGCTCAGAAATCTCCAAATTGTTTGCTGCACTCCAAAATAAAAATCTCTTCCATTTTTCTGCGTACACTTTCCTTGTACTAGGTCTTCTGGCTTCCATAATCACATTTAAAACTTGTTGAGGAAGTTGAGACCTGCTGTCTTTCAAAACAGAATATGCCAGGCTGTTAGATGAAGAGATTGAAGCTTGACATTGAGCAGGTGACCGTCCCTCTGAGACAACAGGTGTGGAATCAAGGGTAAAGGCCATGGAGGCTTCCTTACCAGACTCCTCAGTAATGGGTACCAGTGCTGCCGAGGCCAATCTGGAGCTATTAAAATCATCCTTGGCTTGTCTTGTCTGACCTTTAGAAGCACCTTTGGGAGAAGAGGCAGAGGTGGAAAAGCATACACATGAAGATTTTTCCAACTGAAAGAAAGAGCATCCACTTTCCAAGCTGTGTGATGAAACCTCTTTGTGCAAAACTTTGGCAGCTGGTGGTTTAGTGGAGAAGCGAACAGATCTATGTCTGGAGTTCCCCATGACACTGTCAATTTTGAAATACATGAAGATCCAGTTTCCACTCATGGGGATCCATGATTTGTCTGCTTAACACATCTGCTAAGGAGTTCTGTGCTCCCGGCAGAAACCTTGCCTGAAGAGTTAGTTGCAAGCTGAGCGCAGTCTCCCATAAAATCATTGCTTGCCTGCACAATGGGTAAGAATGTGTTCCCCCTTGTTTGTTGATGTACCACATGACAGTTGTGTTGTCTGTTAGAATCAACACCTGCCCTGGAAGAAGTAACTCCTTGAAAGCCATTAATGCAAACTGGACTGCTAACATCTCTTTCATGTTGATATGTAGATGCTGTAGTCTGGCAGGCCACTTGTCTTGTATCCACTTTCCATTTAGATGAGCTCCCCAAGCAATGTCTGAGGCATCTGTCGTTAGAATCTGACTCGCCTCTGGCCGGGTCACAGAGAGTCCCTTGTTTAGGTGACATTCCTGAGCCCACCACAAAAATTCCTTTTGAATGCAAGGTATTATTTGAATGACAGTGTCCAAATCCTGGCAGTGCTGTGTCCATACATTTTTGAGATACCATTGCAGCTTCCTCATATGCAGTTTGGCATTGGGAAGCACCAGAATACAAGATGCCATGAACCCTAAGGCTTGAAGGACTGTCCTTGCAGTCAGCCCGGACTGAAGAGATAGTTGATGGAAGTAACTGGAAAGATTCTTTTGTTTGTCCGGGGTTAAAAGGCCATCTGGGCTGCTGTATTCAGTCTCACACCCAGAAAGCACATGTCTTGAGAGGGTACTAGACTGGACTTTATTTCGTTCACAGAATACCCTAGACATCTTAGCACTGCTATGACATAATCCAAATGCTGTAGAAGGTCTTCCTTTTCTTGAGCTAGAATCAGGCAGTCGTCCAAGTAAGGATAGATTTGAATTCCTTTTAGCCTGAAGTAAGCTATCACTGGAGCCAGAACCTTTGTGAATACTCTGGGCGCAGTGGATAAGCCAAAGGGCAATGCAGAGAACTGATAATGAGAATTTCCAGCTCGAAAACGCAGATACTTCCTGCAACTTAGTCTTATAGGCACATGAAGGTAAGCTTCCTTGAGATCTAAAGTTACCATCCAGTGATCCTTGCCCAGCAGAGGTAAAAGCTGTTGTAACGTCAACATTTTGAACTTGGGAATGTCCAGATAAGTGTTGAGGATAGATAAATCCAAAATTGGCCTCCACGTGTTCCCCTTCTTCGGTACTAGGAACAGGCGAGAATAAAATCCTAGGCCCCTTTCTGGCACAGGAACTGGCTGAATGGCCCCTATGTGGAGCAACAGAGAAATTTGCTTGTGAGCCTCTTGTCTTTGTAGAGGAGGAATGTCTGGCATGCCTTTGAAAGGAGGCATGGTATGGAAATAAAACCTGTAACCGTGGTGAATGATATCCAGAACCCATCTGTCTTGGGTAATTAAATCCCAATTTTCTTTGAAAGGAGACAGCCTTCCTCCCAAAGGTGCTGCCAGGCGAGAATGTACTGGCAGCTGAAAAGGCAGGTCATTGGGTCTGCTTACGAAAGGACTGACCCCTGCCCTCACCAGAAGTCTGAGCAGGGGAACTCCCTGTCCTAGGCCTAAAAGAACCTTGAGCTTTGCCCCTACCACGTCTAGACCTACCCCTAGACTGGGAATCATAAGCAGGATAAGTCCATCCCTTAGTAGGCCAATTTCTACTAAACTTCGGAGGCTGCACCTGCAAAAAATCCTTAACAGTTTGCATAGACTTAGCCTTGTCCTCCATTTTCTTTAAGACTGCATCCACAGGCGAACTAAACAACACATCAGACTGCAAAGGAGCATCCAAAATCCTTGTTTTAACATGCTCAGCTAAATTCTGGTCTCTCAACCAGGCATGCCTACGAAGAACAGAACCAGTGGCAGCCACCCTCGAGGAGGCCTGCACAGCATCAAAACCACATTGCAAGGAATGTTTACCCACCTGTTCAGACACATGAACTAAATCCTGCAACTCTTTACACTCAATACCTTCTGCCAGAGCATCCACCTTAGATTTCAATTGTGAAAGGAGATAATTCTGATATTTTAACATGTGAAACTGACAATTCAACGCCCTCATGGCTAAAGTGGAAGAAGTATACACTTTCTTTCCCCATCTATCCAAAGCCCTTGCCTCTTTATCAGGAGGAACAGGATTTTTAACAACAGAGGCCTTCACACCTTTAGGCCCCTGAGAGACAGTTTCGGGTCTGCCCTAGGACTCTTAAAAAGATACTTATGAGCTTCAGGCACCCTATAGTACCTATCCGGTTTAACTGGGGCAGGAGGCAAAGAATCAGGATTGAGGGAAGCCTCTGCAAAACATCTTCCACCACATTCAGAACAGGAGGTATAGCTAAAGGCCTATGCTGAGGTAAAACAAGAATTCCTAAGCCTCTTCCTGGAATCAGAGAAATCTTGACCTTCCCATTTAAAATGCTCCCTCATGGAATGCAGAGTCTCTGAAAATGAAAAATCCTCAGGAGGAGAAGCTGAAGGAGTAGAATCATCCACATCAGAATCAGAATAAGGAGGATACTCCTGCAAGTCTTCAGTCAAGACTCAGAAGCCTCCGAACATTGCTCAAAACTCTCAAACTCAGGTTCCACCCTAGGCCTCTTATCAGGAGGGGGCATAGAACCTCTAATCATAGTAATCAAATCCTCTGCCATTTTAAGCATATGTTTCTTAGGCAAAGACCCTGAAGCACTAGGAGAAACCCCCACTGAAGTTAAACTCGGCCTGCCTCTCAAAGAAGCCTTGGAAACAGAAGGGGAGGCTCTAACCACCTTAGGAAGAGAGGGAAGAACAGCCACCTGAGAAGCCCCTCAGCCTGGCCTACTTCCTGCGAGGATACATCCTGTAACAGTAAAGTCTCTCCCTGAGACTCCAAAGAAACACCTGGCAAAACCTCCGGCTCCACTGAGCCTTCTAAAGATCCGGCGCCTGGGACTGTCGGTTCTTCCACTCTAGGCTTTGCTGCTTTGTCCTTGCGCTTTTGGTCAAGCGGCGCCGGAGCCTCCGACGGCATTTTATAATTACAACGCTTCCCAAAACTAACCTGGCACAGTCTAACCTTCTCTTAATAGTGCGTTTGTTAAATCTAGCACAAGAGCGCATCCAACAACGCCGTGCTCAGGCCCTAAACAAGGTATACACAAAGTATGGTAATCCCTATGAGGTATCTGTTTCCCACAAGAAATACAGTTATTCACTTTTTCTGACATCCGGTTAAATACTGAGGCAAGAAAAAACCAAAATATTCCCCAACGGGGTACTTAGCCAACTTTGATTCGGTCTGAAACTCTGACTTCAGAAACTTTCAGAACGCCAACCTGCACTCGCAAAATTGCTTCTGCATCGGACCATGCGGCAAAAAAGACTGAGGATATGACGTCGGTCATGCGCATTAGTACCCTGACGTACTGACATCAGTCTAATGCGCCCTGACCGACGTCAGCCATATACTTTGGTATTCGGGCCGACTGGACAGCGGACTACCCAATAGTTAGGACTGCAGCAATGTGGAATGAAGAACATCACTATTAACAAAACCTCCAGGGAGGTAAAATAAAAGCAAGGTGATGTCAAGTGTCTCTGGGATTGGAAAACAAACAACAGCAGTACATAGTTTATTACCGGATAATTACCAGGCAGTTGAGGTGTGTCTGCTTTAGTCTTCTGATCCGCAACCGCACCAGTCACACTCAAATATTACGTCTAGTCTAGGCGCACTATCTTAAATCTGATTTTAAAGAAAGAAAGCTGTTTGCCGCGGAAAATAAGTAGCAATACTAGTATGCATGTGGTTCGCAAATGGTACGAAAGCACTTAGAAATACAAAAGAAATGCTCTTGCGATAATCAGCAAAATTGACCATCAACTGCCAATGACTAGTTCACTTTCACTACACTTGATGTATACTGAGTCAGACTGCACGATTTACAAACCAAAAACTTCAAAATTCAAATAACTTACACATACAAAAATGATTCAGGTTGGTACAAATCTCTGACTGCAATAAAGATAAGCCGAAGCTTCAAGCAGGTCAATGGCAACTGGAAGTTGGAAGATATTAGATTATTATTTACAAACCAAAAACATCAAAATTCAAATAACTTACATACAAAAATGATTCATGTTGGTACAAAGTTGGAAGATTATTAGACTACCACCATGTACTTGCTGTCCACTCCTAGGTTATTACGCTCTCTCTCACAACTAAAGCAGGAGTCTGGACCAATCAGCAGCCATTTGTTTAAATTGTAGCTAACTTCACAAATAAATCATGGGTCCTAAAGCTAGCCAGATTCCTACCCCCAACTCCAGATAAACTGTACTGAAATGCGTACAGTCAGTCTGTCTCCCGACATCCCTGGTAGCAAGTCAGGTCATAAATTTCCTGAAAGGCTACTTTTCTCTGAGGATAAAAACACAGGTGAAACTAATGAATGACTCAGTGAGAGCTGTTGTGAGTACAACTGCAATTTGAGATGGTATTTGATTAAGACCATTAAAACTTCCTGTAAGCATTCCTCCCCCAACCTCCGCAGCCAAAGCTGGGACATTGTCAGAAAGCCAGACTTAAAATGTAAACAAAGACCAGAATCAAAACAAAAAAAATCTCTGGGAATGCCCCTGATCTTTATACAAGTACTTGTCTACTTCACTAAACTGCACTTTGCAGCAACAAAAACTGTACCAATCATATAGTAGTGTAAATGGATACTGTATGCTGGGGGGGGGGGGGGGTCACTGCTGCCATGTTTTATTGGCTTGTCAAATTTTACACAATTCATTGGCAGTTTACCAACCCAGGCAATCATAATACTCACTACAAAAAGATGCAGGAAGGGTTTTAACACTTATGGCAGGCTTGCCACAATAGATTCTTTAATGGACCCATTAACTGGGTCCATTTCAAGGAGTGACAGCTGTCAACTATGCTTCCTTTAGTAGTCCTAATTTAATTAATGTTTGGCTTTGTAATCTTTCTGATGTTATAGGCAGATACAGTCCTGGTGAATGGAGTTTGAGTAGCAGATTGTCCCCTGATAGAGTGACAGGAGAATGGGGATGCCTATCCTGGAAGAAGGGATTCTACTAGGCATCATACAATGAGCCCTGGTGAAGTATGGGACTCAAAGAATTTAATGTCAGCTTGCTGGGAGGAGGAAAGAGACAAGTGTGACCCCCCATCTGGCCAGCATTCAGTGTGGCTCTCTCATGGTCATGCTGCTGCTGTTCATCTCATTGGGTGATGTTAGTATAAGGTGAATGGAGTTAGGTCAGAGAAAATTCCCTGACAAGGAAGTAGGATTGTTTTTCTACTTGTTCATCTTACCTGCTTACCTAGCATAACCCAAGTCTATTGCAGCCTGCATAAGTTAGGGATCTCCTCAAAGCAGAAACTCTCCCAGACGGGAGACGTTCCTGAAGTGGGAACAGTGTGAGGGGCCACTGGACTGCACTTGTGAGTATGGACAATTGGGCCAGAGGAGGTGGCTTGATGTTAAGCCAGTAAGGATAAAAAAGAAATGGTGAATGGCTTTAGCTAGCATATATCAAGAATGCGGAAGATTGTATTTTTCCATCAGTTTTGCATTTTACTACCCTCTGGCACATTACTGTATGTTATGGTGTACAAAAAGTAGCCTTACCAACATGCCTGCTCAAAGGGGATGCCCTAAGTCAGATACCTGAGAACTAGTTACTCTGTAAGTAACCCTAGATTTGTTATTTCAGTTAAAAGAATATCCACCTACTTAGGAACCTAGGAAAATGAGAAACTCAGCAGGTCAAGGCCAGAAAGAATCATTTTTTATTCCAGCCCTCAGGACCATGTATTCTAATGATTAACTTCTCCTTAAAATGGCAAAGGTAGATTCTCAGAATCCTTCCTTAGATCCACAGAAAGAGCAACCTGTAGTGCATTATTGACATTATGGACTATCAGATCTGTCAACTTTTGTGTGCAAAGAATAATTCCACTTGAATGAAACCAGTACATTCTAAACAACCTAAGCAGTCATTTCTTCAGTTCACTTGCCACAGTCTTTGGAAATCTTTTTTTTCAAACACCTTTACTGAATTATCACTTATGACATAGGCAAATTTGCATTCATATAAAAGTAATCAAACTATATTAATATAACAAACATTATACTTCACATATATTAATATAGATCATGTAAACTAAGCAACATTGATGTTTGCAGATGACATTGTGATAGGTTCATAGGTTCATAGGTTCATACTAGGCTATCTGCCCAAGGGCATTTATAATCCTAGCCCATAGTTATTTGGCTTTCGCCACCCCTTTAGTTTGAATAAAACTATGCCTATTATTTTGCTGTGCCTCTGTCAAGCAGTGACACTGAAGTAATCCCTGGGGTATATCTGCGATCCCCCATCCATTGGTCAAGATTCCTCTTGAACAAGGCCAGCGAGGTGCTCTGCCTCACATGTACCGGGATTTTGTTCCACAGCATAGGGAGTCTCTGGGTGATGAATCTGTCCCTCCAGCATGTTCTATTAATAACCGTGTCAAGGTTTAAGTCTCCCGCCCTTGTGGTTCTGAGGGATCTAGATTTTTTGAGGTGAAGCATATTCATCAAATCAGGGTTTGACATGGCCTTATATGTCAGGCACAGGTCACCTCTGAGCAAGCGGTATGAGACTGAATAGAGCTGGAGTTCTTTCAGTCGGGCAGCATAAGACATATTTTTGAGACCCTTTATCCTTTTGGTGAGGAACTTTTGGGGCCTTTCCAGCTGCTGCAGGTGTCTGGTCAGATACATTCCAAATGGGGCATTGTACTCAATCATAGGTCTAATGAGTGATGAGTACAGGGGCGATGACCTCCCTTGATCTAGATGTGAATCCCTTCATGATCAGGTGGGCAATGTAGAAGGTTTTCCTAACTACTTTAGCAACATGAGTGTCAAACGAAGGCTACTGTCAACCTGGGTCCCCAGATCCCTGATGACTTCTTCTGTGCTCAGTGGATTGCCACCTATATGGTAGCTAGGGGTAACCTTGTTTTTCCCGAAGGGTATGACTATGCATTTCTTGGCATTTAACTTTAGGCCATGGCTCTGGCACCAGTTATCCGTTTCTGTGAGGCCCTTCTGAAGGATATCTGAGTCAGATGTGTTTTCGACTATGGCGCCAGTTTGCAGTCATCTGCAAACTTTGTCAGCCATAACCCTCCTGTGTTTGCTTGTACTTCAGAAAAGTAGATGCCGAACAAGAGTGGACCCAGGACTGAGCCCTGTGGGACACCACTTGTGACAGGCTTTGAGTCTGACATGGCTCCAGCAACTCTGACCCTGTGGGTTCTGTCACTTAGCCAGTTTGCAACCCATCTTGTGATGTATGGGTTTACATTCAAGCTGATGAGTTTTTGATGATACCTGAGTGGGGTATTGTGTCGAAGGCCTTTGCCAGGTCAAGGTAGGCTGTATGGACTGCCTTTCCCTCATCAATGGCCTTGGTGACTGTCTCGAAAAAGTCAACCAATTTTAAAAGGCATGATCTGCCTTTGACAAAGCCAAACTGGGTTGGATCCAAAGTCTGCAAGTTCCCTATGTCTTTATTTATGAGTTCCATTATGATCCTCTCCATGGCTTTGCAGATAAGGCTTGTCAAGCTAATGGGACGGTAATTTCCAGGGTCGGTGGAGGCACCGCCCTTGTGAAGTGGGACCACAGTCGCGTGCGCCACTCCTTGGGTACGTATCCTGAGGTGAGGCTAAGATTAAACAGCTGTCCTAACTGCGGGTTTAATTCCTCATTGAGTTCATGGAGCACACAGCCGGGGACACCATCCGGTCCCATGGATGCTGTGTTTTTTGCTTTGGAGAGAGCAGTTCTCACCTGGGCGTTGGAGATGTTTGGGGGGCTACAATCCTCTGGTATAGATATCTCCCCTTTTGGGGGGGAGAAGTTTGCACTGAACCTGTCAGCCAGTATGTTGGCAATGTGTGTAGGTTCAGTAATCTTCACATCATTTTGAACTAATTCTGAGCATATCTGGGAGTTTCCTCCTAGGTTTCTAACATAGCTAAAGAAGGCCTTATGATTGTCTTTTGAATCCTTGGCGATTTTTCTCTCAAAATTTGCCTTGGATGATTTTATGAGAGCTCTTAGTTTTTTACTTATAATGATCAAGGGTGTCTTACCTTTCAAGGATTTTGCTCTATCTTGTAGGAGCTTCCTCCTTTTGTTGTAGAGCTTGTTTATGGCTGGGGTCCACCAGACTGGACGCTTGCCTTTGGTACAAAGAGTCTTAGTTTTGTTTGGGATTGCCTGATCCATGCAGTCCTGTAGGTGCTGGTAGAAGGCATTTGTAAGTGATTCAGCGGTTTGAGTAATGTTTACCACTGGCTCAGGGGCCTTAAAGGAGACCACACTAGTTTTTAGAAGTGTGAAGTCGGCTTTTGAGAAGTTTTTCACTGTGGTCTTTTTTGTTTCAGGTGGGGTGGGGATGAGGACCTCCAGCGAGATTAATTTATGATCTGATCTCACCAGTGAGGGGTATACTTCGGTGTTGAACATTGTGATCCCATGTTCGTGATGATGAGATCAAGTATGTTTTCTCCTCTTGTGGGGATGGTGACTAGTTGTTCCATGGCATTTGAGTTTATGAACTCCAGGAACCTTTGGGCTAGAGTGTTTGGGCTTGAGTAGTGTTCCCAGTCTATATTAGGGTAGTTGAAGTCACCTAGTATGATGGTGTTTGGAGACACATTTATCCCTCCATTGTTTTCAGGAAGGCCATGTGAGGTTCCTGAGTTTGAGAGGGTGGCCTGTAACATGCTACAAATTGCAGAGCAGTCTTGCCTATGGTTAATTGCACCTGGATGGTCTCCGATGCATCGCGTTGCCACCAACCTTGAGGTGTGGGTGTCCTTTATGAATATGGACACCCTCCTTTCTTGGTGTTGTCCGGATTTTGGGGCGGAACGCATGATATGAGGTGAAACCTGCTAGTGCTGGGGTGCTCTCAGGAGCCTTGAACCAGGTTTCTGTCACAGCACAGACATCGATGTTCTCCATACTGAGAAGGGCCTCGAGTGCGTGCATCTTGAGATTGAGACTTCTGGCATTGAGCAGCATTACCCTTAGTTTTTTTATTTTTGTGTTCTAGGGTGGTAGGTTTAGAATTTGAGCCTTGCCTAAAAAAGGCACTATGGGGTGGCAAGAGCCTTTGCCAATATCCGGAAGCCTAGGGTGACAGGTGCAAGCCGTCCCTTGAAGCAGCGTGGCTTGTCCAGCATGTCATCCCAGGCAGACAGACATTGGATCCCCTTTGAATGACACCAGAATTTAAGCCAATTATTAAAGCTGATCATCTTATCACTGCATTGTGGCATCATTCTAGGTGAAGGTAGGATACTGCTCAAGGTCAGGGTCATACCTGCCTGGGCTACATAATCAGAGAGCTCCTCAATGTCTCTTTTCATGTAGCCCAAGGAGGTACGTCTCAGGTCGTTGACACCAGCGTGGACAATGACTGAGTCGTACTTGTACCTGCTGTTGAGAGACCTGAGTGCTTGTGTTATGTGGCGGATTCTAGCGCCCGACAGGCAGCTTACTGTGACCTTCTCCTTTCTCAGTCTGGTGAGCGGGACGTCAGTGTGTCTGACTATGGAGTCACCTATGACAAGTATGTTTGGTGTTGTATTTGGCCTTAAGGGCAGTGACTGCTTTGCACACTGATTTTGTTGTTTATGTGTTGTTTGTGTGGTGTATTGAGTTTGCAGTTGCTTGGGTGTCTGCTTTGGAGGCCTCTGCTGTTTAGGTAAATTTTTACTCAGAGCCTCGAGTATGTCTTAGTGTGTTTATGTGTTTGATTCAGTGGTGTGGTTGAGTTATGTGAGACTGGTATTGTGGTGTGTGTAGTTGCCTTCTCCTCCTGCCTGGTCTTGCCAGTCCTGAGTTGAGAGAGCTCAGCCTCCAGTCTGGCTAAATAGCTGCATCTCTCACAAGTGTTAGTGTTACATGGGAGGAGGAGATGGTTGTCCGTGTACATGAGGCAATTGTAACATTGTCTCAGAATTCCCAGATTCACCAAATGGGCAGGAGAGGACGCCAGCATCTGACCCTTCGACATGCTAGAAAGAATTATGAGTTGGTATGAGACAGAAAAGTAGTGGGCTTAGCAGGGAAGTTGGCACTCCTGGGGGGTTTTGCTAGTGTGAGATTTGTATAATATAGGAGTGCTTGACCTGCAAAGAGAATGCTTATAAGACAAGGGATATGCTTATAAGACAAGTGCTGAGCTTTTTGAGAAGAAAAAGCTATTTGGAACAAGTGCTGCACTTTTTAGTGTAGGTGTAAACTGTTTAGGTTCCTAACAGAGCAGTTCTAAGGGAAAAATTGAAGAACAGACTTTCTGGAGCCAGAAAGAGTTTAACCTTGTTTAACCGGCGCTGCCCGATGCTGCTCTAGTGGCAACTCCGCTAAATCAAGGCTAAAGCACGTTAAAGCGTGCTTGATGGCAGGGGCTGGAAAGAAGCAGGAATAGACCCAAAAGGGAAAATAAAACTACAGTTTCAAGTCAGTAACCACCTCTACGGGGGCAGGGAAGCTGCTCAATGTTAGTCACTGCCACTGATGAACAGAGAGACCCTCCTTCAGCCCAAGCAAAATGGCCTCACAGAAACTTTCAAACAGTTCAGGAACAGCAAGCCTGTAACTGAACTTTTAACTCTCAGAAAAGTGGGAAAAAGCAAGATTTTTTTTTGTTTTGTTTTTACAGAGATAGCAGAGGTTCACAAGTAATATCAAGTTATAACAGTGCAGTAAATGACCCCACACAAGAGTGCTAGGTCAAGGACAGAAAATATGCAAGTTTTAAGAAAAAAACGATTTAAAATTAAGTGCAAACAGGAAATTCAGCAAACAGCTTTTGGTTGTGCTCTAAATACAGCTACTAATACAGAAATCAAGTTTAACAAGCCAGAAAATGCTCAAGCTAGGCAGCTATGCAGAAAAACTTAGCAAATAAACAGAGAAAAAATACTTAAAATCTCAAAATTGGCTCCCTTCTTCTCTCAGCGTTTTTTCCTCTTGGAGGGTGCTTCACCAACAGCCAACAAGCCTGAAAAGACGCTCAAACCACGAGGCAACTAGGTTTTAAGAGAGGAAGATGAAGGAGTTATGGAAATGACCCCTAGTGGCCAATAAAACTACAGTTTCAAGTCAGTAACTGTACTCTCCGGGGGGCAGGGAAGCTGCTCAATGTTAGTCACTGCCACTGATGAACACAGAGACCCTCCTTCAGCCCAAGCAAAAATGGCCTCACAGAAACTTTCAAACAGTTCAGGAACAGCAAGCCTGTAACTGAACTTTTTTAACTCTCAGAAAAGTGGGAAAAAAGCAAGATTTTTTTTTTGTTTTTGTTTTTTACGGAGATAGCAGAGGTTCACAAGTAATATCAAGTTATAACAGTGCAGTAAATGACCCCACACAAGAGTGCTAGGTCAAGGACAGAAAATATGCAAGTTTTAAGAAAAAAACGATTTAAAATTAAGTGCAAACAGGAAATTCAGCAAACAGCTTTTGGTTGTGCTCTAAATACAGCTACTAATACAGAAATCAAGTTTAACAAGCCAGAAAATGCTCAAGCTAGGCAGCTATGCAGAAAAACTTAGCAAATAAACAGAGAAAAAATACTTAAAATCTCAAAAGTGGCTCCCTTCTTCTCTCAGCGATTTTTCCTCTTGGAGGGTGCTTCACCAACAGCCAACAAGCCTGAAAAGACGCTCAAACCACGAGGCAACTAGGTTTTAAGAGAGGAAGATGAAGGAGTTATGGAAATGACCCCTAGTGGCCAATAAAACTACAGTTTCAAGTCAGTAACCACCTCTACGGGGGCAGGGAAGCTGCTCAATGTTAGTCACTGCCACTGATGAACACAGAGACCCTCCTTCAGCCCAAGCAAAAATGGCCTCACAGAAACTTTCAAACAGTTCAGGAACAGCAAGCCTGTAACTGAACTTTTTAACTCTCAGAAAAGTGGGAAAAAGCAAGATTTTTTTGTTTTTGTTTTTACAGAGATAGCAGAGGTTCACAAGTAATATCAAGTTATAACAGTGCAGTAAATGACCCCACACAAGAGTGCTAGGTCAAGGACAGAAAATATGCAAGTTTTAAGAAAAAAAATGATTTAAAATTAAGTGCAAACAGGAAATTCAGCAAACAGATTTTGGTTGTGCTCTAAATACAGCTACTAATACAGAAATCAAGTTTAACAAGCCAGAAAATGCTCAAGCTAGGCAGCTATGCAGAAAAACTTAGCAAATAAACAGAGAAAAAATACTTAAAATCTCAAAAGTGGCTCCCTTCTTCTCTCAGCGTTTTTTCCTCTTGGAGGGTGCTTCACCAACAGCCAACAAGCCTGTAATGAGAGTAGGGATCAGGTTGAGGATACCCTGGAGAGGTGGAGATATGCTCTAGAAAGAAGAGGAATGAAGGTCAGCAGGGCTAAGACAGAATATATGTGTGTGAATGAGAGGAAGGATAGAGGAATGGTGAGGATGAAAGGAGTAGAGGTGGTGAAGGTGGATAAGATTAAATACTTGGGATCAATAGTTCAGAGTAATGGCGAGTGTGGAAGAGAGATGAAGAAGAGAGTACAGGCAGGATGGAGTGGGTGGAGAAGAGTGTCAGGAGTGATTTGTAACAAACGAGTACCAGTAAGAGTGAAAGGGAAGGTCTACAAGAGGGTAGTGAGACCAGCTATGTTATATGGGTTGGAGACAGTGGCACTGACAAAAAGGCAGGCATTATTGCTGGATGTGGCAGAGTTAAAGATGTTAAGATTTGCACTGGGTGTGACGAGGGTGTACAGGATTAGGAATAAGTATACTAGAGGGTCAGCCCAGGTTGGAAGGTTTGGAGACAAAGCCAGAGAAGCAAGATTACGTTGGTTTGGACATGTGCTGAGGAGGGATGCTGAGTATATTGAGAAAAACATGCTAAGGATGAAGCTACCAGATAACAGGAAAAGAGGAAGGCCTAAGATAAGGTTTATGGATGTGGTGAGAGAGGACATGCTGGTGGTTGATGTGACAGAGCAAGATGCAGAGGACAGGAAGAAATGGAAACAGATGGTCCGCTGTGGCGACCCCTAACGGGAACATCCGCAAGAAGATGATATAACCTAAGCAACATTACATTTTCAGTTCCTGCCTTTTTTTTTAAACAAGAAAGATCTTTATTAAACCATCACTTACTACATAGGCAATCATACATTTATATAAATGAAAACAAAGCACACGGACACAATCCTAGTTGCAAGCATTTTACAACACTTATAGTCTACCCAGTCTTTCTCACTCAAACAATACATAGCTCATTTAAGTCCTGCCACCTTTTAAAATCACTGTGATACAGATTTAACAGCAGGACTAGTCAGTAAGAGAGACATCACTCTACAAGCTTACTTTTGTTGTGATAAAAAATCAGGACTTCTCTCCAAAAGGTGAGAGACTGTCATTTTTCTTCCTTTGGTTTCATTCAAGAAGATAGGAGAACCAAAATCAAAGTCCATATTTTGAGGTCACTTTTCTTCATGGGATAGAGGGTTATCCATTTGTAAAACCATTCTTAAAATTCTTAATACTGAATTTTACCTCTTCTGAAAAAAAAAGTGTTTATAGTGTGGACTGATCTTCTTATGAGAGGGTAAGTGCTTTCCCAAAGGGAGTCTCCTACTCTGTTAATTTTTCACCCACCTGGAAATATCGAGCCTGGTATGGAGTTACAGAAGGCTTTCTAAATGCAACTGCAAAGCACCATGTTGTATGCCTAGTCTTCTGACTGCTTACAGAGCTAAATCTTTCTAATCACCTCAATGCTAACCCATTGGCTTACGTGGCAGAGGACTATCATTTTTTTTAATCCCATTCATAAAAGCACTTTTTAACAAATGCAAATTTCTTATTCATTTCTATGTCTAACCTGGCTGTAGCTTTCACTACATCACAAAACCTCTCCTGCTATGTCTGTCAGAAGACATCACCCTCTGTTGTACCTCCCCCTGAATTAACCTAAATTTCTGTCTCCGCCCACATGCAGATCAATGTTGGAACAAATCCACATATATTCATCCCACAGAAGATACTTGGAGTAGGGCTCCTTTTCTACTTGTAGTTCTGCCTGTACTACTTAGTCTTGGATTTTCTTAATTCAGTAAGGAGAGTTTTAAAAACTCTGACTGATTTGGGTGCATCAAAAAGCCAAAGCTTAAATTATGGGAGTGAGCTAAGTATTAAGTAAAATGTCATATGGCAAGGCATATTATAACAATCCTGGAGATTCAGCCATTATTTTTCAATACCAGCAAGCAATGGATGTAAGGTAAGAACAAGACCTGGAGAGAAACTGACCCCTCACAAGATAAACACACACCTACACATGTCTAGAGGCAATTTAGAAGGCTGTTTCTTCACCTACCTTTATGCATTTGGGAAACAGAAGACCCCCTGAGAAAGCACATACAGACATAAGGGCATGCAAAATCTATAGAAAAGGTAACCCAGCTGGGAATTGAACCAGACAACCAAATACCAGCTGTACCACTGTGCCATCCTAATCCTAAAATATAATTTAATCATGTGAATCGCCCATACAGACCTGAAGAAAAGTATACACTATTTTTGACTTGTCTTCATTTCTCATTCCCTCTAGATATGTAATAAGGCACATTCCATCATATTAATGCTTCCTATAAATGACCAGATTTCATAAGCAAAGATCCTGAAATGATTTTATTACACATTTAAACTACCCAGCAATTAAGTTTGTCCTTCAAATCCCATAAAGCACACGGAACTGACACAATACTGAAAGGTCATCTGCATTTCTACCATATATAGTAATAATACAAAAATACAAACCAGTGAAATATAAAGTTACATGCAGTACAGAGCCCCATAACTAAGCATTTTGACTTGGCAAACCTTTTTATGGTGAAAACAACTACCCTGGCCTTTTTCATCACCCTTTTTTAACATCCATGTTAAATGATCATATTTTGAACTGTAACACAAGTTCACATAAATTAATAGAAAACAAACCTTAATAATGGTTTCCATTATTTTTGACATGTACTACACATATATACTTTTTTAAAAATTTTCATTCACTCTAATGTTACATAAATTGTTCAATTCCTGTCTTCCCCTAAACCTCACTCCTCCTCCTGGGCATTTTTCTGCATGCATTGTACCCATAAATTCTGTTTATTTCTATGAAACCTGCTCTTTGCTTGTTTTTTTTTCCTAACAGAATCCACCTCCTATGCTTTTAACACTTTTATAACATTCAATATTTCCATTATAGTTACCATCTTCTACCTTGCATGCATACCCTAATAACTAGCAGGTTGATCCTGTATGGAGTTGCCTCTTCGCACTCCTATTTGAATCTATACCACAGTTTTCAGATTTTTTTTTGTTTCAATAAGAACACTTTAGAAACAAAGAACTAAATACATGTTCAAATCCCTATACTATTTTAATTTACTCCAAACAAAGTTTATACACTTTTCATAAAGGAAATCTATCCCTCCAAATAGGAGCATTTCATCCAAATCAATAGATGCATCCACAGGTATTACCTGCTCTAAAGTTAGGGTTAACCAAGTTAAGAACACCCAACAGTGTTAGGACCTAGTCCACAACAATACAACACTCTCTGACCCAAATGATCCCTGGTGATCTAGTGCTCAGGATTTGGCACTCATTGCCATGGCCTGGGTTTGATTCCAAGCCAGGGAAATTCCATTAATTTTTTTGGTCTTTTACCTGAGTCTTGGAGAGGTGAGCAACTGTGAGTAACAGTTGTGCAGAACTGTGCACTCCTGAGAGACTTTGAACCTTAGTAATTTATTATTGCATTTTCCATAAACAGTGTCACTGGTGAATTTCTGCATAGCCTGGTGCCTTAAACTGTTGCAGAAGGTCAACAGTACAGGAATTGTCGCTGCTCCAGATTGTGCTTCAGTGCTTTTATATTCTTCTTATCTTTTACCTGCTTAAAGGCACATTCTCTGTCTGCCCAATCCCCCACTGATACATTAAGCTAACGTTTCTGAAAGAGCTCCAATGTTACCGACTGGATTCCTCTCTAGCTAGCCTCCTATTTCCATTACAGAGCTACCCCCATCCAGTGTGTTTTAACAAAAGACTTGGAGAAATGAGGAACTTAGAGTAACTAGCTTAAAAAAAGAAAGATAATTAAATGATTTTAATTATTTCATATCTGCTTAATTATTTGAGTTGCACTTGGTGACTTGTGTGGTAATAATACATTGTACTTTTCTGCACTGTTCCATCTGCTTGCATTCTTAAGTTTGTTCTGGGACATCAGTTGTGGGAAGATTGTGTTTCTATGTTATTCTGTACTTCTTTTTCTACAAGTAGAATTACTCATAAAAGCTGTTTGTATTTTAAACCCTAGTGGCCCATATTCTTGTAGTTTACTTCACAGTTGTAGCAGAAATGTATGTACATCTGTGAGATTTTGAGGCTTAGTCATTTATCATTGATTTTTTTTTTTTTGCCATAAACAGTGTTACTGGTAAATTTTTACATAGCTTGGTGCCTTAAACTGTAGTAGAAGGTCAGTAGTGAAAATGATCTCTGCTCCAGTTTGTACTTCAGTGCTTTTATATTCTGCTCATCTTTTACCTGCTTAAGGTTGCATTCTGTGTCTGTCCTATCCCCCATTAACACTTTAAGCTAAAGTTTCTGAAAGAGCTCCAATATTGCATTTATTATTGTGTGCTTACCTGATTGGCTTGTGGGCTTAGCTAGTTTATTTATTTCTCTTTGTTTACCAGGAAAGTCAGACTGGGTAATATCCATTTTCAGCAGAGGCCTGGGGGGAAAAGCTGTATTTGCTTACACTGCATTATACTAAGTTCCAGTCTAACACATAGTAGTTACATATCTATTTACATTTATACGTTCTAAGATTTTACAGAGGTGGAAGTTACTAAAGAGAAAGCACATGTGCAACTTAGTGGACTGTACAGGTGGAGGTTATGTATAAAAATTGTTTTGTCATTTCAGTAAGAGGGAGTTGGACAGTACCTTACAGTGAACACAAAGATTTAACCTTGTGATAAGCACGTGATGACCAGGATTTACTAAGATGCTGTTTAAGCAGTGGTTTAAAACTACTGAGACTGTCTGAGAGTTTTATTTGTGTGGGGATACTATTCCAGAGTTTAGCATTGCATTGGGAGTCTCCTGCAACATTATTTGACCATACCTGTCAACCGTATTGAATTCCTCAGTAAATACTGTTTTGAGGGCAAAATACTGGGGTGCCACGAATTCCTGAGTGGCTCCTTTAGTTTCCAAATTTTCAGTTTTTTTTTTGGGGGGGGGGTGAATTTGTTCCTGACGTCATCACGTGCAGGGCGTGCACGATGACATCAGCTTCACGAGGCAAACAGAGTTCAGCAGTTAAGCCATTCTTTACTACTCAATTTAAACATATTTAAGTGCAGAAGTCAAGAGCTGCAGAGTCAGATGGGTCTGCGGGTTTTCCCACTTCTTATTCAGGTAGTGCACAGCACATCTTTCTTCCCCAGGTTCCTCCAGGTAAGGCAAAAAAAAAAAAAAAAAACAGAAGACTGTACTACTAGTCTGCACCATGCAGCAGTTTGGAGCCGCATTTGATTTTCTTATGTGCAAGTGTACTTATCTGCAAATGTACTACTAGAGCTAGTGGTTTCTTATGTGAATGCTGAATTTCCTTTGTGGGTATACTGCATTCACTTTGGACTATTTAGGTTTTCTTTGGGCTCACTGCACTGATTATGTATGAGAGAAACGAGAGACCATTTTCTTTGGCTGAATTGATTATGTGCGATTTGTGGGCTAATGCTGCATTGATTTGATTTTCTTATGTGCAAGTGTACTACTAGTAGCTTCTTATTTGCATTTCTATTATTTAGTACTTATTGGTTTGTTATTCGCATTGCTATTATTTTGTAGATGGTGGTTTCTTATTTGCATTGCTATTATTTGAAGTGCGTGTATGTGTGTGTATTTTCTTTGGCTGCCTGATTATGTGTGATTTGTGGGCTAACACTGCATTGATTTGATTTTCTTATGTGCAAGTGTATTACTAGTGGTTTCTAATTTGCATTGCTATTATCTGGTGTGTGTGTGTGTGTGCAAAATGCTCCACTGAGGTATTACTGGTAGTTAGGGTTATTCAGACTTAAACCCTGCACCTTGGGTACAAGAAGCAAGAGCCTAAAATCCTCCACCCATACCACCACTTGTGATTCAAGGAGTTAAGTCCATAGTTCTCAACTGTCCAAAGTTTCACAGCATGTCTGGAATGTTTGGTTCATACTTTTGGTCTGTTCCTCTTAAAATTTGTGGTTTTCTGGCAAATCAGTGAGAACTGAATTCACTAAATAATGATAGCCATTTAAGTTTCAGTCTTCCTATCTTTCAGGAAACGTGTGGCAACACATTTTATTCTAACAACCTTCTAAGATTATACAAGCAATGTTTAAAATGTGTCCCTGGTTTGGGACCTTTGTCTCCCCCCCCCCCCCAAAATTGGATTTTTCCAGATTTCTTGTGCTGCATAGTTCTTCAGGGAGAGAAAAATTTAGTGTTGCTTATGCCAAGTCAGTTTGTGCTGTTAGTAGCACAACAGGTGGTGAACTTCCTTTTGATGCAGAAGGCTGTGGGTTCTGCTTCCAGAGTATGTAGATGGACTGCTGATAATTACTGGGTTGTACCTTTAAAGGGGGTTGATATCACAGTCCTGAGAATGTCCTCTTTGGCAGAGATACCTACTGAATATGAACCTGTTATCAGTTATGCCATCCATTCTCTATTGCAATATTATCAGCTTATCATTTTTTAATGCAACACAGACAATTTATTCTTCAAGGGCAGCAGGCACTTTATTTGCAGATGAAAGCAAATTCAGTTAATTGCTACACTTCTCTGCTTTGAAAGGACTGATTGGATTTGCCAAAAAGTGCTCAGTCTGTAAATCTATCTATCTTCTGATTTCCTCTGTTTAAATCCAGCTCATTTATTTTCTGGCCTTTGTCCAGATTTTTCATGATTCCAGATTGAGAGTTATGTATTTGACCTATTTATAAGTAGTAAGAATGTATTACTAAAAGGGAGGCCAATTGCTGGACAGTAGGGTAGTAATACTTTTTGTAGTGCAGGACATTTTCCTGGATGATGAATGAGTTTGTGTGCTGTAGTTAGTTGTGAATATGTTAAACAGTTGTGCAGTTCAAGCCAGTTTAATTGTCTTAAGCTAAGACAATGGTGGGTCCTATGAGGAAGACTGGTGGCCAAGTTAACTATTTTATTACAGCAGGAGGCACATTTTGAGTATTGTTTAAGTTTGTTAGCATAGGAGCGGCTTATAGGAGAGTTGGTAGCAAGACAGTGGTTGCTAGAATTTTTCTTGCATCTGTAAGAAATCTATTGATCCTATAAAGGGACTCTAGTTTCTGGGGCATAGATTTAATGGAGTGCAGTATATGGTTGTCATATTTGAGAGTGTAAAAAGACAAAACTGGCAAAAATAAAACAAACTATCAAAAAACAGAACCAAAAGAACATGGACTGCGAACCAGCGTAAGAAATGACTTGATTAGCACTTTCGTCCACTACACTCAGGTGAACTTCATCAGATATCCACGTAATTCCGGAGTCAAAATTTATATAAAAAAGTCACCAATCAGCAAATACTTCCATGTAAAACATGAATTATATACTCCACCCCCTACTACATTAAAAAGCATCACTGAACATCAATAATTCCACTAACATCTGCTTAAACAATCTTATTCTATAACAGATATAAAATATTACAACAATAAAAATAAAAGGTAACTATATATCCTACTAATTAAACATCAAAAGTACCTTATTTCAATTAATACAAAAATCAAATACTAATTTTCAGATTTTATGGACATAAAAATTATATTTATCTGGTTAAAGCTCTAAGTTTCAACAAACATAAAATTGAGCAAGGGTCATTCAGACCTGGCAAACTATAAACATTCAGCTTAAGTTGCAATTAATCTCTTTTTTTCTCCAGTAGGAGATTAGAAGACCCTCCCCCTCATACCCATTCTTACTGTATTGATGGCCATATATTTAAAAGTATGACTAGGGTATTCTTTCACATGCCTTGCTAATGCATTGGTTTCCTGTTCTCTCCTAATTGCATATTCGTGCTCATATAGCCTCTCCTTTATTTTACAGTCGGGTTTTACCTATATAGAAACCTAAGCATTGCTGGCATTTAGCCAGATATACCACTCCCCTTGAATTACAATTGAACTTATAAAAAATCTTATGTTCTACATTTGCTACCTGAAACTTGTCATCCATGTTAAATATAGAGCAGCAATTACATCTCCCACATCTATTCATTCTTTTTTTCCCCCCAACATCTTTATTAAATTTCCACTTACGACAAAGGCAATCTTACATTTATATAAATGAAAAACATACAAAATATCACTTTAGTTGTAAACAGTTTACATCACAGACACTACTGAAACAACTGTACTTGTAAACATTATAAATCACCTATAAATCTTCTAGTCATTGTCAGTTAAGCATTATATAGCTCATTCAAATCCTGCCGCTTAAACCTTGTTCCTACTCTATATATACATTTCCCACAATTCCCTTTTTTCTATGTAGTTTGCTCCTTCCCTTTTCTAAAGATTCCAATTCCAGTGGTTTTATCTCTGTTACTATATTCACTACTTCTAGTAAAGTTGGTCTAGACTTTGATTTCCATTTTCTCATAATTGCGTTTTTGGCAGCCACCATAATTAGACTCAGCAAGGCTTTACTATGTCTAGGCAATTCCGATTTTATAGTATAACTCAAAAAAAATGATCTGTCTAGTCAGTCCAATCCACCCACCCAGCATCTCGGACAGAGTAGCCCACAGGGAATCCCAAAAGTCTGCCAGATCATCACACCTCCAAAAATATGTTCCCAGCTACCTCTTTCTTGCCCATCACACCTCCAGCATTTGCTATCCACCTGAGGAAAAATTCTTTGGAGTCTACTTGGGGTATAAAAATACCTATGTAAATATTTCCAGGCAAAGATCCTAAATCTTCTAGACTTTGTTACATATTTGGGAGATATACTATATATCTCCCCATTGTCTCTTTGTGAATTGCTTATCCAATCTCTCTTCCCAGTATTTTCTAAGCTCTTCTGATTAATTCTTGTAATTATCACACAGTATTTTATATGCTTTACTAATTATTCCTTTTTTAATTGCAGCTTCTGTTCTACATTCTATTAAAAACTCTACCAGTGCTGGTATTTCATTTAGGAACCCCATATTTCTTTCCCGTTGTCTACACTCTGATATCAAACCTTGATAGGGAAGGCAATCTCTAAACCTGCAGTCCAAACAAATTTTTGGCCTCTTCCCATTCTATTGCCTTTCCCTTTCTAGTTATTTGCTCCCAATACCTTGGTTCCTTTGCCAGTTTTCCCCAATAAATTCTAGCCCCCTCTTGCCTATTATTTGTATCCCTGACCACAGTCAACTCTATTGGCAAAATCTCTTTTCTCCATTCTCGTACTGGTTTGGTTCTGAGAATACTCCCTGCTATTTTATGAATATAATACTCTGTATGATTTTGGTTGTTCTCCTTAAGAGTCTGCATCCAAAATCCCAATCTCTCCTTATTTCTTGAGCTTCCTCCATGTGTCATCATTATAGATTTCTGCCTGTGCTATGTATAAGTGCCTTAACTGTGTTGCTCTAATATACCACCTCAAATTAGATAATCCTAGTCCACCTTGTTCTAATGGTAGAATCAGCTTATCCCACTTGACCCTTGCTGTCTTCCTTTCCCAGATAAAATTATTCAATTATTTTTTAATTGCTGTCCACAATTTCTCCACTGGTTGATAAAAGTATGCCTGACCTGTGTATAAGACTAAAGGGACTAAAAACATTTTAATGGCTTGTATCTTAGTATCCATATCCATATAACAAAACTTCCAGTTTCTCAATTTTTGCATTATCTTCTTAGTCTCTTCCTACATACCCTTACCTGCCACCACAGAGTAATTTCTAATCCATACTCCTAAATGCTTCATTTTATCATGTCCCCATAAATATGGATATTGTTGGACCAATTCATGTGTGGGTACATAATTTACTGCTACTGCTTTTGTTTTAGCGTCATTCATTTTGTATCCCAAGAATATTTGAAACAGTCTTAAAATGTTCCACAACACTGTAATGTCCCTTTCTGGTTTTGTCATGTATAGAATATCATCATCTCCAAATAGAGCCAGCTTTTCCTGACTACCATATCAATTATATCCTTGAATTTCTGAGTCCCTTATTTTTTTTGCCAGTGTTTCTAAATATAATGCAAACAGCAAAGGGGAAAGTGAAAAACCCTGCCTGGTTCCTCTACTCAAGCAGAAATTATTGGAGGGGACCCCACCCACTTTAATCCGTGCCTCTGATCCCTCATATATTCTTCTAATCAACCTTATAATTGTATCAGGGAAAGCAAATGCTTCCATTTCCCTGCTCATGAAGTCCCAGCCAACTGTCAAATGCTTTCTCTGCATCAAGACCCACCAATAAAAGTGGTACTATCTTACATTCTGCTTCCCTCTGGATCATCAGTGTTCTGTTAATATTGTCAAATATTTGTCTCCCCTCCACAAACCCACACTGATCCATATCTATCAATTTTTGTAACACGTTTGCCATTCTTTTAGCCATTATAGACATAAACACTTCATAACCATGGTTGAGTATTGAAATTGGCCTGTATGAACCTGGATCCAATGGATCTTTACCCTCTTTAGGTATTACCATTACCACCTCCTTCTTCCAGGATGCTGGAACTTCTCCTCCTCTTAAAATACTGTTAAACAAAACTTTCCAGATCTTTATCAGTTTTTTCCCTCCTAACTTCCAAACATCTACAGGAATACCATATATTCCTGGTGACTTTCCTGTAGATTGGTTATACATAGCCATTTTTATCTCATCCCTTCCTATCCTGTTAGTAATTGGGTCTCATTTACCTCTAACTTTGGCATATGTAATTTTTCCATAAACCTTTCCATTTGTACCTTTTCTTGATTTCCATATTTCTCTGCTTTATACAAATTTTCTTAAAATTTCCCAAATATTTGTAATACTTCACATCTACCCATTCTTGGTCTAATATCTCTATCATGATTATTCACTAAAAATTATCTTAGGGGTTGTCCCAAATTTGCCCCATAATTGGTGTTCATCCACTAGAATGGGCCAGTTCTTATACAAATTCTGGTAATATCCATAAAACATTAAATTGAGTGATAAAACAAGCCACGTCCAACATAAAATTGTCCTTAACATTTTGGTTACCATTTTGTCCTACAGTAACTACCACTTGCTTACTGGAAGGTAGACTTGTGGGACACAGTAGAGGGCAGTAAAAACCTGACAACCTCTTTTGGGAAACTTCATTTCTCAACTCAGTCAGTAATTGAATGGGATACCCTCTACTTCTGAACATGATCAAGTGGTCACGTTCTTGTTGAAAATGGTCATCCAAAGATACCATATTTGCAGCTCTTACTAAATGGCTCTTCATTACCAACCCTTTTCTGGTGAGTGGGATGGGAACTCAAAAAACTGCAAAAAACTATTGGAGTAAGTATTTTTCTTAAAGATATTAGAAATATACCTGTTGTTAAAACTATCATTGATTAGCTTAACATCGAGATAGAAAATTTCATCAGTATTAAATTCATGAACGAAATGTAAAAAACTAGTGGTAGTGTTAATATACGCTACAAATTCATTGCACTCAATCTCATCACCTTCCCATACCACAAATAAGTCATCCAAATAATGTTGGTATAGTTTAATTGTACCCCAAAATAAACTGTTAAACACAAATTTATGCTCCCAGTAGGCCATAACTAAGTTAGCAAAAACTGCTCCACATGGGGAACTCATTGCTACCCCACTTCTTTGTAGGTAATGTTGACCTTCAAAACAAAAAAATGTTATTAAGTACAATCCCAAATAATTCCTCAAAGAGGTTCATTTCTTCCTGGGATAAACCTTTGGTTCTTAAAAAATCCAATAACCACTGAGTACCCTCCTTCTGTAGTATAACTGTATACAAATTATATTTCAAGTCATACATCAAATTATTAATAGCTTCCCGCGGTGGTGGTGGTGCTGCGGTAGCACTGTCACCTCACAATAAGACGCTGTCTAGTTCGATTCTCAGCTAGAGCATCTTCTGCATGGAGAAATGCGTGAATGGGCATACCTTCGTTGAAGGTTGTGCATCAGGCCTGGCAAGCTGGTACGTAAAAATCAACTGCCAATCATTAGCGGACCGGAGTTCAGCTGTGGCGACCCCTAACCGGGAAAAGCCAAAAGACACAAAATACATCAAATTATTAAAAGCTTATAAAAAAACTCCAAGAGTCCTTGCAAATATACTGTTCAGAATTCACAAAAACCTTAAGTTTCATGTCCAGATATTTGGCACATGCTGACATCAAAGAATTCCTCCCATCAACTGTTGGACGTAAGGGAGGCTTTAATAAGTTCTTGTGGATCTTCGGAACTCCTAATATTATGAGCATTAAAGGTGAAGTCATATTTAAAAAATTAAACAAATCCAATGTAATATGCTTTTCAATAAACATATCATTAATTTGCTCATATACCCTCCTATAGGCACCATTAATCTCATTTTTTGAAACTCTAATGTAAGCTTCATTATCCAATAACTTAAACATTCTCCTATTATAATCAAAAACATCCATTATTACCAAACCTCTTCCTTTGTCTGGCTTCATATTCCACAACTTCTGTGTTTTTAAAAAATCAAGTACATTTCTTTCACGCAATGTGAGATTCCTAATATGTCCTTGCTCTCTTTGCCCCAAAACATTTCTGAAATCTAACTCACAAATTCTCTCAAAAACAATTAAAGCTGGATACAGAGGAGGCTTAAAGATACCGAACATCCTACACTCTCCTTGTATATCTGTGCCATTAAATAAAAGGGCTAAATGTAATTTTCTTCTAAACATTTTTAAATCTATTAGTATATTGGGGAGAGTGGCTCTACTACTAGGGACAAAAGTCATACCCTTTGACAATAAATTTGCCATATTAGTGTCCAATGTGGTCTCAGAAAAGTTGTAAATTTTAAAATCACCCTCAGTATTGTTTACTATAACAAAATAAATATCTTGTTTGTTCTAGATCCACAATTGTGTCACCATCCATGATACAGTTCATCTCCAGTGATTCTAAACCATTCCTCTCCCATTGTGCATGCTCCCGTTATTGTTCCTAGGAGGTTGGGCTGCAATCAATATATACGGTTGGTTCCTGTGCGGGGATTGGTAAAAAACCTTGCCAGATGATTGGTTGATTTGTTGCTGATGGCCATACCTTTTCCAAACCACCTGGAGGGGTCTCACAGGTTCCTTACAAAAATACAGGGTATAAACAACATATCTGATATGGATAGACTAAAAGCCCTATCCTTTTACTCTTGTCTCCTACTTACTACTAAGGGGTGATCTATGTCTAATCGACAAGGCACTCACAAATGAAGCCCTGATGGAACTGTTACACATTCACAAGACAAACTGCATAGGAGTCATCTGATCTAGGAACCTAAACCTGGTTTGTGACACAAACAAAACATGCTGGAGAGACAGATGTGTGTCTCACAGATTACCCCTTCTCTGAAACATGCTTTTTATTCATCAAAGCAGTTCTTGACCCTCTTCAAATGCAGTTTGGGATCAATGGATGGGGAATTGTAAATTTACTCCTGGAGTGGTGTCCATGTCCCTTATGGATGGGAGCAGTCTGCAAAATACTCCAAGGCATAGACACAAACCTAAGCCATAACCTATCCCTTGGAGATCAAAAATCTGGTAAAATTTGGGTAATAGCAGCTAGGCATTTAAAGACTCTTAAACATTTAGCCTAGCAATCTCCGATGAACATATGAACTTATAATATCCTACCTAACAAATTTAGTGCAAATTGTACTCCACCGACAGTTATAGTTATGCCACAGATTCCACAAAGCAACCTCCTTTAATTACTATGGAACAAATTCTATCAGCCCTTTCAAAAACTAACAGCATTTCATCCATGGGCCCTGATAACATACTAAGTTGCCTGATTATCAGTGCCAAATATGGCCTTTCTGAAACATTACTTAAAATCTCATTAATCTAAGCCTATTCACTGGTCACATTCCTGAAGCCTGGAAAAGAACTAATGTATTGCCATTACACAAGGGTAGCTGAAACATGGACTCTGGGAACTATAGATCCATTAACCTCACTAGCCTCATATGCAAAGCTATGGAACTCATTATCTCAGACTTCATTAATCTGGTCACTAAAAATCTCTCAACCCTGGAACTGCATCAATTTAGCTTTATCAAAGGAAGGTCCTGTCTTTTTAATCTCATTAATATCTCGGAAATAGGAACTGAAGCAGTGAATCAGGGCTATCTACGCCTGGCCAAGGCCTCTGGCACTATTCCTCATGCAAGCATTATTCATAAACTTGTAAATCTGAATATAAATCCTTATATTGTGTGATGGATAAATAACTGGTTGTCTGACAGAACTTGTGTGGTTAGAGTAGCAGGTGCCACTTCTTAAAGCAACACCATTACCAGTGGTGTACTACATGGCATGTCAATAATTGTGCAAGGACAATGGTCTCAAATTAAATGTAAAAAAAAGTAGCATGGTTCATTTTGGCACACAGTTTCACTTACCATATACAAGATGCACCCCTCCAATCAAACACTGTTGTAAAGTACCTGGGTACTATTGTTGATAATTCCTTATAATTTGACCATCATGTCTCCACAGTGCTTCAGAAAGCCTTTTATCTGGCCCATCCAATTTCCAAAGGCATCTCCATTAGATCCAGAGAAGTCTTGATTCTACTTTATTCATATCTTATCAGATCCATCACTGGATATAATGTACCCTTTAGCATGCATCTATCTTAACATATCAGACAACTTGAGAGACCTCAGAGGTTTACAACTAAAGATCAGTGGCCTCAAAAATATTGTTTATCAGGAGAGACTGGCAGCTCTTTCTCTGTACTCAGTCTCTTAGAGACTCATCTCCATGGAAATCTATGTCTAGCCTTTTATGCCATGAAAGATGTGATATTATTTGATACCTATTCCTTTGCAGGACTGATGGTGCATCAAATACTCATTTAAAGAAACTAAACCATCAGCAGCAGATAAGACACTCTGGTGTGATAGATTCATATCCCAACCTGTCCCCCACCCCTGGAAAAAAACCTTCAATACTTGTCAAGCAGAGTAACATCCTTGCTCCATTAATATATATCTAGATGATACTTGGATTGGTAGCCTCAAATTCATGGTCTATCTTGTCTTACCCTCCTTAAGGCTATAGGAAATTTTGAATAGAGTTTTTTTGGCTAGGTTTTAAATGGTTTGCAGACCAATTGCCTAGTAATTACCTATGAAACTATGTACAAAATAACAAAGACTTGCTAAAAATTATTAATGCTCTAAGACAAAATGTTCTATAGCTACCTCACCAGAACCATTCTTGTCACTACCTACCTTCTTCCATCTCTATTATATTGTCCACCCATCCCAACCAACCTTCAGTTACAGTTAAAAATAAGTTGGAGGCAAGCTATAATATGGTTGAACCATTTACCAGCAAACAATAACACCTCTACCATGTACTGCCCGGAAGGCAGTAAATTGGCTTAAGCTGCAGCACTACTTTAATTACATCTTCATACACATTATTTACAAACCCAATGACATCTCTTTTAGTCTTCTCCATTCCTACCACCCTAACAGACCACATTGATCTAATGATTAACATCTTCTCAGCATACATATAAATCCCAAAAATTATCTGTCCAAAGTCTCGACTCATACTCTTAGTCACTAAAAAAATGAAATTCTAGTCCCTCTGCAAATCTACCCGTTATCCTCTCCAACATCAAACAGCTAGTAAAAGACTACTAAAATAAGACTACTCTCTGCTCCTGCACTACCCCAGGCTGAACTAGTCCTTCCCTCTTTCCTGCAGCATACTTCTTACTAATTCCTTCTCGCTGAACATAGTCAAGATGTTTCTTAAACAAAGGACAAAAATAATTTTGCCTAGGCTATATTATCTAGTCATCTATGTTGCAACTGGTTAATTCTTCACTATTAACAATGTTCTTTTTTCAGCTTATCTCTGTCTGACTATTTGCAGTCTGTATGTACAAGTTAACACTGTATGAATTAAAGTCACAATTTTTTTACTCTTTTGAGTGTGTACGTTTAACTCCCAGTGGGTGTGGCTGAACTACATCAAACTATTCACAGAACAGCCTTTATTAATTACACTTTATAAACCCTATCAGCTTCCCACTTAAACACTTCTGGGTAAATTTTGATTTACTTTTTCTCTAAATTACTGAAAGCCATCTCCAGTACAACAGCAGAATCTAACTGATTTTTGATGAACAGTTGCAAGATTCCTGCCAGCCAGAGGTGGTGGCTCTTCTTTTCAGGTCAGGTTTATTTACCTTTTTCCAAATTTCTTCTTTGCTGACATCCACGTAGGGTGCATACAAGCCAGTAAATGAATTTCACCAAAACTGATAATTAAAAAAATAAAACAATGAAAGCTATGTCTTTGTTTCCACACAGAGAGGTCTGATACATGTTGCACAGTCAGCCATCTTCAGACAGACTAGCACAAAGTTTCATAACCCACTGCACAAAAGTAATAAATCAGAGAAATCCTCATCCAAAACTGGTACAACACTGTACATACAACATATATAAATACATATATGTACATATATATGATACAACACTACATTATAGTGCCAAGAAACTACAAATGAAAGGGGGGGGGGCTTGAACTCCTTATCCACTGAAACAAAGAGGTTATGTGCTTACCATAACGTTCCATCTGTGTTGTTCATCTTCATTCATTCATTCATTACTGATGGGTGTCAGTTCCATCCTTGGAACAGTCAGCCTTTTAACAAGCTCGTGCCAGCCAAAAAACTCTCGGCTAAGCTCTACCCATAGATCCCCTCTCCCTGTTACCTCAGATCGAGTTTGCCCATGGTAAAAAAAGCAGAGGCTTTTTCTGAGCAGAAACCCTAATGCAGGATTTGGACCAAATCCAATCCTAAAGGAACCCCTTGGAGGGGGAAGTAGGGTGGTACGTAATTAATGAATGAAGCTGAACAACACAGATGGAACTTATGGTAAGAACATAACTTACCTGAAGTTGTTAATCTTCATTCATTCCTCACTGATGGGACAGAGTCCCTAGCTACTTTAAGTCCTGGGAGGCCCTTATGGAAGGATGTTCCTGAGTACCATTGAACCAAAGGATGCTCTCCCCCTGGAAGGGGTAGCCTAAGTTGCAACTGCACAGATATCATCCAATGAAGCCTTTGACTGAAAAGCAACAGAAGTTGCCACTGATCTGCTATAGTGTGCTTTGACCTTGCACAGTAGAAAAAATGTATTATTTTGGTAGACCAAGGAAATACAGTTTCTTAACCACTTAGATAAGGTCACTTTAGAGACAGTGTTTCCCAATTTTGGGCCTGAAGAGGAAACAAATAACTGGTCTGTTTTACATACTGATTTAGTTCTGTCCAGATAAAAATGCAATTGTCTATGTACAGCCATAGGTTCATAGGTGTGTACTAGGCTAATGGCCCTGGAGCCTTTACAAGCCTAGACCATAGAAGTCCCCTGGCATCAAGCCGCCTGATGTTAGTTCCCTGTACTTCTATTAAGTGGAGCCACTGGAGTGATCCCCGGGGTGAACCATTTCCCATCCACTCATCAAGATTTCTCTTGAAGACAGCCAGTGAGGTGTTCTGCATCACATGTATGAGAAGTCTACTCCAGAGCATGGGCAGTCTCTGAGTTGTGAACCTGTGCCTCCAGCATGTTCCGTTGATTGTGGTAATGAGGTTGAGGTCTCTGGGAGTGTGGTACAGATTCAGCAAATGAAGACAGTATTCTCCTTTATTTGAGTAGTTAGGAAAAAAGACTGGTAGGTCAATTGTCTGGTTAATTGTCAATTCTGAAATAATTTTGGGCAGAGGTTAGTCCAGAGTGATGCTCTGTCCTTACAAAAGACCATGAAAGGGCATTTTATGCAAAAGGCTTGAAGCTCGGAGATGCATCTCGCTAATGTGATGGCTACTAAAAATAGTGACTTCCAGGACAAGAACTTTAAATCACAAATGGTAGCAGGTTCAAAAGGTGATCATGTCAGGGATTGTAGTACTAGTGCTAAACTCCAAGGTTTGATTGGTTCTTTGAAGGGAGGTCTGATATGTGAGACCCCTTTCAAGAAGGTTTTGCAGAGATGATGGGAGATTAATGATGAGTTTTGGAATCCATTATGGAAGTTTGAGATAGCAGCCAAATGTACTCAAATGGCGGAGGCTGCTGCTGCTGAATGAAGATGACCTGACAGATAATCCAAAACCACACTAACAGGAGTTGAGCAAGGGTCGAGTTCTCTTTGTCAGGACCAAATAAGGAATCCCTTCCACTTGCAGAGATAGATTTTCCTGGTGGATGGTTTATGTGAAGCCAGAAGGATATCACGTACTGGGGAGGTAAGGTTATTCTGCCTGGTGATTACTGGAAGTTGAGAAACCAAGCTGTCAGCTTGAGACTGGAAATGTTCAGGTGAGTCAACCCTTGTGGGTGTGAGATCAATTCTGCAGCTGGATCCAGAATCCATTGTTGGTATACTAGGTGAAGCCTAAGGAAGGGGAAACCAAATTTGTCATGGTCAAAGTAGCTGCTGCATTTGTAATTTGTCATGGTCAAAGTAGCTGCTGCATTTGTGATTTGCTGGGGAGGCAAATAGGCCACAACAAGGCTGGCCCCAGTAGCTGAAGATCTTTGCCACAATGACTGGATTGAGGGACCACTCATGAGGCAGTAGGATACATCTGCTCAGCTTGTCTGTAATCATGTTGAGAAACCCCGAGAATATGCGTTGCAATCAGAAAGAGGCTGGAAGCTATCACCCATTACCAAATTCTCATGGGCTCTTAACACAATGGGTAGGACTTGGTTCCCCCCTTGTTTGTTGATGTACCAGACTACTGACATATTTTCAGACTGTATAGCAATTGCTCCTGATGGGAGGTCAGACTGAAATGCTTGCAACACTAGAAGCACTGACCTCAGTTCTAGAACATTGATATGCAGACTGGCCTTTATGTCTGACCATGTGCCTTGGACCGCCTTTCCCTGAAAAAGCCCTCCCCCACCCTATCAGAGAAGAGTCTGTGGTCACTGTGGCCTTGGGTTGAGATGGGGTGAAAGAGTGACTCCATAAGTCTTTGTCTGGCTTCATCCACCAAATTAAATCTTGTTTGCATCGTTTTGTTATGCAGATTTGAAAGGATATAGGATGATATAAAGGATACCACTGTGTCAGTAGGAGGCACTGGAGAAGCCTCATGTGTAGTCTTACTAGAGGAACTATTGTAATTGATGCTGCCATTAAACCCAGAAGTTGATCGGCTGCCTTTGCTGTGACTTGGTCTTGACGGAGTATCACCTGGAGTTGGGACCTTAGCCTTTCCAGTCTGTGATCTGGGAGGGGGACCAGGCAAGATTGGTTATTGAAAGTTGCTCCGATAAATTTCAAGGTTTGAGAAGAAGTTAGCTTGCATTTCTCCCAGTTTACAGAAATTCCTAGGAATTCTGCCAGTGTTAGAGTGTAGTTTAGGGCTGTCACCAGTAGACGCTTGGTGGGGGCAGTAAGGAGTTAATTGTCTAAGATGTAGTCTCAAGTGAGTTATTACCACTGCCATGCATTTGGTGAACATTCTGGGGGATGTAGAGAGTCCAAAGGGCAGTAGTGCATGGAATTTGTAGTGATTGGCTCCCAGCAGGAAGTGAAGGAATCTTTTGGAGCATCTTTTCATTTTTATGTGGTAATACGCATCCTGAAGATCTACTGAGCACATCCATTCACCTTTCTCCAGAAAGGGGAGGATAGACTGAACCATGACCATCCAGAATTTTGGTCGACGGACAATTTTGTTCAAAATGCTGAAATCCAAAATTGGTCTCCAGTCCCCTGTCTTTTTTGGCACTAAAAAGAATCTTAAGTAAAATCTGGATCCTATATGGTCTGGTGGGACTGCTTGGATGACTCTTTTTTTGAGACAGCTTTCTTATCTCTTGAGCTGTTGCTTTCCTTTGACTGGATGGAACATTGGGAATTTGTCTTGATGATTTTGGGTAAAAGGTGAATGGTATGTGGTAACCTCTGACTATGATCTTCTGCACCCAAGAATCTGTGGTTGTTTGTCAGGCAGGGTGGTGCAGAGAGAAACATCCCCCGACTGCTTCCAGAGTAAAGCAATTGGGCCACTCTTCAGGAGTGCTGGTAGGGCTGTCCAGAGAAAGAATCCCTGGACCCCTGGTTACATGGGCCCCCTCTGCCTCTGTAAAGTCATCTTTAAGAAGAATTACCCTCCCTGCACCAGGGAGTAAATTTGCCACATGTCACGGAAAGGACCCTGGGATTTCTTGTGCCACATCTTTCCAATCCTCTGATTCCTGGAATAGGGACGTTGAGGGGTGGAAAAACATATGCCCACAGCAGACAGGGTTTTGCCGTACTTTTCACACTTGGCTAATGTGTCTTTCATTTTCAGGCCAAAAAGGGAAAAAGCTGCCAATGGAGCATTAAGAAAGGAAGACTTAAAAGAGTCCACAATGTCACAAAGGCACATCCAGGCATGATGTCTCATGACAATGCTTGAGCCTGCAGCTCTAGCTGCCCCTTCTATAGTGTGATAAATTAACCACATGAATGAGTTGGATATGGATTCCAGGGTCGCAAGCTGTGAGACAAGTTTGTCACATACCTCGTCAGTGACTGTTCCTGCTATGGTTTCAAAGAGTTCCAAGACTAGGTCTCTCTGAAGCCTAGTAAAACGTGCCAGATAGTTTATTAAGACTGAATGGCAAAGGTCGATGAGGCAAACACTCACTTCCCTAACGTCCACCACCCAAGACTCTCTGGGGGATGGACAGTCTGGCTCTCCTCGGCGAGCTCTTTCCTAGTGGCTGCTGCCACCACCATATCGGCTACTGGTAGGCCCTTGAACCAGTGTGGACTTTCCTCAGAAGGAGATAAAATTTTGTCTGGTCTCCAAGGGATTGGTTAAACAGTATCAGGACTCTTCCATGTGCGCTGCACGATGAGCTGGATTAAGCTCATCTGCAGGCAGAGTCACCCAGAAGCAGAGGGTCAAGCATGAAAAGCCTGCAAGAATATGGACTCCTCAGAGGAAGGGTTGATGGGCTTGCAGTCTCCCCGCTGTTTCAGGATTTCCAGTATGTTTCCAAAGGAGACATCCTCAGGGGTGACTGTGGGGACCCGTCCCCTTCATTGTAGTCAGTATCTTTGGTGAGGGACTCCTTGGAGTCCACGTGTTTCCTCTTGCACATCCTATTGTGTGGTACCTCTTCAGCAGGGGCTTCTGATGAGGGCTCTGAAGAGGGGCACCCTGCTGTAGGGTAGCTTGAGGGTCTTGTGCTCGATGTCTCGGTGTGGTGGCCTGTGTCAGCTGTGGCTTCGAGGGAGAACATAACTGGTATTCAAATGCTGATGGTTTGCCTACACAGGAAATGGCCCTCTCCATTGCTTGGAAAGCTGGCCTGCCTGAAGAAGGATGGGAGCCTGGAACTGAGAAGAACAACCTCAGAACTGGGGTCACACCCTGTTCCAACAGGTCCACTCCCAAAGAAGGAGCCCCAAGGGGACTCAGTACTGCCAGAACTCCTGGAAGCATAATAGCACTGTGGAAAAAACAGGCGCCGTACTAGGGTCCATGGTGCCTCCAGTCCAGTCACCATCCTGAGGATGGCCCGGCTCTGAATGAGTTGAAGACCAAATGGTCAGCTCCGAAAACATGGTGAGATCCACCAGTGGAAGTGAAGTGGGAACCAAAAGTGGCACTGGTGCAGAGAGCTTTGATGCCTGCAAGGAGGTCAAAGGAGGAGAATATGTCTGAGTCCATGGAGATAGACTCCCAACTCCAGATGGGAGTTTTGAAAGATGTTGCAATCCCTCTGGCTGTCATTAGCTGATCCACAAGGTGCACCATGTCCAATTCTGAGATGCTCCTGGTTGATTGGTTCGTTATCTCCAATGGGGAGTCAGGCCATTCCAAAAAGGGGCTAAACTATTGCCCAAAGAAAGGATCCACCATGGGCGATTATCAGGTCCAAGCAGACTGGCCAATTGGCACAGTGGTCTCAAGACAAGTAACATGTATGGGGAAAGTGCCCGGTGCTTGAATAACTATAGCTGGTGCCTAAAAGGGTGGAACAGACACTGGAGGCAAAATTGGTGCTGTAGACATTGCTGGTGCCATGGCTGGTGCCTGGGTCACAATTTTTGAAGACAGCACTGAAGTAGAAACAATTAGCTTCAGTACCAAAGACTGCACCGTGGAGGGTGGTTGAGGCCCTGGAGCTGAAGTGGTCGGTGTCAATTTAGGTATTTTCTGTTTGGGTTCATGCTTATCATCAGAGGGTGAGGAAGGAACTGAGTGAGGTCTTTTTTGTGTTCTCTACTCAGAGGGGATGAGCCCTCTGACGCAGAAATAGCCTCTGAGAATGGGGTTTTTAGAAAGCCCTTTAATATTATCTTGTTCTTTCTCTCATTCAGGGCATGAAAGGTGAACCCTTTACATATATCACAAGGAGGCTGAACCAAACAATGTGGGACACCCAGACAATAAACACAAGAAACATGGGTGACAGAATTAGGCATTTTGTGACCACATTAGTCACATTGCTTAAACCCTGCAGTCCCTTTCTCTTCTGACATGGTGGAAAAACAAGTTAATATCAACAAACACAGCAAAAATATTACAATAAACTGTATAGCGAAGGATACAGAAATTCTTTAAATACAAATACAGATAGGAAAGGAAAGGATACCAACAATGGTATTAAGATTACCTCAAAAGGTAAGGAGAAGGAAGATAGAGAGAGACAGGGGAAGGCCTGTATCAACTATGGCACTTTGAGATTACCAAGTTGGTAAGGGAAACAGGAGAAAAACACTAAAAATGGGTAAAGGTTTAGTGGAAGTTAGTAACAATGGTAAAAAAGGGAAAATCTGAAGAAAAAGGTTTTAGAATCATAATTTCTTAAAGTACTTAGCTGAGAGCTGGCTTGACATGTCTTTATGGCTACACAGCAAATAAGATCTGAGGTAACAGAGAGAAGGGTACTATGGGTAATGCTTAGCTGGAGAGTCTTTTGGCTGGCACAAGCTTGTTATAAGGCCAACTCAGTTCCGTGGACAGAACTCACACCCATCAGTAAGGAATAAATGAAGATTAACAACATCAGATAATAGGTTTCTTTGTACCCCTGTACCACTTTGCTCATTTGTGCTAATCTTAAACCCTACAAAAAAAACTTTACCAACAGTAACACTACACAAGCTATTGGTGTGCATGCATGCATACACACACTTCAAATATATCATCACACATAAAAATGCTACATCTATCACCTTAACTAGCCCTTACTATAACCTTAACCCAGAAGCACTCACACACATTTGCCACTAAATCTATCCTCTTCCCTAGCCTTTATTCTATCCCAACCCATAAATATTCACACACACCCATGCCAAAAACATCTGGCATATCTCAATGTTTTGACATAACAAAACTCACTCACTGTAACAGCAAGCACATCAGCACTCAATTTTCCTATGTTTAACATTACTGAAAATGACAAGCATGAATTTTGATTAAAATAGATAGTAGCAAACTCTGTTAATGAAATGTGCAATTGTCAAAATGTAAGGTGGTGAGGAGAAAAACTGTAAGCAGCTGAGAGAAAGTACAGTTGTGTACACGTACCATAAATATAGATGTTTGAGTGTATTCACTGTTGCAGTCATCACTTGTGGTTTATCCCTGTTGGGTAGCCCTTGGCCGGCCCGAATACCAGAGTAAAGGATTTCCCTCCTGCGTCAGCTGCAGGTTGCCCAAGACTGACGACAGGTCATCAGTGCTATAAAGAGAGGCAGTTGATGCCATCTGTGACACCCGTACCCTGGCCCAGCAATAAAGGAGCCTCAATCCTCACCACTAACACCAGTGAGGGGCGTCTCATATAGGAGGAAAGGATAACAAATACACACAGTAAAGTAAAATTTCCCTTAACAGCACACAGAGATCACAGTCAGTCCAGGGCTGGTTGATCCCTTGCTCTCCAGGTCCCCAATAAGACTCCCCACTGGCACAGCTATAGGGTCCAGACCTCAGCCAGCTGGGTGAGCTAAAATCTCCAGCATCCTCTCTGTCCAACCAGTGCTTCATTTCCCTGCCCAAGTAGCTGACACACACACACTTTGAGATAAGAGTTTATACAATCACACAGACACTTATGGGGAAGGCTGGCACAGGTTCTCCAGCTGTGCCCCTTTTACCCAGACTATACGGTAGAAATCACTGCCACCACCCAGCTAATATGTATCAGCTACTCAAAGGCCCTTAAAAGGGTGTCCAATTATTACTGTCCAATATTATTATCCAATTGGTAGTATAACTAAACAGTCAATGCTTATTAGAGTGACTTGGTACAGTAAACACTATAAATATACAATGTGCTCTAGAGCTTAATTTATCATTACACAAAACAGCCACAGTTGAAAGGTTTTAAAATATTTAATAATAAATAATAAAAACACAAGACAATACTTCTTACTACACAGTGCTAGTCAAGAGCTCAGAGTTCACAAAGAAATACTTAAAATAATTCAGTAGTACAGTTCTGACATCACAGAAAAACACTTACTTTAATCTTTCTAGTTTCTAGCTATTTCTAAGAGAAAACACAAGTCTAAGATAACTTGCATATAGAAACAGGCAGAGTGCTGATGAGTTCCATGGTCAAGACAAAAATGCTTAAAGCTCTATGATTATCTCTATTTTCAGAATCACATTCCTGGTTCCCATTAAACCATTCTTCACACTTCCCTGGGTTCCCAGGCTAACAGGAACTGCATTTACATTCTTAACATCTCCTTGTGTTATCTTGCAGCTGGTCAGGAAGCAGAGCAATAAAATACAATTGCATGTTTAAATCTAGCAATTTAACTCTTGGTTAAAACAATAGCAAGAATGTCTTCATCTAGACAGGCTGGAGCTGACTTTAGATCAAAGTGTCACAACATGCTTTACTTGGTCAGCTTTCTGCCAGCAGAGTGTACTGTTGCTACATTTTTTGCAGTTCCACATCTAACAGCGTTTTTTTCCATTTAAGATAACAAGCCTGTGGTTCACATTAATATTTACAGATGACAGAATTATCTATAAAATTCTATCTGGCTAGGCTGGAAGCCTTCACATCCCCCCCCACCCCCACCAGAGAACTCAAGCTAGTTTTTCAAGTGACCCTTGAGAAACACTGCTTGAGAAGGTTAGGTCTATCTCAATATATCTTACCCCATTCCCTGTCTTGAGAGCCCATCTGCATTGGCATTGCTAATCCCACTGCGGTGCTGCAATGACATATTATATGCTTGCAACCCCAGGCTCCATCTTAGCAACTTGGCATTTTGCTGTCTGTCTCTGTGTAACCATGTTAGGGGTTGAGATATGTCTAACAGTGAATTTCCTTCCATACAGATAAGGCTGAAGTTTCTGCAGTGCCCACACTATGGCTAGACATTTCTTTTCTACAGCTGCATAGCATTCCTCCCTGGGTTGAAGCCTATGATTGAGATAAACCACTGGGTACTCTTCTCCCTCTGAAGAAATCTAAGTACAACCCCCACCTCATGGTTCAAAGCATCCACCTGCACAATAAATTCTTTGCTGTAATCTGGACTGGCTAACACAGGGGGTCTTCCCAAAGCTTCTTTAAGCTTCTGGAATGCCTGCTCACATGCTGGGGTCCACACTACCTTATCTAGCCTGTTCTTCCTTTTCAGGTCTGTGAGGGGGCAGCTGTGGTACTATAACTGGGGATGAACTTTCTGTAGTACCCTGCTGTCCCTAAAAATGCCCTCACCTGCTTTTTATTAACAGGTGCAGGCCATGCCTGAATGGCTTCCACTTTGGCAGGTTCTGGCCTTATCTTACCACTCCCCACGCTATGTCCTAGGTAGGAGACCTCTGCCATACCCACCTGACATTTGCTTGGCTTAATGGTCAACCCTGCCCTCTGTAGTCTGCTCAGCACCTCCCTGACATGCTGTATCTCCTCCCTCAGAGTCTGTTTGCCTCTCTCAGGCACTCTATATGGGGTCTGCCTAATAGGCCTTTGGGGTCCTGTGTCCACCTGGTGCTGCCCCAGGTGGGTGCACCCTGGTTTCCCAGTAAACATGTCCCCAAATTCCTGCAACACTGCTCGGATTTCTCAAACCAGGGTAGGCGATAGCTGCTGGGAGATTGCTACCCCTTCCACTGAGGTGTCAGCCTGAGCCTCACTGAGATCAGTCCCCAGATCTCCCTCAGACTATTCCTGCAATCCACTGCAAATGCTCAGCACAAAGGCCTCCCTATCATGGTAAGGTTTCATCACGTTAACATGGTACAATTTGTGTTCCTGCCATCTGCCTAGCAGTTCCACCATATAGTTAACATCACTTACCTTTCTTACCACCTTGTAGGGTCCCTCCCAAGCTGCTTGTTGTGTCTGACAGGAATGAGAACCATTACCTGCTGCCCCACAGCATACTCTCTAGCTCAAGCATTCCTGTCATACCACACCTTTTTCTGTTGGGATTCTGCCAGGTTCTCCTGGGCCAAGCACAAGCCCCCTGAGCCTTGTCCTGAGGTTTAGGACGTATGCCACAACAGACTCCTTGTGAGACTCACACTTACCTTCCCACTCATCTCGAATTAAATCTAGAGGTCCCCTCACCCTATGCCCATACAGCAACTCAAAGGGTGAAAAACCTGTGGATTCCTGGAGAACCTCTCTGTAAGCAAACAGATGGGGCAAATATTTGTCCCACTCCCTCTTAAACTGATCTGCAAATTCCCATAGCATGGACTTGATTGTAGAGTTTAACCTCTCAACAAGACCATTAGTCTGGGGATGGTAAGGGGGTGGTCTTCATTTGCTTCACCCCACAGGACTTCCACAGACAAGCCAGCAGATCTGACATGAAATTGGCACCTCTGTCAGTCAGTATTTCTTTTGGGAAATCTACCCTGCTGAAAATCTCTAACAAAGTGTTTGCCACCTTCTTTGCCTCAATGGAGGACAAAGCCACTGCCTCAGGGTATTGTGTAGCATAATCCACTACCACTAGGATATACTTTATCCCTGTGGAACTTGGGGTACTCAAGAGGACCCCCAATATCCATAGCTACCCTCTGAAATGGCTCCTCAATTACAGGCAAAGGCATCAAAGGAGCTCTCACCTTGTCTCCTGCCTTGCCTACCTTTTGGCACTACTGACAGGTCCTGCCTGTTACATCTCTGGAAATTCCAGGCCAATAGAAGTTCTGCATAATACTCCTCTTTGTACGTTAATGCCCGTATGACCTGCAAAGGGAATATCATAGGCTATGGCTAGAAGCGCCAGATGGTAGACTCTAGGCACTACCAACTGCTGCACTCTCTCACCTTCTAGCCCTCCCCTCAGCAGTCCACTCTCTGTATAGTAACCCTTTATCCCAGTATACACATTCCTCCTTTCCTTGAGAATCAGGTGCCTCCCTAGCTACCTATCTCAGGCCTTGCAATATAGGGTCTGAGAGTTGAGCCTGTCACAACTCTCTCCTTGTAACCCTTCCCAGCTCCCCTTCCACAGGAAGTCTGGCATCCTCTGACAGTGGTGCCTCACTGTCAGCCTGGGTACTACTACTCACCTCTACCTTTGCAGTCTCTCTGTCCAAGGGACCATCAGTACCCACAAGCAGCTGTGGCTCACATTCAGTCTGACTGCTACAGAGTAGGTCCCCTCCCTGAAGTAACCACATCACCAGTCCTGGCTGTAAGTATGCAGTCTGTCTGGGTCTTCCCCAGGCGACCAGACTTACCTGCTTGTCTCCAAGCCTGACTGCATGTAAATTCACAAGCACAGGGTACTGCACTATCAAATTCATTCCCTATGAGGACATCTGCAGGTATAACCTCAAACATAACTACTTGCTGGCTTCCTTTTCCACCCTCCCAGTCAAGGTGAACCTTAGCCAAAGGTTGGAATGGGATCCCTCCTAAAGCCCTGACTGGAGTAGACTGCCCAGGCAAGTAGTGCTCCTCTGTAACCATTGCAGGCTTTACAATGGTGATATCAGAGACTGTCTCTCTTTTGGCAATGGCCTCTTTGCCATTCACTACAATAGGATATAACCTCTGGTGGTAGTTTGGTACCCTTGTTGTCCCAAGACAACCTACTATTGGCATGTTGTCTTTCCCACTTACTGGCTCCCTCAGCTTTTGTTCCCCACCTTGCCTCCGTGGACACCAATATGCCACATGGTCCCACTGGTTGCATTCAAAACATTTAATCCTAGCTCCTGGATGTCTACCTGAACTAGTGGCTTCCTCTGCTACTGGCAGATTCTGTTGGGGCAGTCTGTACTACCCACCCTGGGTTCCTTTAGACACATGAGCATTACTGGGGTTCCCTTTCCTGTGCAGGGCTGCCCTGCTTGCCATGTATAGGTCTCCCTTCTTCCCCAACTCATCTGAAGTAGCACATTGTCTATCAGCTAACCAGATCCTCATGTCCTCAGGCAAAGTGCTAAGGGCTTGTTCCCTCACCAAAAGGTCTGCCATCCCTTCAAAGGTGGTGACCTAACATCCACTCACCCACCTATGGAAATAAGTGCTAAGTTCAGCAACATATTCACACACACTTTCATCTGCTTTGCATCTATGCTGATGAAACTTTTTCCTATACGTTTCAGGTGTTAGCTTAAACAATTCTAACAAATGCTTTTTAACAGCAGTATAATCAAAACATGCAACATCAGACATTTTTGACAGAACAGTTACAGCTTTTCCATGGAGTAAGGGGGGTCAGGAACCGTACCCAGAGCCTTTGGTCAACCCCATACTGTTTGCATACCCTCTCAAACATATGAATGAAACTATGAAAATTATCCCCCCTCTTTAAACTGCGGAAGAAATTTACTGACCTGCTGTGCTTCTGGGGTCCAGTTACTCCCTTCACCATTACCTCCATGACTCTGGCAAAGAGTCACCATCTCTTTCTCATGCTGCCTCTGCCTCTCCTTTTCCTTAGCTTCCAGGCGTAGCAGTTTCTCATTCTCCTCAGTCTATCAGTTGCTTCTATTTCCACATGCCTGACCTCCAACTCATGTCTCTTTAGCTCCAGATGGATTTTTAAGTCCTCTGTAGAAAGGTTGAGCTGTCCATTCTCCAAAGTTATTATATCTCCACTGAGAGTCTGATTGTCCTCCTGGTTGCTGTTTTGTGATGCAGCTGTAACCAAGACTGCAATCAGGTCTGCCTTAGTCAGGTTTCCATGCACCAGTCCCCTGGCCCGGCACATCTCAGCCAGCTGGTTCCTTGTCAGCTTTCCATACTCCTCTGCTGATATGCTGCCTGCTCATCATGACTAACTAAGCTAACAAAAGAAATAAAGCAATTGTGATCTGAACTCTGAGTAGTCACTGCATGGCTATTTTAGAGTACAAAACACATTCAAAGCTCATTGTACACAATCTACAGGAATTCACTCTACTCACATCACTACAAGCTAATTAGTATTTGCGACCAATTAATATGTGATGTGGATATCCCACCACTGCCAAACAATTAATATGTGCCGCCTGTGCCCTGGCCCAGCAATCAAGGCGCCTCAATCCTCACCACTAACACCAGTGAGGGGCATCTCATATAGGAGGAAAGGATAACAAATACACACAGTAAAGTAAAATTTCCCTTAACAGCACACAGAGATCACAGTCAGTCCAAGGCTGATAGCTCCCTTGCACTCCAGGTCCCCAATAAGACTCCCCACTGGCACAGCTATAGGGTCTGAATCTCAGCCAGCTGAGCAAGCTAAAATCTCCAGCACCCTCTCTGTCCAACCAGTGCTTCTTGTCCCTACCCAAGTAGCTGACACACACTTTGAGATAAGAGTTTATACAATCACACAGACACTTCTGAGGAAGACTGGCACAGGTTCTCCAGCTGTGCTCCTTTTACCCAGACTATATGGTAGAAATCACTGCCACCACCCAGCTAATATTTGTCAGCTACTCAAAGGCCCTTAAAAGGGTGTCCAATTATTACTGTGCAATATTATTTCCAATTGGTAGTATAACTAAACAGTCAAGGCTTATTAGAGTGACCTGGTACAGTAATCACTATAAATATATCTCTACATAAAACAGCCAAGTTGAAAGGATTTAAAATATTTAATAATAAATAATAAAAACACAAGACAATACTTCTTACTACACAGTGCTAGTCAAGAGTTCAGAGATCACAGAGAAATACTTAAAATGATTCAGTAGTACAGCTCTGACATCACAGAAAAACACTTAGCTAGAAACTAGAACGATTAGACTATTTCTAAGAGAAAACATAAGTCTAAGATAACTTACATATAGAAACAGGTAGAGTGCTGATGAGTTGGATGGTCAAGACAAAAATGCTTAAAGCTCTCTGATTCTCTCTGATTTTAAAATCACATTCCTGGTTCCCATTACATCACTCTTCACACTTCCCTGGGTTTCCAGGCTAACATAAACTACATTTACATTCTTAAAATCTCCTTGTGTTATCTTGCAGCTGGTCAGGAAGCAGAGCAATAAAAATACATTTGCGTGTTTAAATCTAGCAATTTAACTCTTGGTTAAAACAACAGAAAGAATTGTCTTCATCTAGACAGTCTGGAGCCTACTTTAGATCAAAGGGTCACAACATGCTTTACTTGGTCAGCGTTCTGCCAGCAGAGTGTACTACTGTTACATTTTTTTGCAGTTCCACATCTAACAGCAGTTTTTCCATTTAAGACAACAAGCCTGTGGTTCACATTAATATTTACAGATGACAGAATTATCTATAAAATTCTATCTGGCTAGACTGGCAGCCTTCACACCATTACATCAGTTTTTCTTGCCACCATCCACTTCCAAGAAGACCTGAAGAAGGCCAACCTGGGTAAGGCCATAAGAAAGATGAAGAAGAAAAATGGGGAAAGGTGGGAGGGAAACAGGACTGCAACAGTGAATACACTGGAACATCTACATTTATGGTAATTGTATACAACTGTACTATCTTCTTTATGTTTCACTGTTGCAGTCATCACTTGTGGGAAAATTCCCAAAGCTGAAAGGTAGGGTGGTAGGAATGCAGTGAATGAATTGGAGAATAGGCTTTTACTGCTTTAAACTGAAGCTACAATGCCCTGCAGGACTGCTGAAGCAAAGCCTGCCCTGGATTTGGAGAATGTAGCCAGCTGGTAGTGTTTTGTGAAGGTGTGGACAGATGTCCAGGTGGCAGCTTCTAAAATGTTCCTGGTAGGGATACCTCTGAGGAAGGCAGTGGAAGTTGATGTTGCCCTGGTAGAATGGGTTGTAACTGATTTGGGAGGTACCTTTCCAAGAAAAAAGTAGCAGAAATGGATGTAGTGTGATATCCATTTGGAAATGGTTTGTTTGGATATAGATTTTCTCTCTGCCCCAGGGGTGAAACTGACCAGCAATTGGTCAGTCTTTCTGATAGACTTGGTTCTGTCTAAGTAGTATCTAAGCTGCCTGTGGACATCTGAAGTATGGATAATTATTTCCCCCCCCTATTTTGTGGGTATAGAAAGAAGGTAGGGAGATGGATGGCCTGATTAAGAGCCACATCAGATGTCACCTTAGGCATAAAGGAGGGGTTTGTCCTAAGGGATACCCTGTCTGGATGAAAAATAATGAAAGGTTCAATGGCCATGACAGCCTGTAGTTCTGATGCTTTTCTGGCAGAGGTTATGGCCAGCAGGAAGGCAATCTTCCAAGAGAGGTGCTTTACTTCTGCTGAGGCAGCTGGTTCAAAAGGGGGTAAAGGTCAATTTTTCGAGGACAAAGTTCAAATCCCATGCTGGGGTGGATGGACTCCTAGGAGGTCTAATGTGTGATACCCCTCTAAGAAATTGTTTTAACAGGGGATGGGAGAATAGAGGTTGCTCTGTTGAAGAATGAGCAGTGATAGCTGAGGCATGGATTTTGATAGAGAAGTAAGACAATCCCTTTTGCACAAGCTCCATTAGGTAGTCCAGAACCAAGGTGAGAGGGGCATGGGCACTATTTTCACCCTTATTTTGGCAGCATGAAGTGAATCTTTTACATTTAGCAGAATACAATTTTCTGCTACTGGGCCTTCTGGCTTCTTTAATGATATCCAAGACCTGTTTGCTCAGTAATGGCCTGTTATCCACCTCTGGGGTATAAGCCATGTGGATAGGCTGTGTATGTAAAGATTTGGGTGCAGCACTGATGCTTTTTATTGGGTTAGCAGCTTTTCTGTGAGATGCAGGCTGATAGGTAATTCCTTGGGTAGGCTGAGAAGTAAGGGGTACCAGTGCTGTCTGGCCCAGTTTGGGGCAATAAGGATAGCCCTTGGCCCTTCCTCCCTTATCTTTAGAAGTACACTGGGAATCAGAGGTAAGGGAGGGTAAGCGTACAGAAATAGGTTGCCCCCGTGAAAGGAGACTGCATCCACCTTCCATGCTCGTGGATGGAATTCCCTGGAGCAGAACCTGTGTCGCTGCCTGTTTTGAATTGTAACAAAGAGGTCTACCTCTGGTAATCCCCAGAGGTGTATGATGTAGTAGAGGTGCTCCTGTATAGCTGCCACTCGTGTGGGTTCAGGACACTTCTGCTGAGGTGGTCTGCCAGGGTTTTATGCTCTCCTGGAATGTACTGAGCTATCAGATGCAGACCCATCATTGAGGCTGTCTGCCAGATAGCCATAGCTAGATGAAACAATAGGAGTGTGTTCCCCCCTGTTTGTGGATATACCACATGACTGTAGTATTGTCAGTCTTGATCAGGAGAACTCCTGGTCTAAGGTGGCTCCTGAATGCTATTGTAGCTCTGTGTACCACCATCAATGCCTTCATGTTGATGTGGAGGTTAAAGTCTCCCTGATCTCAGGTGCCCTAGGTGCACATGCCCCCTAGATGAGCACCCCAGGCTGTGTCTGAGGCATCAGTGGTGGTGGTCTGGCCTTGGGAAATGGTGGTGAATGGTAGCCCCCTGTTCCAGCTACAAGCTTCTGCCCACCATAGAAATCCCTTCCTTAAGCAGGGGATTAGAGGCAGCTGGTGTTCCAGTGACTGTGAATGTTGGCTTCATAGGTTCTTGAGATACCATTGTAGTTTTCTCATGTGGAGCTTGGCTAAAGGTACCAAAAGGATGCAGAAAGCCATGTACCCAAGCACTTGCATCAACTTCCTTGCTGTGAGATGTGTCTTGCAAGCTAGCTGAGAAAAGTAGATTGGGGAAAGCTCTGCTTCTCTGCAGAGATGAATGCTCTTTGGGCAGATGTGTCCAGGAGGGCTCCTAGGAAGGTTATCTGTCTTCTGGGTTGGAAATGGGATTTTTTTATGCTGATGGTGAATCCCAGAGAGGTTAGGAGAGTTTGGACAAAGGAAAGGTCTTGCAGGAGTTTTTCCTTGGTGTCTGCCTGAATGAGGCAGTCATCCAGATAGGGGTAAATCTGGATGTTTTGCTTTCTGCAAAAGGCAATGACCAGAGCAAGGCACTTGGTGAAGACTCTGGGAGCAGTGGATAAGCCAAAGGGCAGTGCAAAGAATTGAAAGTGCTCTGAGCCTGCAATGAAATGTAGGAAACTCCTGCAGGATTCCCTGATGGGTATACGTAGGTAGGCGTCTGAGATCTAGGGTTACTAGCCAGGTCTCTGGAGCCAACATAGGTAATATGTTTTAAATGGTCAGCATTTTGAATCATGGCACTAGAATGGACAGCTGTAATGTGGATAGGTCTAGAATAGGGCACCAGGTGCCCTCTTTTCTGGGTACCAGGAACTGTCTTGAGTAGAAACCTTTTCCTGCTTGTTCCTCTGGCAGTGGTTCCACTGATCCCTCAGCACAGAGTTTTTGAATTTGGCGGATGGCCTCTGCTCTTTGGTTTGCAGGTAAGACTGGAAATCCTGAAACTCTTGGGCTATTTTTGAAAGTGAATCTGTACAGCTTTGAAATGATGTTTAGTACCCAGTGATCTGTTGTACTTGTTTGCCACTTGTCTAAGAATAGGGACAGCCTTTCTCCTAATTTGGTGGGGGTGGTGGAGGGGCAGAGGGTAGAAGGGGAGTCATTGTAGGTCCTTGGAGTAAGGAGTGGATTTAGAACTCCCTTGCCTAGGTGTGGTAGAGGGCCACTGCTTGGGCTTTGCTGCTGCTGCTGTCTGGAGGGCCTATCTCTGTGCCCTCTCCTGGCACAGCTTTGGGTTGGGCAGGAAAAGACCAGAGTTTTGTTAGAAAGCACTTGCTGAATCTGGTAGGCTGCACTTGCAGGAAGTCTTTGATTGTCTGCATAGACTTAGCCTTGTCTTCCATTTTTTTAGTGATTTCTTCTGCTTTTAGGCCGAACAGTAGATCCCTATCCAAGGGGGCATCCAAAGGTTTAGATTTGACCTGGTCAGGGAAAGGCTGCTCTTCTCGGCCATGCATGCCTTCTGATGACTGATCCAGAAACTGCAGCTCTGCTAGAGGCTTCTAGAGCATCAAATCCACAGTGCAGGGAATGCTTTTCCACTTGAGAGCTGGAGTGGATCAAATCTCCTAGTTCTCTGGTAGTATTACTCTCTGGTAAGGTGTACATTTTTTGCTTTATTAATTCCAGCATGTTTTGTTGAAATTTGAGCATGTGAAATTGGCAATTGAGGGCTCTAATGGCTAAAGTAGCCAAAGTGTAGACCTTTTTGCCCCATCGGTCCAAGGGTCTTCTTTCCTTGTCAGAGGATATAGGTTTTTTGGAGGAGCTGGTCCTAGCCCCTTTGGGTCCCTGGGTAATGACTTCTGGGTCAGCTAAAGGGTTCTTAAACAGATATCTGTGGGAGGCTGGTACCCCTGTAGTATCTGTCACGTTTCCTGGATGCAGGAGGTAGGGCATCAGGGGTGATGCCAGACTCCAGGAAGGAGTCTGCCAACACATCTAGGATGGGTGGAATGGCTAAGGGCTTGTGTTGAGGCAAGTCCAGGAACTCCCTGAGCCTCTATTTGATTGGGGGTAGTCCTGGGCCTCCCAATGAAAATGCTCCCTGAGTGAATTTAAGGTTTCCCCAAAAAAGAGATCCTCGGGAGGGGGAGCTGAAGGAATAGATTCCTCAGCATCTGAATCCTCAAAGGCTGTCAGGGGCTGTTGTTCAGTATCTGAGTCTAGAAATTCAGCATCCTCTGTGACTCTGAAAGCACTTCAGGTGAATGATCTTTTTTTTCTTTTGGCTGGGGTAGCTGGAGTAGGCTGGTTACCCCTGATGAGGGTAATTAAATCTTCAACCATTCTGAGTAACTGCTGAGACTGGGCAGGTTGGGTGGGATGAAACTGTTGACTGGGCACGGAGGAAGGGGCACTTCTAGGAGTGGCCTTGCTCTTAGGCCTCAGAGATTCGATGGGTCTAGTGGTTTTTGCTGGTGGCATGGCTGGCAGTCTAGACCTGGCATCAGTCATCCAAAAGGCCTAATCGGAAGCCGGTACCTGAAAAGTGACTCTGGACTCAAACAAGGTGCTGGCAACTGTCAAAATGGTCTAAGGAGCCTGATCAGGTGGCGTACTAGACTCCAGAATGGTATCGGTAGATGCTTGCGATGGCTCTACAGCTGTTGTCAGGGGCTGCGAATGTGCCTCACTGAGTTCCGCTGAACTAGTGGAAGGTAGGATGGGTGACTTCTGATTTATGTCATCTGTGGGCCTAACCTTCTGAGGGCTGTTTCTCTCATCTTCTCTTTTTGGGAATTTTGGCAGTCGATTGACCGACGGATGCCATTTCACGAGTAACTAACCTCCTTGAAATGCCTAGTTACAAAATCATCTCTCCTATGGATGGTCCTAACATTGCATAAGGCACAGAACCGACAACCAGGGACATCGTGGCCTGGGCCCAGGCAAGTTACACAATTATGATCGGTGTGGTATTTGTTTTCCACAACGGAAACAGTGATTTACTTTATAGGACATTGGTTAAGTGCAAGAAAAAGGATCCCAACAGGGCACTTGGCTTTAGTAGAATTCTCCCTCACTCTGGGAACAGGTGACTGATGCACTTGCAAACTGCTTCTGCTTCGGGCTCCATGGCAAGAAAGACTGATGTAATGGCATTGTCTGCCTCTCTTTACAGCAGTGATGAACTGATGTCAGTCTCAGGCAACCTGCAGATGACACAGGATGGAAATCCTTTATTCTGGTATTTGGGCCAGCCGAGCGCTACCCAGCAGGGATAACCCACAAGTGATGACTGCAACAGTGAAACATGAAGAACATCAATCGAATCCCATTTTTTTCCTCTGAAGCAATAATGATGTAAAATCTTGGATAAGTTGACTGAGTACATGGTGAAATTATTTTTTTATTATTATTTTACATTTGTTTACTGGGAGTGTCTGACTGAGCCAAAAAAAGGCCCGTTTTCAGTGAAGGCCCAGGGGGGAAAGCCCCAAGTTACTTATAATAAGCAATGTAAACAAACTGTTTTAAAAAAAAAACGGTTACATGATAAACAGCGATACACTTTCTACAAGTTTTATATAAAAAATAGTGAAAACAGAATTAAAAGGCAAGGTTGCATAGTAAAACAGTAAGGAAAACTCATGTATAGAGCGTTGCAGCTGCTGAGTTTGGTCAACAGATTTGGAAGAAGAAATTAACAAGTCCCAGAAGAAAATAAGGTTTGGAGTTTGTGAAGAAAAAAAATGTCAGACTTTCTTTTTCTTCTAAAAAATGTTGGTATTACCAGTATTCCTCTTGCCCTTCTTTCCGGCTCTGGTCTTCAAGCTGTGTGATGGGCCCTCCCCATCTTCATGTCTTCCTTTCATTCCTAACCATTACTCTAGTGGCTTTAAAATCACTCCTTTTTAATCTTGCCACTCATATTTTTCTGCTACTCCCAGCAGCTTCAAGTTCTTCCTTCTTAACCTGTCCTTGTCTTTGTCAGTTGCCTTCATCTCTACACAATCCATTGGTGCCTCCTCTGCATCTGCTCTGGCCTTGAGTTCATTTTCCTTGATCAGGCTTTGCAAAACTGTGGCATGTTCACTAAGCCCTTGTTGCATTTAATCCATTCTCTCCTAATGTGTTCTTATGTTTTCTTCCAGGGTTTGCTTCCTTTCCTATCACAAGGTCTTCTGGGTCACTCTCCATCTCTGCTTTCATATATTCTCCTTCCCATTCCTTGTCTATTTGGAAGCTTTTCAACAGCTTTTGTTAACAAACTACTTTTTAACTGGGATCCGTGACTAGCTTTTCTTATACTTTATTTTCTTTATTTTAACACTTTGTGGAGCTGACAGATGTGCTTCCTAACCAGACCAGAAGTCAGCATTAAAGTGAATTATAAACACACATCAAGGACATTCACATATTACATCAGGTAGCTGTGTACAGGCCTTAAACAATAGGCATTTAAACTTTATATAACATCTGGTGAATTTGTACAAGTCTTATGGAATGTTCATATAGACATTATCTAGTATGTATGTACAAGTATTAAATTATTAAATATATAGGCATTCAAATTAGACACCAAGTGTCACCCCGTTCATAGTACAAAGTATCAAAAGTAGAGTGAAGACAGTATATTTCAAAAGTTTGTATAAGTGCATCAAACATCATGGTATCCATAGATTGTTATTAATTATTAGTATAGAACATTGTTATTTAGCGTATCCAACATCATGGTGTATTGTGAATAATGTATATAGACAGAGTTTTGTTACTTATTTAGTGGGGATATCTAGACAGACAGCCAGTGGAGGAGAGTTGATAGATCTGGTGTTATTGGAGAAATTGTTTTAGCTCAGATATTAAGGTAGTTAGATTGTTGAGTCTGATTGTAGTAGGAATAGATTTCCAGGTTTTTGAGATAATAGTCAAGTATAAGGCATCACCAGATGAGTTACTGGCTGTTGCATGTGAGAAGATGGTGATCTTTACAGCAAAGGGGCCTATTAGCCTTGGACAACTATCAGAATTCTGTATTAAGTTATGAACAGTAGTACTATTTAAGTTTCAGCCACATGAGGTTTTTAAGGACTGTTCAGTGGTGAGAAATATTGTGTTGGCTACCGGTGGATTTTATTATTTTGTTACATCAGTGCTCAAGTTTCAAGTTGATTGAAATGTGGAGGTTAGTGAATAACTGGGAGGCATATAAAATGGTAGGAAGGAGGAATTTAGAGGCAATAGTTTTCCTGCTATGGTCACCAAATAACTGTCTAGATTTATATAACATTCCTAGTCCAGATTAGGTATGTTCAATTTCAAGAAATCATGTATGATCATACCTCTGTAACTCTAAAGGTGGAAAATGAATCTTGTGTGAGTTGTTGAAAAGTGGACAGGTTGTGAATGGAAAAGATAAGGGTAGAATTAGTGCATTAGATCAGGGTACCATGTTTACTTGCAGTATTCAAATCATTTATGAACAAGTTGAACAAGAGGGGGGTCTGTACCCCAAAGGTGACTACAAGAAAAGATAAGTAGCTTAAGTTCCATGTTACTGACTGGTGCCTTACTTTTTTTTTTGGGGGGGGGGGTTCCTGCATCTTACATCATTTCCACCCAGTGCCCTATGTCTATGTCAGGTCTGCCAGATACTCTTCAGCCTTCCAGATTTCCAATATTAGCTGGGGCTGGTCACAGAATTTAAGGACTCCCTGGGGGTCTCAGCCATCACTATTCTGCTGGTAGGTTTCTGTTAAGCCCTACCTATCACCCCACTCTCCTGGTGACTAATGATAGTGTTCATAGGTGGGCATGCAATGAGGGATGTTGCAACAAATCCCGTGTGTACACAGTATCTCAGCCATATCTGTGCAACCCACAAGGACTACACCTCTCAATGGACAACATCCCCAGCCTCTACCAGGGATCATCACTAGAGAAGCTCTAGTCACCCCTGGGATGGTAATGCCCATCCCTCTGACAGTTATCCAAGCTGCTAACTGAAACTGGGTCACATGTGCTTTATTCAGGGCTTTATCCTTCTAGGCCACTAAAATGGCAGATAGGTGGGTTAGGTGCTGGGCTTGTTAAATTTACTGGGAGAATTCATGAGTTGGGTGAAACTGAAGAGATTTATATTAGGTTTTGGGGAGTTGGGGCTAGCACCTGCCAAACAGTATTTAGATCACCTAAGATTATATTTCATGAAGAATGGTGGACAGAGGATGTACTCTCTACTTGAGAATACTTTCATTGATTGAATGAGAGAGACAGTCAGTGATGTATGTGAATTTCATATCTGACAACAACATTGTGTTGAGATAATGAGATGTGGTTTTAAGATATTGGGTTTCTAAGGTATGACAGTCACGTTCCTAATGATGTGGGTTTATGTATATTTAATATTAATAACTGCCACAGGCATTGCTACCTACTCATTCATTCTCATTTTATGGGGACAGAGCATGGCCACTGCATGGTCAAAGTACAGCAAACTGGCATCCAAGGCTGGGTATACAATGAGCCATCACAAAGGGTGTCAAGCTGCTTCTGCTGCATCAATAACCCTTGAAGGCCCTGTCCCTTTTGTAAAAAAATGTTTCCATGTGATTTTCAATCTCCATACTGAACTGCAATACAAGATGTGCAACACAGGCATGTGCCCAACCAGTTCCCCATGAGAGAGGTAAGCAGGCAGTGCATCATCACTTTTCTCACTTTCCCTATCAGCTCCCCTAGAAAGCAGCTTCTATTCTAACCCAGGATACCTACGTCACAGTCAGGGCTCGACTCTTCTGTGCCACAGAGTTGGGAACAATAATATTTCATGTTCGAGAGACGTGCTTTTCATTCTGAAGAGGCAATGAGTAATGTCTTCTTTTCTCTGCATTTAGTACTAAAGTCATCACCAGCACAAGAATCATGTGTGAAACCTTGCTGCTGGGTGCTCTTCTATAGCAGAAAAGTATGCTGTCACAATGCATAAAAAGTTATATGTAATGGATTTAGGTAATCAATACACAGAATTATAACGTTCAAACAATACTGTAAACAAATCACATATAACAACAGGACAAAGAAAAATTATAACAAAAACTTTTATTTCACCAAAAATTTTAACAAAGCAAATAAATGACTTCAATATGCCTATGCATGTCTATAACCGGAAAGGAAAAAAATAGCATTGGCACTGTCAAACTATCACTTGGCCCTATAAAAATAAAAAGAAAAAAAAAGAAAATGAAATCTGTATTTACTGTAGGAAAATTATTTTAAACAATAATTTAAGCTTGAAAATATATCAATTTATATTTCAGTGATTTAAAGAATCTGAGCACAACTCAACAGTGTATAAAATTAAGCTTTTACCCTTTACAACAGCAAGTTGAATGTACAGAAATTTACTTTTTTTTTACATTAGCAGCTCCCATGTGACACGAAGAAATTGTAATGGCACAAATATATACATACTATAATAAACTGACTAAAATATTTCAAAGTGTGGTAATCATAGCATATTTTGGCATATCTAATATACAAATATAAAAAGTATGGCAGTTCAACAATTTTGTCAGAAAACTACCTGACTCATTCTCATACACAGTGTAATTTGGAGTTCTACAACTTAAACAAGCAAAGAAAAAAAAAACTACCATTAAAAGTGTTTAAAACTTTGGTACTCTAGTGTACATTGACATACAATTCATTTAAAATGGGAGGAAGTTTCTAGTACATATCAATTTCCTTCAATACAGAATATTTACATGTATCATTTTATTACACTTTGAAGGAAATATACAGAAAGACACACACACACACACACACACACACACACACACACACACACACACACACACATGTCCCTACCTGTAATACAAAGCACAATTAGAAGTAACCATCACATGAACTCTGAAAAAAGAAGTCTGCTACACTTTGCAAAATCAATGCAAGTCATTATCTGAATACAGCTGACTGCATCTGGTTAATAGATCATTCAGAGAATGATCACCATATAGCAAACTATATTCTAGTCATTAAATGGATACAGCAACTTATCTTCTTATATGGCCACACAGACTTTTTCCACACCTGCTGAAAAAAGGTTACTTCATGTTTTAATTCGAAAGGCTATGCCTTCTACAAGGGAAACCTCCTTTTTTAAAATGCACTACTGAAAATTAAGTACCCAACACCGCACCTCTCTTAATCATGTACTCTGTACCCAGGTAAAAACATGAACTGTCTAAGTTTTCTAAGGGTTTGAACAAAACACACACATGCACAGACGCACACACACAAAATTATATGCTGACAAGAGAGAAAGAAAATTACCTACTTATAGTACCTTTACATATCAACAAAATAAGGTTGGACAGAATTGAAAAAAATAGTGTACTTGCCAAGTTCCTGATTATCACTGTTACAACCTCATATAGCTGTATTTTGGACAAGATCATGTAGGACCCAAAAGAGCTCTTCTGTCCTTTAAGTAAGTCAGTTACTAGGGTCATATGCTTCCAGCACACACTTTTAATGCTGCACATCAGCCAGCAACCATTGTTAACTTACCAGCAAATCACAATCCAGAAAATAAAAAGGCAGGGAGCAAATAAAGGACTAACATTTATCTACAGCCAAAGGGCAGTTATCCGAAAGGCAGTATAATACAGGCAAATAAATAGAAAATGTCTGGTCATACAACACAACACAAGGACAGGCTTAGCACTGCCCAGACTTAGTTAACAGCAGAATGCATAAGAGTAGCATCATAGGTAAATATTAGGATACTAACTGCCCTGAAGGGCCATTTTAAGCCTAGCCAATAACCCATGGTCAGAATCAGACCCTGTACCTTGTCTCTCTCAGGTAAGCACCTTAACCATTATGCCAACTCCCCATCTCAGCTTAAACTAGTCCAGTAAAGAGCAAATAGCTAGGAACTCAATGGAAATTAAATAGCTCAGCAATGCCTGACTAAGCTGTAAATCTGGATTTCCTAAACTATAACAACAATTTTGCGCAAAATGGGATGGCTACACCAAGAGTACATCACAGAAGAACTCAAATTATATGCAAGTACTCATCAATGAGCACAGCTGCAACTAGTGTGGTAAGAAGGGGGCAGCTGCCCTCTGCAAAACCTGTTACGGGGTATGATCATCAGGTGCCAGTGGGGTGCAATTACAGTACCAGAATTCATTTATGAAACTGCAAGGATATCAGGATTGTGGTTCAAGTTCAGTATGTGCTAGTAACTGTACTAAGATGATTATTACAGTCACAGAGAAGTGCAAAATACTTTTTTTTGGTCCTCAACTTTGAGATGAAAGGACATCAGTTGGTGGATCATTCCTAGGTGCCAGATGACCTAGGCTAGATAGGTCTCTGTCAACAAGTCTTTGAAAGACACTGGAGTTGTACAACCAGTGGTGTCACCTTCCTATTGTGATTCAGCAACTTGTGTATAATATATATGTAATATATGCACATGCAAGAGCCTTCTTTTGTCAGGAAGGGTTATTCAAAGTCCATTACACTACATTTACACCAAGGTTTGGTGACCTTGAATGAAGTTATATTAGAGTGTTCCCTGCATGGGACTGCACTGAAGCTCCTCACAACAAAATTTTGCTGGAACAGCTAGGTATGATGACATGATTCAAATAATCACCCCTCCAATTACACTACTATACCCAACAGCCATACTCTTCACCTGCAAATGCTGGCATTCTGTGTGTGTATATATATATATATATATATATATATATATATATATATATATATATAATTTGAGGGGTATGCTCACCACTGCAGTTCCAAGTTCTTTCTCCTAGTTAAACATCATAGAATACAATGCCCCTTTTGGGATGTATCTTACCCGACACCTGCAGCAATTAGAAAGACCCCAAAAGTATCTCACCAAGAGGATCAAGGGTCTCAAACAGATGCCATATGCTGCTCGGTTAAAAAAACTCCAGCTCTACTCAGTTGCATGCCGCCTACTTCGAGGCGATCTATGCCTGACATACAAAGCTATGTCAAATCCAGAATTAATGGACATGCTCCACCTCAGTAAATCTAAATCCCTTAGAGCCACATGCTCGAGGGACTTGAACCTCAACACAGAAATAAATAAAACTTGCTGGAGGGACAGGTTCATAACCCAGAGGCTCCCTTCGCTCTGGAATAGAATTCCAGTTCATGTGAGGCAGAGCACCTCACTGAATCTCTTCAAAAAAAATCTCGATAGGTGGATGGGGGATTGTAGGTTTGTCCCAGGGATTACTCCCGTGTCACTATTAGACAGAGGCACAGTAAACTAAACCTTAAAAAGGGCACAGTATACTCAAATCAAGGGGTGGCGTAAGCCATACAGAATCGGGCTAGGCTTATAATTGCCCCAGGGCAGATAGCCTAGTATGAACCTATGAACCTATAAACCATGCACTGCCTATAAAGGAACTACAGTTTCAGTAAGAATCTCTATAACAGCAAAAACATCCCTTGCTAAATTCCATTTTTACCATGGACATTACAAAGTCCCAGAGGCAAAGCTGTGCTCACTGTGGAAAAGAGGTTGACTATTAAAAGGACATACTTCAGAGTAGCTATAGCAACTAATTAAATGTTGGACACCATATTTTAAAATAACGTCTGGAAAAAAAAAAAGGTCCAGCCAAGAAGACAAAGTTCTAATCCAATGTGTCCCACCTGACCTGAAAAAAGAAAAGCGGAGACAACAAAATGCTCAAAATAGGAAGCTGTACAATGTAGATATGGTCGCTCTGCTATTGCAAAGGCATGCAGTGGAGGTGACCAGCAACCCCACTAGCTGAAGGTGCTTTCACATACCAGATATAAGCTACTGGAGCTCTGAACAGTACAGCACAAAAAAGTCACCCTCTCACAGAAGGTCCGTCGGTGTACAGGATCTTTTTACTAATCTGGAAAAAGTGACATATGCTCATTTGTTGTGAAGATTCTTAACCTTTATTAAATAAAAATGGATGTGCTGTTGTCCATCTGTGGTACTAAGAAAATGTTCACCTCATTCCTGCAACAAAGTGAGGCAAAAAAGGTTTACAAAACATCAGAGACCAGTCTTTAGAAAGAACAAAGGCTGATCCTTAGGAAGACAAAGTCTCCACATGACAGTATTAAACTCTGAAATTATTATGGCTGATGTAGTGGCAGCCAAAACAAGGCCTTCTAGAGAACTGGAGAGTTTCAGAAGTGTCAAGCTAAAAAGGAGGAAACAAAAGTTTCCCAATCATAAAACTTGGACACTAAGAAAATGCATAAATATTCTTAAAGGGGTATTTCAGGAGAAGGCCCCCTTCCAAGAATGGCTTCAAGAACTTGCACTTAATCTACATCACATTACAGAAGACTGACCAGATCAAGTGATGAACCTTTACAAAACGATAATTCAGGCCCTAATCAAATAAGTACATTAAGGAAGACAAACAGTAGTAGAATTAATCTAAGGATGAATAAAGACTATATTCCTCAGCTCAGAGAAAGAACATCCATAAGCACTTTCAAACTGTCATGAAAATCCCTGACATTCCTCCAGCAAGCATGAAGGGAGAAATTCATTTATCTCATGATAAGTATCTCAAGCCTTGCGGTTAAACTTAGCTCCATCAATGAGAATAGTGAGGACAGAGTGAGAGAGTGAGAGAGAGAGAGAGTGAACAAGAAGGAGCAGCAGTACCTGAAATTAGGCTCTTCTGATCAACCACTTATAACAACATGCATGAGGCTTTCTAATCTGAGTTTTACTAGGAAGCATAAAAGCACAGGAAAACAGACAACATATATATATTGTTTTAATATACATGTTAAATGCTTTAACTATTATCTGACTAGTACAAGATATTACACATCATGCTTTACTGAAGCCTCATTGACTAGAATTGTACACAATCCTATGTGAGGCTGCTAGTATGTAGTGTAACATCTTCTTGCATTGATGAAAAAAGGGGTGTGGCAGCTAGACAGCAGAGTGCGTTAAGACTTGATTTTAAAGTGATGGCGCACACTCAAAGTGCTCATTATTACCATAACACAAGAGGTTGCTGGCAACAAATATCACTGAAAAATCTTTTTAAGCATGATACTTTTTATATTTACTGAACATTGTATGCATCAGAAATGCTTCACCTTATATAAAAGCAGTATTGATAATATTTGAGCCCAAATCAACTCTTATTTCAGTCTTCTAATTCTTAAATGAAAATATTTAAGCCATTGTCTAAAACCACCGTTTCACAAGTTTCTAAACTTGAAACAGAATGTCTAAAAACTACAGGAGATGTGACACACTTTCAGGCATGAAAACCAGGTGAGGCAGGAGTCAGCTGCAGCTTAAAAACAAGAAAAGAAAATTACAAAGGTACACAAGAGATAGGTTATGAATGATCTCATAGGAGTACAATATTATTAAATAATGAACTGCCGTCAAGGAAGATGATATAAAAAAGCAGGAATATTCTGGAAGTTTAAAACAGCATAAGACAGCAAAATTACTTAAGTGCAACTAATAAAAATGAATTAAGTGGAATTTAGCCAGAGATCACACAAGCCAAAGATAAGATAGCTAGCAACTGGTTTGTGGAGTCCTGAGGGACCAATTACAGAAAAGCAACCTGTTTGTTAGCTATGTTACAGACTTACAGATATCACATATGGGAATTTAACCATTTATGCATAAGATCCAATGGGCTGTTTATTCCCTAATCTGCTTAATGCACATTTCACTTTGAACTAACTAGGGAGTTAAATCCCTGATGTCAAATGGAGCTTTTTCTGCAAGGTCAAATGAAATGTCCAATTGTTAGGAAACTCGAATTAAACACACTTTACATAAACAACAATGCATGTATGAACTACACAAATGAAAATCCAGTGCTTACATAGATAAAAACTTTACTTTTCCTAAACACACTAGAGTTACACAAGGTATTTGCTATGAATGTAGACACTTAAGACTATGTTCCTCTTCCAAGATCTTATTTCTAGGTATCTGCAACCTTTTTCTTCTCCGACATCCTAGGACTACCCACCAGCTTCCACAAAAATTTGTGTAAAACCAGATGGTCATTCCACCTTCACTCTAGTATCTGACAAACGTCCAGTGAAATACAGCAACAGGGAAAGCACAGTCATTCAACTTCCATGCAGCTTTACTTATTCAAGGCCACTAATCAAAAGGATATCTTAGAGCTAACCCAGCCACAGTATTCACATGCAGCCTCTAAGGAAGAAAGACAAGATATCTCCTGCTGTAAGAGCACCATCTGAAGGATGTACTGTTAAAATGAATGCCTCACATAACTACAATACCCTACTTCAGTATGCTGTTACAGGAACTTGGATACATGTGAGATTTGCAAGCAGCAAACACCCCAACCCCCCGGTGTATGGTCATAGCTCTCAATCTTCCATCTCCAAAATGTAGAACAAACAGGCAAAATGTGGAAAATTAGTTTATTAACAACTTCAAATAGGAAGCTCATGGCATTTTTACTGTTTGTTATACATATAAACATTTATTTTGCTGGATTAACATGTTTCAATAATTCTACAATGACCTTTGATTAAAAAAAATAAATGAATGTGTGGCAGACTCTTTCAATAAGGAAGTATGTGGAATGTGATTTTTAAGACCCAAAATGAGATCCTCGTAATGAGGTACACTTCAGAGGTATGTGTTTTGGTAAAACACTGAAGCAAGGACTTGGGCAACAACTGCATACATCACCACAGAATGAAACAAAGCTGTCTCTGTTTGCAATATTTGGTAAAAATATGGCCTACAGACAGCATGGCTGCTGTGGAAATATCAGCAAATATATTTCAGAAGAAACCTGTAGAAATACTGACCTTCTAACTTAAACTTCCCTCAGGCCTGAATGACAATGGTCTGTTACTGCTGACATGGCAGAAAAAAATACCATCTTCCAGCCAAATTCACATTCTTGGTTTGTCTGTTTGTGTGTGTATGTGGGGGCATCTTTCCTGAAGGAGAACAGGCCTAGCATCCTCTGGTTTTATGAGAATGAAAAATTGTAACAACAAAAAAAATAAATTTCTGGTCTTTGAGGACAGTAGGATTAATGCATCTTGGCAACTATATGCCAACTGATACTGAAACATTAGGCATGGTGGAACATGGTGAGTCTTAGCATGACCTAAGTACACCTGTTCCATAATCAATCAGTCTTGCATGATTGGCAATCAAACCAATACAGACAGACACAACCTCATAATAACTACTTTCAGTCACTTGAAAGACAACAGAGTGGGAGTTAGGAGTACTGAGGAGGATCCACAGAAGGGAATCCTCACTTTATTAATATCTTGAAGCCCTGAGTCAACATTACCAATTACTAGATTGATGGAAATCAAAGTATATTATCCTTTACTGGGCAAAAGGCCTATGGTCCCAGATGGCTTCATTATGTCTTCTTACAGTATGGCTAGGAGTGCTTGAAAATACAAGCTGTGGACAGCTTAAGACCTTTATCATCTCTTTCAGCTGTTTGCCAGTCTCTTGAACAAATAACCAGTGGCTTCTGCCAGCATATATCAATGGCGATCAATCTAAGGTCTTGGACAAACAGAATAGGGCACAAAAAAGCACAACTCTGAACAGGTAAGGTGGCACCTGTTGCCCTGTGCACTTCACTGAATGAGCAACAAGTGACCCTGGCCATAATCGGTTATTATGTTGTTGGAAGTGACTGCTCATAAGCCAGAAAGCTTGCAAGCTCTCATCACTGTCAGGTAACTGGTTGTAACTTTCAGGGACTTCATCTAAAAAATTTAAATAAAAATAAATTACAGGGCTGAGGTAGCTAAAATGACGTACATCCAATGAAGAGAGTGTGAACACCTACTTTTACAACAATCTATACCCTTGGTTTCCTTCATTACGAATGATGTGGACCTTAGCAGACTGAGGAAAAATGTTCCTTTTTAAGGTGCCTGCTGAAACAGTGGTTTAAGCAATCTATTTTGGGGGTGGCAGAGTCCTCAGCAGACTAAGCAAAAAGGCTAATTTTTAGGATACCTGCTGAGACAATGATGGTATTACAAATGAGAAACTTAAAATACGCTTATAAATACACATTAAAAACAAAAACATACTTCTAGCTCCAAGGCATAGAAGAATGAAGCCATAACTATAAACCAGATGACTGTCTGGCTTGCCCATCATCGGGTGAGAGAGAAAGTCCAACCCATTGCAATGTTTCACCTACAGAAGAGACAGGTGTACAATATGCAGCATACAGGTTAGGGTATGTTCTTGGCTCTGTCAAGCCAGATGCTACAGCCATCATGAAGCATGTGTGGGAATGCACAGTCTCCCAGAGAAAGACATAGCAGGCCCTTGTATACATGACTGCTGACAGGGAAGGGATTAGTGCTTTCACTAAGATGACCTTGATAGGTGCTTGAATGAATGTCTCCTATGATCACCTCTCATTCCCTGATGAATAAACAGCCAACAGATCACTTCAGTACACATTGTTAGCAGTGGGGAAATAGTAGAACACACTTGATTATACAATAACTTAAACAGCACATCAACTTCTTAAAATAATGAAATCCAGATAATTAATATACATCTTATTATACTTAAAGTGTTATGACTAGAAAAACTTTCTGTGAACACAGAAAAACTACAAAGGGGATGACAGATGGAGTAGTAAGAAGCTTGCCTAATGTGTGTATTATTGTTTAGGAAGTTAAGTATGGTATTAGGAAAACCTATTGTGCAATTTAATAAACACAACACAGCACAAGTCAAACTCAAATCAGAAACTTTACATAATACAGACGTTTAAAATCGGTGTGCTGGAAAGTGTTAATAATTTAAGAAAAGAATGGTAACATACTGCCAACGTTTCTACACAAGAACACAGCTAACTTAATATACTGTGAGAAGTAAAATGCAAAACAAAGGAACAAAAATCCTCCTTATATAACCAAACCTGATTACAACATACTGTACCAAATCATCAGGTATTCAAACAACTGCTACTCTTAAAACATCAAAATCCATTGGCTGTCACATTACCAGTGGCTGCTGAAAACAGCAGATGTGGTCCCATGGTGTGCTGGGTAAGTGGTGTGGAGTTGAAGACACCTAGCCACTACAAATATAAAAAAATGCACAGTTAGGGTAAGTGAAGATGGGACACCTTGAACAGGAGTGAATAACCGACACTTCACAAACCTCCAAGACATTTAAGAAAGAACAAACTGCTGCAATGACCAGAGAACTCCTACAAAAATGCTATGAAGACCTAAGAAGTAATAACAAAAGTTGGGGAATGGAGAGCACTGTATTACTTTAAGTGGACTGGAGAAGGCTGAACCTGTAACTTGGTCTACCAACACCAAAACAGCAGCCCAGGTGTCTCTTGAGATGGACTCCAGTGATTCCAAAAGAATAGCAATCTGGACTGGTGGTTGTTTCTATGTCTGGACAAGAAAAAAAAATCTCTTATCAAAACTACATTGGTCTTTTTCTCTCACTCTCCTTTAGGTCTACTGTATAACGAAGGGGACCCTGCCTGTGAAAAACATGTCCTTGCCACCATCTTTGCTTTTTAACTTCTCTACTGCTTTTTCCTGTCAAGAATCAAACTACTTTCTTAAATTGACAACAGTGACAGCACTCACTGTTGGGCAATGGTCCCAGACAAAGATTGCACACTATATATATGCTGACAGAAGGCACTGTCTGCTTTCCAAAGGGACCCACTGTTAAATGTAGAATCTATGGTGAAAGGAAACAGAACACAACAACAACCTTGAAGAGAGAGAGACACTAGGAACATTTTGACACAATATTTGAGGTCCAGAGTTTTAAAATGGCAGGAAAATATCTGGGAGAGAATAGTTATTGACTTCTACTCATGCTGGCTTGCAAATCAACAGGAGGTCTCACAATAAAAGGGAACAACAAAGTTGCAGAGTTGTATAATACCTGTGGAATCTAAGTCCTAGAAGTACACTTGTGCAGTGAAGCATCTTAAAATAAGATCCAGTTAGCTATAGATACTTTACCAATAACAGATTATTTATAAATAGTACATAAATAAATTCACCTGGATATGCAACACGAAAACCTGTGCTGTTCAATGTTGTACTTTACCAGCACAGTATGTGAAACATAATAATGCTGGCATATATCCATAGAAGATGTTAAAAGTGAGAAATTTAAAAAGACTTGTGCTCAGGTAATTGCCAGTGCTAAACACATCTTGTTATTACGCTGTACTGGGTATACTGCCTGTGATTAAAGTTCTTAGGCATCTAGGGCAAAGGGATAGAAAAAGTGAGGATATGCTCTATCTGAAAAGGCTGTTAAAATGCAGTAAGTAGAGAGGAGAGACAGAGCTTCCAAATAAGGTGGTAAAAAGATACTGAATTCAGAGTGAATAGCTGCTATGCTTCCATACTGACCCCATGAAAGGATTTCAAGAAGACTCAAAGAACATTTAATAATAAAGCTATCAGTGGGGCTCAAAGCAGGAAATGCCTGGATACATATGCCAGTAAGCCTGTTAGAGCAACATCTCGGGACCCCATTGCACTTTGTATTAGCTACAGAACAAAGTAAAATTGAAGTAACCAGATTTAGAACTGCTTCTTCCTCCATTATAATTGCTTTCTTTGACTATTATAGTGCGACATATGATGCTGTTACTTAATACATGACCACAGTGACCAAAGAGGGTACTGGTAAATGCATATTCCCAAGGGTCAGGCCAGGGAGCATCAGTGGACTTACAACATACGTCACACAGTTTGTTTTCATCTTATGTAAGCTGCAAGGGCTACCTCAGTAAGACTTCAGCATGTAAAGTTCTGCAAAAAAAGTACTGCACATCTTATTGCTGGTAATACTGTGACAAAGGACACCTTTATAATATGCAACACAGCACTGTTTAAGATACGAGAGGTGCCAGAAGTATATCCAACACTAAATTACAATGTAGAAGAGCATGCAAGCAGGGGCCTCACCACTAAGTATGTACAATGCATAGTACAGATGGATTAAAAATAACCTGTTTGGTACAAACAAAATAACTTACTTATTTTTATTTGTATTTGTTTTCCAGGGTAGAGCACTGATCTCCATGGACCTTCTTCAGACTCAGCTGAGGAGCAATAGGCAATATACGCAATATTGCCTACAGGCAATAGAGGGTGAGAGAATCAAACATTTCCCCTCAGATCCACAAACTTGTTAACACTTCAGTAAGGTACTGCCCTTGCTTTTAATGTATCTATGCATCTATTGCATCTGTGTATGATCTTGTGGAAAACCCTCTGTACTTTACTAATGAAGCTCTTATGATACCCACAAAGCAACTGTCAGATGACAGATGACGGCAGTCAAAGCTGACAGAATATGACAGTACTTGAAAATCAAAGCCAAAGCAACTGATCACAAATGCTCATAATGCTCAGAGCTACCAAGATAGGTCCAACAAACCTCATGTCTGCCAAACAAAACCACTGAATTTTTTTTTCCATTAATATTTTTTTAGATTTCAGTTGTATTACTAATAAAACTAAACTGGATCAATCATTTATCAAAGCAGTTCACCATGCAATTTAAATAATGAGTCATTATCACACAATGCAAGGCTATCAACTAACAGTAGTTGTACCTTGTCAAACTACTTCAAACCAAAAGAAACCACATACTTGGTGAACTGGATAGGGTACCTGCTTGTAGTTATCTGTCTTGCTTTGTTAACTTCTTATCCTGCTTTATGATTTTGAAAGTGGTAGACATAGTTTTTACATTTATGTCAATAACATCCTGCAGCCAGCCACAAAGATGCATGCACATCTATGTCACCCCTAATATCAACATACACTCTGTTCTGTACAGTGCAGACATCTGCTTCTTCCACGCAATAGACCAAGGCCATTGCCACCATAATAAAGAACAATGTCATTTAAAGTACAAGAAAAATATGATACAGTGATGAAAAATATAAACAGGTATAACATGTACCTACAGGCGTGAAATGCAATATTTTTGTCATAGCTCACATCACTGCTTTGGAGCCACAAAAGTAAGCTATTTCCAGACTTTACTAATGAGTGAATCAAAGAACATTAGGACTAAGATGGTCCAATAAGCACAGCTGTATTTTGTAGTACATTTTGTCAAAACCAAGTCTGTAAAGAGATAAAGATTGTAAAGTCTGAGCTGTGGTTAGTCTATCACAATAAATTTAAAAAATACACTAAAATGGGCAAATCAAACAAACAATAAAAATACAGTACTATCTGGAGTAGTATGTCTATTACAGTTTTCCAATACCAGTATCCACAGCTAGTCATGTTGTAGCAATAGTTTTAAACTGAGTTCATTCCTCAGGCCATTCTCTGATACCTGTGTTACCATTTTCAGGGTTGTCACAAAGCTGAGGTCTATCACATCAAACAACAGGCATAAGGCAGAGAAGAAATACTGGATACAGACATGCTTAACACTGTGTGCACACACCTAGAAACAAGTTGGTAAGATCATCAAATCACTGACATGTCTTGGGACATGGAAGGAAACTCCAGGAAAAACTTACTCTAACAACACAAAACATGTGGACTCCACAAAGAATGCATCCCCAGTCAGGACACTGACTGAGGAACGAAAAGGTGTGAGACAGCAATACTAACTTGAAGCCACCTGGAAGTGAGCCAACGCTACCATTTATACATGGTCATTCTCTCTCACAAACTCACCACACCACACTCATGTCTTAATGCATTCCTATGACCCTGACCTTTGGTGCCTGCAGAATTGTTTCCCCAGCACTCCCTTCAGGCTACATCTGAAGAAATGCCTCCTTACTCAGTGAACAATGGGATAACCTAAACAGTAAGAAATGGGGTAGAATCCTTAAAAATCTCTACAGCTTAAAGATGACATACAAAGTAAGAGAACAAGCCCAACACTCTTACAGTAATGCAAAAAAAGTTGGGTTTTTTTGTCACATTAATTTCAAAATTTAAACTGCCTGGAGAAGCTTAATGTGAAATGGAGCAATTCTGTATCGATATCTCACCTTCTTGTGACACTAAAAACATCACTGTATTTATTTCCATGATTTGAAATGAATATGATTTACATTATTTTATGTGCAAATAATTACTTTTTTGTAAAATAAAGTAGGCAGCAGATGTTCTGCAATTCTGCAAGTGTATGCCGCATAACTAAAATAATCGTATGACTATTCCCTTTTGCTACATTATCTGCAGTAGTGGTATCCAGGTTTTAGAAAAGAACATAATCATGACCACAACATACCTATCACACGCTTTCAGAAATCACAATTCACTTCCATATTTGTATCATACTTTTGGCAGGATGCACAGGTTATATTGACATTAAGACTGAAATTTTCATCAACAGTTCTGTTAATCTATCATAATGAATGAAGTAAAGGCAGAGGCTCTCATGTTTACTTTGCATGCCACTTTATGTCACTCAATCCAACCACCTGTGAACAGGACAAGGGAGGGGATAAATAAACCATACACTCTTCCCCCCACACCTAAACAAAATTAGATTTTCCATATTAGGTGCAGATAGTAATATTGCTGATGAACATGCGTTTTGCATTATTAAGCCTATTTCTGCGGAAAGAGTTTGTTTTTCACTGCAATACAAATCATCTGTAATCAATTCTGAATCACCATACAAATGCTAAAGACATCAGAAGTACAACCAAACTAAAAAAAAGTGATGGATAAGATACAGAGGGAAGATTGCATATTAGTTAACTTTTACAAACCAAGAGTGTATGTTCTTTACCTCAAGATAAAAGACCATTAATGTTGGAAGTCTGTCCTGAAAGAATAAATTATTTTAGGAAAGTCTTACTAATCCAATTCCTTTACAAATATACAAATACAGTCACACATAGCTTAAATAAACTATGTTCACATTACATGGACTGATGTTATCCAGATTTCTGACCTTTACATATCTTTTCTAACATGAAAAAAGAGTTAATTAAACATTGTAGATTCTCTGTCATGCATGGTCTGCATATTATATCACTGTCAATTAGGAGGCTAATACACATTTAGGTCCATACTCAAAATACTGTCTGAACCCTGTCTTTCAAGGATGGTAAAGCAACTTTCATAGCATGGCAACAGAAGCCAAACTAATCAGAATGCGAAGCACAGTCAGGGAAAAAAGAAAAAAAAAAACTGAACCCTATTTTAAGTAACAAAGAAGAGTGCTGATTTTCACAGACCATTCCTGAGCTGGACAGTTATGCTTTAGGTGTGCATAAAATGGGAAAACAAGAAAAATGGCAACAGTGATGTTTTAGGAAAATAATGCTCCCCGGCAACCCTCTAAACAGTGTAGGAAAAAAAACTACAATAGCATATGTGAAACAAACATGCTACAAAACAGTGCTACACATCTGTTAACAGACTAGTGAAAACAAATCTTTTGCACTAAATGAAGGCGTGGACTCCTCTTGTAATAAATTTATGGTGCAGTAAGAAATTACCCATTTTGGGTATCTGAAATAGTGTGTGTTCATAATGCATGAAAGAACATCAACTAATCAGGCATAAGATGTGTAAAAGAAAAAAGGACAGTTAAGACAGGAATTAACAAAATATCCTTAAGAAAAAGGCAATCAATAGAAAAGAAATCTATACATCCACACAAAGAACACATCCCCAGTGCTGCTGTGATAGTTTATATAAAAGTACTGTAGTGGTGACACCATGTGGCCACTGTAGTTATCTGATACGTCATCTTCTACTTGCCACTGCCTGTTCTTGAGTTGGGACATTTTTAATAAGAACTTTAAATTAGTTGCAAATATTAATGTGGTGTTCTACCCAATTAATAGTTAACAAAACATCAATCACAAAATTAAAATGGCCTTCAGTCCTATAATTTCTTTGAAAAAGTCCCAAAACTATAACTTTATAAAGATCATTACACTAAGCAGGCTACTCTTTTTTCATCTTTTTTTATAAATCTGTTTCTTTATAAAGCTAAAACTAAGCGCAGTAGTGTGAAAACTGCCAGCAGAGGATGTAATACTTTAATCAGCACACATTTCTACTATGAAGGCTTGTGTAATTCACCAGAAAAACTTCACCATAAATGCTTGGATGAGACCTCTTCACTAAATGTTACATGCACAATCACACCACTGAATAAATCTACAACTTTTTACAGCTAACTACTACCATAAATCAGCACACCAAAGTTTACTAAGCAGATCTGCTGTGAACATGAAGAAATCTGAGCAAAGGAAAGTACAAGATGGTAACAGACTAATGCGTAAATTTAAAAAAAGGGGGTATTAAACACACATGTAAACACATTCTTTGTATGCTGTAACTGCCTAAAAACTGGTTCACTTAAAATTCCAGTGAATAATTGTTCCACATTACAAACCAAACCACATTTGAAACAGTTAGGACCATTTTACAATATTGTCCCCCATTCCCTCTACATGTTTTCCTAGTATAGACAGACCTGTGTCTGAATTACCTAGGCCCATTACACAACTGCCTCCCACCTGCAGCAGCTATGCTTAACTATCCTATGTCTTTACTCTGATTTCTGCTATTTTACATTTCTGGTTTATACTGGGTCACAATAATCAATGTATATCTTTCGTATGTATTGAGGCAGCGCTGGGTGCAGTGTACTATGGATATGCTTTCATACCGGTTAGCTCAGGAGGGTTACAGCAACAAGCTGCAAACAATATAAATAGCCTGGTGACCATGGTTTTACTTTCATATCCTACACATGCTTAGTAGACAGCTTCAGAGACATCACCTAACTATACCAAACCAAATATGATACTCTGAAAATAGGGGAGAGTGTGCGTGGAGGATCCTATCAGACAGCAACTTATTTAAAAAAATAAGCATCATTTAAAGAGGTCACACATGACTGAAGCTGAAGTGTAAGACCTGCAAAAGCAAGGAGTGAAGTCCTTTACAAGTGACTATTTAAAAAAAAAAGAGTATTTTGTAAAGGAAATGGTGATACATTTGCTATGCCAATGCCTTGGAAGCAAAGGACATTATAAATGGGTAGAACTACAAAGGCATTAAACACTCATGTCTCTAAACGTATTCCGCCTACCTAAAAATAATACTTAACCATGAAAAACTATGTAAAGAAATCATATTACATTGCTTTAAATAGAAGGCAATAAAATATCATATCATTTTGAACACATTAGTAAATCACTACCTGAATATACAAATATACTGTCCCATGTGTACATAAGTTTGCATAAAGGCCCAGCATCGCTCAGCATTCTGGAATTTAATCAAAATTACAGAAACATTTTCCCGTATTCAGTCCTAACATACAGAGGACGTTTAATTATGTCATACACAACTAGGAATGCAACATGAACTCTGTGCACTATTTGCATATGCACGTGTGCAAAAAACATGTTAAGAATTATTCTGTTTTTATGTTTATTTTAATATTTTTTTAAACAAAGTCTTTTTATAGCTCCTTTGAGTTATCTGCTTATATGCCTGTGACAGACTGTCCATCTCCTCATCCAATCCTGTCCATAGCTTCTGTTTTGGCTTGCAAGATTCTATATACAAATCACAGACACAGAGCTAAACAATGCAGCAGGGGGATTAAGGATCATAATTTCAAGAGGCTTAATGTCTGCTTTCAGCTCCTGTTGGACCTAGTCCTAGTGCTATGGATCCACTGATCCTGGTACTCCCAGGATAGATTTTGTCCAAGGATAGTGGCCCATTCACAGTTTACATATACTGCCATGCAGCCGAATTTATATATAGCCACAATGCAAGCACACCCATCTAACCAAGTTATTTAAAATGGTTCACTATCCTGTTCAGGAAAATGCCTGTCATATTATATGAGACACACTTGCAGAGATTTAGTTGCTCTAATGCACCAGTGACAGCAAGTACCTCAGTAAAGATCAGAGTCCTATGTAGCAGCAACATTTACAGAATAGCTGTTGACGAAAGAACTAGTAAAACTGGGCATCCATAACAGGAAACGCTCAAAAAATGCCTTCCTGTGAAAAATTATTCTTGCCTTGCCTAACTTATTCTTGTAACCAAAAAACAAATCAACAGCCTGCCAAAATCAGGCTTTATTCTCAAGTTTTTAGTTTTGGTTCCTGCACATTTCAAATCAATAGAAAGCTCTTGAACTCCTTTCTTTCAGCGTGTGATGGAGAAAATAAATAAGTCTATGCTATGTTTGTAATTCTTTAAAAGGAAACTATTATTGTTCTGGTAAGAATACTGTTGGGTTCACTCAAGTATTCCAAATGAGAATATTAGGGCCACAATAAGTCTTCAAGAAAATGCATCTAGGACAATACAAAACACAAAGAACAAAAAAAAAACTTTACAGAGGAAAAAAGCAGAGGAGGAGGTACTTTATAGTGCTTAAATTATTTATGCATGAAGTTACAATAATTTCTACAGGATTTAAAGTGCCTCAGTTCAAATGTGCTTGGCCAGCAAGTCTTTGCTCTAACTCTAGGTCGGGTCTTGGTTGAGCACCTTTCCCTATGAATGGAATTTAAAGCAGTATTGATTCCTTCTCTTTCTTGTGGTATGTTAGCTGGAATCCATTAGCTGGGTTTTGCTTTCCTCATAAACTCGCAGAATAGCTTCACACACAAATTTGTACTGGCTCTGTTAAAGAAACAAGACAGACAGACAATTTCAGTGTCAAATATCTGCATGCATTTCTTGCAATTTAATGCAGCAAATTAAGATATTTTGCCAAGTGTCAAGGTTACAAAATAATACTTTAACATGCATTTGGAAAAAGAAACTGCATCTGCATTCTTGGTGTGTCCTTAAGCTGTGCAAATCATATAGAGATTATGACCAGGTCTCCGATAACTGGAAAACAGAAAACCCTTGCAATCTACAGCAACAAACGCACCACATTAATATGTAAAACACTACCAGAGCTCTGATCATGTAGGCAGATGTTTTCCTCTCCTCTCTGATCACCATGTGGCTACTATAGTCAAAAAATTAATGTGTATTTCACAAGCAAGTGCCAAAGGCATTTCTTCGACATGCAATTAAATAAATGTTTCCAAAATTCAGCTATGATTTGACCCACTACAGAAAATGCACCCTCTGGCATGTATCTCACTAGGCATGTAAAAAAACTCAAAAATCTCCAGAGGTTCTTTCCCAAAAAGATCTCTGATCTCAAGAATCTTTACCCAGAGAGAGAGATCTGAAGAATCTTTTTTTTTTAAAACAAATAAAAAACAATCTTTACTGAATTATCACTTATGACATAGGCAATCATACATACACACACACATATATATATATATATATATATATATATATATATATACATACATACAGTAAATGAAAACAAACCATGTCTTCAGTTGCAAACAGTACACATCGCATATAATCTTATATATAGTAATTGTCAATTACATAGCTCATTCAATTCCTGCCTTCCCTTAAACCTCATTCACCCTCCAAAATATTATTCTGCACAAATCGCAAGAATCTTAGTTACCAAGAGAAAGAGAGAGATTGAAAGCCTTGTTCCTACACTCTGCATATTACAGACAACTGAGGGGTGATTTCTGCCTCACTTAGCGTGCTTTTAGAGGTAGTGCAGTTGTGTAAAATTTTTCCATAACAGTGCATGTCCTTTTCACTGTTGCAGTACACATAACATGTGGGATCTCCTGCCAAGGATAGCCCAATGTCCAGCCAGTATAACAAAGCCTTCACATCCTCATAGTGTTGTATGTCAGGCATATGCTTTCCTGCGTATGCATGGTGCATAAAGCTGCCTTAAGTACACTCCATACTCACAACTGAAGTGCCCCAGGAGAACTAGAGCAACCTCAAAAGAAAGGAGAACATGCACATCCAGAGGGAAAAAGAAAGTTAGTCAAAAACCCCTTGGCCAGCAAACAGTTCCCAACAAAAGAAAGAGAACAAAGGGGGCAGGAGCGAGGGACTGAATACTGTAACAGTGAAAAGGAGGACATCTACTGTTATGTTAAGATTTTACACAACTGTACTGTGTCCTCCCATATCACCGCTGCAGTACTCAAAGTACAGTTGTGTACACTTACCATAAATGTAGATGTTCAAGTGTATTCACTGTTGTAGTCATCACACTTGGGTATCCTGCCAGGGTTAGCCCTCAGTCGGCCCGAATACCAGAGGCTTAGTACTTCTGCATTGGTTGCTGTTGCTTCAGGACTGACGTTAGGTCATCAGTGGTATAAAAACAGGCTGACACCATTGCATCAGTTTTTCTTGCCCAAAATGTCAGGAGCCCCCAAAGAGGGAGCTAAGCTATGGTGGAATACTACCACCAGTAAAAAGTAAATACTAATAGCCCTGTAAGGAGTGAGGAAGAGAGAGAGAGAGAGACAAGAGGCTGGAGGGTGGGAAACCAGGACTGCAATAGTGAATACACTCGAACATCTACATTTATGGTAAGTGTACACAACTGTACTATGTTCTTCGTGTTTCACTGTTGTAGTCATCACACTTGGGTTGATTCCCAAAGCTGAAGAATGGGTGGAAGCAGTCAAGAAGAGTTGGGGCTGGCTAGTATGCCCTGCAGGACTGCAGTTGCAAAGCCTGCCCTGGATTTGGAAAAGATAGGCAGGTAGTAATGCTTGGTGAAGGTATGAACAGAACTCCATGTTGCAGCTTCCAGAATGTCCCTGGTAGGGACTCCTCTGAGAAAGGCTGTAGAGGTTGAACTTGCCCTAGTGGAATGTGTTCTGACCCCCTGTGGAGGTGGTTTTCCATGGTGTTTGTAACAGAAATGGATACAGTGTACTGTACATTTGGAGATGGTTTGTTTTGATATGGTCTTGCCCTCTGCCCCTGGTGCAAAGCTGACTAGTAACTGGTCGAATTTCCTATATTGCTTAGTCCTATCCAGGTAGAATCTGAGCTGTCTGTGCACATCTAAAGAGTGCAGGATCCTTTCCCCCTTATATTAAGGTTTAGGGAAAAAGGTGGGCAAATGAATAGATTAGTTGAGAGCCATACTGGACACCTCTTTGGGCATGAAAGTTGGGTTACTCCTGAGGGAGACTCTGCCAGCATGGAAAATGATGAAGGGTTCCACAGCCATAAGTGCTTGTAGCTCAGACACTCTTCTAGCTGAAGTGATAGCCAAAAGCAAGGCTGTTTTCCAAGAAAGGAATTTTAACTCTGCTGAAGCTTCAGACTCAAAGGGGGGACTGTGAACTTTTCCAACACAAAGTTAAGGTCCCAAGCAGGGGTAGGGGCTCTTCTTGGTGGCCTTAAGTTGTTAACCCTCTCAGGAACTGTTTGATGAGAGGGTGTGAGAAGAGAGGTGGCTCAGTGCTGCAATGTGCAGAGATGGCAGAGGCATGTATTTTAATGGAAGAGAAGGAAAGGTGCCTGTGGAGTAGGTCTGCTAGGTAATCCAGGATGAGAGGTAAGGATGGCTGTGCTGTGTCAGCTCCATTAGTCTGGATCCAGGAACAATACTTTTCCACTTGTCAGCATAGGATTTTCTAGTACTGGGTCTGGCTTCACATATAACATCCAAGACCTGCTTACTTAGGCTGGCCACTGGAGGAAAGTTGTGGATGCAAGAACACTCCCTCCTGCTGAGTCATGAGAGTTGGAATTTGAGGGAGGTGCCATGGAGGCAATGGATACAGACTGTGCAGTAGTGGGTACCAGTGCTGGCGTGGCCAGTCTGGGGCAATCAGGACTGCCCTTGGTTTCTCTTCTCTTATTTTGAGTAGTATTCTGGTAAGAAGAGGAAGGGGGGCAATGCATAGATTGATAGGTTTTCCCAGTGGAAGGACAGGACATCCACTTTCCAGGCCTTGCTGTGAGATTCCCTGGTGTAGAATTTGCTGAGCTGGTGGTTGTAGAAGGAGGAAAACAGGTCCACCTTCAGGGTACCCCATTTCTGGGTCAGAAGGCTGAACGTGTTGTGGTTTAATTGCCAATCATGTGGGTCTAGGAAATTTCTGCTTAAAGTTGTCTGCCAGAGAGTTTTGGCTGCCTGGCAGGAATTGGGCTTGCAGGTGAATATGCATGGCTGAGGCTGTGTTCCAAAGGGTCATGGCTTGCCTGCAGAGTGGGTAAGAGTGGGTTCCCCGCTGCTTGTTGATGTACCATATCACTGTGGTGTTGTCGGTTTTAATTAGAAGAGGCCCCGGAGAGAGTAGGGATCTGAAAGCTGTTAGAGCATGCTGAACAGCTAGCATCTCTTTCTAGTTGATGTGCAGATGAATTTGATTTGGGCTCCAGTGGTCCTAAATGCACCTGTCATCCAAATGTGCACCCCAGGCATAGTATAAGGCATCTGTGGTTAGGGTCTGGGCGGCATGGGGTTGTGTAAAGGGAAGCTCCTTGTTGTGGGTTGCATGCTGCTGCCCACCAAAGGAACTCTCTCCTTAGACAAGGTATCACAGGTATGATAGTTTCCAGGTCCTGAGAATGTTGGCACCATAGACTTTTTAAAGTATCACTGAAGTTTCCTCATATGCAGTCTGGCATATGGAATTAGTAGAATGCAGGCGGCCATGAACCATTAGAGCTTGCAGGATTTTACTTGGTTATAACTGGGTTCTGGTGGCCATTTGGGAGAAGTAGCCTGTCAAATAGGCTTATTTTTCTGGAGTAAGGAATACCATCTGGGATGCTGTGTCCAAGCCTGCTCCCAGGAATACAATTTTTTGACTGGCGACTAGTTTGGATTTCTTTTCATTGATCATGTACCCCAGTGAGGTTAGAAGATCCTTTACAAATGTCAGGTGCTGCAACAGCTTTTCCTGACTGTCTGCCTGAATCAGGAAGTTGTCCAAGGAGGGATAAATTTGAATATTTCTTTGTCTGAAAAAGGCAATGGCTTGAGCCAGGCATTTTGTGAAACCTCTGGCAGCAGGTGGATAAGCCAAAGGGAAGTGCAGAGAACTGATAATCCATAGATCCTGCCCTGAAACGTAGATATTTCCTGCAGGAGTCCCTGATTGGAATATGCAGATAAGCCTCCTTTAGGTCTAGGGCTGCTAACCAGGCATCTTTACACAGCATACGAAGAAGCTGCTGTAGGGTGAGCAGTTTGAATTTTGGTACCACCAGGAAGGTGTTTAGAATGGATAGATCTAAGACTGGGTGTCAGGTGCCCTCTTTTCTGGGTACCAGGAAAAGTCTGGAATAAAAACCTTGGCCTATCTGTTCTGCAGGAACAGGCTGAATTGCCCTTATGGAGAGCAGGGACTGAACTTGGTTTTTTGCCTCTGCCACTGGTTTGGAGGAAAATCTGGAAACCCTTTTGGGGTTGGCAGCGTGTGGAAATAAAATTTGTACCCCTGGGATACTATGTTGAGGACCCATCAATCGGTGATGGTGGCCCAGTTTTTTGCATGGTGGGCACGTTTTCCTCCTAAGGACACGAGCAATTGAGCAGAGGTGAGGGAAGGAGTTGAAAAGTCACTGTGAATTCTTTCCACAAGGGGATGGCTTTGCACTCCCTGTTTTAGAAGTGGAGGTACTCCATTGCTTAGATCTCTGCATACACCGAGACTGTTGTCTGGAGGAGGGGGGGTCTGTTTTCCCTAGGTCTAGTCTGAGGTGGCCTTGAGGGGGCTGGAAAGGACCAATGTTTTGATGGGCAATGCCTACTGAATCTTGGAGGCTGTACTTGCAAAAAATCTTTGACTGTCTGCATAGACTTAGCTTTTTCTTCCATCTTTTTTAAAACCTCTTCTGCTTTGGTGCCAAACAGATTGTCTTTGTTCAGAGGTGCGTCCAATAATTTTGATTTGACATGGTCTGGCTAGGTCTGTTCCTTAAGCCAGGCATGCCTTCTAAGTACAGAACCTGTGATTGCTGCCCTGCAAGATGCTTCTAGGGCGTCAAACTCACATTGCAGGGTATGCTTGCTGACTTGGCTTGAAGAATGCATAAGCTCCTGTAATTCTTTATTTTTTGCACAGTCAGGGAAGGCAGACAATTTTTGCTTATTAGGTTCCATAGTATGTTGCTGGTATTTCAGCATGTGGAACTGACAATTTAATGCTCTAATGGCAAGAGTTGCAGAGGTGTACTTTTTTTTTACCCCATATGTCTAATGCTCAGGAATCCCTGTCTGAGGGGGTGGGATTCTTAGCTGCAGTTGCTTTTACTCCTTTAGGTCCTTGGGAGATGACCTCTGGGCAGTGTTGTGCTAGTTACTTTTAAAAGTAATGTTACTATTACTAGTTACTTTTAAGTGAAAGTAATATATTACTATTACTTTTCTAAAAAAGTAATAGACTACTATTACTAGTTACTAACTAAAGTAACTAGTTACTTTTAGTTACTTTTGAGTTACTTTTACATAAGTATAGTTTATCAATTCTCATATTCAGATTTACTCAAACAGTACTTGTATGTGAGGAATACGTGCTTACTGCACATGAATACGAGTGTATTAAAGTTGTATACACAGTGTTACAATAATGATGAATTGCATTTTACAATTTACAAAGTCACACAGACTAGTCCATATAGTCAGAGAGTCACAATTTAATACTTAAACCAAAGTACACACAGCCAGTAACACAAGACCCATAACAGAAAATGTCATATAGGTCTAACATGACTGTTAACAAAAAGGTCAACCAATATATCACTTTATATAACTATTCACAATAACTACAGAATGAACAAGTGGAGAAACAGTTCAGTGATATGAAGGAAAATCTGATGGAAACTTTAGCAACTACCTCACACGACAGAATGTTTCCTCAATGCAACTGCATGAATGTTGGTAAAGTAATAAAGCAGAGGATGTTTTTAGCTTTAGTACTGATTTTCAATTTACAGAAGTAAGCCTGTACAGCAAAAACAGGAACTGAATGAGCTTTGTAATGTTCTGTACAAAAGATTAATGTAATGTATAAAGTTTGCAACTGAAAATATGTCACTATGGTTTATTTTCATTTTATGACTGCCTACGTCATAAGTGATAATTGAATAAAGATGTTTCTTATTAAAAAGTTTCCAAAATTGAATAACTCAGTAACAAGCAAAAGACTATGCCACAAATCTCAAGCTGTTATGTTAGTCCATAAATGACACAGCATACCTCAACAACCCTAAAAATAAAAAAGTAAACAGAATTCTGTGAGTCACAGACTTCTATAACAATTCAAGGAATTTTTATCAAATACAATTCCTTTCAAGCCATCACAAATGCATGACGTAGTCTACTCCCTCTACAACCAGTACAGACTAAGGGAATACCCACTGCCATTCTACTAGCAAAATGATCTGTAGCATAACAGGCAAAGAACTACTACAAACCTGAAAAACATATTCCAAATCCTGCTTAATTTGTCCCACTTGTATTTATCAGCAGACCAACTTTTGAAGCTACACACACACACACACACACACACACACACACACACGCACCCTCCAAAGAAGAATCGTTGTTTGTATAAGTGCAGGACAGGAAAATAGCATACTTCATTTAGCATACCTTCCAATGTTGTAGTTCAGCTGCAGGAAAATAAAAACCATACCAGCTCGCGCAGTCACACTCGCAGATGTCGTAGTTGCTGGCAACCCTTCACAAACCCATGAAGGATAGCCCTGACAAATACTGCCTTGGTTCTAGGCCTGGAAATGACATCCAACTTGTAATGTTACATAAAACTATAGACAGAGGACCAACTGTCAGCTTCAAGAATGAATCTAGTATCCAAACACGTAAAGAAAGCTGCAGAAGTGGCCACTGTCCTTGTACAATGAGCCCTAACTGCAGCAGAAAGTACTTTTCCATGAAAGGATCAGCAAAAGGAAATGGTCTTAGAAATCCAGGAGGAGGTTTGCTTAGAAACTGCCAAACCCAATGCACCAGTATGAAAGGAGACAAAAAACTGCTCAGATTTGTGGACAGCCTTTGTCTTACCCAAATAATACCTGAGCTGTCTATGCAGAGATCCAAGGTGTGTAGAACCTTCTGAATAACAGATTGTGGAGAAGGAAGAAAGCTGAAAAGACTGATTAAGAGACACATCATTGACTACCTTGGGCATAAATGATATAGAAACTATGTAAAACTGTACTTAATACACAACTTAAAATAAAAATTCTGCACTTCATTGAAATGAATGGGAAATTGTAATTCAAACGAAAATAAAAGAGATGGAATCAGCTGCACATATATTATATGTACACTATACATACATACTAGGGAAGCATTGCAAACCCAGATTTCTATATAGCCATCTTAACTACTTTCTAAGTATGCAGCACAATCAGCTTTGGGGCTGGTTTTATATACCCTTGGGTTATACCTCACCATTTCAGGTACTTCATGGTAAAATTTGTAAAGCAGCATTACAGTACTCAGTGAGAAAAATGGCTACTTATTGTGAAGTGGAATCAGATGCTTCAAACAGTAAAGCAGGTTCCTTATTTTTATCTATAGTTATTATCAAGAAAGTATAATTGTCTAAGGGTTATATATATTAGTGGCTAACCTTACCCCTGGCTTCTTGATATAATTACGGCTTGTGGGTAGTGTCTACATGAAGGATTCTTACTTGGCTCCAATTTCTCTAACAATGTGCACTTAACCACTTGCCTGACTTTTCAATATTAGGTACAAACAGCAACTGTCCATTACAGGCTACAAGAAGGTTAACCCATAAGATTTTAAAGCCATGCCCTTAATTCCCATCTTTCTCTAAATAAGCTTATCTGTTTTAAGAGAAACAGATGTGGACTCTACCATGGGTCTAGTATAATAAGTACTACAGGCCAGTCTTTCACACTACTCAAACTGCCTTCTGGCATGTAGAGAAAGTACAGTTGTGTACACTTACCATAAATGTAAATGTTAGAGTGTATTCACTGTTGCAGTCATCAAATTTGGGTTATCTGCCTGCAGGTAGCCCTCAGCCGGCCTGAATACCAGGGTCTTGGATTCCTGAGTCGGATGCTGTCTCTTCTTCCACGACGTCAGGTCGTCAGGGGGTATAAAACATGCAGCCGACACCATTTCATCAGTTTTTCTTGCCCCCAGATGTCAGGTGCCCCCACAATGGGAAGCAATTATATGTTATGTTACACCTCCATCAAAAAGCAAATACACCAGAAAGCTTAAATACACCAAACAAGAAAGAAAGGTAGAGCCAAGAGAAGTCAGGGGGCTGGAGGGAGGGTAACCAAGACTGCAACAGTGAATACACTCGAACATCTACATTTATGATAAGGGTACACAACTGTACTATGTTCTTCGTGTTTCACTGTTGCAGTCATTACATTTGGGTAGATTCCCAAAGCTAAAGAACACCTCAATTAAGGGCATGCATGAAATGAAATAAAAAAAAAAAAAAACTTCAGAAATGGTCCTTTGCTCTTTAGTTTAGATGGATGAAGTCGACAATAAACCAAATAATTTGGGCCTTGACAGTACATACCTCTCAGCCATCCCTGATTTTGGCTCAGAATGTAGCTCTGTCCCACCTAAACTATCCTGAAGCTGGGAATTTCACAAAAAAGGAAGTGGATTACACTTAAATTTTGATAATAGAGTTATAGACTTATTTTTCTTCAGAAAATAAATGCTAATCCACATTCTCTTGTTCTATCAACGTCTCAAGTTCATAGTATTAACATTTTTTAAAAAGTGAGTCTGACTGTATCTGATTACTTCTGGATTTGTCCCTGATTCAGAAGGCAAGCATTTGACAGCTATGCCAGGGAGGGAAGGCACTGCTAGTTGACACATCCTGGAAGGAGGGAGGTGGCTTTTCCTCACATCTAGAGAGAGCGCAAGGTATTATACCCACAGAACAGGGGCCTGTTAAGTACACACTGCCCTTGTGCAAGCAAACTGGCCGAGGAAAGTACAGTTGTGTAAAGGTAGATGTCCTTTTCGTTACTGTTGCACTATTCTTTATAATAGGGATCCCCTGCCAAGAGCAGCTTGATGTCTGGCTAGTATACTAAAACAAAGGCTGCTTAAGGTTCACCATACACCACATGTATGCTCTCCGCGTACAGTGTAGGGCATAAAGGTGACATTTGGATGTACCATCCTCAGAACTGAAAACCCCAGTAGGAATGCCAGTCCAAGGAAAAAAGAGGTAACCAGTACATCCATAAGAGAGAAGAAAGTGCAGTTGTGTACACTTACCATAAATGTAGATGTTCGAGTGTATTCACTGCTGCAGTCCTTACATTTGGGTTATCTGCTTGCAGGAAGCCAACAGTCAGCCTGATTATCAAAGTCTTGGGTCCTGTGTCGGTTGCTGTCTCATCTTCCATGACGTCAGGTAGTCAGGGGTATAAAGCATGCAGCCAACGCCATTACATCAGTTTTTCTTGCCCCAGATGTCAGGTGCCCCCATAATGGGAAGCAATTATATACAAGGTTACACCTCCAACCAAAAGCAAATACACCAGAAAGCTTAAGTATAGTAAACAATAAGAGAGGTATAGCCAATAAAAGTCAGGGGGCTGGAGGGAGGGTAACCAGGACTGCAACAGTGAATACACTTGAACATCTACATTTATGGTAAGTGTACACAACTGTACTATGTTCTTAGTGTTTCACTGTTGCAGTCATTACATTTGGGTAGATTCCCAAAGCTAAAGAAGGGAAGAGGCAATTATTGAGCATTAGGACCAGCTATTAAACCCTGCAAGACTGGCAAAAACCAGCTCTGGATTTAGAAAAAAATTGGCAAGTGATAACGCTTGGTGAAGGTATGTACAGAACTCCAGGTAGCAGCGTCTAGGATGTCCCTGGTAGGAACACCTCTGAGAAAGGCTGTAGAAGTAGATGCAGCCCTGGTGGAATGGGGTCTTATCCCCTGTGGGGTAGGTTTTCCATTGTGCTTATAGCAGAAAAGAATGCAATGGCCTATCCACTTATAAATGGTTTGCTTTAAAATGGCCTTCCCCTCTGCCCCTGCAGCAAAGGCAACTAGCAGCTGTTCAGATTTCCTTAGAAGCTTGGTCCTGTCCAAGTAAAATCTAAGTTGTCTGTGCACGTCCAAGGAGTGCAGAATTCGTTCCCCTCTGTTCTGTGGATTAGAAAAGAAGGTTGGCAAATGAATGGACTGATTAAGGGCCACAATGGATACCACCTTGGGCATAAAGGAAGGATTGGTCCTGAGGGACACCCTGTCTGCATGAAAGATGATGAAAGGCTCCACTGCCATGAGGGCCTGTAATTCAGACACCCTTCTTGCTGAAGTGATGGCTAGAAGGAAGGCTGTTTTCCAAGAAAGGAATTTCAACTCTACAGTTGCAGCTGGCTCAAAAGGAGGTAGATTGAGCTTTTCCAATACAAAGTTAAGGTCCCTGGCAGGAGTACGAGCTCTCCTGGGTGGTCTTAAATTTTTGGCCCCTCTGAGGAATTGTTTCAGTAGGGGGTGAGAGAATAGGGGTGACTCAGTATTATACTGTGCTGAAATGGCTGAGGCATGAATTTTAATGGAACAGAAGGAAAGGTCCTTGTGATGCATCTCTGTTAAGTATTGAAGAATATGCGGTAAACTGGGCACTGTTGTGCCCATCCCGAGTCTGGTTCCAGGAACAGAATCTTTTCCACTTTTCAGCATAGTATTTTCTCGTACTAGGCTTCCCTGCCTCCAGGATGACATCCAGCACTTGCTTGCTGAGGGATGGTATAGGAGAACTCAGGCAATTAGCCATGCTGCCAGGTTCAGCGTTTGAAGCTGGGGGTGCAGAATCTGGCCCTCCTGCTGGGACAGTAGGGAAGGAGTCTGAGGCAGGTGCCATGGTTCCAGTAATGACATACTGCGCAAGAGGGGGTACCAGTGTTGGCATGGTCAGTCTGGTGCAAGTACTGTCTTTGGTTTGTCCTGTTTGATCTTTAGTAGAACTTTCGAGGGGAGGCGCAGAGGGGGAAAGGCATAAACTGAAAGGCTTTCCTAGCTAAAGGACAGGGCATCCACTTTCCAAGCTTGTCTGTGGGGAGTCCTTGTGCAGAATTTGTCCATAAAAAATACAACTGTTAACTTTTACTGACATCAGTTTAGAGCAAGAAAAAGGATCCTCAATGAGGTACGTAGCTTTTTTGAAGACTTCGGATCTGAAACTCGAAAACGAAAATTTCAGGAGTCGGCCAACTGGAACTTGCGAACTGCTTCTGCTTCGGGCACCGCAAGGCAAGAAAGACTGATGTAATGGCATCGGCTGCATGCTTTATACTCCTGATTACCTGACGTCATGGAAGATGAGACAGCAACCGATGAAGGGCCCCAAGACTTTGATAATCAGGCCAACTGAGGGCTACCTGCAAGCAGATAACCCAAATGTAATGACTGCAACAGTGAAACACGAAGAACATCTAGGAGGAAGGAGGTAGGAAGTGAAGAGAAGGACATCTACCATTATGCCAAGATCTTGCACAACTGTACTATATCCTTCCATTTCACCGTTGCAGTATTCTTTACTATAGGGAAAATGGTAACGCTCAGGAAGGAGAGAGAGAGAGGAGGATGGAGCAGCAGAACTCTCCAGAAACCCATGAATAATGGCTTTAGTAAAACCAGCTCTAGCTCTGGATATCACATCCAACATATAGTACTTGGTACATGTATGCACAGAAGACCAGGTAGCTGCCTGAAGAACAGAGTTAGTATTCAAACCCTTGAAAAAGGCACCAGAAGAAGCCACAGCCCTAACAGAATGAGCCTTAGAAGAAGAAAGGCTCTTGCCATGAAAGGCATAACAAAAAGAAATGGCTTTAGAAATCCAAGAAGAAATAGTTTGCTTGTTAACAGCCAAACCTAAGGATCGATGAGGGAAGGAAACAAAGAGCTGATCAGATTTTCAAAAAATCTTAGTCTTATCAAAATAAAATCTTAGTTGTCTATGCACATCCAAAGTGTGCAGCACCTTCTCACTGGCAGATTGCGGAGGAGGGAAAAAGTGGGAAAATGAATAGACTGATTAAGGGACAACTCATTCACCACTATGGGTATAAAAGAAGGATTAGTACAAAGGGACATCCCTGTTCTTATGGAAAACCAAAAAAGGAGGACAAGCCACATGAGCTTGAAGCTCACAGACTCATGTGGCAGAAGTAAGAACCAACAAAACTTCAGTCTTCCAAGAACAATTCTGTAAGGATGCTGAAGCTGTAGTCCCAAAATCAGCCTGGGTCAATTTTTCTAAAACAAAATTAAGATTCCATGGAGGAGGAGCAGACTTCCTTGGAGGTTTAATATGAAGGATACCTTTAAGAAACTGTTATCCTCAAATCTAGAAGCTAAAGGTGGTGATAAAGGCAGACAAGCACAAGCAATGGAAAACTGGGCCTTAACAGAAGAATAAGCCAACCTAGCATTGAGCAGTTCACACAGATAAGACAGAACCAAAGGAACATAAGGGGAAAGTGGATCCAGGTTACGAGACAGACACCAAACAGAAAACCTCTTCCATTTGGATAACTTGGATTTCCTAGTTGCAGGCTTCCTGGCCTCCTGCAGGACCCTAAGCACATCCTCAGAAAAAAAATGTCTGTATGGAATCAAAATCTTATCACTCACAGTTTCAGTTGAAGAGTGGACAGGTGATGATGGATGACAGACCCCTTGTCTTGTGCGAGTAGATCCACCCTGTGAAATTACTTGTGATGATCGCCCTTGGCTAACTGCAGAAGAGGGAACTAATACTGTCTGGGCCAAAAAGGAGTCACCAGCAAGAATTTGGGGTGCATCCTGTTGCATTTTGAACAGGACTTCTGGAATGAGAGGAAGGGGAGGAAAGGCATAAAGAAACATCCCCTTCCAAGAAAAAGAGTCAGCATCCACCTTCCAGACCAGAGGACCTGGGACTCTGGCACAAAAAACAGGAAGTTGCTTATTCAGACAGGATCCAAACAGATATACTTGAGGACTACCATGTCCAGAAACACATCTCTGTGAAGGTAATGCTACTCAATGCTAGAAGTCTAAACCTCAAAATGCACTCTCTCGAGGCACTCCTAAAAATGGAGAACATCGATACCTGTGCAGTAACTGACACCTGGTTCAAGGCTCCAGAGAGCACCCCTGCAATACCAGGCTACAACTCTTACCACACTTTTCGGCCACAAAACCAAGACTGAAACACTAAAGTTGGAGGAGTGTCCATATTCACCAAGGATATTCACACCTTCAGGCTAGTTGCCCAACACAATGCATCTGAAATTCTCCAGGTGCAACTAACACTAGGTAAGACTGCAGTCCAAACTGTAGCTTGCTACAGATCCCCCACCATGCCCCAAGATTCTCACTACACCTTTCTAAACATACTGGAAAATATTAAGATACAACCAAACACCCTAATACTGGGTGATTTCAACTACCCTGCCATTAACAGGGAAAACTACTCGGGTACCAACTCCTTTTCCCAACGGTTCTTGGAATTCATAAATTCCAACGCCCTGGATCAACTAATCCATTGTCCCACCAGGGGCTCCAATATCCCAGACCTGGTCATTACCAACATGGGAGATAGATGCTCCACACCAGTGGTCACCCCCTCATTGGTCAGGTCTGACCATAAGCAAATCACCCTTGACATCCACATCCCACCCCTACCCCCCCAGTAAGGAAACCTCCTTAAAAAACATCTCCAAAGCCAACTTCATGCTACTGAAGTCAGAAGTGACAAACTTCATGACACCCATGCAGGTGGGATTTGAAAGTTCGACTGCAGAATCCTACACTAAGGCACTGTACAAGCACATCCACTCATGCATGAATCGTGCCATCCCAAACAGAACCAAGATGCTCTTCTCCAAAAAAAGGAAGCCAATCTAGTGGTCCCCTACTATAAACAAACAATACAACAGAAGGAAGAAACTGTTGCAGAAAAGAGGAAAATCCCAGGATGCAAAAAACTCCCTCACCAGCCTCAGTAAAAAGCTGAGATCCCTCATAAAATCTTCAAAAGCTAGTTACGAAAATAAAACTGCCAAAGATTCCAAAGACAACCACAACGCATTCTATAGTTATGTCAAGAATCTAAATGGCAATGCTCAAATCTGCTCTGAGCTACAACAGAATGGCACTGAATATACTGATCCCAAGGATATTGCCAATATCCTGGCAGATCGATTTAGTGCCAACTTCACCCCCCCTCTCACCCCCTAAAGAGCCCATCTCAATACCAAAAGAATGCCAAATTCCGGTAATCACAGCCACACAGGTAGAAACCGCACTCTCCACAGCTAAGAATACAGCATCCATGGGACCAGATGACATCCCAGGCTGTGTACTACATGAACTACAAAATGAACTGGCACCTCGCCTAAGTGTCATGTTTAATCATAGCCTCACCTCAGGCTTCGTGCCCAGTGACTGGCGCACAGCTACAGTTATCCCACTCCACAAGGGGGGATCCGCCTTGGATCCCGGGAACTACCGTCCCATCAGTCTGACAAACCTGATCTGCAAGGGCATGGAACGCATTATCATGGAACTTATAAACAAAGACATTGGCAACCTTCAAACACTGGACCCCACCCAGTTTGGGTTTGTGAAGGGACGATCTTGCCTCCTGAATCTGATTGACTTCTTCGAATCAGTCTCCAGAGCTGTGGACGAGTGGAGTACCTCAGGGTTCAGTCCTGGGACCACTCTTGTTTGGCATCTACTTCTCTGAAGTACAGGCCAGCACTAAGGGACTCTGGCTAACAAAGTTCACAGATGACTGCAAACTGAGAGCCATTATTGAATCCCCAAATGATGTGGATATTCTATAATAGGGCCTTACAGAAACAAATGCCTGGTGCCAGAGCCATGGGCTCAAGCTTAATGCCAAGAAATGTATAGTTATCCCCTTTGGAAAAAAACATGTACCCATGAATTACCACATAGGTGGCAGTACACTAAACATCGAAAGTGTGATGAGAGACTTAGGGACACAGGTGGACAGTGGTCTCACTTTCGATAACCACATCGCCACAACAGTCAGGAAATCCTTCTATGTGGCACACCTCATCACTAAGGGCTTTTCATCCAGAAAAAATGAGGTCATTGTCCCATTGTACTCATCCCTCATTAGACCCATTACAGAGTATAATGCCCCATTTGGTATATACCTCACAAGACACTGCAACAGCTGGAAAGACCACAGAGATACCTCACTAAAAGAATCACAGGCCTAAAGCAGATGCCATATGCTGACCGTCTAAACAAACTGCAGCTATACTCTGTGGCATATCGTCTACTCAGTGGCAATCTCTGCTTAACATACAAGGCCATGTCAAACTCTGAGCTGTTGGACATGCTCCATTTAAAGAAATCCCAATCCCTCAGAGCCACACGCTCCAGGGATCTAAACTTTTGTCATCACAATGAACAAAACATGCTGGAGGGATAGGTTCCTGACCCAGAGACTCCCCATACTCTGGAATAGACTGCCCATACATGTCAAGCAGAGCGCCTCCTTGGCCCTCTTCAAAAGGAACCTTGATGATTGGATGGGAGGTAGGAAATTCACCCTGGGGATCATGTCAGTCACCCTGCTAGACAGGGGTCCAGAGAAGTAAATATTGTGGGAAGAAATATCCAGAGAATTGTTATGGCTAGGCTTGTATAGGCTCTAGGGCCGATAGCTTAGTACCAACCTATGAACCTAAGCATCTGTTCTGACCCGAGGGAATATAAACTGCCTGAAGAGTCACAATGTACTGGATAGATAGTTCCCACTCTAAAAGAGCCAACCTGCAAAGGATGTAAGACCTCATCTTCCCTTGCTTGTTGACATACCACATTACTGTGATAATGTCTGTAAACACCCTGAGAGGCCTTGTGGAGAATAGAGTGTGGAAAGCTTGAAAAGCCAGAAGAAGAGCTCTCATCTCCCTGACATTGATGTGGTCTTTCCTTTGTTGTGGCAACCAAGTACCCTGCACCTTTAGGGAGCTGAAGGATGCCCCCATCCCATGTGTGAAGCATATGTGAACAGCTCCTGAGGGAAGAGGCAGTTGAAAAGGAAGCCCTGGATTGACAGTCAACTGCAGAATCCACCACTGAAATTCCAGCTTTAGGCATGGAAGAAAAGGAACAAAGAACTCAAGGAGATGAGAATTCTGAAGCCAAAGTGACTTTAGAAACAACTGAAGTTTTCTCATGTGGAGTTTGGCAAAAGGGAGCATAGGAATGGTGGAGACAGTACAACCTAGAGCTCTCAGAAACTCCCTTGCTGTGACTAAATCCAGAAGAAGAAGGGATTCAAGGCCTTGAGATGAGGCTGGGATGCCAGCACTGGAATAGTCTGGATCCTGCACCCCAGAAATACATGATCCTGTGAAGGAATCTGAAAGGACATTTGCAAATTTACAGTGAACCCCCCAGGCTTTGCAGAAGAGAAATGGCAGTGTGAAGATGCTGCAGTAGAATATCTGGAGAAGATGCCTGAAGCAAGTGATTGTCTATGGAGAGAAAGACTTGTATCCCCTTAGACTGCAAAAAGAAATCACAGGCGAGAGGCATCTGATGAATACCCTTGGGGTGATAGAAAGGCCAAAGGGCAAAGCAGAGAACTGAAAATGTCAGGAAGCAACAGAGAAATGTAAAAACTTCCTGAAAAGGGGATGAATAGGAATGTGAAGATAAGCATCATTGAGGTCCAGAGACACTCAAAAAGCCTGAGGAAGCAAGAGAGGGAACAAGTTCTGAAGGGACAACATCCAAAAGGAAGGGACCATCAGAAAGGTGTTCAAATGCAGACATCTAGGACAGTTTTCAAGTGCCATCTTTCCTGGGAAACCAAAAACATTCCAGAGCAAAATCGCTTCCCCCTTTGAGAAAAGTACAGTTGTGTACCTACCATAAATGTAGATGTTCGAGTGTATTCACTGTTGCAGTCATTACACTTGGGTTATCCTGCTGGCAGGCTACCCGCAGTTGGCCTGAATTCCAAAGTCCTGATCGGTTGCTGTCACCTCTTCCCTGACATCAGTGCTCCAGGGTTATAAAAGACGCAGCCGACGCCATTTTCTTCAGTTTTTCTTGCCCCAGATGTCAGGTGCCCCCAAAAGGGTAGGCTAAAAAACATTGCTTATAAAAGCATGCACTAAAATAAACAATACCTTCATCTACAAGCAAATACACCACATAGGTTGTATAGGATAGAGAAGTACAGATAAGTCCCAGCAAAAAAAGGGGGATGGTGGGTGGGTAACCTGGACTGCAACAGTGAATACACTCGAACATCTACATTTATGGTAGGTACACAACTGTACTATGTTCATCGTGTTTCACTGTTGCAGTCATTACACTTGGGTTGAATCCCAAAGCTGAGGTTGGGTGGCCGTGTCTAGAAGTAGGATTGGCTATAAGGCACTGCAGAACTGCAGTGGCAAAGCCTGCTCTGGATTTAGAGTAAAGAGGTAAGTGGTAGTGCTTAGTAAAAGTGTAAATTGAAGTCCAAGTTCCAGCCACCAAAATATCCTTGGTCGGTACTCCTCTGAGGAAGGCTGCTAAGGTGGCTGCTGCCCTGGTAGAATGTGGTCTAATGCCCTTAGGCACTGACTTGCCATGTTGTGAATAGCAGAAATGAATGCAGTGTCCTATCCATTTTGAAACAGTCTGCTTTGGGATAGCCTTTCCTTGTGATCCTGCAGCATATGCCACTAAAAGTTGCTCAGTCTTTCTGAAAGCTTTAGTTTTGTCCAAGAAGAAGCATAGCTGTCTGTGTATGTCCAAAGAATGTAGAAGTCTCTCCCCTTTATTCTGTGGATTTGGGAAAAAAGTAGGCAAATGAATGGTTTGGTTAAGAGCCACACTGGATACCACCTTAGGGATAAATGTTGGGTTGTCCTTAGAGAAACCCTGTCCGGATGGAAGATAATAAAAGGTTCCACAGCGATTAATGCCTGTAACTCTGAGACTCTTCTTGCTGAAGTTATTGCTAGGAGCAGAGCTGTTTTCCATATGAATTTTATCTCAGCTGTATTGGCTGGCTCGAAAGGCGGCTGTGTGTTTTTCCAAGACAAAATTGAGGTCCCATGTAGGTATTGGTGCTCTCCTCGGAGGTCTTATATTTTTGGCCCCCCTGAGGAACTGCCTAAGCAATGGATGTGAAAAAATAGGTGGGTCTGCATTGTAATGAGCTGAAATGGCAGAGGCATGGATCTTAATTGATGAGAAGGATAGGCCTTTGTCCAGCATCTCAGTTAGATATTGTAAAATCTGAGGTATATTTGGGACAAGCGTGTCAATTCCTTGTGCCTGGTTCCAAGCACAGAATCTCTTCCATTTTTAAGATTTTCTGGTGCTGGGCCTCCTGGCCTCCAAAATAACATCCATAACAGCTTTAGAGAGAGGTGTATTCTGAATGGTTACACTATCCGCAATGCAGCTAGATTTAGGGTTCTGAGTTGGCTGTGCAGGATCTGATTGTTTTGTAGCGTCAGTAAATGTGGAATTTGAGGCAATGTCCAGGCTGGGCCTTGGGACAAACTCCTTAGGATTGGGTACCAGTGTTGGTGTGGCCAGTCTGGGGCAATTAGTATCATTTGTGGTTTCTCTTGTCTGACCTTTAGTAGTACCTTGGGGAGGAGAGGCAGTGGAGGAAAGGCATACACTATAAGGTTGTTCCAGCTGAATGACAAGGCATCCACTTTCCATGCTTGTTTGTGATAAGTCCTTGTGCAGAATCTCTGAAGTTGGCAGTTGTGAGGGGAGGCAAAAAGATCTATGTCTGGGCATCCCCATTTCCTTGTTAACATGCTGAAGATTTGTGGATCTAGTTTCCACTCGTGAGGATCCATGAGGTTTCTGCTTAGTTCGTCTGCCAGAGCATTTGTTTTTCCTGGCAGGATTTGTGCTTGCAGGTGTACTTGGTAGGTCAATGCTATGTTCCACAAAATCATGGCTTGTCTGCAGAGGGGGTAGGAATGTGTGCCCCCCTGCTTGTTTATGTATCACATAACTGTGGTGTTGTCCGTCTTTATCAGCAGCTGTCCTGGATGAAGTACGTCCTTGAAGGCTGTCAGGGCATTTTGTACAGCTAGCATCTCTTTTTGATTGATGTGAAGATGCCTTTGGCTTGGGGGCCATGTGCCCTGAATACATTTTCCTACCCTGTGGGCCCCCCAGGCATAATTTGACTCATCTCTTGTTAGTGTTTGCCTGGCTGTGGGTAAAGTGAATGGCTGTCCCTTGTTGTGGTGACAGGCCTGTGCCCACCATCGAAATTCCTGTTGCAGGTAGGGAATGAGTGAAATTAATGATTCCAAGCTGTGGCAATGTTGAGTCCAAACACTTTTTAGATACCATTGTAGTTTCCTCATATGCAGTCTTGCATATGGAATTAGTAGAATGCAGGAGGCCATGTAGCCCAGAGCCTGCAGAATTTTTTCTTGCAGATAACTGGGTCTTTGTTGCCATGCTTTTGAAGTAAGAAGACAGTTGCCTTTGTTTGTCAGGCGTGAGATAAGCCATCTGGGCAGTTGTATTTAAGCTTGCACCCAGGAATATTATCGCTTGACAGGGTACTAGTTTTGATTTATTTTCGTTTACTGTGTACCCTAGGCAAATTAGTAATCTTTTTACAAACGCCAGATGCTTTAGTAGAATGTCTTTGGTCTCTGCTTGAATAAGGCAGTCGTCCAAGTAGGGATATATTTGAATTCTTCTGTCTGCAAAATGCAATTACTGGTGCCAGGCATTTTGTGAAGACCCTGGGCGCAGTAGATAAGCCAAAGGGCAGTGCAGAGAATTGGTAGTGCATTGAGCCAGCTATGAATCTGAGGTATCTTCTGCAAGATTGTCTGATTGGGACATGCAGGTATGCCTCTTTGAGGTCCAAAGTTACAAGTCAAGCCTTCTTGCCCAGCATGGGCAGAAGATGTTGTAGAGTCAACATTTTGAATTTTGGAACGTCCAGAAAAGTATTTAGAATAGACAGGTCCAGAATTGGTCTCCATGTTTTGTCCTTTCTTGGTACTAAGAAAAGTCTTGAGTAAAATCCTTGTCCCTGCTCTTGTTGTGGCACTGGCTGAATGGCCCTCATGTCCATGAGAGATGAAACTTGTTTTTGTGCCTCTGCCCATTGATTGTGACAGGTTTGGCATACCTTTTGCCTTTGGAAGGGTGTGAAAGTGGAACCTGTAGCCCCGAGAGACTATATTCAGGACCCATTTGTCCTGGGTGATCGTGTGCCAATTTTTTGAAAAAAGTGCTAGCTTTCCCCCTAAGGATGCTGCCAAAAGATAAGTGCTTGGCATTGGCAGAGGGAAGTCATTGGGACTGTTTCCTATATGGCTGTGATTTGCCTTCTCCGCTTTTGGAGGTAGAAGCACCCCATTGTTTGGGCCTGTATGAGCCCTGGGGCTGTTGTCTGCCTCTAGGGCATCTGTATCTGCCTCTGTGGCCTGTCTGACACGGGAAAGGACCAATTCTTAGAAGGCCAGTTCCTGCAAAATCTGGGTGGCTGTACCTGTAAGAAATCCTTCACTGTCTGCATAGATTTAGCTTTATCCTCCATTTTCTTCAAAACTTCTTCTGCCTTAACACCAAACAAAGTATCATGCTGTAATGGAGCATCCAATAATTTTGCTTTAACATGATCAGGCAGAGTCTGTTCCTTTAACCAAGCATGCCTTCTAATAACAGAACGTGTTACAGCGGCCCTGCAAGAGGCCTCCAGCGAATCATAACCACATTGCAAAGTATGTTTTACCACTTGTTCAGCTGCATGCAATAAATCCTGCAATTCCTTGTTATCAGAACATTCAGAATTTGTCAACATTTTCTGTTTTAACAGAGACATTAAATATTGCTGATATTTAAGCATATGAAACTGACAATTTAAAGCCCTTACAGCCAAGGTAGCAGAAGTGTAAACTTTTTTCACCCCATCTGTCCAGTGCCCTAGAATCTCTATCTGAGGAGACAGGGTTTTTTGCAGTAGCAGCCTTGACCCCTTTGGGACCCTGAGAAATAGTTTCTGGGTCAGCAGCAGGGTTTTTATATAGACATTTATGAGAATCTGGAACCCTGCAGTATCCCTTTGGCTTAACAAGGTGCAGGAGGTAAAGAGTCGGGAGACAGGCCAGACTCTGAAAATACATCATCTACAATGTCTAGAACAGGTGGAATAGCAAGAGGTCGGTGCTGAGGTAGTAGAAGAAAGTCTCTGAGCCTTTTCTTCGAATATGAATAATCTTGGCTCTCCCAGAGGAAATGCTCCCTCATGGTATGCAGGGTTTCCCCAAACGAGTAATCCTCAGGAGGATAAGCTGAAGGAATAGATTCTTCAGCATCAGAATCCTCATGGGGAGGAATAGAGTATCCCTGTTCTGAAAAGGAGTCACAGGAAATGGAAACCTGATCAGAGGAATCATATTCAGTATCTTGCCTAGGCCTCTTATCAGGAGGGGGATGGGAACCCCTGATCAAAGTAATTAGGTCTTCGGCCATTTTGAGCATCTGTTTCTTAGGCATGGAAGTCTGTACTGGAGAATGCTGTACTTGTTTCCTTGTCTTTAAAACTGTTTTAGTCTATGTCTTGGATGCTGAAGTTGGCTTGATATAAAGCTGTGTAGGTCTGAAAATACCCTCAGAAGCCGATGACTGCTCAGCGGCTCCGGACCCATCTGAGGGATTAGTTTCCGAAGGCCCAATACCTTGAGTATCCAGAGGCCTAGCTGTCTCCACGTGGGAGTTGGAGGCGGCCTTTGGCTCTGAGGTACGGGTGTCAGGGGCTGTGAAAGCGCCTCACTGAGAACCAGCGAACCGGCGACTGGCCTGGAAGAGGCTTTGTCGTCAGTTTTGGACCTCGGGTGCCTGTCCTTTTCTTTTTCCTTGCGCTTTTTATGAATTCCGGTCGTCAGTTGTTCTGACGGCATTATATAGTTAAACCTTCACCAAAGTAATGAAAAGCAAAATCGTACAGACGCTTAATAGTGCGTTGGTTAAATCTAGCACAAAACCGACAACTAGCTACGTCGTGGTCAGGGCCTAGGCAAGGAATACAGTAAGAATGAAAATCCTTATGAGGTATTTGCTTCCCACAAGAAATACAATTGTTAACTTTTTCTGATATCGGTCTGGAGCAAGAAAAAATTTCCCCAATGGGGTACTTAGCTTTATAGAAGACTTCGGATCTGAAATTCAATTTCGAAAATCTCAGGAGTCAGCCGACCGGCATTTCCGAACTGCTTTTGCTTCGGGCATCGCGCGGCAAGAAAGACTTTAGAAAATGGCGTCGGCTGCATCTTTTATTCCCCTGGCGCACTGACATCAGGGAAGAGGCGACAGCAACCGACGCTGGACCAGGACTTTGGAATTCAGGCCGACTGCGGGACGCCTGCCAGCAGGATAACCCAAGTGTAATAACTGCAACAGTGAAACACGATGAACATCTGTAACTTTCTGAATAGTTCCCAGAGCCAGAAGATCCTGAAGCACTCCTGGAAAGAGAGCCAACTGCTCCTGAGGGGGCTGTGGAATGCCCCTGAAAGGGGAATGAGATTTCCAGACCACATAATACCTATGTGGATAATGGAAAGAACCTAGGAATCCTGAGTAATCTTAACCAAACTGGAAGAGATAAGGAAAGGTGAAGAGAAAGAGGAATGTGACTAAGAACAGGATAGTCTGACAGCACCTGGTTTGTCAGGTAAAGGAGATTTCCGGGTCACAGGAGTCTGGGTAGCTTTAGCAGGAGGAGCACTTTTAACCCCCCCCCCTTCTTACACTTGGGAGGAGGGTGACACTGCCTACGAACAAAGGACAGCTTATTAGGGTGATTTCTTTGAAACTTTGGCAGGAGAAATTTAAGTTCCTGCAAGGCCTTGCACTTATCCTGAAGAGACTTAAACAAATCAGTAGCAGCTGCATCAAATAAGCACTTATCCAGAAAAGTATCCATCAACTTGGCCTTAATATCATTAGGCAAAGGTTGAAGCTTAAGCCAGGAATGTTGCCTCTTTACAGAATCAAAAGCAGCAGCTCTGGAAGAAGCATCTGCTGCATCACAACTGCACTTAATAGAATGGCAAGCCCCCTGAGAAGTCATCCCAACAAGGAAAGAGCAGAAGTCTTCCCTTTAGAATCAGGAAGCTCAGAAATAACCTGAAAGGCATGAGGAAGAAGAGACAAAACACATCTGGACATATGCATATGGGTCTGGTAACTGACAGCCCTAAAAGCCAAGGTAGCAGAGTTATAAACCTTTTTACATAGCCTTTCCATCGTCCTACTGTCATTATCAGAAGGAAGAAGCTTTGTAAAAGACAGCAATTGGAGATGGCTTGTCAGATGCCACAGACACCACAGAGGGGTCAGCTGAAGGACATCTATAAGTAAATTTGAATTCCTCAGGCACCCTGTAAAACTTAACAGGTTTTTGGGGGGGCAGGGGGCTTGGAATCTGGATCACGAGATGCAGTAGAAAAGACATCCAACAAGACATCTAAAACAGGAGGGACAGCAGAAGGTTTGGGAGAAGACATTTGCAGAAGCTCATACCACCTATCTTGAACATCAGAAACCTGAGCACAATCCTATTTAAAAAATTCCATCATCCTGGAAATTATGTCCCCGAAGGAAATCTTCTCAAAAGGAGTGTCAGGACCAGTAGACTCTTCTTCCTCAGAACCTTAGTCTAAATTGGAAGGAATCAGGGATGAATAAAGTAAGGGATTCCACATCTGAATCCATCTCTTCGTCAGAGGAATCCTGTTCCCTAGGCCTTTTAAGAGGAGTTGAGGACCAAGGTGGAGCAGGAACAGAGACTCCTTGAGGAGGTTTCAAAGCCAAAAGAGCATTAAACAAACCCCGAGTGAAACTTTGCCATTCACTCTGTGGGTCCTTAGGAGCAGGAGAAACGTGCTTTGTCTTTTGTTTCTTTTTCAAAGGGATGTCTGTCCTGTAAAACAGAAGGTTGAAATGCTGGATGACATTCCACAATTGTAGCCAGAACTTCCTCTCTAACCAGAATCTGAGGAACACTCCTAGGCCCTTCGGTAATAATCAGCTGCGGTTCCCCCTGAACATCTGAAATGGGTATCTATGAAGCCTCCAGGGGTGTGTGTGAGGTTGGATCCACACTGGCCTACGAAGAGGCTGCGACAGAGGAATCCAACAGAGGAGCCAGGAGAGACGTCCGGCAGAGGTGGCACAGTGGAAGAATCCAACTGGGACTTCTTGGCCACCTTCTTCACAGATGGCTGACCCTCAGAGCAGGAAGTTCCCTCCATAGTGTCTTTCACTAAAAGCTTAAGATGCTGGTTCTCTAAATACAAGGCCAAAGAGGAAAGCTGACTATGGAGAGTCTTCAGGATGAAATGGGAAGCACAGAGACAAAATAAATACTGCTTGGGATGGTCTTTATGGGGAATCTGCCTTCTGCGATGGCATTTACCCTTTCTGGGTGACATAAAACCCTACAAGCAATTCGAAACAGCTTGGTGAAAAAGCAATGAAGTGGGCATTCAGACAGATGATCAAATGGCGTTAGGACTGGCGACAAAAAAGTTCTGAGCATGATAAATCTGGGCACCACCTTTATGCACTATGCTATATGTGGGGAGCATACATATGATGTACTGATGTAGCTTAAAGCAACCTAAAGGCTTTGTTATACTGGCCGGACATCAGGGGATTCCTACTGTAAAGAATACTTCAACACTGAAATGAAAGAACATCTCAGTATTCAGAGGCAGAGTTTGTGCAAATGACAGCACTTAGTGGAACTTGAAAGGCACTGTAGGGAGGGGAAGATCCAAGGACAAAAACAGGCTGCTCAGCTTGACCTGAAAGCTGGCCCATTCCCTACTACCTGATTTTTGTTACTGGGGAACAAGAATGGAATGATTAGGCTCCCCGAGAAGAAATGAACAGGTTTTATATGACTCTTGCCCATCCAATAGATGTCTGGCTCTTAGCCCTGATGAAATGAATGGGCCAAATGGATAAAGGTAGCCAAACCATTTGGCAGGTTCAGTAATGAAGTAAACAGAATATAAAAGGGAAACAGGCATCTAAACTGTAAAGACAATTCTTGGTCTTCTACTGCATGGCTGAGCGATTCACAAAATCATAGTGTATTGTAACATATCATATATTTCTTGCCTTCTCAGTTTTAATTAAGTCTGGGTAACACTCCATGTTACAAATAAAAAGGCAGGCTGGTTGGTGTCTAGACTGAAGCCCTGGGAAGAATGCTACAGAAAAACTGTTGCTTACATTGGAAACATTATCCAACTTACACCATTTGGAAAAAATGCAAATTACAGACCAGCCAATTGCTTTACAGACTGCCACTGCCAGGATCCCACAAAAACGGGCGATGGAGGCAGTTGCCACTCTTTTGGAATTATTCTTAATGGGTCCACTGAGTTTACATACTGAATCATAACAAAATCCAATAAATTCAGAAATCCAGTTTTGACATGGTCTGCTTGGCAAAAAGTGTCCCCAAACTGTTATGAAATGATGCATCACCAAAACAAACCATAAACAATGTCTTTGAAGGCAACAAGATCTTTTCATCGCAGGGCTGCAACCCTTGCACTTATATAATTCTTCTGAGATTAAGCAACTTCAAAGAAAAGTGAACAATTATTATATCACTTAAATAATTTTCCCTATCCCATTTTGTGCAATCTCTTAATGCAATCAAGAGTAGCGTATGAGAATGAAAACCTCTCTTGGTTGGCAAAGTATATGACAAGCTGGTCTCCAGGAGTATAATCTTGATGAATGGTCCTCAGATGCAGAAAGTCATAATTCCCCTTCTAACCCATGAGATGAAGAGAATGCAAAGACATATGTAGCATTTTTATTATAAGAAAATCCTGCACAAGAGGAAGATAATGGATTTGATATGCACTGTTCATGACAAAAAATAAGTGCTTTTCTTGGCCAATGTTGGCAACCGGAATTAACTAAGCATTTTCTTTTCATGTTTTTTAAATGAGTGCAGAACGTGGGAAATGTTCTTCCCTAGTCTCATCACATCTAAGCATTCTGAGTTCTTGTCATGAACTTGTAGAACTGAATGCTCTCCTGAGATGCAGTGAGATCTCTAGCCTTACCAGATGGTTACTAACTCCTGGGACACTTCCACATTGACTTGACACTCATAAGTCTAAGTGAGCTGTTTGATTTCCTGCTGCCTGACACACCACTAATTTCTCATGTTAGTTGAAGTGTCAAACTGCGGGTTCATGGACAAAGCCAAAATCCACAGCCATAGTGTTAGCCAGCAAATTTGGCAAGACTGTTTTATTTGCCACCTCAGTATGGTGATGTTGGTGTCTACCTGTAAGAAACTCCAGATATGGGTAATTTTTAAATTTCTCAATACCTAAAAATCACAGTTAGCATCTCCTTCAGGTTAATGTGTAATCTTGTATGAGAACAGGCCCTATTCAAAAACTTGACGCATCTGTATTAAAGACCTGCACTGAGGAAAGTGGCAGAAATGGTCTACCGAGGCTGAAGGTCACCACAGCCACCCACTGTCTGAGCTTCTTAAATAAGTAAGAAAGCAATCACTGAACATTTTAGAGTCAAACAATCTTCTGAATGATTCCAGAGGTTCCTCATATAATGATACATTTTTGTGATACCTGCCATAATGCACCATTGTGATGCTGTTAACTTGAGACCTACAACAGCAGCAATGAACCTGGTTTGCAGGCTGGACAAGGAAGGGAAACCCGACAAACAAAAGGAAGACACCATACAATGTTAGCTATTCCTGAGTTTAAATATTTTGTCCTGTATCATGCTCAGCACTATTCCCAGAAGCACTTTCTGCTCCGAGGAGATCAGATGCAACTTCATAAGAGATTTACCGCTATTTGCGAATACCCACCCTAAGGCTTTGACTCCTTTTTCAAGGAAGGAGACGCTAGTTAGTCCCGAGCTAAATTTAAGAGCACCTAACCAGTCATCCAGATCAAATATGAGGATGGATACTGAACTACCTTGCATAACATGCAGAGGAAGTTTATTCTGGAAGAAGGGGAACACTGGATGATAAATTTGTTTCTACATTGTGCTCCCTATTCCAGCTGAATGAGTTACAGATGTGGGGAGAAAACCACCACCATTTTTAGGGCTGGTGCATGGGAAGTACTGATGTTCCTATTTTACTGCAATGACTCAGTGCTATGGCTTCCACAGTAAAACAGACCACACTGTAGTACAAGTATGGCTCCAATAAGGTGAGCACATTCAACTGAGTGTCTCCTGTTGGGCAACTTTAGTGCAGTTTCACCATTCTCTATGGAATCTTTATTCACAAAGTGAAGCTTGCCTTTGTTGCTCCCTTCAGCCTCTCCTGAAATCTGCCAAGTGGCAAATAAAACACTACTTGAAAATGGGTTGAAAGTGGTGTGGGTAGAATCCTTAGTTGCATGTCAACAGGCTGGACTCAGAAACTTTGGAATTGGAGAGGAAGGGTAAAACCATCCCAGTAAATAAAGCAGTACAGTCCACTAGGATCCATCTCAAAAATTCTAATTGTGACTTACTCAATTGTGACATTACAAACTACACTGAACTTAGAAGCACAAGGACATTAAGTACACAAGATTTAACTTATTAAAACCAACAGCAAAGCTACACACTTGATATTAGACAAAAAGCAGAGAAGCGAAAGCAGAAATGTTCTAGACTGTCAGATGGCTATCAAAAAAATGAGAACAACTTCAAGAAAGGTAAGCAAGAATCTAGTCACATGGCAAAGACAGTATGAATGTATGTTTATGCCAGATTAAATGAACATACTTCTCAAAACTGAATAATTATGTAAATCAGTTGGTGTCTCCTACCTAGACCTTTAGAAAGGCAGAGATACAGTTAGGTAGATAATTATCAATGCTAATAAAAAACATTAAAGTTTGTCCCAAAATGGCAGAAAACAGGTTGGATTACAGGACACAGCAGGCAACAACATAGTCCACAGTGAAAATGCAAAGTCAATAGTGTACACCACATGATTCACAACTGGATCTGTCCAAATTTAAGTGGAACAGTAAAGATCTGAGAAGGGAAAGGTACATAGTCTGTAAAAGTGTTGCTATGCAAGATGAAAAGGAGAGCGAGATGGCATATGGTCAAATTTATGGCAGTGAAGCCCTAATGCAAAGGAAGCTGCACAGGAAAGCACAGTGATGGGATGTTGGGGGGGAGCATTATACAACAGAGTTACTACAACAATCATAATGGTAAATTGCCTTGGGAATATTACACCAGCAGCCTGAAATATGAGTAAGAACCATCTTTAACTCATTTTAGCCTTAACATGGGTCAAAAGGAAAAGGCTGAATGTAAGATATACAACAAATTTGGAGTAGACAGTTAACCAATAATCTGGTGAAGTGGGAGGAAGCCAAAACAAGAAAAAAATGCAGATACAAGACAAACATGAAAACTCCACAAAATAAATGGATTCCAGGATTGAACACTGGACCCTGAAGCTATACTGCAGAGACCTTAACCTATAAGCCACCATGCTGCTCATAAGGCATACAAAGGGACAGGCAGCACCATTAGTAAAAAGCTATTTGCCTTACTACAGACTCCAAGCTCCCCATCAGGAGTGCCTGCAGTTGTGGAGATCTTACATTATCAAAGAACAGAAAAAAAGAAGATAGGTGCAGGATAAGAATACATGAAGACAAAGCAAAAAAGCATAACACATGCACCCTGGGGAGAAAGTATCATTTAAGTAACTCAAATATGTCAACATCTCAAAATGGGAGGTATTATACAGAGCAGGGAGTGCATCAGAGGCACAAATTGAAGGTAAGATGAGTTGCTTAAAGGGAACAGTGGGAAACGTTTTCACAGAAAGAGTTGCTGATGCATGTAAAACCTTGCTGAGGAGGTTGTGGAATGAGAAACAGTGAGAGAACTTAAGAAAACAGTAAGGCAGTCCTCCAACTAATTGTGGGATTGGGTAGATGGATGAAAGATGCTCACACCCAGCCTGAAGCTCAGGTATGGAAATGTGCAAACAATCTACCCTAAGAGGTTTTCATATGTCAGTCAAATTCAATGATTCACTACCAAGAAATTAAACTACTTCTCTTTGAACATACATCTGTTTAAATCCACCTTTGTTATGAAACAAATGTACTTAAACCTTTAAAACATGTGACCAACAGTCAAAAATGCAATAGGAAGGGAATTGAGATTTTGAACATTATTTCTGTCGCACACCACAATTTTTGCTTACTGAATTCTGCACCATCATAGCACGCTGGTCTCTCATTATTCGTACAATATCCAGTGGGTAAACAGGTTGGTTCTTTTCAATTAAACACATAGCTGTTTCCATGGTAATAAGAACACCAGTGCGACCAATTCCAGCACTGTGAAAAGAAAAATGTACAGCATTATTTTCAGCACAGTAATCATAGAGTCAGCAACATCATTATAAAATCTTTTATTTTTAATAAAATTAGCAATAAAGTAACAAAGGGATACATCAATTACACCTACAATGAAGGCAGAAGGGGATAATTTAGCTTGGGATACATCAGAATTAATACATTTATGTTCATTTGTCTGCATACATAAAAACATTATACATATTTTAACTGTTACTATAACATTAAGAATCAGACAGCTATTAAGATTTTAACTTTCAAAATAAAGGAAGTCTACATTTTAAGCTACTTAATTTCCTTTATTTAAAGAGAAGTCATTCTAATGTTTTAGCTGTATATAAACAGTACAACTTGTTTTCCTGAAAGGGAGGTTGTCAAAATTAAAAGGTAGCGCACTTTGTCTATGCCTTGCTTTTTTTTTTTTTTGGTGGGGGGGGGGCATGTTAAAAAAAAAACAGTGCAAAGCTGTACTTACTACTTTTTATGAGAAATGCAATTATTCTATACTACAAGATTTCAGTGAAGATTCTTAATGCTTCCTGCTTGAAAATTGACATGTTCGGTGACAAAATGTTTCCAACTGATAAACATTTCAGGTTGCGGGGGGGGGGGGGGGGTCAATGCAATCTGGCTGCATAAACCCATTACATAACTGCTTCTTGTGAAACTTAACCAAGGACAAACATTTAACAAGTGACAGGCTGCATACAGTGACCGTTTCCAGAAACACAGAGCCCTAGTCGCACATAACTTCCCTCCCCTCATACCATCTACAAAAATAGGGCATCATTTCCATTACAGAACAAGTGGAGTCATATATCACACTACAAAGGATATGGCACTCTCACCTTTGCTGTACAAGCTTCTGAGAAAAGAAAGAGCAAAGAACACTAGAATATGCATGTGATTTACTGAAATGTCTGTGCTGCAATAACCTTCATTCAGATCTTCTGAAAACCAAAGTGCTGCCATATCTGCAGACATCCATCTAGTCTACTAAAGGTGAATGCAAAACTCAAGCTGACAGCCCAAAAGTGAGCCAGTTCTCTACCAGCCAGAGTGCATACAGATCTCAACTGCCTTCAAGAGTACAAATGCAGCAGGAGGGAGTGAACTCAGGTGGTAGGACTACAGTTGAAGAGCAAGGGCATATACCTGTGTCTCTCCAAAATATACTCACCTGTTCTGCACTAGATGCATCATTCATTGTAGTATCTGCTGTAAACAGCAAGAAGGATGTTCAGAACTGTGGTTGTGGCATTTTCGCAAAAGGAGTCTGATGACATTGTCCAACAACACAAAAATGCCCTGGGCAATAACATAAGTGTTGCAGATGCACATCTAATCTACCCTTAAGTTAATTTAACATTTAACCTCCCCCAACCCTTACCTTTCCCAACTTTTTGAATACATCTTTGGACTCCACCACCACCACCCACTAAAGCAGTCCAATCCATCAGTCTGCAGTACAAGCCTCTCTTTAAAGAAATGCTCTTGGAGATCCAAGTCCCTTCAGTCTCCTACCTATGCCATCTGTTCTCCAAACTGCTCATCCTGTTTACAGTGACTCCTTCATATCTCCATGACATGAGCTTGTGTACCACTATCATTTTCTCACCATTTCCTCTGCTCTCAAGTCTTCTTTCTGGCGGCTTTCCTATCAATTCATTACAGTGGCCTGCACAAATGCAAACAGTACTCAAGGTATGGTCTTGACTGGGCCCATGAAGAATGGAGGAGCATTACCTTAACACTTCTGGAACCTGCCCTCCTAAGGATATATCATCCTTCCTGCTCTGTTGCCTTTATATCCACTTCCCCAAACTAATACTTCACACTATTTGTCATGGCCCAAGTGTAGTACTTTCCATTTCTTTGCAATAGACAAGTGACAATTTTCTACCCAAAAGGGACAGCCTTTCCAAATCCTTCCTTAGACTCTTTTTGCCATTTACCTTTATGTTAGCAGTAAATACATGAATTCTGCAGTATTTTCTATTAAGTAAGTGTTAGAAAACACATGGAAGGTTATCTGATCCAGTACAGATCCCTGAAGTACTCCACTAGTCATTTCCCTAATTTTTTACAGTGTCCCTTCCACCGCAACACTCTGTCTTACCGCTCCATCATGCAGTCCAGTTCTTCAGTCTTGGTCCTATCCCCAACTTTTCCCATTTTCTATCAGCTTGTTTCATGAGGCTGAAAGTTAAAGACTTTACTGAAGTCCAGGTAGTCCACATCTACTGGTACTCACCTGTCAAGTTCACCTGTAACCCAATATTAAACTGGGTCAAGCTGGACAGGCCGTTTCTTCTGACTATTAATTCATACTGGTACCCGTCCTAGAGACTCCAGATTTCTCCTCAGGATTTTTTTTCATAACTTTCTCCTTTTGCAGCTGTTAAGCTACTGGGCCTACAGTTATCAAGTATTTATCGTTCCCATGCTTATGAATTAATAACTAATTTATTTATTTATCTGTCTGCCTTTGTTTACAGGGAAATTCTGAATGCGAAAAGTCCAACTTCATTTGAGGCCTGGAAAGAAAAGCTCCAGCAGATATATGTAAGATACTCATGACAATTTTTTTATACAAATATATTACACAAATAGTTCTTAAGATAACTAGATATAAACAGGTAATTGGTTAAGATAAAACAAGTATTTCTTCTGTGCTGTCATTATATGTGATACTAAATTCCAAGTACAAAACATTTACTAAGCAAACAGTTCATGTGAAATATGTGACAATCAGACATTAGATACGACGTATAAGACATAGGTAAGGAAGGTTACAGTACAGATATTAGGAATAAATACAACTGAAGTAAGGAGTATGAAACTGCCTTTCCAAAGTCAGTCGGTACACACAGTAGTTAAAACTAAGACGACGACAAAGGTATTTCACAGCTGATGAGCCAAGGATCACGAGGTATGGATACTAGGGTACATACTGATGTAGAACCTGGTTATAAAAGGAAGGAGATGGATAAAGTGGGAAAGTCAGAAAGAAACTGAAATACCAAATGCGGACTAAGGTAGGAAGGAAACTGAGGACTAGTGGAAAGGTCTGCTGCTAAGAAAGGGAAGAAGGTTATAAAGTGATAATGTGTATGACCTGACAAAGGAAAAGGAGTTATCTAGGTGAGAAGCACGTGCAAGACCACATGTGGTTTCATCCATCAGTCAGACTCAGTGATGTCATAGTTTTAGTAAGGGCTTCAAAGCGGAAAGTTTCAAGGTCTGTTTTAAGAATACTAGGATGGTGTTTCAGAGTTTAGATGTGTAATGGGAGTCGAGTGAATTGCCTGCTGAGATATTAGACATTACTGTGATTACTAAGAACTTAGATCTACATGTAGAGTACTGCTGCAGGCTATCTTTTAGTGCTGGACATTTTTGTGGTGCACATATAAGATTATGTGCAGTAATAAACAGTGAGTATGTTAAATAGTTGGGTAGCTTGAGACAATTCAGCTGTTTCAGCGATGCTATAAGTGTTTCAGCAAATTTAGTTACTTTATTGTAACAAGTGGAGAATTTAGCTGTAAGTGTAGTATCAATGATTATAAAAATAAGTGAGGTATATAGTAGGACTGGAAGAAGGTAGACACTGTCTTGTATCACCTGTCAGGAAGTCTCTGGTTCTACAGATGGAGCAACAATTTTGGTGTGTTTTTAATGGCTTGTAATATGCGTTGGTCATATTTGAAAATACTATCAATTAGGATGCCCAGAAGTTTTGTTTGGGTTATAGTTTCAATGTCTGTGTTGTTGAATAAGGTTATTTTGAGAGATTGCTTTATTTTAGTACTGTTCAAGAATGAAGAATATGAGTTTTTTTTTTTAAATTTAAAAGCATATTTGCATCTTTTAACCAAGCTTCAACAGTAGTGAAAATAATTTGTTGTCCTGAACTACCAGTAAGTTTGTTAAGATGTTGCTGGGAAATGGCGTCAAAACTTTTGATAAATTTAAGAACAGTGAGGATACCAAGTTGCCATTATTCCTGTGTTGGTTTACGAAATCACTGAAGTTGAAGGCAGCAGTGGTAGTACTATAGAGTGAAGGTTATGGAAGGTAATACACTGCATAAGTTGTTGTGAGTGCACGCATTTTTCTAGTTTTTCAGACTGATAGGGTAGGATGACGATAGCTTTATAGTTAGAAAAGTCTGTTGATGTGTCAGAATTGTGGAGTTGTACTATATAGAATGCTTTTCCAGATGGATGGGACAAATCTCTCGGATATGGATCAGTTAATCAGTATGGATAAAGGGAAAGCCATGGTATCAGCTGCTATTTTAGGTAATCTGCAAGAAGATGGTCAGCATTTGGAGAGGTTGATTTTACTTTCAGCAGAAGTTTTCCTGGGATTTAGAAGAATGTAACTGTTAAATAGAGGACGGGGGGAAAAGAGACAGGAGCTATTATTATTATTATTAAGAGACAGTACTGTCTGTATAAAGTGCGAGCTGAACTGAGACGGTGCCAAGTCATTTGTTTAACAAATACAAGAAGGCATGGTGGTTTGTCCATGATGTATTTGTTTAGTGATGAGCAAAATAGGCTTGTATTTTTTTTTTACATTGTAGGTTGGTATAATAGGGTTATCTATTTTAATATGGTTCTTAGCAAAATTTCTGAGATGCCTAAATGTATGAAATGTATTTTAGGTTCTTGCTTCTATGTCAGTCTTTTCAAGCTTTGTTTCTGTGAAGCATAAGGTTTTAAGTTTCTTTAGTTAGTCATGGTGCAGGGTATGATTGGGCTCTTTGTATTTGTATAGGGTCTAGGTTGCTAGGAATATTTATAAACATTTCATTAAAGTGTAACAGATGGCATCAAGATGCATGGATTTTAATGTCTTCCAGTTATGGGGGGTCAGAGTACTGATAAAGGGTTGTTTGCTAAATTCTGTTTGGTTGTAAATCATGTTTTTGAATCAGTACTGTAGTTTTTGACTACTTGGGTGGGAAGGTGGTCACTTATCGTGTCTGACGGACATCCAAATATTTGAACTGTCTTTCATTTGTGCTCCAATCAAAAGTTGACTGTCAGAATTCTAGTGTTGGAGGTGATTAACTGTGTAAAGATGTATAAGCTTACCGATTCTGATGGAGTGTCATGTTGGCCAGCTGCCAGTCCGTGTTGAGGGTGCATAGTATAATAGCTTCTTGCTGAACAGGGAATTAAACATAAAATCAAGCAAAAATTCCTCTACCAGTACCATCATACTGCCATAACTTAAAACTTACTGGTGACAGCCACCCAAATCCAAGTCCAGCTCAGCATATCTCATCCACTGTGGCCTTCACATATACACCATCCCTGACATGCATCCATGGATAGCGCTATACAATGCAGACATCTTAGTTGCCACAGAAACCAGGTTCTGCCAGGAAAAAAAATGAAATTGCCTGACAAGCTACGATACTATCAGATTAAAAAAAATATAGAGATATCTCCCTATACCCCACACCCTACCAACTTTCTTTAAGTCAGCAATCCTACTAACTATGCAAGAACTAAATACTCACAAGACAATCACAATAATGGGTACCTATACAAACACTCATAACAATGCTAATACAGTGGAAGATGTTCTCTGCTGGGCTTCCTCAAAAATCCATCATGAAACCATAACATTGTGTGATGTTAACATAGATTGGCAAACCATATAATCTGAAAAGCCAACCAATAACATACATCTGTACAAGTTCATTCAACTTATAACACCACCAACTAGATATAACAAAGCCACAGCAAGATAATCTATCATTGATTAGATCCGAACATCCATTCCAAATAAAATATCACCCCATGGAACTCTGGCAGACAGCCTAAGTGATCTCATATCAACATTCACCAAAAAGTGTCAAAGCAACAGATCCAAAACATATCATTACAGCATGGTAAGAAAACTTGCTACTTTTCATGAAGACACTTTCATTAATACATCTCCTTAAATAGGAGACACTAAAGACTCTCACTATAGGTGATACTGTCTAAGGGTTCAACAAAATCTTCCTAGGTGTTCTAAACATTGTATCCTCCCCCTCAGAGAGGGGGAGCCAAAGCCAACCCTGCCCCATGGCTAATCTTAGCAACTAAACAAGTCATGAAACAACAGGCAAAGTATGGAAGGACTGGACAAAAAATAAAACAGCACCTACTTTACCGAAATGTAGACAACTACAAAAACCAAACAAAAAACTTATCACCGAAGATAAAACCTATGAAAACATACACACTAATAAACCAAAACTGTGCTGGGCCTAAAGCAATAAACTGTTAAATTCAGGACAAGCTACAAAGCCAGTACCAAACACACAGAAAGAGAAGGATACAACAGCTAACTACAGTGGATATAAAAAAGTGCACACACCCCTGTTAAAATGCCAGGTTTTTGTGATCTAAAAAACGAGACCACAATAAATCATTTCAAAACTTTTCTCACCTTTAATATGACCTATAACCTGTACAATTCAATTGAAAAACAAAAAAAAATCTGTTGGGGAAAAATATAAAAAAACATACAATAAGCTACAATACAGATAAGTGTGCACACCTTTAAACTAATACTTTGTTGAAGCACCTTTTGATTTAATTACAGCATTCAGTCTTCTTGGGTAGGCGTCTATAAGCATTGCATATCTTGACTTAGCAATATTTTCCCACTCTTCCTTGCAAAAGCGATCCAAATCTGTCAAACTGCGAGGGCACCTCTTGTGCACAGCCCTCTTCAGGTCACCCCACAGATTTTCTACTGGAGTTAGGTCTGGGCTCTGGCTGGGCCATTCCAAAACTTTAATTTTCTTCTGGTGAAGCCATTCTTTTGTTGATTTGGATGTAGGCTTGGGGTCATTGTCATGATGAAAAGTGAAATTCCCCTTCATCTTCAGATTTCTAGCAGATACCTGAATGTTTTGGGCCAAAAATGACTGGTATTTGGAACTGTTCATAATTCCCTCCACCTTGACTAAAGTCCCAGTTCCAGTTGAAGAAAAGCAACCCCGAAGCATGATACTGCCACCACCATGCTTCACTCTGGGGATGGTATTCTTTTGGTGATGCAAAGTGTTGTGTTTGCACCAAACGTACCTTTTGGAATTGTGGCCAAAAAGTTCAACCTTGGTCTCATTAGACCATAACACATTTTCCCACAAGCTTTTGGGAGACTTGATGTATTGTTTTGCAAATTTTAGCTGGGCCTAGATATTTTTCTGTGTAAGAAAAGGCTTCCATCTTACAACCCTACCCCATAGCCCAGACATATGGAGAATACTGGAGATTGTTGTCACATGTAGTACACAACCAGTACTTGCCAGAAATTCCTGCAGCTCCTTCAGTGTTGCTGCATGTCTCTTGGCAGCCTCCCTGACCAGTTTTCATCTTGTCTTTTCATCAATTTTGGGGGGACATCCTGTTCTTTGCAACGTCACTGTTGCCCCATATTTTCTCCACTTTTTGATGACTGTCTTCACTGTGTTCTATGGTATATCCAATGCGGCGGAAATTTTTTTATACCCTTCTCCTGACTGATACCTTTCAACAATGAGATCCCTGTGATGCTGTGTAAGCTCTCTGCGAACTATGGCTTTTGCTGTAGCAGGCCACTGATTAAATGTCAGGAAAATCCTACTAGGACAGCTGAACTTTATTTGGTGTTAATCAGTCTATTTAATTGATGGCAGGTGTGTACCCAAGATGACGGAATGCTGTAATTAAATCAAAAGGTGCTTCAACAAAGTATTAGTTTAAGGGTGTGCACACTTATGCAACCAGCTTATTGTACGTTTTTTATATTTTTCCCCTAACAAATTTGTTTTAATTGAATTGTACAGGTTATAGATCACATTACAGGTGGAAAAAGTTTTGAAATTAGTTATTGCGGTCTCATTTTTTTCTTTATATCACAAAAATCTGGCATTTTAACAGGGGTGTGTACACATTTTATAACCAGTGTAGTTGAATAAGTTCTTTATACAGACAATACAGTCATTAAACAGCCAGGTGACTAATCAAGCTTGTGAGGTGTCTACTCAATCAAATAATCTCCTTCAACATTTCTCCTTTCAACTAGTTCCCACTGATACCATTTAAAAAAAAAAAAAAAAAACTCATAAAATTAAATCTACTACAACTGCCCCTGACAACCTAGTGAATATCTTAAAACAGTAGCTGAGGCTACTGCATATCCATTTTCAGTTTTGATAAATCGATCCATATTGGAAAATACCACTTAGCATTCCATTGCATAAGGTGCAATCAATATCGATCTTTTCAAACTATAGGTCAACTGCCATTTATCATCTCTGCTGAGAATATTAGGAAAAAATATTAACATGCAACTTTTCCACTACCTAACAGACAACCAGTTTCTGTCTTCAACCCAACACGGCTTACATCATCATCACAGCACAATTCTTAATTTGCTGAATTTTATTAATAATGTCAACCCCCACAGAAATAAGCAATTGTGTCTGTAATTGTTAATATATCTATATATGTTGTTTAACGTCTGTTCATGTATATTACTGAATGTCTTTTTACAAATGCTTGTTAATATATTGGAGCTTTTCTCCAAGGGCCCCCGCTGAAAAGTTTTTTTTTTGACTAAACATGGTAAATAAAATCTAAATAAAAGGAAAGAAAAAAATATTCAGCAATGATATTTTATGCTGTTGAACTGTAGTACCAGCTGGAATACAAATAGCTGAAATACGTAGGGCTTTCTACTGCTAATATCAGGAGTTACGGATTGTTAAATTTTGGGATCTGTTAAGAAGAATGGGGTTATTTCTAACCTGTTTTCATTAGATAAGGGAAATTCCACCAGCACATTTGTTTTTCCTGTCAAACCTAAGTATATTAAATCTAGGGGTTCTGACTTCATTGTCTAATCTATCTTTCTTTAACCAGGTTTCCGTAGTAACTAGTACATCTAGGGAATGAGTAGCTAGATATGCATGAATGTCTTGGATTGTGTTACTTATACTTCTAAAATTCATGTTTATAAGCAGGAATATGAATTCAGAGGCAGATGGGAAAGATCTAGTAGCACTTGTTGTTGGGCTGCTATTTAGTGGGGCGAAAAGATTTTGGGTGGAATTATCGTGTAGAGCCATTTACATTTTAGTTTGGATTTTACTGCCTGTCAATTGTTATACTCTCCTGTACTAGCGAATTAGCTTACAGAACTGGCAAGCTTTTGAGGACCCTTGGAGGTAGTTCATCTGGTCCTTGCACTTTATTCTGCCTAAATGGAGCCATTTCCACCTCCAATTCTATTTTCACTATGGTGTCAGTCAACTGCTCTTGCATTCTTTCTTGACTCCATCTCAGAATGGCATCCTCTCCTTTCTTTCCTCTGTGAACAGCAAAGTATTTATTCAATACCTCTGCTTTTTCCAGTACTCCTTGATCCCCTTCCCAACTTTTCTTGGCATGACCAAGTCTGTCCCCCTTCAATCTTTCTACTGTGTACCTACAAAAATCTCTTAATTTCTTTTGAGATCCCTTTTGCAAATGCCTTTCAACTTTCTCCTTTGCCTTTTTTCCAGCCTCCTTGTACTGCCTTTCTTCTACTTCTTCATCCCTTCCTTTACAGCTCTTGTAGGCCCTGTCAATTGTCTGACATTCCTGTGTGTCTATATCAATGTTCTCCTCTTTTTGCCTCTTCTTCAATGCTCTTGTCCACTGCCCTAAGTATTCTATCATTGACCCATTCTGGTGGCCTGTTTGTTGCCCATCTCCAAACTAGTCACTGACCTTCTTTTTCAGCACAGCATATTTCACTCAGTTCACATCTCAAACCTTTACCTTGGTATTCATATGTATGATCCCATCCACTAAATGTCCCATTCCTCCAGAATCTACTCCAACCCTATCGCACCACCACACCACTAACATCCAGCAACAAAAATCACTTGCAGATCACTAAAGCCAATAACTCTGCTGGTGAAGCACTATTCTCTTGCAACATAGCCAAATTATGGAACTCCCTCCCACCCACAATTACCTCCGTACCATCATGCACCCACTTCAAAACTTTACTAAAAGCGCACCTAAAAACATGCTGGCTATGCCCTTGCAACTCCCACTCTAATATCACCCACCCCATCCAACCACTACCTTTCTTTCCACCCCACTAACTACCTTGATTATAGCAAGCTCAGATGTTCATAAGCCTAGTACTTATACAGCAGGAACTTCTTATTTTAACATTTGTTAATGTCTCTTATGTACTTCACAGATAAAGATTCTAGTTGTCTACTGATGTACTACGTTCTTCATCTGTAAATATGTTGTAAGTAATTGCTATGTAAATTGTTAATCGCTATGTAATCCAATCTAACTACTGTCTGTTTATTTTAACTGTGGAGCTTTTCTCCCCGGGCCTCCGCTGAAAATGGACCTACGTCCAGTCGGACACTCCCGGTCAACAAAAATAAATAAAATAATAATAAATAAATGATTCCTAATATAAACCACACAGTGACAATCCCTATTGGCTAAATGGCTCCTTGACCTGCACATCAATGGCCCTTCTCCACACTAGTTACAACCACATCCATGATACTATCCTTTCTGGTACAGTAATACAACAAATAGCTGAATGGCTCATAATTCAAGACCTCAATCAATTCCTGATTTTTCTGTATACTGGAGCTTGAAAAATGTCATTCTGCTCTTGACAGTTTAATATTCTCAATTTAGTACTATTAATTTCACCTTGCCCCATTATGATATTGTCATTTCCAGTTCCTTATCCTCAACCCTTGATGTTTCTGGTTGATGATAAATTTACTAATACACCAGCTTTCCCTTATTCTTTGACCTTAATTGTTAGGTCACAATCTCTGCCTACTCTGTAGTCCCATTTTTGTTTTGGTTTGGTGTTCTGACCTCATATTTGATGCATTCTTGTAAGCAGATTGTCACTCTGCCTCCAAATACCCCCTTAAAATACCTGGAAGGGAAGTATTTGTAAACACTGAATCATGACAAAAGTATGGGAGGCATTTTATATTAGACTGTTTTACTAGAGATGTTTCGGAGGTAAAGCAAACATATTATCAGTTTTGTAACTTTTTATGCATTAACCATTTGAACACCCAGATAATTTACCAGTTCTTGTTACTGCTTTGGTGGGTTTTCCTTCAGAATTTTTTAACCACTGCTTGTTTGTTCACTCCCCCCACCAGCATATCTGCTTGAAGCCACTTCTGATCACTGCATTTATGCTCCCCGTCTACTGTTGCACTGTGTCAGCCAAAATGGTAAAAATATTTATTTATCGTTAACTCCAAAATGACAATATTCTGGAAATAAAGTGATCATTTTTATTTATTTATTAATTTTAGAAGTATTTATTTTCTCAACTGAAGCAATCCTGCGATGACAGTATACAATTAAAGTGGTGTGAGAGCATGCCCCCAATGTAGGGTGTGCAGTGAACTTTGCCCCACCAGTACAGCTTGAGTTTGTGCATTTTGTATGCAAGCACTACAGTTTCTGGGTTGTGTGTGTGTTTATGTAAAATCAGACGTGTTTAAAAGTTTTCTGTTACATGCAGACCTATCGGACCTTAACTTGATGATATCCCCATCTTGACTACTGTAATACACTGCATCTGGTGCTAGCAGATAAAAATTATACTAATACTCGAGTAGGTGCAGAAAACTGCAGCAATTTTATAAAAGTTTTTGAATTATGAACATCTTACGTAAATGATGGTTACCAGCCACTTGACAACTTTACTAAAATGAAGTTTTATTACACTGAGGAAGAGTCTTAAATGGCAAGCATGCATAATTTGTCAGAAGAATTAAATGGTACACAGGACAGAAGACGGTGGGATATACAGTAACAAATTATTCAATGACCAATATAAGGGTTAGTGCATCTATCAAGGATACAGTTTCCTTGGTAACTGAAGGTTCACCTGGAATAATGTGGGAAGGTGCAGGAAAAAGTACAGCAAGAAGAAAAAGTGAGGAAAACTGACAGAACAACTCTTACAGGTGTCAAAACAGGAATGATCTTGCTGATGGGGGGTTCCTGATACGCCACATTAAACCTTTTTAACAATATAAAGAACAAAACAATTTGTGATGTCCTATACTGAGCAAGCCTGAAGCAATAAAAACACCAGTCGTCTTAGAAGGGAGATTTATCTATTTGGTACTAAGAAATAAGAATGAAAGAGAAATCCAAAATTTGGAACCAGACTCCACCTCCAAGTACATGGATTTATTTTTATTTATTTGACATTTGTTTATTAGTAAAAGTATATCTGGTTTAAAAGAACCCATTTTCAGCAGAGGCCTGGGGAGAAAAAGCTCCAATTTACAGACCATTACGTACATACATATTGTAGGTTCATAGTACAATACTAGGCTATTGGCTCAGAGGCCCTTATAAGCCTAGCCAAGAATTTCACCCATGTTGTCACAAAGTCAGTACCTGTTTTCACTGTCCAGCAGGGATACAGGTGGGATCCGAGGGGAATATTTTCTGTTTCCCATCCAGTCGTCCAAGTTCCTCTTAAAGAGGGCTAGTGAGGTAACTCTGCTTGATATGGACAGGGAGTATATTCCACAGATGGGGAAGTCGCTGGGACACAAATCTATCCTGCCAACAAGTTCTATTAATGTCACTGACCAGGTTGAGGCCTTCCGTGTGGATTACGCAAGTGGAGTTTGACTTACAGATATGCAGCAACTCCATCAAGGCTGAGTCTGAGATAGCCTTGAATGCCAGACACAGGTCACCTCTGAGCAGTCTGTAAGAGACTGAGTAGAGGGACAGGGCTTTTAGCCTATCTGTACAGAATAGACATTTGAAACCCTGGATATTCCTGGTCAGGAACCTCTGTGATTTCTCCAACAGCTGCATGTGCCTGGCAAGGTACATGCCGAAGGGGGCACTGTACTCGATAATGTGTCTGATTAGGGAGGAGTACAAGGATGTTATGACCTTGTTCCTGGATGAAATACTCTTACTTATGAGATGCGCCACGTAGAAAGCCTTCCATACAATGGAGGCAAGGTGGTGATAAAAAGTCAGGTTGCTATCAACCTGGGTGCCCAAGTCCCTCACAACTGATTGCATGCTTAGCACACTGTTATTGATGTGATAATTAGTGGGGATGCCATTTTCCCCAAAGGGGATAATGATGCTTTTCTTGGCATTTCGTTTGAGGCCATGTTTTTGGCACCAGTCATTAGTTTGGGTAAGGCCCTCTTGGAGGATGTTCACATCACTAGGGGCATTTATGACAGTGCCCAGCTTGCAGTCACCTGCAAACTTGGTCAGCCACAGATCACTGGTTTTGGCTTGCATATCCTAAACAGTAGAGGCCCCAAGACTGATCCTTGGGGTATGACACTTGTTATGGGTCTACTACTACTAGAGGTGGCTTCCCCTATTTCGACTGAGTGGGCTCTACCAGTGAGCCAGTTAGCTACCCATTTGGTAACATATGGGTTGATGCCTAGCTGGGAGAGTTTATCTATTATGCCCGAGTGGGGAATAGTGTCGAAGGCTTTGGCTAGGTCAAGGTAGGTGGTGTGCACTGTCTTCCAGTCATCCATGGCTTTGGTGACTGTTTCAAAGAAGCGACCAAGTTTAACAGGCATGATCTCCCTTTGATAAAACCAAACTGTGTGGGATCAAGCATTTGGAGTTTGCCAATGTCCTTGCTTATAAAGTCCATGATAATGCGTTCCATGGCCTTGCAGCAGATCAGGCTAGTTAGGCTGATGGACCTATAATTGTCTGGGTCAGTGAAAGCTCCACCTTTGTGTAGAGGGATGACAGTGTCTGTCCTCCACTCTGCTGAGGTGAAGCTGGTGCACAGGCTTTGGTTGAATAGGGTGCCTAGTGGTACTGAGAGCTCTTGCCTGAGTTCATGTAAGACACAGCTAGGGATGTTGTCAGGTCCTACGGAGGCTGTATGTTTGGCCTTTGAGAAGGCATTAATGACTTGCTCCCTGGTGATGAGGGGAGGGGGACAGGTGCTGGGGATGTACTGGTTTACTGATGGGGGGACAGGGGGGTGAAGTTTTCACTGAACTTGTCTGCCAGCAGGTTGGCTATATCTATGGTATTTGTGTCTGTGGTATTCTTGACCAGCAATTCAGAGCAGATTTGGGAGTTACCTTTGAGATTGTATGAGAAGAAGGCCTTGTGATTGTCCTTAGTGGATGTGGCCAACTTGGACTGGAAGTTAGCCTTAGAGGATTTCACCAGTGACCTTATTTGCTTGTTCAGACAAAGGAGAGATTGCTTCCAACTTGGCACCTGCTCCTTCTTGGTCCTGTATAGCAATTTTTTTCCTTTTCTGTTTACTGCTGCTGTTCATGAGACAGGTTTTGTCTTCCTTGAGGAAGATATTGCTGAGTCCATGCAACTATATCGATGCTCATATAGTTTTTTGGTGTAGGCTTGGACATTAGTGCTTGTTCCAACTGAAGGCATGGTAGCTGTGAAGCTGCTTACACCTGCTCTCAGGAGGTTGAAGTCAGCTTTGAAAAATTTTTTTTGTTCAACCCTGGCAAGGGGGGTGGGGGGTGGGGTGGGATGGTGACTTCAAAAGTGATTGCTTTATGGTCAGATCTTACCAAGGAGGATGACACTGTAGGGGTGCTACAGTGGCTACTCATTTTGGTTAGTACCAGGTCCAGGATATTTTCACCTCTTGTGGGGGTGTTGACCAGCTGATCAAATGCAATGGCATTGACGAAGTTGAGGGATCTCTGGGCATTTGCGTTTGAGCTAGAATAGGTCTTCCATTCGATGGTTACATAGTTAAAGTTGCCCAGGATCAGGGTAGAGGGTTGAATCTTGGATGGATTTAAGCAAGTCCAAATAGGTAGAGTGGGCCTCTTGAATCATCGTTTGGGTCTGTAGCTAGCTATGATTTGAATAGGTGTTTTGTCAACAGTTAACTGCACCTGGAAAGTCTCCTGTGCGTCATACTGTTAGACCAGCATGGAGGTGTGTATGTCTTTGAAAAATATTGAAACTCCTCCTCCTTTGGCTTTGTAGCCCCCCATTTAGAGTCTGAAAGTACGGTAGGACAAGTAACCTAGTAAGGTTGGGGTGCTCTCCACAGCTCTGAACCAGGTTTCAGTGACTGCAACAATGTCAACATCTTCCAGGCTGAGGAATGCTTGCAATGAGTGCAGTTTCATGTTAAGACTCCTAGTGTTTAGCAGCATGACCTTTAAATTTCATTTAGAAGAATTTTTCCTGCGGGTACTTTTGTCCTACATCTTAGCTTTATACAGTTAATAGTTACATTTCATATGGAGAAACATACATCCAAGCATTTTAACTCACATACAGGGTGACACATTGAAAACTTCCATGTATATAATATGCAATACATTCTTTTTTTTTTCATTAATACAGAAGATAAAATGTAATACATGTTATTCTTCAGTTCTTCCTTGAAGTTTGACGCAGCAATATGATGTAGAGCAGCCACTACATTATCATAAAGAAGAGAAAGCATTGTGGGGAGATGAGGGAGGAGTGTAGGAATGAGACTAGATGAAAAGGTCTGTTTTGTCAAACATGGGGTTTGAAGGTAGTCGCAGTCAGGGTGTAGAAATTGAGAGAAAAAGTTAGCCTGGATAAGATTATCCGGGGGAGGAAATGTTGAGGTCAACTTAGCCAGGAGATGAGCATGGATACAGCCAAGTATTATTTAGATGTTATTTTAGGGAGAATTTGAAGGCTTCTACGTTACTAATTGTTCTTGTGGATAGTGGGAGCAAGTTCCAAACTTTAGCAGCCAAGTAAGAATATAAGCTTTGTTCTGGTACTTTTGAGGATTTGAAGATAGCAAGGAGATTTTTGTCTTCAGACCTTAAGGTTCTGTTGGAGTGTAAAGTTTGACTGTGCGACTGAGGGCTGGGCATGCTAAAGGTTTATAAATGGATGTTGTGTAAGGTTCAGAGTTACACATAAAAAGGGTGGTTAGGGAGTTCAGGCCACTGTAGAATAATTTAATGTTCTACAATGTCTGTTGGTCTTTGAGTTAGTGGAAAACGTGGCCAGTTTGTTGTAGCAGCATTATATTTTGGGTCAGATACAGGACTGTAGGTTAAAGAGAATTGTGGCAACATATAGTAGAGAGAGGAAAAGGAGGGTTTTAGCAAGAGTGGTTTTGGTTGATGTCTTCAGAGAATGTTTGCTCCTATAGATGATGCCTAATTTTTGGTGGGTTTTCTTAATGTTATGTTGGATGTGGAGATAAAATTTAAGTTGATTGTTGATGATGACTCCTAGCAGTTTAGTGGTTTGGATTATTTCAATCACAGTGTTGTCAGATGAATGTATTTTGAACTGATTTATGTCAAGAGCGTGATTTGTTTGGCATGAAGAGGACTTTTTTTTTTTTTTAGGTTTAAGGAAGAGTTGAGAGTTAGGAAGCCAGGTTTCAATGGAGGTAAAGGTTTGTTGTGTATTGAAGTGCAGTTGGGGAAGTGTCGGAGAGGTGCAAGACAATAGTAGAGTCATCTGCGTATTGTATGAGTGTTCCTAGGGATGAGGAAGCATAGAGATTGTTTGTAAAGATATTGAAGAGTAAGGGGCCAAGGATGGAACTCTGTGGGACTCCAGTGGGGGTGTGTAGAAAGGGAGAGATGGTGTTTAACCATTTTATGGCTTGTTTTCAATTGTTTAGTTAGCTAGGGAACCACTGTATGGTGGGAGGTGCAAGTCCAAGGTTAGAGAGCCTAATCAGGAGTATGGAGTGAGGCCGTGTCAAAGGCTTTTGATAGGTTGAGGAATAAGGCTAATACAAAGTTTCCTATGTCTCTGTCAGTGAAGGATAGGAGGGCTGTGGAAGTGCTGTTTCCTGGACAGAAATCATGTTGTGTATAGGTTAGTAGGTTATTTTGCAGTAAGCGCTGCATAAGCTGTTTGTGAATGCACTTTTCCAGTATTTTGGAGATGGGAGATAGAACAGGTCGGAAGTTAGTTAGCTCAGTAGACCCCCCCCCCATTAATATTCATGGAAACAGCCTTATTATGGGCTTGATAAGGATATTCACCCAAAACAATGACCATTGCAAGGCCACCTCCTCCTAAGGATGTTTAAGGTCCTGAGACATGAAGTGGCTACAGATTTTTTCCCCTGGATTTTTTTAGCTTCCCTGACTTTTTTTTAGCAAAGTTACTTTCAAATTTAAGTAACTTTTCTTCTGCAATAGAAAAGCTTTCAAGACTTGCAGTCTCTTCATTTGAATAGTTTTATTAGACTTAGTCAAGTGATCACAATTATCTAGCTTATTTATGTAACTACATAAAAAGACTGAATTTAAAGGAGCTTTCTACAGCTGCAACTCGGGAATTACAGAAAGCTGAACCTGACCAAATGGGCATAATTAAGGAAATGAGTTTTTGAGATGGAATATAGGACCATAATTGCCTAGACAAAGTACAGCCTTGTTAAGTTTAATTTTGGTGGCTGTTAAATAAGCAATTACTAGAAAATGGAAATCAAATTCTAAACCAAGTGCATTTAAAGTAATGAATATTCTAACAGAGATAAAGAACTGGAAGTGGGACCTTTAGAAATGGGTAGGACCAAAATACATAGAACAAAATGAAAATTGTGGGTCAATACATGCAGAATACTGTTTTGTATGAGACGTGAGGTTTAAAGAGAGGCAGAGACTGAGAAATTTATGTAATGTTGTATTGACAACAGTTATACCAAATAATACATGTTATCATGTAAGAGATTATCTAACAAAGGTGCTATTTTTTAAAACAAGAATAAATACTCCTCCTCAACCCATTCAGTACTGAGAAATGACAACTTTAGCTATGAGTACATAGCCTTTGCTGATTGCTACCAAAAATGAAAGACGTCAAGCTTAGCTGGAGTTAAGAATGGAAATATTTCATCTTTAATTCCATTACTAACAAAGTATAAAAAGAAATGAAATCATATGACAATGTATTACAGACAGAAACAACCTCTTTTCAGTTTACATATGAGGTGTAAGTGTGTAGTCTCACAAGCCCTACTAAAACAGCACAGTTAGGCAGCTGAACTGGTTTACAGAAATAATACTTCACCTTTGGAATGAGCTGACAGGACAGCTGAGATGTACTAACTAAGCTGAACCTTTTAAAAAGGTATTTTTTTGAGGGGAGATTGAAAATTTATGATCTGGTACTGTAAGACCTGTTTTTGAATCAGGCATATGAAGTATATTTTATGCTTCTTGTACAGTCCATAATTTAAGTAAAATCCATCAAGTCAAGAAAGTCAGCCAAGAAACTTATTTCAAGAACTTTTCTATTCCAGTATCTAGCAACACTCTACTTTTGAAACTTTATACTGCCAGGTTTCTTGCTGTGGGGTGTCAATACATTTCAGTTACATTTTCCAGGACAACATTCATAGGAACTCATTCAACAAACTATTGTAACCACATACAAACAACAAAGAACGTACTAGGCATAGTAATACGAAACAATACAACTGCAGGGTCTTGTCTGCATTTCAGTCAAGAACTCTCAACAGTGCAGTCTGCATCACTATATGACATTTTCACTTTAAAAAGTTATAGGCCAAGCATTAAGATTATAAAAGGACATACATAACCTTCACAACTACATAAAAACAGTGGGATAAGCTGCTCATCAACAGCTGAGCAAATAAGAATGAAGCGGAGTTACATAACCTTAGTCACCTATACTCCTGCCTATTGCAAACATCAACTGAAGGATACCTCAGCAGTGGGGTAAAGGAAATAAAAACCTATACAAATTCAAAATGCACAATTCCCACACTAGTTATTGTTAACAGCAGGGTAGCCTCTTAAAAAATAAGACTCCAAGTAAAGTACAGGCACAGCAGGGATGCTCTCTGCCTCATTGCTCTGGGGCCTGGGATTCAATCCTGACCTCTGGTTACTGTTGTATAGAATTTCCTTGTTATTCTCGTACCTATGTACATGTTTTCTCTGGGTAATCCTGCTTCCTCCCAAAAAAACATGATCACAGACTGACTACACTGAAATGTCTATCTATACATTGTACTTACTCTTATCCTCGTGAACCAGTCGCAGCTGAAAATAGTATCTGAACCAAACCACATACCCAGTTAAATAATAAAAATTGTAACTATTCTAGGAAATCATATGAAAGTAAAAGAGTAAACATATATGATCACTTGAATTCCAGATTTAAGGTCTGTCAAACTATGCACACCTATATCTTCATATATATATATATATATATATATATATATATATATATATATATATATATATATATATATATATATATATATATATACATTTTTCTGAAGGTCACCCCTGCAGCAAGCAAGATGTACCACATTTCCCTATCTCCTGGTTATCTACTAGGCTCTCCAAGAATTCCCAAGGTAAGTTGAGAAATATAATCCCTGTAACCTATCACTGGGTATATTAACTGGTCCAAAGACCCTTTTCAGTCACAACCTGGGCAAATATATTTACAAAAGCAATTACAAATAAACATACACTATTCACCAAAAAGGTTTCTTCACACAACTTCTTCCAGAGGTTCACCACTCTTTTTTTTTTTTTTTTAAATGTAAAACATGCTCTGGAGTCTCTACCCCCCCCCCCCCCCCACACACACACACACACACAAAATAAAGACACTCTTTCAGCTTTCCTTTTATATGGCATATTACACTTTACTGCTAATTTGTTTATTACCAGTCTCCACAGGAAATCTTAATGGCTCCATATTGAAATGTCAAGCCAAAAAAAACACCAAAAACACATGAGAAAACTGCATCTCAAAAATTCCTCTTCTCCTTTAAATTTCTTTTTGGACTGAACTTATACATACCAACTCTGAGAACACCACACAACAGAGAAAAGACAATATTCTAAGAAATGGCATCTTGAACTTTAAGTCTAATTAAGTCTAATCTTTCAGCCATTCAGTATCCATGTTTTGGGACTCGGGATGCTACCAGTCCTGACACTATACTATCTTGGTACATCGCTTTTTTCTTACTTTAATGGCTTTAATAACTACTTCTGGTATTTTTTCCCACATAAATACATAATAATACTGTTTCCTCATATAATACCACATCCTTCTATCTTTCTCCATATCATCATTTTTTATTTTCCACATTAGTATTAATTGTTAATGTCATTTGCATATTCCTTTTCACTTTTCCTTATTCTCATCATCTCCCACATTTTTTTGTACTTATAAACATTCTTACTATTAATTTCTCATTCTCTTATCCACTTTAATATGCTGTACAAGTTTAAAGAAGCAAAACAACTGGATTTAGTAACCCTAATCCCTCTTGATCTTTACTTATACACAACACATCTTTTCACTTGGTTTAATCTTGAACCCCATATGAAAAAAACACAAACTGCACAATACCCTTTTCTTATTTTTCTGAGATCATTTAAACACTTGACATTTATACTAGTTTTCCCATCAATATAGAATTCACCAGAATTTTTTTTTCCTGAATGCTAATCTATATACCCTCCACAAAACCCACATTTCTTATTTCTTTTATCAAACCCTCCCATTGCAGCATACCTACATAATTTTTCAACAAGTGGGAGGTTGGCATAATGGTTAAGGTGTTTACCTTACAGACACAAGGTGCAGGGTTTGATTCTCACATGGGGTAATTGGCAAGGCTTAAAATGGCCCACAAGGGCACTTGCCTAGTACTAACCTATGAACTAAATGCTACACCTAGCAAAGATACTTCATTCATTGAAAAATACACACACACAGTTTTCACCACATCACTCAAACCTTTATTCAAGGTCATTCCCATCACCTTTAAACATTCACTCAGACAAACATTTCCCGCATACATATTTTGTTTTTAGGAACTCAAGTATATTGTCTGGATATGTCAAAACTACTGGAATTACCACCTCCGTTTACATCGCATATCCAGTATCTTTTATTTTACAAGTTACTTCACTCACTATCACATTCATTACCAGTGCAGACAATAACTCATGGGACATTCTTGACTTATACCATGCTTCGTGCATATTGCATTGTTCAGCCACCCATTCCCTAACACGTTCACTCTATTATTTTAATATGCTGACATATACACACACTTATAATATCACCCATAATTTCTCTCACACCCTATACCAATTCTTGACATTCCTTCTCATTACTTTCTTCCATAACATCACGCATCCTGCCTTCCATTCTCCTCTGCATTATTCTTAAAATTGTTATAATCCGTGTTATTTAGTGTGATGGCTCTCTGATTTTTTATTTTATTTTTTTCATCTTTGTTCTATACAAATTTTAATATCCCACAACAAATTTCTTGTACATTCCATACCATCTCGGCTTGACACTGAATCAACATTTACTTTACTTCATCCATTTCACTAATAGTAGTTTCTTTTTCAAATTCTTCCTTAACTCTTTCTAGAAATATTTTTTTATTCTCCAGTCTCTCTTATTTTCCTACTTTTCACTCTTGTACGCATTTTCCTCACTTCACTAGTATATATACAATTTGCTTGCATTCTATTTACCTCTCTCGTACATTTTTCATTTCTGTTACTATACTAACATCCTCCTTTACTATTTTAACCAAATATGCAGATACCTTCTCCCGTGTAAATATCTCTGACTACATGGTAATGCTTTATTTTTTTCTCAAGTTCTTTTATATATTACTTTTTCCCATATTTCACTTTCTCTTACTTTCTTATATCATCCTGACATTAAAAAATACTTTTTATATAAAGCTTTTTAAATTCAGTCCACCATTCAGACAAGTTTTTATAGAAGTCCTTCATAGTTATATCATCCTTTCATTCTTGCAATACTCATCACTCTCCAATTTAATCCCATAATTTTTCATTTATTCATTTTACTCCCTTCCCTACTTTACCGTATTCCCTTTCTCCCATCACCTCCATCTATATTTCTTAAATGTCTGAAAAAACCATCATAACTGTATCACCATCTGCTGCTCCCATTCTTTCCGATAATATAAAATCAATTTCAGATCTAAGTACTCCCCTTCTACAAGTCCACTGACTTTTGTTCCACGGACCTAACTTACCACATTTTATCACTTCCTGTATATCTTTCCCTTTAGTTCCCTGCAATTACAATTTTCCTGTTAACCAGCACATAGTCTAATATTTGATGAAACAGTTTCTCTCTGCTTGCTATTTATATACAAATATAATGCTATAATTCTATAAACGTGTTCTCTTCTAGCTCATATACCCAACAGTTACCCTTCCCATCCTTACCAACATTACAGCTAGCATTTTCACTGCTTTTTACAAAAGACAGCCACTCCAGAACAGCATTCACTTCCTATGTTCCTTGCTTTTTTTTTCCATATTTCAAAACAGCTTCCAGCCTCCACCCTCCACTCCATACATTTTTCTCATCTCTAACTTTTATTAACAGCTTCACACAGACTCTGCAAGCATTTTTTAACATTGCATTCCTTCAGTTCATAAGTTCCAAACTGCAAGTAAAATTTTTAGTAATTTTCCATTATCGGGGCAACAGTTTTAGCATGCGCACACAATGATCGCACAGCTGTTAGCCCTGAAGTGGTTGTTGTGAAAGACAAAGAAACAGAGATTAATGTGCTGCACTGTTTGTCTGGTTTTACAGAAGTAACATGACATCTCAGTGTAGTACACAAGCACAACATTTTACGTGCACATAAATAATTTGCAGCAGTTGTGGTGCAAAATATAGATGGAAAAGTAACGGAAATGTGATCCTAATTGCATGCTCACATTGGCAAGACATGCTCCTGTTTTTAAAGCCCTTTCTCCCCATATTCATTTCACATGTTCCTATTTTTCCAGGGTGTTGTACCCATTGTGTGTGTTTAGCTTGATAGATATGCCAGACATCATTCCAGAAATTAACACACTAACCCTTAAGAATCAGCAGGTGGTTGGGAAGAGGAGCAATTCCTTATTTTCTCACAATATTTCAGAAGGTGAATTTAGCTTGACAGATATGCCAGACATCATTCCAGATATTAACACACTAACCCTTAAGAATCAAGCAGGTGGTTGGAAAGAAGAGCAATTCCTTATTTTCTCACAATATCTCATAACCGGGTCTGTCTGCAGTCAGGGCATGTGGTAAAAAGTAGCCAGTTTCAACAGATTTGATGCATGACAAGAGGCAGAGATGCAAACAACCAGATTCAGAAAGTCCACTCTGTGTTTGAAATGAGTTCCCGAGCGAGGCGGGGCCAACAAGCTTCCTCTACCATGAGTAACATGCTTTTCACAGTGCCGTGATAGCATTCTGTTTGTCTGTATCGTAAAGGGAAAAGAAGTCTTACCGTTCTTTCTTGAGAAGAGAAATCCAAAGACACCAAACTCCTACGCAGTAAATTCCAAACATAAATTGCATCTGCAGTCAGAACCTAAAATCCCAGCCCAGTATCCACATCAGCAGCAGCTGTGCAATCATTTTGGGCGCATGCTAAGATTTCAAGTGCTCATTAGAACTGTTGCCCCCATAATGGAAAAGTACACATTTTTTTTAACATTTAACTTACTACCAGTAAACAAATAACTGTTCTATAGATAAACACCCTTCTTTTTATTGCACAGTTCCAGAAATTTCATCAGTTCATCAATTTCAAAAGGTAAGTCACAAAAAGTCTGTGTCCCAATATGTATAAAAGACCAAATTCATTGAGCTTTACAACCCAGTTAAACTGTCCCATACATAATATGTCTATTGCAGTGTCATTTTTTTTATTCTTATTCTGAGTTTCAGAATCCAAAGTTTATCTAAATAATACTGTGTTAGTTTGTGATTGTGCAACTGCCTGGTAACAGATGATTTATTTTGATATATATTTTCATTTTTTTTACAATTTTCACTGTTTGTAGGAAGAAAGGGATAACTTGTAGACAAGATGAATTACTTAGATTTATATTTCCTTGTTTTACCTCTAATTTTCACTGTTTGTTGTTAGAAAGGGAGAGGTTTTGGCAGGCCAGGTCTAGCCATCCCATGAGTCCTAGACACTTATAAAGTCACAGACTGTAGAGAAAACAATCCAGAGCGTATCCGAAACAATCCTGTGTTGGCTTGTAATTTATTGATCTTTATTGTTAAAAAAAGTGTGCAAGTGCAAATGATAATGAGCAGAAGCTGCTGCGTGTAAAGGAATTCCAGCTTTTATTTATTTTTATTTTATTTTACATTTGTTGACTGGGCTAGTCCAACTGGATACATGTCCATTTTCAGTGGAGGCCTGGGGAGAAAAGCTCCAGTTACACAGCATCATAAAAACATATAAAAACATAAAATAACATTTAGATTTAACATTTATAGATTAAACATTTTAAAACAACATTTTGAAACATCTAAAGCAAAAAGTTTGGCAATGGCATTAATATAGAATAATACCTCTCCAGTTAACAAAAATTAGAATAAGACTGAGAAAAAAAATGGCTAGAAGAGTTAAAGATAAGAAGTAGTACTCAGGAGAGAGAGTGCTATGAATAAGGAGGAGGGTTAGTTTAAGGAATGGTTAGACGTAGAGATTATGGTTGAGAATAATATTTTGTGGTTGACAGAGAAAAAAATGGCTTTCACAACTGCTATGGTCAGAGCAATGATTTTATTCTACTTAATTTAATATTTAGTTGTAAACTATTTGCATAATTTTTCTTACAAGTTGATTTAATATGTAAATTCTTTGGTAACTGAGTTTAATTAGCCTTTTCTTTTACAAGTCTTAATTCATTTGTGGCTGAAATGGATTCCTTAAATCTTTACGCCATTAATGATTTACTAAAGCACGTGTCTTGTACAGTGTACTAAGTGCTATGTACATTTAAAGGCAACACTTTTGATCTTTGTCCTCAAGTGAAACGTTAGATTTGCTTACCATTGTTAGTACTAAATCTAGAATTACTTATGATGATTGCACTTGTGCAATTGGCACAGCTTGGAGAATTGTTACATATATTAATGATTGGACTGATGAGATAAATAATGTTAGGCAAAGAGCAAATAAGTAAAAAACCACAGCAGCAATCCAGCAACTCCAAAGAAGGAAATTTATTACCAAAACAGCAAAGGTAGAAATCTCTAGCGCCTCGGCCAACAAGCCTTTAACAGAGTACATCAAATAAAGAAAAACTCCCAGTTTATATACATCAGCACTTAATTGAATAATAAGTTAATAACTTATATAACACTTTAAACCAGATCTTGTTAAAAACTGACACTTCCACTAATACAATTATACAAAACTTTTCCAGAAGCATTCTTGATTCAAGCCCACAGGGAACATAGTATTAAATTTTAAAATCAAAAATGCTTCTTTTTTTCTCAACAATTGTTTAACCTGTTCATCTGTCATGAACTTTTTACATATCACATTGTCTAAAATTGTAGCCTGAAAACCCTCCAAACTTCCCTTATGTACTTCATTAAAATGTACAGCTATAGGGCTAGATAGTTTATAGTTCTTAACATCCCTTACATGTTCTTTTATTCTACAAGAGAAACTTCTTTTGGTCTCCCCTATATAGAATTTATTGCAAGTACATTTAATTGAATATATAACTTTCTCACTATTACAAGTAAAACTTTCATTTGTTTCAAAGTTTTTATCATTAATTTTATCAAACCTTTGGGTAACAAAACTACAGATACTACACTTCCCACATACTATTGTGCCTTTTTCTTTTTGACCCCTTATTATTTCTAATTTCGGTCTATGAAACCTACTATGTACAATAAAATCTTTAATATTTCTTCCCCTGTTAAAAGAAAATAATAATTTCTTATGCTGTAAACAATCCACTTCTTTGTTTATAATATTCCAGCTGGATTTGATCATATCTATAATTTCTTCTGTTATTACTGAATAAGTAGTAGTAAAATATATACTTTTATCTTGCTCCCTTTTTTTGTTATTATTATGACCTGTCCAATTATATTTAGCCGACTTACTATTTAATACTTTATACAAACTCTCTCTCAAATTCATTTCATCATATCCTCTCTCTTTGAATCTCAAAAAACTATTTTCTAATTCCACATTTCTACTTCTATTATCACTACATAATCTTTTAATTCTATTGAATTCTGTATATGGAATAGATTTCATAGTATGTCCTGGGTGAAAACTTTCACCATGTAATATATTATTACTATTAGGGAATTTCCTATATATTTTAGAATTTACCTTACGTTGATAACTATCCCCTATTAATTCCACATCTAAAAAAATGTACTTTTTTACCCTTTTGTAATCCATCAAATCTTATTCCTATATTATTTGCATTAATTTGAGCAATAAATTGATCCACTTATACCCACCTTTACAAATAAAAATGAGATCATCTATGTATCTATAATATTGAATTACATATTTACAAAAAAATTCATTAGTATAGATATACTGTTGCTCAAACAAGCCCATAAATATATTGGCATAACAAGGGGCGAATGGAGCCCCCATAGCTGTTCCTTGTTTTTGCCTATATAATTGACCATCAAATTCAAATATGTTATTTTGAAGGCACATCAACATTAATTCTGTAATATATTCAGCCAAAGGACATTCACCTAAAAAATGTTTCATAGCTCTAATACCATCAAGATGTTTAATACTAGTATAGAGACTTACTACGTCTATAACTATGAAAAACATTTCCTCATCCCATATAACTTGATAAACTTTTGTTAAAAATTCAAAAACATCTTTCACATATGATGGCAATTTTATAACTATTGGTATTAAAACTTCATGTAATAAACAAGAAATATTATTCAAAAAGCCCCCACTGGCCGAAACAATGGGCCGTCCCGGTGGATTCAATAAATCCTTATGAATTTTCGGCAAACAATAAAAACATGGCATTCTAGGATTCTTTATAGCCAGTTTATCTGTCACATCTTTAACAGAAAAATAATGTAATCTTTTGCCTTTTTCCAATAGGTCACTATACAATTTTAGAGCTATATTGTAATCAGTTATATCTATACATTGATACACACTATTGTCTTTCAAATGTTTATAACACATAGATAAATACTGTGTATAATTCATCATAACTAACTTCCCGCCTTTGTCCGCAGGTTTAAATACCATTTGTTCATTCCTACTTAGTTCACTTAATGCCTGCCATTCCATTTTATTTAAATTATATACAACACTTTTTTTCTTTTGACTTATAAATTTATCATAAATTATTTGTACATTATGATTTAATGATTTATCTAAGCACTGTATGCTCTCATTATTGCAAAATGGAACAAAAACATTTTTAACTTTAATATTATCAGTGTTTAACTTACAATAGGCATTATAATTTTCATCTTCCCCTGAGCAACAAGAATAGAAACTATCATTCGAACTAGTACTACATGCATCAATTTCAGTAACTTCCTTATTAGTTACCATTTCCAAAGAAAAAAAGTGCACTAATTTTAACTTTCGTATAAAACGAAATATGTCACTTTTTAATACATGCAAACGGGGAAGGACAGTTGGTATGTATTTTAAACCTTTAGTCAGGGGTGTCCAACCTTTTCAGATGAAAGGGCCGCATTGAGTCAACAGAAATTGTCTGGGGGCCGCATGTAAAATATATCATTGCAAACAGCAAGTGAGGACCAAAAAAAAAAAAAAAAAAAAAAAAAGGTCTCTTCACGTAAACTGAAGAGCAAAAGACCACAGGTGTATGCATAATATTTGCCCTAAAATTCAATACCTCATTCTAATTATTAAAAAAACAGATAAATGTAACTGACAACTTAAAAAAAAAAAAAAATTAAAAGGGTACGAACATTTCAATTTGTAGCCAAACCCTACTTTAACAGTGCCCCTATCAGTGAGGTAATGTTAGTGAATGTTTGACTATACATCAACAATATGTACAACAGATGTCTTGCATCCAAATAACCATAAAATAATTAGCAGATGCCACTACAGCCATCCAAATAGTCTTAAATGCAATTACCTCCCTGTGTATAACAGAAAACAACCCATCACCAAGCTGCCCCTCTCTTACTGAGGTAAAGGATGTTGACAGACTACAAGTCCAAAACATATTGTACAGTTACACAGTTTAAATTAGTGTATATACAACTTCCCTCTTCTGTGGAATGGCACACATGGAAAAATATACACAATTAACTACACAGTGCAAAGTAAACTCAGATTCAACAGAACTAAAAATATCAACGTATATATATATATATATTTGCCTTATCTGTACTTGTTTAACAAAGACTTAAGTGGGTACATACAATGAGCCAATTATCACAGCTAATGTTAAAATATCAGTGCCAGTCAGTATCCACATGCCAACTCTCAATGGAATGTGCCTGCATCTGCTGTGTCTGCATTAAGGGTATACCTTAATCTTGAGTTTATGACACCTAATCAAATAAGTTTCAAAACTGGCAATTGCGGCTTAACGGTCATCTTTTATACATCATAATAGTAGAGACACAATTGGCTGCAGGACTACAGAGAAAATCGCAAGCAAAGCATTCACAATCTGAGACAGCCAGCAATCCTATGTGCAGAAAAACGTGACTTTATGGATGCATGTACTAATTTCTCAAGTATCACTGTAAGTCTAATAGCCCACAAGCTTCAAGAAACCTTATACCCCAGGATGTTTGGTACATTCCTAACATTAATCTGGTAACTCCTGACCTAGCGCTTACTGTACAGTCTGGGAGTGTGCAGTTGCATCTCCCCACCTACCACACAGTGTGGGAGAGGGCAGCTGTACTTCCCTGCCTACAGTAGAGTATAGGACAGTAGCTGTACCTCCCAAGATACAGTACAGCGTGAGAGTGCAGCTGCACATCTCAACCCACCGTGCAGCCAAGGAGAATGCCATTGAATGTCCCAACCTACAGACAGTGGGGTTGGAACAGTGATTATATCAACTATCAAACTATAAGAACAAAGACTACAAAAACAGCAATCAATCTAGACTAGAGATTGAATCTAAAATTATTATAAAAAACAAAAAATATTTTTTTGCAACAGGCAAGCCCCCCCCCCCAATACTCCTTGCTAATTACATATACCAACTCTGAGATCACATCAGAGAGAGAGGGAGGACAAATTCCCTGCCCTGCAGCAATGTGATCTCAGACAGCAGGAATGGAGAGTTCACTTTTCTGAACATTCACTCTTACACCCAACCAATTTTCTGACTGCTCGCTGTAATGAACGGTAACTTGGAGAGTACAGCTGAACCTAACCTAACACAAAGGCTGGAAGACTGCAGCTGAGCCTACCAACCTACTGTACTGAGTGGGAGAGTTTAACTCAATTTCTCAACCTTCCATACATTGTGGGAGAGACGGCAGCTTGTTCTCCTGACCTACCATCCAGTCTCTGTGAGAACAGTTCAACATCCCAATCCACCCATAGAGCATGGGACTGCAGCTGTACCTCCCAACCTGCCATACAGCATGGCTCCTTCACTGTTCAGCCTGGAAGAGTGCAGCTGTATACACCCCCAGCCTTCCGCACTAATTAATCACCGGTGACTTGCTACTGGGTAATCTTTCTAAGTCAGATCACCTCACTTCTCCTTCCTCTGCTAATATGGGCTGCAGTACAGCTTGTACTTGCTGTTCAAGTATTCTGTCATTACCTTTTTCTGAACAGCAATGCTTTTTCAGTACTGAAAGAAATATAATTTAAAAATGAAACACAAAGTAACCATGCATTCTGAAAGAGGGGACTTTAATTGTAACTGCATTAAATATTTCTGACCATTTTAAATGTAGATTCCAGCTCATCTCACTGCACAAAACAAATAAATGGTACTTAAAAACTGGACACCACAGTGAATGCCTTGCTGTGTCCCCTTGTTTATGAAGCAAGCAACCAAACACTTGACTAGACGGTGTTTAATAACGCTGCACTCATCTAACGCACATGTTTCATACAGCGATTCATGACTGTAAAAACGGAGCTTCAAATCTAATTTACAGAGACAGAGGTATCCTGAAAAAAAGTAGTACTTTTATCTACTTATCTTTGCCACATGGCAAAACCCGACAACTAAAACAATTGCACCTTTATAAAATCTTTTTCTTATCTTGACTTAAGTCTTAACAATGAAACTTTTATCTTCCCATTATTTTTCTAAGTAAAGAGGCCAGCATTCTACAAAGATGCATCTACAAAACAACAAAAGGAAGAGTATGTAGAAATAGAAAACATTTGTACTGTAAATAATTTATACAACAAGGTAAGGGGAAAACAACTTCTAAGTGCGAGACATAAGGTAAATGCAACAAATGTTCACTCAAATATAGTTACAGTACACTATCATTCCCATTCACAACCACCCTCCCCACCTAATCCCCACATCTGCCTATATAACAGACAAATACCATTTAATTACTAACAAATATTTAAAACTAAATCTTATTTTACAGTGTAACTTATAGTAAATCTTATCATTTCTCATATGCCTATACTCTGCACTAAGTAACTTTTGATGCTCTTGAGATGTACGTATGTTCCTGAAACTTTCATTCTGCTGTACCTCATAATGACTTATTATGCCATTTCTTCAGCTTATAAAATTAAAAAAATTCCCTTGGTAAAGTAGCAGTCTGGTTTGGGCTTCTTATCAATAGTGCAAGCAAACGAGTTACTGAAGTAAACAAGTTAAAGGTCGGCTGCAACAGCATCCTTCAATATCATCATCATCATCATCATCATAAAAGAGTAGCATATTTATGGTTACTGGTGATCCAGCATTCATTTTTAGAAGCATGGGCTTTGGAAATGGGGAAATTTCAGATTCAGAAACTTTATCATTTCTATATTATTTATGAAAAGGCAAGTTCTTCTGTCTTATATCCATGTCAAGCACTGTTAAAAATTCTTTCCAATATTTGCTCGCAGATAGTGTAGAAAAAACTTTCTTGGTCTGTCTTCATAAGACCAATTTTGCCTTTCTCACTGGCAACTGTAGTCATCAAACCAGACTGCTCACCCCACAGCCCTTAGACTCGGATTATGGTGTAATAGCAAAACTTTATTGTATGTGTGATTAAAAAAATAAGTAAACAAAACTGGTAGCCCGAACAGCAGCACCGACAGGATCTGATTTTTCAGCCCTCCTTTTAATCTCTTATATAACATCTGTAAATAGTGCTTAACTACTTCTGTGTGTATTTATTAAATTTTTGTAAACATACCAAGTTTTGATTTTTTATACTGATGGACTGAACCTAAAATTTAAAATGATGCATTTAGAATAGCTTACCTGTTACTGCTGGAGATGTAGTCAGTGTGTAAAAATAAATAAATCCTCCTCACTCTCAGCTCTTTCTTCGCCGAGATCTTAATCCTTCCTTCAGCTGTTTACCCGTTACCGCAAAAGTAAAAAACAAACGAACGGTGCTTTGGTGCATGTGCATACCAGCTGACAGACGCTGCCATGAAAAAAAAAAGTGAAAAAAAGTAATGTGGTGCATGCGCAGAACGCCTGAAGGACGCGGACGTGAAAACACGTGGAAAAAAAGTGAAATTTCAATTTAAGGGTCGCGGGCCGCATGGAAGAGCTCTGAGGGCCGCATGCGGCCCGCGGGCCGCAGGTTGGACACTCATGCTTTAGTTAGTACAGATATATGAGCTTCAGTCAGCTCTAAACCAGATAAATTAACCACATACTCACATGTAGAACCCCAATCAGCCCTACTAGTCCCATTTACCCCGTTTGTTAGTCCTTTGGTATGTACGTTGCTCTTGATAGTAGCCTTGTGCTGCACCATTCCAACTTCGTTTTCTCCCCTTATTAGCTCCACGAAACGAATTCAAATATGTATTATTCCCCGCTGGTGGCAGATACGGAAAGTCCTCATCCGTATCAAATTCAGTAGCCGAAGTCATACTTTCACCTGATGTAGGGCCCCTTTTGGACATATTATAACCCGGTTTCTTTTGTTGATCAAACTGCACCTGTGCTTTTCTCCCTTTAGGGTTCGTCGCCACCAAAAACGCTCTTTTACTGTCATAATCGCGTATATCGCGAACTAATTTGCCCTTTTTCCTGTCAATCAGTTCTTTCTCATAATTTACTAACTGTTCATTGGTTTTGATAAGAAAGCTCTGCAACTCATCTTGCGATATGACGTTAGTGACGTTCTGGCACAACCCTTTGATCTCCTCCTTGAGCTTTTGTTTTTTAAAGTGATCACGCTCCACTAATATGTGAACCCACTCCAAGCTACAATTATGTGCTGCAGCTATCCATCTTTCATAAAAAGCACGTTCTTCCGGAACAGTCAAATCAAAGGGACTAGATGGATTTTTTATAGCTCTTAACCCCCGAGGAGTAATTTCCAACTCCTCATAACGCTGCATACTTTGAAAGTTTAAAAAAGTAGCCGTTTCTTTAAATAATAACTTTTCTATACGCGACAACATCTCCGATATTTCTGGGTTATTAAACGTGTCGGCTTTCTTACCAACTCTTGAGAAGGGGTTCTGATTCCATAATTTTCTGTCTTTAGTCCATTTATTTAAAACCCCATTCTCTGTATCATTTACGTTAACACCATCCTGGCGAACAAAGACAACACTGGTAGAATTCGAAGTAGCTGCAACCTCTCCACTTTTCAGTGCACTGTCCATAGTTTTAGATGAAGTCTCCGAAGGAGTATCTAGGAAAATCCTAGGCAGACCAACTAAAGAATCACTGGTCATAATCGATAAACCACAGCAAACAGGATTTTTCTTACAAGTTGATTTAATATGTAAATTCTTTGGTAACTGAGTTTAATTAGCCTTTTCTTTTACAAGTCTTAATTAATTTGTGGCTGAAATGGATTCCTTAAATCTTTACGCCATTAATGATTTACTAAAGCACGTGTCTTGTACAGTGTACTAAGTGCTATGTACATTTAAAGGCAACACTTTTGATCTTTGTCCTCAAGTGAAACGTTAGATTTGCTTACCATTGTTAGTACTAAATCTAGAATTACTTATGACGATTGCACTTGTGCAATTGGCACAGCTTGGAGAATTGTTACATATATTAATGATTGGACTGATGAGATAAATAATGTTAGGCAAAGAGCAAATAAGTGTTTATCGTCAGTAGAGCTCACTCAACCACTACTGAACATGATAATACTGCTGACAACTTTGGAATTCTGGATACAAACACGGTGCAATCTGGAGATGCAAAGAATATAGAAGAAACTAAAAAAAAAAAGAAAGGAAAAAGTTCACAACAAATAACAAGGAAGAAAAAGAAACTGATTAATGTCTAAAATACCAACAGAATACGTACTAAAAAGGACACTGCTTTGTTATGTAACGCACAGATTACAGGTAATAGCATTCTTCTACAGGAAGACCTTCAGTCTACAGAAAATGGCATCATTTTTTCCAAAAGAGAAGGCAGAAAAAAAGAGGCAAAGGGACAGGTGAAAAAGAAAAAAATCAAAATTGAACATGGAAAGATTGAAAAACATTACTCTAAGAAAAAAGATGAGGAAAAAGACATAAGTTGACAGCATGGCTCAAGCTGTGGATGTATAAAGCTAGCTGGATGACAACTGAATGCTTGCAAATTTAATAAGCAATTAAAACAGTGGGATTAATAAAACTAATGCTGATGAAGATTATTCTCACTTAACATTTGACAGAACACATATTACTGAATTAGAAGTTGAAGATTCTTCAGATATGGTCAGAAAACATATTCTTGTAATTGAAGATTCAAATATTAGAGGAACTGATACTTATATTTGCAGAGAAGATAATGAACATTGAATAGTGTTACCTTTGCCAGGAGAAAAAATAGAGAGTATAAGAAAGGCCTTAGAATACCTTCATGTAAGGAAGTATGGATCTGATTTTATTGTTGCTCCTACATATGATCACATCCACAAGAGACTCTGACTATTAGTAGGGAACTTACAGCCCTCTTAGACAGTACAGCATGTACAGCTGTTGGGATGCATTTTTTCACAAATTACATTAAAAAAGGACAGCCAGGTGACAGTGAATGAAAAGATTTTTGGGATCAATACCTACATGAAAAAAACGTCCGGTTTTAAAACTGCAAATGTACAGAGCATCCGAGCCTAACTGTGGGCACACGTGTTTAGACAGGATAACTTATCAAGGTCAGGGAGGAAAATTTTTGCAACTGATATTTTGCAATATTTGACAAACACAAGGCAGGAGCTTTGCCAAGTTGAAAACTTAACAGTTTCCAGACAGCAACATTTGATACATCTCATAGCTGTTAATGCTAGAAGCATTAATAATGAAAGTTTTTACTGGAAAATTTGCTATCCTACCAAAAGACTGATGTTGCTGCTGTTTGTGAGACAAGGTAAAAAACGACTGGAAACTATTTTTGTCAGGGTATAGATGTTTTTACAGTAACAGACATCCTAATAAAAAAGGTGGGGCTATTAAGATAAGGATTAAAAATAGTTATGAGAACTGTAATTATTACATGCTCAGAGACAACAGCAATACTATAGATTGTGTAACTGAGGCAAAGACAACCATGGAACTTATAACAACAGTTGGACAGTACAGACCATCAAACTCAAGTGCTGATGACCTAGTAGAATTTATACACTTCTTATATGAAACACAGGAAGGAAAAATAATAGTGGCTAAGGACTTAAATTTACCAGACACAGATTGGAATAATATTGATTCAGTAAGGAGTAGTAAGGAAATTATTTACAACAGAGTTCAGGAACAACAATTGCTTCAGACTAAAAAAGCCTACCAGGCAGCAGGACATATCAGTCATTCTGTATGTTCCTAAATAAATGAATGGTATTTCAAGTCAAATTTTACTACCGCTGATGTAAATTGATCATGGGATTATTAAAGGTTAATTTGTTACTTGCTTATTCTGCCAAACTGAAATCTAGACTTTTGAACAGCGCATTAATAACAGATTTCGTCAAGGGGAGGTCATGCCTGTTAAATTTGGTCAACTTATTTGAGACAGTCACCAAAGCCATGGATGAGAGGAAGACTGTGCACACCACATACCCTGACCTAGCCAAAGCCTTCGATATTATTCCCCACTCAGGTATAATAGATAAAATTTCTCAACTAGGCATCAATCCATGTGTTACCATATTGGTAGCAAACTGGCTCACTGATAAAGCCCACATGGTCAAAATAGGGAAAGCCACCTCAAGCAGTAGACCTGTAATGATTGTGTACCCCAGGGATTGGTCTTGGGGCCTCTGTTGTTTGGGATATACTTTTCTGAGGTGCAGGCCAAAACCAGTGGGCTATGACTGACCAAGTTTGCAGATGACCGCAAGCTGGGTGCTGTCATCAATTCCCCCTAGTGATTTGGACATCCTCCAAGATGGTCTCACCCAAACAAATGACTGATGCCAGAAAGCCTTAAACTGAATGGCAAAAAATGCATCATCATCCCCTTTGGGAAGAGTGACATCAATTCCCCCTAGTGATTTGGACATCCTCCAAGATGGTCTCACCCAAACAAATGACTGATGCCAGAAAGCCTTAAACTGAATGGCAAAAAATGCATCATCATCCCCTTTGGGAAGAGTGATGTCTCCAAAAATTATCACATTAATAAGGTCCTAAGCAAGCAATCAGTCATGAGGGACTTGGGCACCCAGGCTGATAGCAAACTGACTTTTGACTACAGAATTTATTGCCTCCATTGTACGGAAAGCTTTCTACATGGCCCACCTTATTAGTAAGGGTATCTCATCCAGGGACAATGTGGTCATAACATCCATGTATTCTTCCCTTATAAGACCAATTATTGAGTACAATATCCCTTTGGCATGTACCTCAACAAAGCACATGCAGCAGCTGGAGAGACCGCAGAGGTTCCTCACTAGGAGAACCCAGGCCTAAAACATCTACCCTACACATATAGGTTAAAGGCCCTGTCCCTCTATTCAGTCTCCTACAGACTCCCAGAGGTCACCTCTGTCTGGCATACAAAGCAATCTCAAACCCCACCTTGATGGGACTGCTGCATATCTGCAAGTCAAGCTCCACTCAAGTAACATGCACGCACAACCTCAACCTAGTCTGTAACATCAATAGGACTTGTTGGCGGGACAGATTTGTGTCTCAGAGACTCCCCCTTTTGTGGAATAGACTCCCTCTCCACGTCAAGCAGAGTACCTTATTAACCCTTTTTAAGTGCAACCTGGATAACTGGATGGGGAACAGAAAATACACCCCTGGGATTCCACTTGTGTCCTTGCTGGACAGTGGCATAGGGTGCTGAGTTGTTGGAACATGGGCTAAATTCTTGGCTAGGCTAGTGAGAGCCTCAGGGACAACAGCCTAGTAATTCCCTATGATCCTATTATATGGAAGCAAAACAGTCACTATGTAAAAATAAATGGAATGTGTTCAGTGAAAAAAACCCAGAAGGAATGTGAAAAGTTTTGAAAGAGAAACTGTTTGAATGCAAAAAAAAAAAAAAAGTTTAACATCAGGATTTATGTACACAGTGTCATACTTGATTATGGTGAGGGACAAAAAAATATAAGAAATGGAAGAGAGTTTGCACTATAATTTTAAAAACTTAAATAAGATGGAAAGACAAGATCAAGAAAAAGTTCAAGATTTATATAAAGATATTGAGCACAACAGAAAAACATTTTACAGATACACAAGATGTGGTAGGAGTAAGGATATACAAATTGATAACCTGTGCGTAGATTCTAAAATTTATTTTCAGATACAAAAGATTATAGATATATTTACAAAACCTTATGCAAAGCAGTTTGGCTGTACAAGGGAGGTGATAAATTGTCCTACTGACATCCAGGTAACCTGGACTTGGACACTGAAATCAAATTAAGATTATTCTGAAAAAGTACAGTTATGTAAAATCTCACCATAACAGTCAATGTCCTTTTCCCTGTTGCAGTACTCATCACCTCTGGGATCTCAACACCCGGCCAGTGTACCAAAGCCTTTATTACCTTGGAGCAATGTACATCAAAATGTATGCTGGCTGCGCAAGCATTGGGCATAAAATGTAATGTATGAATACTCTCAACCCGGAAATTAACTGCCCCAGGAGAGCCAGGATCTCCAGTGGAAAGGAGAACTGGTACAGCCAGAAAAAGGAGGAAAGAGAAGGAGAACAACCTCTCAGCCAGAAAGAAAATACCCGCCATGGAAAAGGAGAAAAAGAGCAAGGGGTAGGAGGGAATCAGTGAATACTGTACCAGAGAAAAGGAGGACATCGACTGTTGTGGCATAATTTTACACAACTGCACTATGGCCTTCCATATCACTGCTGCAGTCGTCCTCACCTCTGGGACAGTATTAAAGCTACAGAGAAGATAGGTAGGAGGAAGGCAAGGAGGAGCCCTCCACAAACTCATGAAGAGAATGGCATCTAACTTGTAATGTTTAGTGAATGTGTGAACCAAACACCAAGTCACAACTTCAAGGATGGAGCTGGTGTCCTTGAAGGAAGCCCCAAGGAAGCCACTGCCCTAGTAGAATGAACCTTAATGCAAGAATACAACCATTTGCCTTGAAAAGAATAACAAAAAGAAATGGCCTTGGAAACACAGGAGGAGATGGTTTTCTTAGAAACTGCCAAACCCAATGTCCTGGTATGAAAAGGAAGAAAAAGTTGGTCAGATTTATGAAAGGCCTTGGTTTTATCTAAATAATACCTGAGCTGTGCAAGTCCAAGATATGAAGAACCTTCTCACTAGCAGTCTACAGAGAAAGGAAAAAGGAGGGAAGCTAGACAGACTGATTAAAGGACAGCTCATTAACCACCTTGGGCATAAAAAGGATATATATGGAGAGACACCCAGTCTCTACAAAAAACCAAAAAAGACAGGTCACCATGAAGGCCTGGAGTTCAGACACCCTTCTGTTGGTGTTTCTTTCAGGTGCAATGTCAGAAAGAAGAAGTGGTAGTCTTAAAAGGAGTCTGAGTAAGCTTTTCAAGGACAAGATTAAGGTCTCAAGAAGGGGCAATGGGCTTTCTTGGAGGTCTGATATGAAGGATGCCTTTTAAAAACTGCTTGACCTCAAATCTACAGGCCAGGGGGGGATTCAGTGGCAGACAAGCAGAGATTGCAGACAAGTGAGCTTTCTCTGAAGAATACGCCAAGCTAGCATGTAGCATTTCACACAGCAAGGAAAGAACCAAGGAGACCCCCACTAAAAATGGATCCTGGTGATGTTTAAGACACCAGACAGAAAATCTCTTTCACGTGGACATATATGATTTTCTGGTATTCGGTTTCTTAGCCTCCTGCAGGGCCCTAAGCATATCCTCAGAAAACTGGTTGCATAAAAGAATCAAAACCCTATCACCCAAAGTGTCAGTTGAAGAGTGGACAGATGAGTATAAAGGAGATGTCCTTTTTCTGGTGTGAAAATGGCCATGTAGTGAAGTAACTTGTAATGATTGCCCCTGACCAGATGGAATAAGAGGGGGAACAAGTGCTGTCTAGGCCAAAAGGGAGTCACCAACAAGACTTTTGGAGGGTCCTTCTTGATCCTGTGAAGTACCTTGGGAAGAGACGGAAGGGGAAGAAAGGAATAAAGGAACATTCCCTTCCAAGATAAATGGCATCTGCTTTCCAAGCAAAAGGGTTTGGGACTCTGGAACAGAACTGAGGGAGTTGCCTGTTCAGAGGGGAGGCAAAGAGACCCACTTGAGGAATATCCCAGTGATTAACTATGCCCAAGAAAGACATCTCTGTGAAGCTTCCATTTGTGAGGTTGTGGCCCTGACCTGCTGAGATAATCTGCCACAGAACTGAGCTCTGAAGGCATATAAAATGCCTGTAGGCTCACCTGCAGACTGCTGGCCATTTCCTACGCTTCAAGGGCTAGTCTGCAAAGAAGGAAAGACCTTGTGCCCCTTTGTTTGATTGTGGTGTTGTCTTTATGAACCTTTAAGGGACCTGGCATCCAGAGAGTGTGGAAAGCTTGAACAGCCAAAATAAGAGTCTTAATTTCCCTGATGATGATGTGATCTGCACAATGCTGGGGGGGGGGGGGGGGGCACAGGCCCTTAAACTTCAAAGTGCCTGAAGCAGCTATCCACCTCATCTCTGAGAAGTCGATGAAGAGGTCCTGGGATGGCTGAGGAGACTGGAAAGGAATACCTGGACTGACAGAGATCTGTTGACTCCACCAGTGAAATTCCAGTTCGAGACAAAGGATCAGAGGAACTAGATACTCTAGGTGGCAGTGTTGAAGCCACACTGACTTTAACTACCACTGAAACTTCTTCATATGAAGCCTGGCCCAAGGAAGCATGGGGATGGTAGAATCCCATGAACCCCTGAGTCCTGAGAAATTTCCTAGCTGAAAGATAAGACAGGGAAAGCAGGGAAGGAAAACAATGCATAACAGACAAAACCATGGAGACAGGAAGAGAGGCTAGCATTGGAACAGTTTGGATCCTGCAGCCTAGAAAAAGTGGGACCCCAAGATGGCATCAACATTGATTTCTGAAGGTTGACAGTGAGCCCCAGGCTGTGCAAAAGAAGGTGGGTAAAGTGAAGATCCCATAATAGCTTGGATTGGAATGAGGCCTGAAGCAAGGGTTTGTGCAGACGGAGAAATATCTGAATGCCCCAAAGCCTGCAACAAGCAACTACTGGAGCTAGGCATTTTATGAGCACCTTTGAGGCTGTTAAAAGTCCAAAGGGCACAGCAGTGATCTGAAAATGACAGGAAGAAACAGAGAAATGCAAAATTTTCCTGAAGAGAGGGTGGATAAGAATATGAAGGTAGGTGTCCTTTAGATCCAGGAAAACTAGAAAAGTCTTGGGGAGCAACAGAGGAAACAGAGTCTGAAGAGAAAGCATTCAGAAGGATGGCACTTGGAAAAAAAATATCCAGAAATGAAAGATACAGGGTAGGTCTCAGAGACCCCTCTTTCCTGGGGACCAGAAACATCCTTTAGTAAAACTCTGACCCCTTTTGCTCTTTGGATCCAGATGAATGGTACCTCTGGTCCAACAGACCCTGCAATACCCCTGGAAAATTAGGAAGTTGTTCAGTATAGGAAGTTGATGGCTACCAGAGAAGGAATGAAGGGGATTTCCAGGCCATAAAGTAACCCTGCCTGATAATGTACAGAACCCAAGAGACTGTTGTGGTTTTTTGCCAAACTGGGAGAAACAGAGAAGCCTTAGGAACAAAGGAACCTGGCCAAGAATAGGAGGGGGCAGAAAGTCAGAAGGTGGCAGACTTATCAGGAGAGGATGGCTTCTAAGGTGTAGGTGTTTGAGTAGGCCTATCACAAAAAAATGTGCCTGGGAGCCATCATACCCTTGCGTAGACTGTCTAGGCAGTCTATGCAAAAAGGCAGTTTTAGTAGGATAGTTCCTCTCAAACTTGGAAATGGGAGAGACAAAGATTTTCTTCAAATCCTTCATGACATTACCCTGATCCAAGTGTTACAGAGCAATGCCAAACAAATTTTAGTTATCCAGTTGAGCATCCAGAAGTTTTGCCTTAATATAATCTGGTAAGGCCTGAAAGTTAAGCCAGGAACACCACCTCATCACAGAGCCAGAGGCAACCTCCCTAGAAGAGGCACCAGAAGGCTTTTATATAGTGATGGGCAACTTCAAAAGTGGAGCTCAGCAAGAGAGCTGAGGCCTTACCCTCCGAGTCAGGCATATCAGATACAATTTTCCCAATCTGGGAAAGAAGAGATAAAATACATCTTGTCATATGGATCTGGTAATTTATAGCCCTAAAGGCTAAAGTTTCAGAAGTGAATATTTTGTTCCCAAAACACTCCATAGCTCTCCTGCTCTTAACATAGGGAAACTGCTTAGAAAATGCCAACAATCTAGAGGGCTTATCTGTAGACACAGAAATCAATGCTGGATCAGAAGAAGGGCATTTATATAAGAATTTGCAGGCATCTGGCACCTTATATAGAACCTGTCAGACTTCTTAGGCATTGGAGGTTTAGAGTGTGGAGCCAATGAAGTAGCAGAGAAGGTATCCAATAAAGCAATAGATACAGGAGGGACAGCAAAAAGTTTAGGAGTGTCCATCTGTAGCAATTCATAATACCTTTTCTGGATGTCCAATACCTGGGAGTAATCACATTTGAAATGTTTCATCATACACAGGACTCTCTCTCCAAAGGATAGTTCCTCAAAAGGAGTATCAAGACTAACAGATTCCTCCTCTTATGACCCATAGTCTAAAGGAGAAAGCAAGTGAGAGGAGTAGGCAAAGGAGTCAGCATCAGAGTCAGAATCCTCATCTGTGGACTCCAGTCACATGTCCTTTTTGGGGGTAGAAGACCAAGGAGGTGCAGGAACTGAAACCTCCTGAAGAGGTTTTAAAGCCATCAAGGCATTAACAAGCCTTGTGTAATGTCCCACCATTCTCTTTGTGGATCTCTGGTAGCTGGAAGCAGTCTGTCTTTTCTTTAAATTGACATCAGCTTTGATAAGGCGTGATGGCTTAGAACCCTGCCTGGAGTTGATCAAGGTACTCTGCGCACCTCTTCCCCAACAAGGGTCTGAAGGAATCCCTCTATGTTCTCAGGATTATCAGACGAAGTTCCCCCTCTACATCCACTGCGGTTGTTTACAAGATCTCTGAGGACATGCAAAAAGCCAGTTCCTTGCTGGCCTCCTAGAAGGTCATGGCGGAGGAAATTGACAGCAATACCAGATGATCTTCTAGGTTCTCATCCACCTCAAGAGAGATGCCTGGTGGAGGCTACACAGCAGCAAGCCCAGGCCTAGACTTCTTGGCCTTCTTTTTAAGAGCTATACCTCATGGCATGTGGATGCTGGCATGGTACCTTGGGCCAACAACTTCAGATGATGGTTCTCAAAACAAATGGAAATGGAAGAAAGATGGCTAAGCAAAGACTATGATACAAAAGCTTGACAGACGAACATAAAATATGGTTGTGAGATGCAACTAAGCAAAACAGGCACCTTATAATGGTGTTCCTTATGGAGAATCTGCCTCCCACACTGACACTTCATTTCTTGGATGACACGTAACCCACTATAAAATAGAACAAAAAGAAAAAGGAACATCAACATGGTACATTTCTGAAAGCATAGGTTCAACAGAACCAGCACAATGAAGGGCGTTCAGACCAATGTTTGACCATGGGGTTCAGACATGCTGGCAATGAACCTCTGTGTTGGAAGCATCTACACATCACTTCTATGCCCTTTACTTACACGCAGAGCATGCATCTGATGTACAATGCTCCTACGTAATAAAAGCTTTGGTATACTGCTTGAATGTTGGAATATCCTTGCCGTGAGATCCCAGAGGTGCAGAATACTGTAACAGTGAAATGGAAAGACATCTATGCAAAATGGATCCAAACAAACCACAAGGAGGAGATGGAATTAGTAATAATGACCTGAGAACACTTCAGAATGAGCTTACAGAATAATTATATCCTTTATTACTAGGTTGTAAAAACATGGGGAGATTCCTCATGACTGGAAACATGCACTTGTTAAACCTGTCTAAGGGAAAGGGCTGCAGGACATTTTAAGTTTACTTTCATGTTGTGGAAAAATAATGGAGAAGGTCATATACGACAAATTTATTGTCAGATTTCAAAGGCTGGGACATGAAATCATAAAAGCATTCATATTTTGAAAATAAATCTATTACCACCTGTAACGTGATGTTCTACAACAACATAACAGCTATGAATAAAAATATTTAACTTCAACACTTGATAAGGTCATACACAAAACACGGATCAATAAATTAGAACCAGGTATTGATGTGCTCTTGATAGGATCGATAGCTGCATGACTTACAAATAGAACATGGCAAGTATCATACAACTGGACAGGTGAAATTCGAGGTTACAAATCAGGGTGTCCCACAGGGCTCTTATCCTAGGCTGAAACTTATTTATATTGTATCTTTCAGATCTACAGTCGATATAAAAAGTGTACACAGCCTGTTAAAATTCCAGGTTTATGTGATATAAAAAATTGAGACCAAAATAAATCATTTCAAAACTTTTCCCACCTTTAATGTGTCCTATAACCTGTACAATTCAATTGAAAAACAAACAAATCTGTTGAGGGAAAATATAAAAAATAAAAAACATACAATAAGCTGGTTGCAGAAGTGTGCACACCCTTAAACTAATACTTTGTTGAAGCACCTTTTAATTTAATTACAGCATTCAGTCTTCTTGGGAACACACCTGCCATCAATTAAAGAGACTCTGATTAACCCCAAATAAAGCTAAGCTGTCCTAGTAGGATTTTCCTGAAATTTACTCAGTTGCCTGCTACAGCAAAAGCCACGGTTCGCAGACAGGTTACAAAGCATTAAAGGGATCTCACTGTTGAAAGGTATCAGTCAGGAGAAGGGTACAAAAGCATTTCCACAGCATTGGATATACCATGGAACACAGTGAAGACAGTCATCACAAAGTGGAGAAAATATGGGACAACATTGACGTTGCAAAGAACTGGACGCCCCTCCAAAACTGATGAAAAGACAAAATGAAAACTGGTCAAGGAGGCTGCCAATAGACCTACAGCAACACTAAAAGAGCTGTAGGAATTTCTGGCAAGTGCTGGTTGTGTACTACATGTGACAACAACTTCCCATATTCTCTATATGTCTGGACTATGGGGTAGGGTTGCAAGACGGAAGTCTTTTCTTACACAGAAAAACATCCAGGCCCGGCTAAAATTTGCAAAACAATACATCAAGACTCCCAAAAGCATGTGGGAAAATGTGTTGTGGTCTGATGAGAACAAGGCTGAACTTTTTGGCCACAACTCCAAAAGGTACATTTGGTGCAAAAACAACACTTCGCATCACCAAAAGAACACCTTCCCTACAGTGAAGAATGGTGGTGTGGTATGCTTTGGGGTTGCATTTCTTCAGCTGGAACTGGGACGTTAGTCAAGGTGGAGGGAATTATGAACAGTTCCAAATGCCAGTCACGTTTGGCCCAAAACCTTCAGGTGTTTGCTAGAAAGATGAAGAGGAATTTCACCTTTCAACATGACAATGACCACAAACATACACGCAAATCAACAAAAGAATGTCTTCACCAGAAGAAAATTGAAGAATTGGAATGGCCCAGCCAGAGCCCAGACCTAAATCCAATAGAAAATCTGTGTGTGGGGGGGCAGGAAGTGGGCTGTTCACAAGCGATGCCATTGCAATCCGACAGATTTGGAGCACTTTTGCAAGGAAGAGTGGGCAAATATTGCCAAGTCAAGAAGTGCCATGCTGACAGACTCCTACCCAAGAAGACTGAATACTGTAATTAGATCAAAAGGTGTTTCAACAAAGTATTAGTTTAAGGGTGTGCACACATATGCAACCAGCTTATTGCAAGTTTTTTATTTTTTATATTTTTTCCCCCAGCAGATTTGTTTGTTTTTCAATTGAATTGTACAAGTTATACGTCACATTAAAGGTGGGAAAAGTTCTGAAATTATTTATTGTGGTCACATTTTTTTTATATCACAAAAACCTGGCATTTTAACAGGGGTGTGTACACTTTCTATATCCACTGTATTCTGGTGTATAAGGCATTTAGAGACAACTACCTCTGGGAATGTTTAGGTTATCAAAAACTAGCAGAGAATCATTGGACAACCTATGCAGAAGATTCTGTAGGAATGAAAAGTGTACAAACTGGTTCTCTGAGAAGCTGATGCATGGAATATACTACTAAACTACATTAGAGGAAGCCCAGTTTGGATATTTTTAAGAGCAGCCTAGACCACTTATTATGCTTATTAGAAGAGCAAATGTTTTGATACAGTGGCTGACTGAAAGGGCATTATTGCCAATGTTTCAAATATTTGTATGTCTGTACAGTTGATCTTTTCCTTTTTAGAAACAGTTTTACCTTACAATTTGTTGCTGTTCTATTTTTCCTGCTGTCACTGCTGCATATGTTTTAGTTACTGCATTAATTGCTGCTACAAAACCAGACTCCCTCTCAGTTTGCTGCTGCTTACTTCTTTTACTTTTTGTCACTGCTGCATTCCCTACTGCCACATCACCTGGTAATTCTCCACGTTATCACCCTCAGCACTTCCAAAAAAGTTATCTGCCATCTCACCCCCTAGAAATAACAGGAATGTCACCAAGATCATCCTCTTCGATTCTTTCTACTAGAACATCATCAGCAAGTCCTACTGACACCAGTTCTGTTATCTGTATGTTTCAACAGACTCACTCACTTTCCTCTCTGTGCAGGCAGATAAATGTTGTTCATTTGTAAGATTCACAACACAGAAATCTTTCTTTACATTCTGAAGTTCTATCTCATTTTTTTCTCCAAATTCTCACTTTCCACATCCAAACTCTCCAAATCATTTTCTCTCCTCCATGCTACTGCTTCCTTTAGGCCTCTTCCTAGTTGCTGTAGGAGCCCTCTGGCACCATCTAGCAGCTCTAAAGAGTAGGGGAAGTTCCCCGATCCCATGGCCAAGTTTCTTCTAGTAGTATAAAATACTACCTAGAGACTCCCATGAAAACAGGCCACTAACCTAGTAGGACTAAAGGATAAATATACATAATCACGTAAATGTAAGAAATGCATCAAAGCAAAAAATAAAATTGTGGAGTGAAATAACATGTAACTAACTGACAAAAATAATATTTTGAAACAGAGGTGTAAGTAATATAATTTGACACAGTCATACAACCTGAGCACATATGAGCAGAAACTGAGCATAGTTCTGTTGCATTAATTCCCATATGTCTAGAAGTAAATCTCTACTTAATGATGGCAGTAAAATTAAAATGAGAGATACAGAAGAGGCTTCAGTAGTGCATTAATATGCTATCCAGTGTGCCCTGAAGAATGAACTTTAATGCAACTCAACTAGGTGATGCAAGAGATGTTTTTTGATTGTGATCAGATTGCCACATTTCTTTATGTCTTCAGGAAAATCATTCCAGCAGACAGGAGCCATTTTAGCAAAAGCTCTTTCCGAAATCTAAACGTTTCTTTTCCTTAATTGGGGGTAGCAGCTGTATTTGAGTAATATGTAGGTGAGAGAATTTATCAACAGTGCTTCCCTACCTAGCACTGGGAGCCACTTGAATTTAGATCAATGATGTTTTCTTCACCTGTCAAGGTGAACAAATCTAAAAGTTTTACTCTAGGTAATTTGGAACAAAGCAGTATTGTAGCTGGAAGGCAGGGCAATGATAGGAAAAGCATTTTCTAATGTGGTTACCATTTGGCTTCTGATATTTAATTGGACACTTTCAACTGAGCTATAACTTTATTAATTTCAGCATTAGAGGTAAATGTCAGCTTTAGGTCTAGTGTGAGAGCCAAGTATCTCTGAGAAGTGGTGACTGGCAGTAGCGTGCCTGAGGGGTCTGAGATGACAATATTACTAGCATTATTAAGGCACTTCGGGATAAAAAAACAGATTTGTTTTTGATGTGTTTATGAGTAATTTACTGCATGTATGTGTGTTGTTTGTCTTTTCCGCTTTTCCCGGTTAGGGGTCGCCACAGCGGAACTCCGGTCCGCTAATGATTGGCAGTCGATTTTTATGGTGCCGAGTTGCCAGCCCGACGCCCAACCTTCAGCAAAGGTAAGCCCATTCAAGCATGTCTTTCGGAGGCCACTCGTCCGCGGGGAGGATATGCAGACTCCACACAGAAGGCACTCCAGCCGAGAATCGAACAGGAAAACCTCTTGCTGTGAGGTAACAACGCTACCGCTGTACCACTGCGGATATCCTTGAGTGTGTGTGTGTGTATATATACGCGAGTGTGTGTATATGTGTATATATACATACATATATATATATATATATATATATATATATATATATATATATATATACATATATATATATAGATTAGATACATATATATAGATAGATATATAAATATGCATGTGGACAGATATATACAGATATAAATATCTAGTTCCACAGTAATGAGACAAAAGTTTGCAGCTCTACTGCATTAGAGATAGGTCCTTGCCTGATTTTGTGATGACTATGTCAATGGCATATAGAAAGCAGTGTAACTGAGGGAGATGAAACTGCATGTTGCTGATAACTAAGAGGTTCTGGAAAAGACCTCTGTGGCACTCCAGAGCAAATATTGCCATTTTTAGATTGGGTATTAGCTCTTACCTTGAAGTTCTGCTGGTCAGATAGGCTTTTCTAAAGAATTCATACCCTGGTTCAAAAACTATTACTGTTAATTTGTTAAGCAGCAATATATGGTCCACAGTTTCAAAGGCATGCTTCATGTTTAAGAATATAGCTGCAGTAAAATGAACGTCCATGTTGCTATAAATGTGGTTGCTAAATTTGGGTGCAGTAAGTTTACTGTATTTTGGTCTAACACCATGTTGCTTATCTGTGATTATAACATTTGTTTGTAATGTAATCCAAGATTTAGTTGAAAAGAATCTTTTCAAGGACCTCAGTGAGGAGACAAAGATTAGAAAAAGGCCAAATGTCAGCTGCTGAAGTGCCAGAGGGGACTTTGGGAAGTAGGTTGATCAAGGCATGTTTGAAGCTGTGTGAAATACTGCCTGATGTCAGTGAGAGATGATAAATAAATGAAATAGGAGTGCAGAGGACTGCGATACCTAATCCGAACATTTTGGGAAGTACTGTACTCAATTGAGGATTGTAGCTGCAGTCTAGATTATCAAGGTCCTTTACCAGAGCTTTAGTTACTTTTTTAAAGTGGAAAGAAGGGTACTCTAAGTATTGCTACAGGGCATTTGAGGGGCCAGGAAAGGTAATACTCTGGAGGTAGAATGTGTTGTATGTGGGAAGGCAGGCTATATTATGTCTTATGCTATTCAGTAATTATTCAGTGAGGGAAATGTAGGAGTAATTGCTAAGCTCCTCACTCAATCATTCATGCTATTGATATATTTATAACTTTAAACCTGTGTCTGTAGATTACAGCGGGGACAAAGACTGAGGAGTAAAATGACAGCTTCATCTTATGAATAATTTATTGTATGTATCAATTCGGTTCTTACTTGCCCCCATAGTCTGATAAACTGTCTGTAGTAATGCTGCGGGTGCTACTACACCCAGTTTTTGTCAATTTTCAGAATCTCCTCTACCTTCACTCACAGCAAGACCCCAAGGTACTTAATTTCTGCCCCTCACAACATACACAGAATAATTCATTCTTTTGTGATCATTATTCCATTAATTTCCCACTCAGCAGCAACCCACTACAGTGGAAGCTGAATATCACAGTCACTTGAGGCTAAGAAGACATCATCATGGCTCCCTACTAAAATATCAAGCCTCACAATGCTGAGCCCTCAAATACTGAAAATATAGGAGAAAAGCAAATATCAAACATTACCTTTCTTTTTAAACTTGTTTTTTGTAGGGGGCATGCCTCTTCCTGAACTTATATACACCAACTTCAAGATCACCATACAGTAGAGAAAAGGGAATAATCTGAAAATTTGCAGTCTCGGATTCAGTATATGTAAGCCTGCATTTTCAGTCATTCAGTCTTCCCATTCTGGGACTCAGCATTGTGAGGCTTGTCAGTTCAAATGTTTACCCATCATCCTCGACAAGCAAAGATGCCATTGTCATATAAACTGGATACTCATACTCTCCAAACCTCAGCTGTTCTCAGACATCCTGTCCATGAATATCCAGAACAGGGGAGAGACAAGACATCAAAGGTAGAGAACTAAGCCACAGTGAATGTATTCAATGTAATATCAACATTATGGGTACAGCTCTTGATCCTCAAATATAGGACTGAATACAGGACAACAGTAGCCCTGGGACGCTACACTGTTGCAGCACCTCCAACAGGACATTATATAATAAAAGTCTTTGCTAGATTCATGAAACATAAGGAGAATAGACAACCAAACTTCCATAATCTCTCCGATATGTTTGCAAAAGCAATGAGCTGCTGCTCACAGTTCCATGACCAAAACAGAGTCTTGCCAATGCCCCACCAGAATCAGAGGCTTGACTGTCAGACAAAATATCCTTTCCAGCACCCTTGTCACAGAATTTTACAGGAAGCCTGGGGAGCTCAATCCCTCTACAGAAGAAAGCACACACTCCTATCCACTTTTTGAAAAACAGATTTGGGGTAATAGTACCAAAGTCTGCCAATCTAAATCCCTCCTTCAATTACAATAATAATGATTATTACAGTGGACCCCTACTACACTTCCAGACCTTTGAAGGCGACTCATACAGCAAATGTTAACTTTACAGAATTGCCTCCGTCAGTAGGTGCTATTGCTGTTAGCAAAGTAGTCTCAAGTAGATGGGACAGCTTTTTCACTCATTGATGAATCTACATTATCATCATCATCAAGACAGTTTTTTAGGGTACACAGCTTACAGTTCAGTTTTCTCCTCACAAAAGATAAGAATATATTGGAGAGGATACAAAAGGATAAACAAATTATTTTTCCTCATATGGGAAGGAGAGAGAGGTTGCAGACAGAGCTGTAGTAAGGGAATTTGGTTCCCTGGGCAGTACAGCCACTTGCCCCCTCCACTCTGTCCATAAGCAGTCAAAATTGGTGATCGCCTAATGGTGGTTTGCAAACTGTCAGACTTTTTTTTCTATGAATAGCTTGACAGGTTAAAGTCATTAACTCGTCACTTAACTGACAGATTGTAATGTGCACATTTTTTTTTCTTTTTAAACGTTTGGCCTTCCCTACAAGTTTGTGTTCAGGGCAAGTGATCCATTTACTCCACTCTTGCCACAGCCCTGGCTGGATAAGATAACCATAAGAAAGTGAGTCTTTCCAGGGAGAAGGGGTCACTTCCAGCAAATCTTCACAGCAGAAGTCTCAAGTAGCAACCAAGAAACATCTTTAGAATTGGGCCACTGTAGCAAATCTACCTACTGATTTTCATTAAATATGCAAGAAGTACAGAGTTTGATAATGTGCAAATATCCTGCAAGGATTTTTTTCTTAAGCATGATGTTGGGGCTGTATTCCCTTGGCAGAATTTGCTTTGCCTGGTCTCATAAGGAACTTTCCGTTCTTTGTAGTGGTAACACATACAAGGAGATAAACAATGGTTGACCATAAACTTGCCTTCTCTCCTTTGAGAGAAAAAGAAAATGTTTGGCTTGCCTAAAGAAGTAGTTCCAGTCAAACAATGACAAATATTTTTGTAACATGTAACATATGAGGCTTCACCTTTATTACACCTGTTAGGAAAGCATACAAATTAATGTGAAGTCTGATTAAGGGTAAACTCAGACTACTTTTGCTAGGAAAACAGACATTCATATAAACACCAACCCTTGCCATCAGGGTGTCTCTCAAACCAATTATCTTACTATTCAAATTTTGCTTGAATTGGTAACCAGAAAGAAGGGTTTTCATGAAAGCTATCTCAATTCATGGGAACTTAAGTTCAAATGAATGCAAACTCAAGGACTAAAAAAAGCTAAGATCTCAAAATAGTGCTGGGTCTTTAACTTGGGGTTTATAAATGTAGTGTACCCCACAAACATGTTATTTATGTAAAACTGAGCAAAAGACTTATTATCCACTGGGTTGTGAAAAACTGTGACTGCAAATAAGCACACTTTAATCCTGCTTCATAAAAATAGGATAGTCTAGAATGGAAGCAACGCTGAATGAAAAAAGGTCAAGACTCTTTGAAAAGCCTAGACAGGGAAATGCTTACGAATGAAAAAATAATTTGTTCCTGTTCTTTCTTAGCTTTTTGAAAGAACGGATAAGACCTCGTGATGCCAACTTGCTCAGGAGCCATGCAGGAAGACTGAGAGTCTTAAGGTAAGGATGTTCCATTAACCTGTTCTTCCAGGGGAGGAAATTCCAATAAGTGGAAGTTGACTGAAATCTGTTTTGGGTAACTGCTGAAAAACCAACACACATACGCCATGGAAAAAACTGTTGCAAGAATAACTTACAACTGATTTGACATTAGCAAAACTTGAGAGAAAAGTATGAGTGTGTGTAAAGTCCTTATCATAATAAAAGAACCTTTGAGGTTCAAAACAAATATCTACAATCCCTTTTTAAATTCCATCATTTACACTTTTGACAGAGTTTGTGGATCCAAGTTTACTGAAGAGTATATAAAATTAAAAATAAAATATAACAAAGCAAATTTAAAGAAGGATGAATAATTATTACTGAAGAGTTTGGCAAACAAAGAAGTATTAAGAGTGATGAAACAAGATAAGGGTGGGAGTACTGTTAAAATTTAGAACCCAATGTATTCTGGTAAAATGAGTATGCTATATGATGAGGAGAAATACACTTCAGTATCACTTAATGAAATTCACATAACAAATAAGACAGACGTCTTTATACGATTGTCTGATGCAGGGGACAATAAGCCACAAGGAAAATCAATTTCTGCATGTCAATAACCCAAAAGTCCCTTTTGTTTTTGGGATACCTAACATTCACAAAAGTGTGAACAGTCTCACTTATGACTCACATCGACCAAGCATGGGTCTAAAACTTATTCAGTAACAATTTTTATTGATAGACTTTTAAAACCATTTATAAGTCTGCATTCCCATATCCTAAAAGACTCTTTTGGCAGTTCTTGAAAAGTTTCAACAACAAAAAGTGGAACACTGACTTTTCATTCCTTATCATCAATGTTATTGACTTGTTTGGAAGTATTCCGCGTGACTTAGGACTGCTGTGGCTTACAGAGGCCCTCACAACCTGTGAGTTTACAGACTCCAGGAGATTGGAATTGGTTGTTGACGTTATGGAGATTGTATTAAAAACATTTTTTTTGTATTTTCAAGAAAAATACTTCAAACAATTGGAAGGGGTAGCAATGGGTGCAGCACATGCACCTTTTTGCCAATATAGTCATGCAAAAATGGGAAAGTGAATATGTATTTAACTCACACTATTTTAAATGACAGACCAAATACTTCAGGTTTTTAGATGCTATATGTATTTTGGAAAGCAACAGATACTTAACCAAGGTTTTTTTATACTGAATATATTACTTCTACCAAAATGTTTTTTTAAACTTCACTTATTCATACACGTTACAGGATACCAATTATTTAGATGTGCTTGTTATTAAAGATTCTAGTAGTTTTAAGTTTAACATATACAGGAAAAAGGCTTTTTCTACTTCCTACCTGCATTATAGAAGTAACCATCCTATTTTTCAGAAAAATAACCTGGTTAAAGGACAAATGGTCTTGTCAAAATGACTTTAGTGGATGATTAGGTTGAAGAGGAGATGGATTTTTTGTGTGGGATGTTTAGGGAGAGGGACTACCCTGATCAAATGCTGAAGAAATTTAGGGATGTGATACTTAAAGAGTAGACAGGGAAGTTCTAACCTATTTTGGCCGATGGTGATTCACTATTGACTGGAAAAGAAAATTAAGGTGAAGAAAATAAATGCAATTATTAAAAGGCCATGGTCCTAAACTATACAAAGAAATTACGCTGTTTTTAAAGTAGATAAGAATACTACAAAAATAGTGGGAGACAAACCAACATTTGTGTAGAAAAGGGGTAGGAATTTGAAAAATGAATCTGAAAAAGTTGGCATCTAAAATCAAGCGACTAGTTTCACAGAAACAAGTTCCAAGCAAATGGGGACATTGAAGTGTGGGATGTGTAACTTTTGTAAATATGTGTTGGAAGGGAACACATTGCCTATTCAGTACAATGATCATTACTTGAGATTAAATTCCACAGCAAATTGTGGCACATCAGGAGTTGTACATACTGCAGTCTGTTAAGATTGCATACAGTTTTACATAGGAAAGATTCACTAACCCCTAAAGAAGAGGATATGTGAAAATGTATTAAGATATTAATAAAATGAACATTAACAATGCCTTATTTATGCACTCATTACTATGTAAGAGGGGAGGAATCATTAAGTACAAATTTGCAGTCCTGGACAAGGTTTTGAAAGACCCTGGGGGGGGGGGGGGATCTTTCCTGAATACAGATAATCAGTGCAGCAATTAAAGTTAAATACATCTACAAGACTGGGTTTGAATGACCATATTTCTATTTCAAACGTTTTAAAATGAAGGAGAGCGAAGTTATAAACTTTAGAATGTACAAGTTACTAGACAGGTATTATACTTTAAGTGACTGTTAGCTTTTATAAACAAACTATGGCATTGACTGATATAATAGGTAAATGGAATTTTTTTTATTAACATTTTAAGTCAAATGGTATTAAATCATTTGATAACATGCAGTTTTAGACTGAAAATTACATCTTTCATATGTATTTCTATTTTTAATTATTAAGGACCTCTGCAATTTATGTAGGTAGAATTGTGTACTATAAATCAATGGAAATGTTTTAATAGATCATGTGCTATTTTTCTGAGGTTCACAGTTGGTTGTTTGTTAATTATATAAACCATGGGTTGGGTGTGGTACTCTGGCTATTATGAAGTTGCAGACAAGTAGGAACGAAAGCGCTTATCTTAACCGGGAGACTGTTTTATGTGGATTACAATAAATTATTGACTTATTGCAGCAATCTGTTCCTGTTGATTATTTCTTCTTTCTATACTGGTCAGCTTGATTTTAAGCACCTGAAGAGTCGATAGCTATGCTTAGTGTCCCATACAACTTCAATTAAACGTTAGCATTATATATCTGTATCCAAGTGCAGAAAAGGCAGTTTCTTGCTAATCTTTCCTTACATAAGACAAAATATACAGCTAGCAGCACAGTGATTCTGTCCTAAACAGAAAACACAGTGCAATGTTTTCTGAAGGAATTTGATGTTAATAACATGAGGTGGTGTTAATTTTGTCATGGGACATTTGTGCAAAACTATAAACAATATATATGGTTAATAATAAAGATAAAAATAAAGTTTACACTTGGTCCTCCCAAATAAAGCTTATGAAATGACACACTACAGAATAAAAGCAGATTAACTCTAAACTTCAGGTGGGAAAAAATACATAAATTACACAGTAAGTGCATGGTGCACCCTCATTTACAGTAAAGCTCCTTCTAATGCTGTAATGCAGTGGACAATTTACATGCCCATAGACATCTGACAGAGGAAAAAGATGAGAGAAATGAGGCCTGTCTCACGTGCCCTTGAAATGTTCGACAATAAAAAAAAAGATAGGAATAATGTCTGTCTCTGGTTATTTGCCATTCCCATAATGAATTTCTGCAGCAATGATCCTTGTGCTGAATATTCAGAGATACATATAAACTATTTAAAGGCTATTAGATATGAATCCTCTTATACTTGACTTTGACAAGTGCTGCTTGGCAATCTTCTAGCAAACCTGCAAAAATATGTCAGTGGATTGGAAAAGGTTAATTTATATTCCAGTTTCAAAAAAAGCAATACTAAAGAGAATTCCAGTTATAAAACAGATGCACTTGTTTCATATGATAGCAATGTAATAATGAAGACCCTGCAGGCTAGACTCCAGCAACATATTGACCAAGAACTGCCAAGAAGTGCAAGTTGTCTTTTTAAGAAGCAGAGAGACACTAGAGATCAAATTACCAACATTCAACAGATAATGGATAATGCAAAAAGCAAGGGAGCTCCAGAAAAATATTTACTTCTGCTTTATTGACTACTCTAAAGCCTTTGACTGTGTGTGCCAGATCAAAGTGTGGCACGTTCTTAGAGAAAGGGGGATAAAGTATCACCTTTTTTTCCAGCATCAATTCGATCAAAATATGGAATAACTGACTATAGTTCAAGACTGGGAAACAAGTATGACAAGGTTGTATATATTGTCACTCTACTTATTCAGTTTATATGCATGTTATACATTTATTTTAAACATGGCATGTGAAATGCTGTGTTAGACAAATCACATGCTAGAATCAAAATTGCTGGGAGAAATATTAACAATCTCAGATATGCAGATGGTATCACTCTAATGAAAAATGAACCGAAGAGCCTGTTGAATCAAGTGAAAGTAAAAAAAGCAAAGGCTGGCTTGTTGCTCAAGACCAAAGAATAAAAAAAATAAAAAAAATGTCATCTATTGATATCAATTCTTTACAAACATATAGGGAAAATGTGGAGACAGTAACACATTTTACTGTCCAGTGTTCAAAGATGTCTGCAGATGGTAACTACCAGCATGAAATTAAAGGAAATGTAAGGTAAGACAAGTCTGGATAAGACATTAAAGAACAAAGATCACACATTCTCAATAAACAGTTCCATAATCAAAGCTATGTTTTTCCAGTAGTAACATATGGCTGTGGGAATGAAGTCTGTGCACTGAAAATCTGATGTTTTTGAACTCTGGAGTTGACGAAACACTTGAGGATTCCATGGTTAGCTAGACGACTGACTCAGTCAATAGTTAATTAAATAAATCAAACTGTTCACTGGAAGCTCTGACTGTAAAACTAAAACTCTGACATTCTGGCCATATAATGAGAAGACAGGATATACCAGAGAAGACACTGATGCTAAGAAAGATTGAAAGCAAAATAAGAAGAGGCAGCATAGGCTAAAGTGGATGGACAGCATTACTGAAGTAATGAATATGAATTTGCAAGAACTTAAACTGTTTTTTGACTGACAGGTCTGACACACTAAAGTCCATGAAGTTACAAAGTGCTGGACTTCACTAAAGGGCTAATCAACAAGAACAATATGTCTTTGGCTTAATAGAGATTAGTCATTCAACTTGCACTTTAGATCCATCCATCCATCAAACCACAGCTACTTTTCCCAGGTTGGGGTTTCATTTCAACAGTGACAATAATCTACAGCTAATGTTCACACACAATCCCATAATGCATCATCCATTTGACCTCACACTGAAATTTATCAACTCTAACATTTATACAAAAATCAAGCACCATGAATTTGATAAGATGTTCACCTCAATATTCTTTCCAATATTTCCTAAGGAAATGGGCAAGACATGTGTTTCCAGATGCCCAGATGTTCTCTAATAATGTCCCATAAAGATATGCCTTAACTACATATGACCAGCTACCCCATCTGGCAAAATATACTGCAAGAGAACTGTTGTAAGTAAAACTTCCTTTTATAAAAAAGGTTTCCACTAAACGTTTGAGAAGGAGAAGCATGACTTTTGGAACATTGAAAAGTTAAGTGCAATCAGAGGAATTACATGCAGAGTCTGAAATTGAAGAACCTTAGAGAATTCAACCTTCTCCAGGTCACAGCTATTTGTGACAGCACATATAAGTAGTGGAAGTATGAATACCTCACTGTGATCCAGGCAAATGGGGTTCAATTAGTAGCCCCAAAAATGGAAGAACTATGCAGGGAGGAGTGAAAGGACAATGCCTGATCCCCCCCTCTCCTCAGGGGATGGGAATGTTGCATAAACTCAAGGAGACACTGGTTAGGTATAATTGTCATGCTGGACACTGAGAAAACCACCTCCCATGTTTTGGGGGGGGGGGGTGGCTGCATAAAGTTAATATTCCTTGTGAGGGGTTGTCCCATGCTGTCTGTTCCATTGGACATCCCCTCCCCCCACACTAAAGCTGAAAGTACATGGGAATGTTAGAGATGCACAAAAAAAATCATGAACCACCCCTGATGGCTGTATCTTGTTTGCCACTCCCGGTCAATCATCTCCTTGGTGAATGAATGGCAGAATTGATTTGGAGGGGCCTGATAATCAACAGGCAATTAGGAGAAAGTGATCTAAGAAAAAGCACTGGCATTGTGGAGGTCAATCCCTCCTCCCGTGCTGGGGCACAGAGAGGCTCGTCTCCTGCAAAATTTACTGATATTTGACAGAATCACTTACACTTCTGAAGTACTAACAGTCACGCTTCCAGCAGAGAGCTATTACAAACTGTTGCTGTATCATGAGGCAGATAAAACTGCCTCTTTTTGTGACGTGACACTTTACCCAAGTCATATCAATCCTAGAATTGTATTTTGAAATATATCAGTTATTCTACATTCTCACTGTATGATGCAACAGGTCTCATAAATTAATTCCTGGGCTGATTTTGAAAAAGGCCCATTGAAAATCAGTGCTCTACCACAGAAAACAAGTACAAATAAAATAAATGAACAGTGAGAAAATTATGACATCCAACTTGAAACATGGGTTGAATGAAGCCTGTCTCTATTAAGTCTAATCTAAAGATAATGTTTTAAAAATCAAACAGTGGTGACATGGCTTCCACTGCTGTTTTAATGTCATATGCAATGTATCGGCTGATGTATAATATGCAGAAATATGATAAAGTAGAAGGATGAGCAAACAACCTTATTTTATTGAATTTGTGATTCTGAACCATTTCATTTTAACAGGAATGATGTCTAGAGAAGGTTCAAGCAAAATGGTATGTTACTGCCCTAGAAGACAGTTTTGGTACCATCTATCTTCTTCCAATCAGTCTTAACTGATGGACTATTTCAGTTAAAACGATAAGATACTCACAGTCCTTTGCAGAATGTGTGATCAATGAAATACCTTGTTGACCAATCTGGAATGTAGGACTGTACACAGCCCTTAGAAACCATCTAATGAGAAATTAAAGGAACATGTACCAAAATTTAAAGTAAAGAGTTAGGAAGGCATGAAGACAATGTGCATCCTATAAACATCCAAATCTCCCTGTAAGGCAGCATCACATACAAAAATAATATGAAAACATGACAGACACAGAGGAAGTTGGCTTAGTGGTGACTATTGAAGTATTTTTTGCAGTGACAGTTATCCTTGCACACATTATAGTACAATAAACTCTCAGTTAACCAGAACTCAAGCAACCAACACTGTCAAGCAGCCGGCAAAAAAATATTGAAGAAATACAGTACAATTTTCATGAACTGCACTTTGCCCCCCTCCCGCCCCCGGAGAAACATACCTTACATTTTTAGAGTTTTAAAAAAGGAAGACAGTGATAAATTCTCTCTCTACCCCCAACCTGAGAACAAGTCAAACCAAATAAATAGTATAGGGTACAGTATTAGGCCTATTTTCAAATAGTAACTCTCAAGCAACCAGAAACTACAGTTATTCGGCATATATCAATCTGCATGGGTGCTGGTTAACTGAGAGTTTACTGTATATTCAAAATGTGTAGGGGAACTGAGGTTGCCACAGCACACCACACCACATAAGGCTGTCTTGAAGGGAAACAGAAATTAAATGTCAGCTTGCAGTAGCATCTTAGTAATCAAGCAGAGTAATTTTTAACTACATTTGTATTCTAATTTTACCATTTTTAATGTTTTCACAAATCCACAACTGTTCATCTTGTAAGAACATCAAACTATAACCCAATGGTGAATCTGCCCAGTTTAGAAATAAGAAATCAGATGCAATGGCATAACATTATTTTTAAGATACTAAAAACAAATGAAACCTCTCAAAGAAATACTGTCCATCTAACTCAACTTTCTTCCGGGGAAACCGGGACACTGAGGTACAGTTTGAACAGTCTCACACACTCCATAAATCTGAGGCAGTACTATGTATGCAAAGAACCGCCGTCTATCATAGCCGTAAATCTGAAGGTCATTATCTCAGTGCTGTGTTTTTGTAACTTAATTCACAGAACTTTCTCTGGCTGTGGAGTTGTCTGTTTCATTAGCAAACTATGACCCTACATGTTCCTCTGTCTACATCAGACACGAGTATGCGTACCTTTGGAGCATATGTGCATTTTATAACTTAGGTATGCTTAACACAGCTTTTGTAACCATACCTCTCAACCTCTTAGCTCTAGAAATCTGAACAAAGCCTAAAATAATGGGGGCAAAATCCCAAAAATAGGGACAGATTTTAAATATTGCTCATATAAACTTAAAAAGTTGACAGAATAATAGGGTTTGTGCTATGTACTTTCTGAAGAATATGCAGTCTGAAATTCAGAGGTATGCCGTTATTTAATGACTTCAATCCTCAGTGATTTGCAAGAAAAAAAAACAAATTTTATGAGGAAAAGGCCAAAAATCTGGACATTTTGTGAAAACCTGGACAGCTGAGAGGTACGTTTGTAAGTCACACAATGTTTTATTTACTTAAACCATCTCACAGCTTTTCAACTATCTTTCTGATGGAACTTTGCAGCTACAGCCTGCCATCTTGTGGTCGGGATTTAAAAAAAAATCAAAAGGTACAAGCAGTATTGCTCATTTTTCTTATCTGTGAGTGACCTTCAGAATATACTAAATACAATTGTGAAATGCAAAAAGGTGTCTACACATTGGCCTGTACGGGGTTATCTGCAAACATTTGATTATTTTACTGTATAGTGAAATGTTATCACAATATGCTGGCAAACCATGTCCTCTCTAACCAAATAATTATGTTTTAAAGAAAATGAAAGATTTATTACTTGTAAGACAAAACTGCAATATAATTCTCCTGAATTGAAATGATTTTTTCTTTTTTTTGCTGTATTACTCAGATACTACCATGGCTGCCAACATTACTCCTAGGAGTTAAATATGAAAATAATTAACCCAGCTACAGTAAATGTCAGTTTAGTCACACTAAACACTGCAAATGCTGACAGCTACATTAAATCATTCTGGTTTCCATGGGTTTCTGTTGCCTCTGGTAATAGGAAAGTCTAATGTTTCAAGCAGCAGTGATAGAATACTGGAACTGCTACCTCATTTTGAACACACAGTTTATATATACATATATATATATATATATATTATATATATATATATATATATATATTATATATATATATATATATATATATATATATATATATATATATATATATATATATATATATATATATATATATATATTATATATATATATATATATATATATATATAAAGAGAGAGAGAGACTATATATAGTTACACACACACACATATTTATGTAACAGAGAGAGAGAGAAATGTATATAAACACACACACACACACACACACACATATATATATATATATATATATATATATATATAAACAGAGACAAAAAGAGATGTATATATAGATAGATATAGATACACATGCATAAACACACACACTTGTTGTGTATGCATATCTGTTGTATTTGTCCTATTTTACAGAAATTGCATTTCCAAGACAGCAAAACATTTGCTAATAAAGTCACATCTTCATTACTGTGTTTCAATTTGGAGATCTCACATCTTCATTACTGTGTTTCAAATTTTGAGATCTGAAAGAGAAACTAATACTTAATAAAATTTAATACAACAAAAATTAAGCACTTGCCATCAATGTAAATCTTTCTGCATATCCAGTCACAGGTCTCAACCTCTTAAGAGGGCAAAGTGGAACACAGACCCTAGCAATGTGTGACAAGCAGTCAAAATGTGGAACACCCTATTTTCACACTACGCGAAAATGCACCTTTTCCATGGCATCTGGTTGAAGTGGGCTCACTGACATCCAATAAAACTACTCCCCGGACATCTGAGCACGCAATAAAAAAGGGGTGCTGCCTTGGGTATCAGAGCACAAGTTTTCCTGAACGGAATGTAGGCAGCAGGGGCAGTACTGAGCACGTAAGGGGAGGGAGAATTGCTCCATGGCTTATCTATCATACTGTCAAAGGACTGTGTCATGAGGACTCCCTCCATATTCACTAAAGCAGCAAGTCATTACTAACCACCAGTAAACTTTTCTTTTTTCTGGCAGTCAGAAACAACAACATTTCCATTCAGAGGTAACAGGATATCAAATAAGCATGCCATGAATTTTAATATATTTGCACCATCCAAGTACTGAAAGTAGAGATGTATTAATACTAAGACTACCAACTATACTCCATTTGTCAGTACCACTTAGCCTTTTCCCCAATCATCTAACTCATCTTTAACCCATGAAAATGTTGTTGGATACATAAGTGGCAAGTTGACATAATCCATACTGCTAATGTTAAAATGATCAGTTCTACCAGCTCATCCCATAACTTTAAATCCAATAGCCAGTGTTTTGCAGCTTTAAGTTGTTTAGACCATTAATTCTGCCCTTTCTTTTTATTATACTGCATATACAACCCCTGATTCTGTCAGGAAACAGCAAAAATAAAGCCCATAGTTTATGAGAGAATCCTCTAATTTAAGATGATGATGGGTGTGTAGCCAGACAGATTGTCTGTACTTTGGTGATCATATTATTTTTTCTGAAAACCCCCACTGAAACGTTAAGCTTTATAGAGGAAGCAGGAATTCTATCAAAATCTAAAATAATGGCAACAGCTAGCATCCACATACAATGTGCTAAGAAATGTGATTGATCACCTTTTTTTTAGCAGTTGCAGAGTTGGCATACGACAGTTTTTTATGTGGTCTGTACAGGAGGTAGCATTTATAATGTGAAATGGGATAGACACAAAACGGAAACAGATAGTTACGTATCTGGCTGGTGATATAAGGCATTCAATTAAACATAACCGTCACACATATCGCTTAACAAACTCATGAATCCTGTATTTAAAACTAATAGCTGATCACTGGTAAACGGAACATGGAGTTAAAGGCTGATTACACCACGCATAAGAACTCTTGATTAAAAAAGTGCTTATTTGTATTTATCCCACGAGCTTACTTGCAATGAAACAAAGACCAAGTGAAGACAAGAAAAGTAGGAGAATCGTTAAGCTGTAATTGCATAGTCAGGCACAGAAAAGTTCACTCGTTTCTTAAAGATGTAAATTATTTGACTGGCTTGTATATTGCGATGCTGACTGGCTATAACTGTGATATACAAGCCAGTCAAAATTTACAAAGTGGAGCAAAGGCTGCTCATTGCGGAATTGCGAAACAGTGGCCTTAATCATCACAAATGCGGAACTTTCCGCACAATCCAGAGCACTTGGCTGCTCATTATCCAGTTTACATGGCTTTCTGACTTTTTTTGACCAAATGACCTGAGACTTAAACTGAAGCAGCTGAACAGACTTAATTAATATCCTACCTTTAGGCTGGCAAGTTAGTTACAAAAAGGCTGAAAAAAATAAATGTACACTTAAACATGTACTGCTCTATTGCTATAAGGAAATGAGACACCTTAAGCAAGAATGTCAGATACAGCAGCTCTTTGGATTAACCACTTGAAAAAAATCAACAGAAATATGCAGAATATTCCTGGTACTAACAAACTCAAGAGGTCAAAAGAAGTTCATGTTTCTAGATATCTTCAAGTACTCAGGAATCCTTACAAGATCTCAATATGGTGAGCTAGTATTCAGACTTATGAAGCTTAGTTTGTTAGGATATATTTTAGGCTGAGAGAGAAATTATTTTTTATCATAAACAGTAGTGTGGCATTTTCTGACAGAATACTAACATATTTAAAAGCTTAACAATCTGAAATCATTCATGGGTCACTTTAATTTTACCAATTATTTCAGACTTGTATGGGTGCCTTCAAAAAGCACTGTACATGTTATTTGACCTGCATTACTTATTTCCTAGATAGCGTGTTAACAAGTTAGCATTTATGACACAATAAGAAAGATAAGCAGTCTATCTTGATGGGAAAGATATGGCATAGCCAGGAAATTTTTCTCTTTCTTGGGACATTCTCCCCTGTCTGATGATAGCTCAGAACACAAAACAGCTACTTTACAATATTAAAAACACAGGATAAAAAATGTAGGACTCTTAGATATCCTTTTAGGACTCTTAGACATCCTTAACAGAGGGTCTTGTAAAGAAATGGTATGGCATGCCTGACTAGGTTAAAGTGATGGTATACCTCTAACGCCTATGTGGGCATTCAACATATCAGTTAGTCTCTGAAATGGCCTTCTGTAATGTCTGGGATTTTATCTTCTAAAGGACCCTCTCTAGGAACAAAATGTATTCATCTCTGTAGTGCCTGCACTCAGTTCTTGACACACCTTTTGTTAATACATGCTGTATAAAGTGTTGGCTCTAGGATGATGCAAACGGTTCTGAATTCCCCAAATATTCCTTTCCCCAATACACTAAGCATGCATACCAGTAAAATGTAAACAGACAATGACATAAAATTAAACCCTGTCAGAAGTACTAAAGTATACATCCACAATGTTGATACACTGTTGACCAGACTTTTAGGGGATGGAAGTGCAATAATAATACCCACTGCAGTAAGACTTCATGCAATTCAAAGGGCATAGATATGACTTCTTGTGTATGTTTTATATTATGTTCAAAGGTTCTCCTTGCAGTGAGTAATGGTTGAAAATTCTCAAGCAGTGCCAAAGACATCAATGCACAAAAAAAGGAATCAAAATCTGAATCTATAAGTACTGTGGTATGAAATACTTACGGACTACATGGCCACAGTACAAATGCTAGCCATAGATGTACTCCTGATACAGGTACTGGAAGTGGCCATTTCACTGGTAAAGAGGCCCCAAAAGGCAGAATTACCTGTTCTAAATACTTAAACCTTGTCTGTGAAATAAGTAGGTCCTGCTGGAGAGATAGGTATGTATCCCTGAGATTCCAGCATCTATGGAACAGGCTCTCCATCCATGTGAAGCAGAGTTCTTCCCTAACTCAATTCAAGTGCAACTTGGACAATTGGATGGGAAACTGGAAATTCATCCCTGGTTTGGCAGCTACGTCTCCTCTAATGGACACAGACAACCTGTAATTTGTTCATCCCTCTGCTTGCACTTATCAAGGGTATCAGAACTTGTCAGAGATTTGGGATGCATGGCTAGGCTTAAAAAGGCCCTTGTGGTCATTAGCCTTGTAAACACCTATGAACCTAAAAAAAAATGCTGTCAGCAAGGGTTTGCTTTGATGAAGTTAAGCCCTCCTTTCCCATAACAAAGGAAACAAGCTGTTAGTCTATGTTCCTGAACTCTTATACTGCTTTCTCAGACAATACTCAAGCTGATGGATATGGTAATTATATGATGGGCTCTGTATCCTCTGACTGTTGTCCTCACCCCCCCCAAAAAAAAACACTGGTATAAGTAGGTCTGTGTACTGTTACATGACAACCAATACTTGTACAATAACAAATATGGTTTTCTAGAACTCAAAGCCTGATGTTCTACAGTCTATGGGGAGATCTAATGGCCATCAGGAAAAGGATCTTGCAAGATACTAATTTCAGACCCAGTGAAGCAGCTGGCTGCAATGGAAGTTAGGCAAGTCTGAAAGTGATGAGACTTGAATTTTAAGAGTGAAGCTTGAGAACTTCCTTAAACAGCTACATTTACATTACATCAATCTGATGGGAAAGGAGAAAATTTGCCTATCTACTCGGCCCATTTAGAGAATTTCCCCTTGCTCTCTCTCTTTTTCTGTCTATCCTTTTGCCTTTCTGAATGTCTGTCATCATCACTCCAACTCCCATTCTGGTAGCCCACTCTTTGGGTCCACAACTCTCTCCGTGAACTACTTTGTCAAATCTCAGTGAGTAGTTCGCACCTAAAGCCTTCAAACTATGTCATCACATAATTTTTCCTGTTTAGAAAGTCCCCTTCACAACTCCCAAATATAATCCTGTTCACCCTTGTCATGCCTTCCTCAGCCATTTTGGTGACTGGCGACAATGAACCCAGCTCATATCCTTAACTTCTACCTCAAATACACTTTTCCAGTGACTTTAATCTGTACTCCACCCAGCAGCCGCCTGATGTCCTACTGTCCATAAACTAAACTAAATTGGCTTTGTCACTGTAATAAACATGGCTAGCCATCTTTAATTAATGTACAATCATGTCAATGGAAATTTGTTTTTCATTTCTCCTAACTATAACTACTGCTAACAAATGTCATGTAACTGTCTACTTTTGACTGTCAAAACATTAACTGTAATTACTTATCTGTACTTTGTCTGCATTGCTATGTTCACCTTTGCTTCTATCATATTGTCTTATTGCAATGTTTTATTTTGTATACATTGGAGCTTTTCTCCCCGGCCCTCCGCTGAAAATGGACATGTATCCAGTCGGGCTATCCCGGTCAACAAATGTAAAATAAATAAAATAAAATAAAATAAATTACTTCTGAAACTGCAACTGCAAACAGTAACTATTCAAAGCATGACCTGACCAAGCATGGTAAAACTGGACCATTTGCTTTTTATTTTAGGACTCTATTTCCCTGAGTGTCACGACGGCCTTCTCACTATCTTCCTGGTAGTCCACTCTAGTTGTAATCACTCTACTGGGCCTCCTTTTGATGTCCTACCATCACTTCCTGTCCCTAAAGTGACACTTCAGAGTTGCTGTGGTCCAGGTACAGTCTTTTGATTTTTGTCTGCACTGAATCTCAGTTGTTATCTTTACTCCTAACAGAACAGACTTTCAAAGTGCTATATCTAGTGTTACACCAACCCAAAAGGAAATTGATCCTGTTTTTTTAACCTTCAAATATGTCTAAAATGAAATGAAGAGTAATAGACCAAAAACTTATGTGGTACTCTAATACTCACTTCCCTTATTCCTGACAGCAAACCTGTCACCACAATCCCGTGTCCTATCCCCTAACCACAATGCAATCCAGTTCCTTGATCTGAATTCCTACAGCTCCCTAGCAAATGATAGTGTGGGCCCAAGTATAAGGTCTTAACTCCTAGTAGACCATGTCTACTGGTACTCTGCTCTCAAGTTCTTCTCCAACAAGTTATAAAAATAAATCAGGTTTGACTGACAGCCCCTTTTGTCAACAAATCTATACTGGCTGCCGTCCTAGATACTGTCTTTTGGGAAGGAAAACAGTCTTTCCTTCAAGATTTTCTTCATGACTTTTTGTGTCATTACTGTTAGCCTGACTGGACAGCAGTTTATTTATTGATTTAACTTCAGTGCCTGGGTTGGTGGTCTGGTTCTCAGACCATTTTCAGTCACAACTAGCTCCCAAGATTATTCCTGTTCCATCTGTTGTGCAAGAATACCACTACTCATGCTGTGTTCCCCTCCTCTAACTGTCCATTTCTAGCTAACGGCACTCTGTTTCAGCTACCTGCCAGCAATGCCACTTTCCTGTAGAAAGATGCACAGTATTTATTCAGCAGCTTTGCTTCTTCCCTGTTTTTCATGATCTGCCTCCATTACTCATCCTGACAGTGTGTTCCCCACCAGTCTTCCATTCTGCATTATACCTAAAAAGTGTTTTTTTTTTTTTTACCCTTCTTGATCTATTCTGTCAACTTAAATTAATTTTGCATTTTGATGTTGCAGAATAACAAACCCTTACTATTGCATTCAGAAGCTTACCTGAAGACTCGTAAAAGAAGGCGGTACAACTGAAGTCCAATTAAAAACAGTTTGGACACCCACTGGCATGCCCAGTACATTAAAAGAAAATGACATATTGTTTTTTGTTTCAAGAAATCTTGGCCTGGTGGTTTTGTTCTGTGTGAGAGACAGACACTTAAATTATCTAGGCTCATATTTCACATTTTTTTTCATTGGTTAATTTGAATGGTTTCCTGAGTGATACTTAAATATAAAGCAAAACTCTGGGCCTTTGTCTTTATCGGAAGAATTTCACACCTGCATAAGGTATAGCACTGCTAGTGATTTCCTGCTAGGGTTTCCCCACTCACACTTCCGTTTGTCAGTCTTTTAAACCTGGTGATTTCAAGCTTCCCACCGCTACTGTAAATTGCACTTAATAAGCTCCTCCCTTTCTACACTGCTGCTGCTATCTTGAATTTTTTTTCCTTTGAATCATTTACTTGCCTTTCCTTGTGCTTACACTGAAAATGTGCATTTTGCATCTTAGTGTCTTTCATACTGATTTACTTCATCTGAATTCAGTATCTAGCTAGCTGTTGGATAAAGTAGCGTATTTTTACACTCTAGCAAGCACTTGTTTTCTCATCAAGGTCAGTGGATTTTCCTTCTAGTACACTGGGAGGTAGCCTGGTCTGTCTGTTGATGAAACACTTGAGATTTGTACATATAGTTTTACTGGTTGGAGAACTTATTAATCAGCTTACCTTGTTTTTAGTGCCTTTATAAATTCTGTACAATTGATTGGCTATTGGCTCATTTATACCAAGCAAAGTACTTTTATTGAATAACCACACTTTTATGAGTTGTTTAAGATACAATGTTGTACCTACATCTTTAAGTTTGTTTGTGGTAGTACTTCACTCTTGACGCACTCTTACTATGCTTTTACATTAGGAGGACTGGGATTATTCATATAGTGGCTGTAGGTGTTTACCTGGTCTTTCTGAGCTGAGAAACCCACAAAAGGGCTCTAAGTATTTTTTCTTTGAACTTCTCATATACTGTGACTATAATTCAGCATTTTAAAAAATGTACTGCATGATGCTGCTTTGCACTGTACTTTACTACTGCATTTGTTGCACTTTGACTATTTCACAACACCTGCTGCTTTTACTTAATTTAAGAAAAGATCTGTTTCTGCTGTTTTTATTCTGTTGCGATTATTAATTCAAGAAAAACTGTGCTGCTTTTTACTGTTGTTCATTGAATGTAAAAAAATGATTGGGCTTTTTTTTTTGTTGTTGTTCCGTGGCATTTCTGTTGGCCATAGTATAAACTGGATTTAGACCGGCTGAATTCAGTTCTGTTTGCAAACTGAGCACTAAAAATCAGGACATCAATTTTTGGAGAAGCCCTCCTGCACTCTCATGTCAGGAGTGTTACAGTAGGACTATCTAATTGAAGGTTACTGGTGCAGCCTCAGTCTGAGCTATTTCATTGGTTTCATTGCATTAGGTGCTTTGCTCTTGCATGTGCATAGCGCACCTCCGCTCAGAGGGGGTAACTCTTGGTGGTAATAGATGCAAAAGTACCAACAGAAGTATTTTCACTCAGAAGCAGTTGCTATCCAGCACAGCAGTTCTTGAATAGCTCTCAGCTGTTCAGTGAACCACCTAGCTGAGATTTTACCTCTTACCTATCAACATTAGACTCTATAGATCCCCTCTTTTATAGACCCCTACTGTACACCCCATAGGATAGTCACCCTAAAATAGCTCCCTGCCTGATACCACTATCTTTTTTCTCCTTATCTGCTGAGATACCAGGTTCAAACCTTGCATTGTGGACTGTCAGTTTCCCTCTCTTTTCTTCTGCCAGCCTGGTGGACATGGGCTTTTAAAGGCAGTGTAGCAACTGCCTTGTGTACACTGACAACCTTTTACTCCTAAATCACTCAAGTACAATTTGCTAGAGATGATCCTACACTAAGAATCTGGAATCACTGCTCTCTCATTCCCAGAACAGCAACACTAAACATGTTGTCAAGCTCACACACCTTGATTCCTATTCATAACATGTTCCCAACACATAAACCTTCATATGCAGAGGTACTCTTCAGAAACCTACTTTAACACTAGAGACCTTCAAAACACAAAAGTACAGTTGTGTACACTTACCATAAATGTAGATGTTCGAGAGTATTCACTGTTGCAGTCATCACACTTGGGTTATCTGCCTGCGGGTAGCCCTCAGTCGGCCTGAATACCAGAGACTTAGTATTTCTGCGTCAGTTGCTGTCACTCCAGGACTGACGTCAGGTAGTCAGGAGTATAAAAACAGGTAGCAGATGCCATTACATCAGTTTTTCTTGCCCCAAATGTCAGGAGCCCCCAAATAGGGAGCGAAGTTATGGTGGAAAAAAATAACACCAGTAAAAATTAAATACCAATAGCCCTGTAAGGGGTGAGTAATACATTTAGAGACATAGAGAGAGAGAGATGGGGGCTGGAGGGTGGGAAACCAGGAATGAAACAGTGAATACACTCGAACATCTACATTTATGGTAAGTGTACACAACTCTGCTATGTTCTTTGTGTTTCACTATTGCAGTCATCACACTTGGGTTGATTCCCAAAGCTGAAGATTGTGTGGAGGCAGTCAAGAAGAGATGGGGCTGGCTAGTATGGCCTGCAGGACTGCTGTAGCAAAATCTGCCCTGGATTTGGAAAAGATAAGCAGGTGGTAATGCTTGGTGAAGGTATGAACAGAACTCCAGGTAGCAGCTTCCAGAATGTCCCTGGTAGGGACTCCCCTGAGGAATGCTGTAGAGGTAGAGGATGCCCTGGTGGAATGAGTTCTGACCCCCTGAGGGGTTGTTTTCCTATGGTGTTTGTAATGGAAATGGATAGAGTGTGCTATCCATTTGGAAATAGTTTGTTTAGATATGGCCTTGCCCTCTGCCCCAGGTGCAAAGCTGAGTAGTAGCTGGTCAGATTTTCTGAAGGGCTTAGTCCTGTCAAGGTAGAATCTGAGCTGTCTGTGCACGTCTAAAGAGTGCAGGATCCTTTCCCCTTTATTTTGAAGATTGGGAAAGAAGGTCGGCAAATGGACAGATTGGTTGAGAGCTACACTGGACACCACTTTAGGCATAAAAGTAGGGTTAGTTCTGAGGGAGACCCTGTCAGCATGAAAAATAATGAAGGGTTCCACAGCCATAAGCACTTGTAGCTCAGACACTCTTCTAGCTGAAGTGATGGCCAGAAGCAAGGCTGTTTTCCAAGACAGGACTTTTAACTCTGCTGATGCTGCAGGTTCAAAGGGAGGGGGGGCATGAGCTTTTCCAGTTCAAAGTTAAGGTCCCAATCCGGGGTGGGTGCTCTCTTTGGTGGCCTTAAATTATTGGCCCCTCTCAGGAACTGTTTTATGAGAGGGTGAGAGAAGAGAGGTGGCTCAGTGTTGTAAAGAGCTGAGATGGCAAAGGCATGGATCTTAATGGAAGAAAAGGAAAGGCCTCTGTGGAGTAGATCTGCTAGGTAATTCAGGTTTAGAGGTAAGGAGGGCAGAGCAGTGTCTGCTCCTTTAGACTGAATCCAGGAACAATACATTTTCCACTTATCAGCATAGGATTTCCTTGTACTGGGTCTTCTGGCTTCCAGAATGACGTCCAGTACCTGCTTGCTTAGGCTGGCCACTGGGGGAGAATTCAAGGAATAAGCCAGGCTGCAAGGTTCAGGGATTGCAGTTGCGGATGCAGGATCTGTCCCTCCTGCTGAGTGAGGAGGGTTGGGATCTGAGGTAGATGCCATGGTGGCACCGGTGACAGGCTGCACAGTAGTGGGTACCAGTGCTGGCGTGGCCAGTCTGGAGCAATCAGGATCGCTCTTGGTCTGTCCTGTCTTATCTTGAGTAGTATTCTTGAAATAAGAGACAGAGGGGGAAAGGCATAAATTGAGAGGTTTACCCACTGGAAGGATAGGGCATCCACTTTCCATGCTCTGCTGTGTGGTGTCCTGGTGCAGAATTTGCTGATATGTTGATTGTAGGGGGAGGAAAAAAGGTCTACCTCTGGTATCCCCCATTTCTGAGTTAACAGACTGAAAGAGCTGGGATTTAATTGCCACTCGAGTGGATCTAGGAGATTTCTGCTTAAGTCGTCTGCCAGAGAGTTTTGTTTGCCTGGCAGGATTTGAGCTTACAGATGGATCTGCATGTCCAATGCCGTGTTTCACAGTGTTATGGCTAGCCTGCAGAGTGGTTAACAGTGGGTTCTCCCCTGCTTGCTAATGTACCACATAACTGTGGTGTTGTCTGTTTTTATTAGCAGGGGTCCAAGGTGAGAGAAGGGATTTGAAAGCTGTCAGAGCTTGCTGAACAGCTAGCAGCTCTTTTTGGTTGATGTGCAGATGAATTTGACTTGGGCTCCAGTGGCCCTGAATGCACTTGTCTCCCAGATGTGCCCCCCAGGCATAGTCTGATGATCTGTGGTTAGGGTCTGGGTGGCATGGGGTTGTGTAAAGGGAAGCCCCTTGTTGTGGTTGCATGCTGCTGCCCATCAAAGTAACTCTGTCCTTAGACAAGGTATGGTGGTTTCCAGGTCCTGAGAATGTTGGCAGCAAAGACTTTTTAAGTACCACTGAAGTTTCCTTATATGCAGTCTGGCATATGGAATTAGTAGAATGCAAGAGGCCATGAACTTGAGTCTGCAGGATTTTCCTTGCAGATAGCTGCATTCTGGTGCCCATTTGAGTAAAGTAGCCTGTTAGATAGGCTTGTTTTTCTGGAGTAAGAAATGCCATTTGGGAGTCTTGTGTCCAGGCTTGCTCCCAGGAATACAATCTTTTGACTGGGTACTAGTTTTGATTTCTTTTTCCAGATAGTGTACCCCAGGGAGGTTAGAAGGTTCTTTACAAATGTCAAGTGCTGCAGCAGCATTTCCTGTCTGCCTGAATCAGACAATCGTCCAAGTAAGAGTATATTTGAAAGTTTCTTTGTCTGCAATAGGCAATGGCTGGAGCCAGGCATTTTGTGAAAACTCTGGGAGCAGTGGATAAGCCAAAGGGAAGTGCAGAGAAAGTACAGTTGTGTACACTTACCATAAATGTAGATGTTCGAGTGTATTCACTGTTGCAGGCATCACATTTGAGTTATCTACCTGAAGGTAGCCCTCAGCTGGCCTGAATACCAGAGTCTTCGGATTTCTGCATTGGATGCTGTCGCTTCTTCCTTGATGTCAGGGGTATAAAACATGCAGCCAATGCCTTTACATCAGGTTTTCTTGCCCCGGATGTCAGGTGCCCCCACAATAGGAAGCAATTAAATGGTATGGTAAACCCCCATCAAAAAGCAAATACACAAGAAAAAATAAATATGTCAACAAGAAGGAAAGGTAGAGCCAAAAGAAGTCAGGGGCTGGAGGGAGTGTAACCAGGACTGCAACAGTGAATACACTCGAACATCTACATTTATGGTAAGTGTACACAACTGTACTATGTTCTTCGTATTTCAGTCATCACATTTGGATTGATTCCCTAAGCTAAGGAAGGGAGGAGGAAGTTGAAGAGCATTAGGGCCAGCTATTAAGCCCTACCAGACTGCTCTGGATTTAGAGAAGATAGGCATGTGGTAATGCTTGGTGAAGGCATGTACAGAGCTCCAGGTAGCAGCTTCTAGGATGTCCCTGGTAGGGACTCCTCTGAGAAATGCTCCAGAGGTAGATGCAGCCCTGGTGGAATGTGATCTTATCCCCTGTGTGGTAGGTTTTCCATGGTGCTTGTAGCAGAAATGAATGCAATGGGCTATCCATTTGGAAATGGTTTGCTTTGAAATGGCCTACCCCTCTGCTCCCGCAGTAAAGCTAACTAGCAACTGTTCAAATTTTATGATAGATTCTATTTGAACAGGACTAAGCCTAAGTTGTCAACGTACGTCCAGAGAGTGCAGTATCCGTTCCCCTTTGTTTTGTGGATTAGAGAAAAAAGTAGGCAAATGAATGGACTGATTTAGGGCCACAGTAGACACCACCTTGGGCATAAAGGAAGGATTAGTCCTGAGGGAAACTCTGTCTGCATGGAAGATAATGAAGAGTTCCACTGCCATGAGGGCCTGTAATTCAGACACTCTTCTTGCTGAAGTGATGGCTAGAAGGAAGGCTGTTTTCCAAGAAAGGAATTTCAACTCTGCTGTAGCAGATGGCTCAAAGGGGGGAAGAGTGAGCTTTTCCAATACAAAGTTATGGCCCCAGGCTGGAGTGGGAGCTCTCCTGGGGGTTCTTAAATTTTTGGCCCCTCTAAGGAATTGCTTTAGCAAGAGGTGAGAGAAGAGGGGTGGCTCGGTATTATAATGTGCTGAAATGGCAGAGGCATGAATTTTAATTGACAAGAAGGATAGGCCCTTGTGGATCATTTCTGTTAAGTACTGTATAATATGAGGCAAGCTGGGCACCGTTGTTCCCATCCCCTGAGCCTGGCTCCAGGAACAGTATCTTTTCCACTTTTCAGCATAGGATTTTTTAGTACTAGGCCTCCTTGCCTCCAGACTGACATCCAGTACCTGCTTACTGAGGGATGCTAGAGGAGAGCTCAAGGAATTAGCCAGGCTGCAAGGTTCAGGGTTTGAAGCTGAGGGTGCAGAATCTGGCCTGCCTGCTGGGACAACAGGGAAGGGGTCTGAGGCAGGTGTCATGGTTGTAGCAAGTGTCATACTGTCAAGAGGGTGGTACCAGTGCTAGCGTGGCCAGTCTGGTGCAATCAGTATTATCCTTGGCTTCTCCTGTTTGATCTTTAGTAGAACCTTCGAGAGGAGAGGCAGGGGGGAAAAGGCATAAACCAAGAGGCTTTCCCAGGTAAAGGACAGGACATCCACTTTCCAAGCTTGACTGTGGGGAGTTCTTGTGCAGAATTTGTTCAATTGGTAGTTCTGAGGGGAGGCAAACAGGTCTCCCTTTGGAGTCCCCCATTTGTTCCTCAAGAGGTGGAATATTTTTAATACTTTGGGTTCTAGTTTCCATTCGTGTGGGTCCATGAGATTTCTGCTCAAGTCGTCTGCCAGTGAATTTAGTTTGGCTGGCAGGAATTGTGCTTGTACGTGTACTTGGTAGCTCATGGCTGTGTCCTACAGAGCCATGGCTAGTCTGCAGAGAGGGTACAAGTGGGTTCCCCCCTGCTTGTTTATGTACCACATAACTGTGGTGTTGTCTGTCTTTACCAATAGTTGTCCTGAAAGAATACTGTCTTTGAAGGCTGTCAGAGCATTCTGTACAGCTAACATTTATTTTTGATTGATATGCAGGTGCTTGTGTCTTGGGTTCCATTTGCCCTGAATGCACTGCCCTGCCATGTGCGTCCCACATGCATAGTCTGATGCATCTGTAGTTAGGGTTTGGGCGTCAGGGGGTAGAGTGAAAGGGAGTCCCTTGTTGTGGTAGCAGGCCTCTTTATACAAGGAATGATAGAAATCATTGCTTCCAGGTCCTGAGAATGTTGACACCATAGGCTTTTTAGATACCACTGGAGTTTCCTCATATGCAGTTTTGCATATGGAATTAGTAGAATGCAACAGGCCCAGAGCTTGCAGTATTTTCCTTGCAGATAGCTGGGGTTTTGGGGCCAATAGTTTGAAGTAGGTTGTCAAATAAACTTATTTCTCCGGAGAGAGGAATGCCATCTGGGAAGTTGTGTTCAAGCTTGCTCCCAGGAATACAATCTGTTGGCAGGGTACTAGGTGAGACTTCTTTTCGTTGATGGTGTACCCCAGTGAAGTTAGAAGTTTCTTTACAAATGCCAGGTGTTGTAATAGCAAGTCCTGGCTTTCTGCCAGAATCAGACAATCATCCAAGTATGGGTAAATTTGAATATTTCTCTGCCTGCAAAATGCAATGGCTGGAGCTAGACACTTTGTGAACACCCTGGGTGCAGTAGATAAGACAAAGTGAAGTGCAGACAACTGAAAGTGAATGGAGCCCGCCCTGAAACGTAGGTACTGTCTGCAGGATCCTCTTATTGGGATGTGCAGGTAAGCTTCCTTTAACTCTAGGGCTGCCAGCCAGGCATCCTTGGCTAGCATAGGAAGAAGCTGTTGAAGAGTTAGCATTTTGAATTTTGGAACCACCAGAAGGGTGTTGAGAATAGAGAGGTCCAGGATAGGATGCCAGGAGTTGTCTTTTCTGGGTACCAGAAAAAGTCTTGAATAAAAACATTGTCCCCTTTGTTCTGCTGGGACAGATTGAATAGCCCTGATAATGAGAAGAGAGAGAACCTGCTGTTGGGCCTCCACCCATTGATTTGGGGGTAGGTCTGGCCAACCATTTGGGGTTGGTAGTATGTGGAAGTGGAATCTGTATCCTCGGGAAACTATGTTCAAAACCCATTTGTCCTGGGTAATGAGTTCCCAGTTTTTTGCATTCAGGGCGAGCTTTCCTCCTAAAGGAGCAGGTAGTTGAGCAGGGCTTGGAAGGTTTTAGGTTAAGTCATTGTGCCATTTTTCCATAGGGGGGTGGCTTACTACTCCCTGCTTTGGAAGTGGGAGCCCCCAACTGCTTAGATCTGTGCATAGTCTGAGACCGTAGCCTAGGTGGTCTGCTGTTCCTTGGTTTGGTCTGAGAAGGCCTGGAAGGGACTGGAAAGGACCAGTTATTTGAAGGCCAATGCCTACTGAATCTGGAAGGCTGTACTTGTAGGAAATCTTTAACAGTTTGCATAGATTTAACTTTTTCCTCCATCGTTTTGAGGACTTCTGCTTTGTTGCCAAAAAGGCGATCTTGGTTTAAGGGAGCATCCAGTAATTTAGCTTTAACATGATCTGGCAAGTTTTGTTCCTTACGTCAAAGCATGCCTTCTAAGTTCAGACCCAGTGACAGCAGCCCTGCAAGATGCTTCTAAAGCGTCAAAACCACATCGCAAATTATGTTTACCAACTTGTTCTGCAGAATGCATTAAATTTTGCAATTTTTTGTGTTCATCACAGTCAGGAATCAACATCATTTTCTGTCTAAGTAGTCCCATAATATGCTGCTGATACTTTAACATATGAAACTGTCAATTTAAAGTCCTAATGGCCAAAGTAGCAGACGTGTAAACCTTCTTTACCCCATCTGTCCAAGGCTCTAGAATCTCTATCAGAAGGGGTACGATTTTTGGCAGCAGTAGCCTTAATGTCTTTTGGTCCTTGGGAAATGGTCTCTGGATCCGCCAAATGATTCTTGAAGAGGAACTTGTGAGAGTCAGGTACTCTGTAGTACCTGTCAGGTTTTCTGGGAGCTGGAGGTAAAGTGTCTGGGGTAAGGCTAGATTCCAAGAAAGCATCATCTACAATGTCCAGAACAGGAGGGATAGCTAAAGGCCTGTGTTGAGGTAGGAGTAAGAATTCCCTAAGTCTCCTTTTGGACTCGGAGTAATCCTTGCTTTCCCAGCAGAAATGCTCCCTAAGAGTATGCAAGGTTTCACCGAAAGAAAAATCTTCTGGAGGGGAAGCAGAGAGAATGGAATCCTCTGCATCAGAATCCTCATAAGTAGATAAGGGCAAATCCTGGTAATCAGAAGGAGCAGAAATATCAGATTCCTGATCAGAAGGATCAAAAAGAAAATCAGTTCTAGGTCTCTTGGAGGGGGAAGGCTGGCTTCCCCTAATTAAGGTAATAAGGTCTTCAGCCATTCTAAGCATTTGCTTTTGAGGCATATGGGCCTGAGCCTGCGGTTTGGTCGTTGGTTTTCTAGGCGTGGTGCATGTCTTTGACCTGGATGAAAATGATGGTGTCAGTTTAATATGAATGTCTGTAGGCCTGAATACACCCTCAGAAGCCGGTGCCTGCGCAGCGGCTCCGGACCCATCCAAGGTAGAGACATCCGTAAGTTCCATAGTCGAAGAAGCATCTCGCGGCATACCAGATTCCGAATGGGTCTCAGTAGAGGCCTGCGAATCTGAAGTAACGGGTATCAAGGACTGCAAAAGCGCCTCACTGAGTACCGGCGGACTGACGACTTGCTTAACGGAAGCGTCGTCAGCAGTTTTGGACCTATGTGGTCTGTCTCTCTTTATCCTTACGTTTTTTCAGAAGATTGGTAGACGGATGGCTTAACAAAGCCATTTCGGAGTACACAGATCGAGTACAAAAGTAATTGACTGCAAAAATAGCCCGATGACGAATAGTTTGAGCGTTGAACAGGGCACAAAACCGACAGCGAGGGACGTCGTGGTCTGTGCCTAAACAGGGGATGCAGTAAGAATGAAAATCTCTATGAGGTATTTGCTTTCTACAGGTAAGACAATTGTTAACTTTTACTGACATTGGTTAGAGCAAGAAAAAGGATCCCCAATGGGGTTCTTATCTTTTTTGAAGACTTCGGGTCTGAAACTCGAAAACGAAAATTTCAGGAGTCTGCCGACCGGCACTTGCGAACTGCTTCAGCTTCAGGCACCGCATGGCAAGAAAGACTGATGTAATGGCGCCGGCTGCATGTTTTATATCCCTGACGACCGGACGTCAAGGAAGAAGCGACAGCATCCGACGCAGAAATCCGAAGGCTCTGGTATTCAGGTTGGCTGAGGGCTACCTGCAAGCAGATAACCCAAATGTGATGACTGCAACAGTAAAACACAAAGAACATCTGATAATGCATAGCTCCTGCCCTGAAACGTAGACATTTCCAGCATGATTCCTTGATAGGGATGTGCAGATAGGCTTTTTAGGTCTAGGGTGGCTAACCAGGCATCTTTGGACAGCATAGGGAGAAGCTGCTGAAGGGTAAGCATTTTGAATTTTGGTACCACCAGGAAGGTGTTTAGAATGGAAAGATCTAGGATTGGGCGCCAAGTGCCCCCTTTTATGGTTACCAGTAAAAGTCTGGAATAAAACCCTTGACCTATCTGTTCTGCAAGAACAGGGTGAAGTGCCCTTATGGAACTTGGATTTGTGCCTCTGCCCACTGGTTTGGAGGAAGGTCTGGGAACCCTTTCAGGGTTGGCAGTGTGTGGAAGTAAAATTTCTACCCCTGGGATACAATGTTGAGGACCCATCGGTCTTAGGTGATGGAGGTCCATTTTTTTTTCTGGTGGGCAAGTTTTTCTCCTAGGGGCACGAGCAATTGGGCAGAGGTGAGGAGTGGGGTTGACAAGTCATTGTGAATTCTTTCCGTAAGGGTGTGGCTTCACACTCCCTGTTTAAGAAGTGGAGATACTCCATTGCTTAGATCTCTGCATACCCTGAGACTGTAATCTGGGGGGTCTGTTTCCCCTGGGTCTAGTTTGAGATGCCCTTGATGGGGAAGGAAAGGACCAATGTTTCGAGGGGCAATGTCTACTGAATCTAGGAGGCTGCACCTGCAAAAAATCTGTCTGCATAGACTTAGCTTTTTTTTCCATCTTTTTTAGAACCTCTTCTGCTTTGGTGCCAAAATGTCTTTATTCAAAGGAGCGTCTAGTAGTTTTGATTTGACATGGCCTGGCAAGGTCTGTTCCTTAAGCCAAGCATGCTTTCTGAGTACAGAACCAGTGACTGCTGCCCTGCAAGATGCTTCTAGGGCATCAAACCCACATTGCAAGGTATGCTTGCTGACTTGGCTTGCAGAATGCATAAGCTCTTGTAATTCTTTATTTTCTGCACAGTCTGTAAAGGTAAATAATTTTTGTTTACTAAGTTCCATAATATGTTGCTGGTATTTCAGCATGTGAAACTGGCAATTCAATGCCCTAATGGCTAGAGTTGCAGAGGTGTATACTTTTGTATCCCATCTGTCTAAAGCTCGGAAATCCCTGTCCGAAGGGGTGGGATTATTAGCTGTAGTTGCCTTTATACCTTTAGGCCCTTGAAAAATGACCTCTGGGTCAGCAGTATGATTTTTGAAAAGAAATTTGTGAGAGTCAGGAACTCTGTAGTACCTGTCTGGTTTCCTTGGAGCAGGGATTAAAGTATCAGGAGTCAGACTGGATGCCATAAAGACATCATCCACAACATCCAGAACAGGAGGGATAGCTAAGGGTCTATGTTGTGGCAAATCTAAAAATTCTCTGAGTCTCTTTTTAGACTGAGGATAATCCTGGCATTCCCAGTGGAAATGCTCTCTTAAAGTATGAAGGGTTTCACCAAAAGAAAAATCCTCTGGAGGGGAAGCAGAGGGAATGGATTCCTCTGCATCTGAATCCTCATAAGCAGATAAAGGCATGTCTTCATATTCAGAAACATCAGAATCGTCGGACTCTTGGTCAGTTAAAGCTGCTGGGGTCAAGTCCCTTTTTTCTTTAGCACGGGAAGGCTGGTTTCCCCTAATCAGCATGATCAGGTCTTCTGCCATTTTAAGCATATGAGATTGTGGCAAGGAAGCAGGTGCTTGAGATTGGGTCGTTGTTTCTTTTAGGGGTAGCTTGTACTCTTGGCCTTAGAAACTCGGTAGTTTTAGACAAAACTGAAGACGTGAAAGAAGTTGTTGGTTTGTGTCAAATATCGGTAATGTGAAGATCTTCCGCAAAAGCTGGTGCCTGCTCAGCGGCTCCGGACCCATCCAAGGTAGAAACATCCGCAGGTTCCGTAGCCAAAGAAGAGTCTTGCGGCATATCGGACTCCGAACGCGTCTCGGTAGCGGCCTGCGAATCCACTGAAGTGGGCATCAGGGGCTGCAAAAGTGCCTCACTGAGCACCGGCGAACTGGCGACTATCTTAACGGAAGCATCGTCGACAGTTTTGGACCTGTGTGGTCTGTCTCTGTCTTTATCCTTACGTTTTTTTGGAAGATCGGTAGTTGGATGGCTTACCGAAGTCATTTCGGAATACAGAGATTGAGAGCAAAAGTATTTAGTGAAAATATGGGCCTAACGACGAACAGTTCGGGCGTTGAACAAAGCACAAAACTAACTGCGAGGAACGTTGTGGTCTGGGCCTAAACAGGTGACGCAGTAAGAATGGAAATCTTGGTGTGGTATTTGCTTTCCACAGGCGAGACAATCAACTTTTTCTGACATCGGTTAGAGCAAGAAAAAAGGATCCCCAATGGGGTACTTAGCTTTAGAAGACTTCAGGATGATTCAATTCGGAAATGAAAACTCAGGTAGTGCCTGACCGGCACTCGTGTGAACTGCTTCTGCTTTGGGCTCCTTGGCAAGAAAGACTGATGTAATGGCATCGGCTGCCTGTTTTTATACCCCTGATGACCTGACATCAGTCCTGGAGCGACAGTAACCGACGCAAAAATACTAAGTCTCTGGTATTCGGGCCGACTGAAGGCTATCTGCATGCAGATAACCCAAGTGTGATGACTGCAACAGTGAAACACGAACATCATGCTACACCTAACACAACACCCACAGCACCCAATACACATAAAAACACTATCACCTGTGTCTTACCAAATAAGCCCTTAAGGCAATGCACAACTATTCCATATGTTTTAGTTACAGGTGACGCTAGAGTGAGACATAACAGATGCCCAACTCACCAGGTTTTACAAAGAGAAGGTTAAGGCCAGCTGCCTGTCTGGTGCAAGGATTCACAAGATCACGCATGCACTCAAGTCTCTCAATAAGTACCATTATGACTCTGTCACAGTTCATGTGGGTGTGAATGACTTGAGATGCATCTCTCTGGGCTATATGAAGAGAGATATGATTGAGCTCCCTGAATATGTGTCCCAGGCAGGCATGTCCCTAGCTTTCAGCAGCATTTTACCCTCACCTCGGATGATACCACAATATAAAAAAATGACTGACTTCAATAATTAGCTTAGTTTCTCGTGTCATTCTACGGGAATATCATTCTTGTCAGCCTGGGACGACATGGTGTATGGACCATGCTGCTTTGCCAGAGGTGGTCTTCACCTGGCACCTCTAAGCTTTTGGTTGCTGGCTAAGGCACTTGCCTCCCCCATAACACCTTTTTTAGGCAAGGTCACAACAACAAAATTCCTAACGTGAAAATATCAAACACAAAGAAACTAAGGGTCATGCTGCTAAACACTAGGAGTTTACATCAGAAACTGCACTCTCTGGAAGCACTCCTATCCCTGGAAGATGTTGACATCTGTGTAATCATAGAAACCTGCCTCAAGGCCACAGAAAGTATCCCGGCCTTGCAAGGCTAAAATACCTTCCCCACTTTTGGGCTGCAAATTGAAGGTGTGAGAACCAAACTAGGTGGAGAATCTATCTTCATTAAAGATAATTACACATCTAGACTGGTTAGGCAAGAAAACTATGGACCTACTCAAAGTCCAAAATACTGTGGGAAAGACCCCCCCCCCTTTCAGGTCATCATCAGTTACTGGTCCTCCCTTCCATGAACCAAGATGCCCATAAAACTTATTTAGACCTACTTGGGACAATTAAGGTACAACCTAACACCCTTGTCATGGGTGACAAACTATTCTTCCATTAATTGGGAAACTTACACGAGCCCAAACTCACTCACACAAAAGTTCTTGGACTTTGTTAACTCAAACACCCTGGAACAAATAGTGCACCACTCCACAAGGGGCTCCAATATTCTAGACCTGGTCCTCACCAATAAGAGGGGCCGATGCAACGCCTCAAGTGTAGGGCCCGCACTGGTTAAATCCGACCATATATCAGCCATTTTTGAAGTAGCAATAGCAACAGAACTTCTCAAAGGAGAAGTCAGGCTAAAAAACTTCACCAAAACTAACTATACCCTCTTGAGGGAAGGTATAATCGACTTCCAAGCTCCAGTTTCTGCAGGCGGCATTGATGGCTATACTAAGGTATACACTGATGCCCTGTATAAAATATCTACACAAATGTATAGACATAGCCGTGCTGGATAGTATTAAAGCAAGATCCTCAAGAAAAAACAAACAACAAGTGAAAGAAGCTGCTGTCTAAAAATACAAAAGTGAGATCCCAGAACTAGAAGAGCACCCTCCTCAGCCTAAACAAGCAAATAAGACAACTCATGAAATCTTCAAAGGGCAACTATGAGAAAATTTTAGCAAGCACAGGCAAGGATAACCATAAGGCATTCTTCAGCTACATCCGCAACTTAAAAGGTAGGACTCAGATATATGCTGAAGTAATTTTGGATGGCATCACACAAACTGACCCTGTGTAAATTGCAAACCTGCTAGCAGACAAGTTTGAGAAAATTTCACCCCTATCCCCCCAAGCATACCACAAACCATGTCTTCATCATCTCCTCTTCCCTGCATCTCCGAAGAGCAAGTCATCAATGCTCTCTCCAAGGCTAAGAACACAGCCTCCATGGGACCAGATGGCATTCCAGGCTGCATTCTTAATGTTTTAAAACAACCACAACCTGAGTACTGGCTTTGTCCCCTCCACAAAAGGTGGCCCGTAACAGCCCCAGGTAACTACAGACCCATAAGTTTAACCAGCCTCATCTGTAAGGCAATGGAACAAATTATCATGGACCTCAAAAATAAGGATACAGGTAATCTCCAAACCCTGGATCTGTCCCAGTTCAGTTTTGTCAAGGGCAAGTCATGTCTGGTAAACCTGGTAGACTACTTGAAGAATGCGAACAGAGCCACAGATGAGGGCAAAGCCATGCATGCAGCCTATCTTGACTTGGGCAAGGCCTTTGACACTATCCCACATTCAGGCATCACTAGCAAACTAACAGAGTTGAAAATCAACCCCTATGTGGTCAGGTGTGTTGCAAATTAGGTGCTGCCACTGAATCCCCTAGTGATGTCAGCGTACTCCAAAAGGGGCATACACAGAATAATGATAGGTGCCAAAGCCATGATCTTAAAACTAAATAATAAAAAAGGCATCATTCCCTTTGGAAAACAATGTCCCTGCTGATTATAAAATAAACAATAATACCCTAAGTATCAATTCAGTAGTGAGAGACCTGGGAACACAAGTTGACTGTGACCTCAATGTTGACAAGCATATGTCGACTGTGGTTAGAAAGGTATTCTACGTTGCTCACCTGATTACCAAAGGAATCATCTCAAGAGCAAAAGAGGTTATAACTCCCCTCTATTCATCCCTCATCAGGCCTATTATTGAATATAATGCTCCCTTTGGTATGTACCACAGAAGACACCTGCAGCAATGTGAGAGACCTCAGATCTCTACCCAAGAAAATTCAGGGTCTCCAGCAAATTTCTTATACAGACTGAAGTCGTTGTCACTGTACTCAGTAGAGTATAGACTATTTGAAGCGACTTATGTCTGGTTTACAGGACTATCTCTGACCCAAATCTAATGGAAATGCTTCACATCCGCAAGTCAAATGGGGCTAGAGTCACCTCAATCTAGCCTGTGACATAAACAGGACCTGCTGGACAGACAGATGCATCTCTCAGAGGTTGCCACTCCTCTGGAATAGGCTTCCAATCCATATCAAGCAGAGCACCTCCATGACCCTGTTTAAGTGCAACCTGGATGACTGGATGGGAAGCCATATATTTCTGCCAGGGATTGCCTCAGCTTCTTTCTTGGACATGGGTAGTCCTTGCTAGAAAACCCTTGGGCATAGATGATACTCTTATGTAGTATTATATCGGGATTTAATGGCCAGGCTCATAAGGACCCACGGGTCAACAGCCTAGTAACATCCTATGAACCTATGAATCTGGTCTTCTAACATCTTTTGCTTTGTTAATGTATGTACGCAAATGTTTACAAAAATCCATACTATGCAGAATTTGTTACTCTGCAAAGGTAAGGAGGAGATTAAAAGCAAAAATGGATTATTTTGTTTCAAGGTGATATCCAACCATGATTTTAGGGATAACAGTAGAACTGGAAGAGTGAGCCACCCCATTTGTATGAAAAAAATTGCAATTTCATAACACAACAGAGACTGCCTTTCAGAGGAGTTAGTCAAACAGGAATGTCTGAGGGCAAACATTTAAAAGGAACTGAATAAACAGGCTAAAAAAGTAGTTTTGTGAAGGACTCAAACAAAATCAAGATCCAGGTTAGGAGCTAAATACTTCTTTGGGGAAATTAAAGGCACGTATTTACTCTCAGAAACTTGCGTTGCATAAAAACTTGACATAACTGCAGATCCTAATGGAGTTCAGTCAGAACTGTCTTCATCTATGCCCCCTCCTCCTATTCTCAAGGATGATCAAAGCTTCTTCCTTAGTAGATTAATTCCAACTTTTTGTCAGCATCTCTATCATCAACCTATAAACCTAAGTGAATAAGTAAAGGAAGAAGACCCACTTAATAATTTCCTTAACTACAAAAAAAAAATAGAAAGACTAGGAACAAAGATGTGTTGGGAAAGTTCAAACTATTCTGATTCAATTCCATGAAAATCTGGAGTAAGACTTTTGAGTAACAATCTGTACATGGTCTGTAATCAGTAGGATATTTACCTATGCACAAATATACAACAGTGCAAAAAAGCACAAAAATTAGACAATCATGCACATTAAAAGCAATGCTCAGCACGGATTTGAAATGTGAATTGAGGGAATGGTGTTTGTTAAAGCTATTATTACTAGCCCTGATCACAGTTATCATAGCATACTTCTCAACTGTCCGGATTTTTGCCTCATTTTTGGTCTGCTCCTTATAAAATTTGTGGTTTTCTGGCAAATCACTGAGGATTGAAGTGACTAAATGATGACAAACATTTGAGTTTTAGAATTTATATCCTTCAGAAAATACTTAATACAAAACTGTTACTGCAGCAACATTTTAAGTTTATAAGAGCAGTACTTAAAATCTGTCCATATTTTTGGGCCTTTATCCGCCCATTATTTTAGGCTTTGTCCAGATTTCTTGCTCCAAGAGGATGAGAAGTGTGCATCATAAATCTACCGGATGACCCCTCCCCCTTTCAAAAAAAAAAAAAGAAAGAAAGCAATGGAAGATGGCACAATGTTACAACATTTTTGGTACAAGAACTTAATCTTGGAAGCTGATCATCCAGGCAGATAGGGACTGCTTAGAAACAAGCTTTCCTTCGCAGCTTGGAGTAAACTGAACAGAAACTTGCTTTGCAATCTGAAAAGATGCAGTCCATCTGATAAAATAAGTTAAAGAATTTCTGCATCTTAATTACACAGAAGTTATTTGCCTGCATACGACTATTTCAGGAAATGGACAGGTAACCAAACAGCCTGTTTAAGAATAAATTCAGAAAATACTTTGGGTAGATAGTGAAAACTGATACGAAAAACAAACCTGATTTTCATAAAAGATCATATAAGGTTTTTCACACCACAAGCTATGAACCTCTGAAATGTGACAGACCAAACAGACGGCCACATGAAAATGAGTTTTCCAGAAGAAATAATAGAGTATGAACCACTCAAATACAAAATACAAACCTTCACAGTTAAGGCTTGTGAATAAGAGATTTTAGATGTAGAACCACCCCTTTGTGCTATCAGATGAAATCTGACTCATAAATACTACCATCATAATTAGAACAGTTGAGATAAACTAAAACAACACAGACAAGGTAGTAAAAAAGGATGAAAGCACTTGTAAATGACTCAAAGAATGAAACTCTTCCTCAGAGGTTTGCAAACAGATCTAATAACAGAGGAAACTTCTTCCAAAATCCTCAAACCTCACTGCAACTACTTAATCTGGTCAAAGCAAGGAGGTACAGTATACAGCAGTCTGAAAGGTTCAATGAGACCTTGTTAAATGGTGTCTAGGTGCCTGTCAGAAGTGACTGAGAAAGCCAGCTCCACAGCAGAAGGATAAAGCTCTGATTACTGCATATGCAACCTGAGCTCAATCAGCAGCTCATGTGTCTGCAGGAGTTGAATGGGGAGGATGGGAGTGAGTGGCCACTGTTGGACAGCTCGATTGGGGAGAGGCAAAGTTAGCAAGCCTCCCAGGCAAAGGGCAACCACAAATCCTTCTTTAAGTATGTCAGAAACCTTAAAAATAATGCCCAGCAGTGTGCAAAGCTAATAGTAAATTATATCATATACTGAGACCCAGAGGACATAGCCAATCTACCAGTGGATACATTTAGCTCTAACTTCACTCCACTCTCTCCTACTACATTCCCACATTTCAAACTCACATTTACAACACCCCAAATCTCCCATGAACAAGTCCTCAAGACACTATCAAAGGCCTAGAACATTGGTTCTGTAGTCAGTCTCAACCACAAAACAGGCTTTGTGCTGAACAAATAGAGGTCAGCAAGTGTCAACCCTTGCACAAAGGTGGGGTATAAACAGATCCAGGAAATTATAGACTTTTTAGTCTGACTAACCTCATCTGTAAAACTTTGGAAAGGATCATTACCAAATGAATACATAAGGACACAGGCAACTTACAAACCCTTGACCTAAGCCAGTTCAAATTTGTTAAGGGCAGGTCCTACCTACTTAACCTGGTTGACTTCTTCGAAAAGGTTACTCAACCAAAGGATGAGGGCAAATCAGTGCACACTGCATATCTAGACCTTGCAAAGCCATTCAACATCACCTCACACTCAGGTATCCACAGAAACTATCCCAGCTAAATCTAAATCCCAATGCAGGCTCCATTTTGAAATGTCGGCACTCAAGATGCCTACTACTGCTAATACTCCTTAAAAACATGCAGAATAAAAGTGAATCTCAAACACTGCTCTTCGACTTTACATTTCTTTTTTGCAGAGGGTCTCTTAGATAACCATACATTGGAGAACAGGGAATATCCAGAGAAATGTCCATCTTAGACCGTGTCCATTTTTTCAGCTATTCAAGTCTTAATGTTTCAGGACTTGCTCTAGTGTCACTAGTGGTGTACCCCCAGGGTTGAGTCCTAGGACCACTCCTCTCAGAGGTAAAAGCTACTGTTAAGGGTTTATGGCTGACCAGATTTGAAGATGACTGTAAGCATGATGCCATCATAAACTCCCCAGAGGATGCCATGATCTTCCAAGACTGCCTTACCCAAACTAATTGCTGGTGTTAAAATCATGTATTAAAACTGAATACCAAGAAATATATAACAGTTACAATGGACTTATTGCTTCCCAAAAGATACTATCACATGGGCAACATGCCCTTGAAAATTGATCCAGTAGTTAAAGACCTAGGAAGCTATGTAGACAGCACACTGTCCCTCGATCACCATGTATACACTACTATAAGAAAGTGCTTTTTCATTGCACAGCTTATTACTAAAGGTATAGCATCCAGATCCATGGATATGATCATTCCACTGTACTCTGCTGATCACGGAGTATAATGCCTCCATTCATGAATTCATGACTACCTGAAGGATTATTCTTTGATAAGACAATTGCACAAATGTGATTGGCTGAAAATCACTTTCAGTGAACCTAATTTAAAGCTTTTTTTTGCGGGTGGGGGACTTACAGTATTTAAACATAATCTGGATAAATTGATGGGTAAGTGCAAATTCACCACTGATTTAGCACCTTTGTCCCTCATGGATAGGGGCAACATGTAAATGTTCTGCTCATCTCAGGGTTATCCTTATTTAAAAAAAAGGGCTACAAACTTCAACAGATTGCATGGCTAGGCTTCTAAAGCTCCTCACAGATCAACAGCCTAGTAATTACCTATGAAGTTATGAATCCTGGCTTACCACATGGGTAAAACGTAGCAGGCAGAGAGTATGAGCCCAATGAGCATAAGCTGCCAAGTATGTCTGCACTGTAAGCCAGGGGAAGTTGTCATGCGGAAGCAGCTTTCCTTCAAAGGACAATTAAGTACAGCTCAGAAGAACTCTTGAGGGGAGAAGGTAGGCCAGCCTCACAGGACCAGCAAGCTACCATTCCCTATCACCCGGTTCTATCAGTCAGTTCTCACTTTCAGGGAAATGACAGTTGACTGATGATTCTTGGACGGAAGATAATGAGCCGCAGTACTCTTGCATAGTCCAGGAATGCCCATCACCCATCACTGCAGAATGAATGGGAGAGAAGTCTTGTGGGTGGGGGGGGAGTGGCTAAAGAGTAGGGCAAAGGCAGGCATTAGTGAAGAGAATATCACATTTATCACTGTCACAAAGGAAATATTCTATTCTCTGCAATAAATGTTAAAGCTAAAGTCTTATGAAGAAGGAAAAAAGTCCTATACATCTTTCAGAAATTGTATCAAAGAATTTCTTGCTATAATCACTCTAAGTATACACACACAAACAAACAAATCAAATCATTATGAAGAAGAGATCTCAACTGCTGCTACTTAAATGACCACTAAAACTACATTTGTGTTCATTTGACCAACAAGAATGACTGCACCACTGAAATTCAGGGATGAATTAATAACTCTTCTAATGTACAGATTGTGTCCACCTAACAGTTTGTGCCTGGGGTAGTTGCCCTCTTCACACCACCCTAGCTAGAGGACAGAATACAGTTGCTGTAAATGGAATTCTTAGAAGCTGTTGCTGTTACCAGATTATATGTAATTTGATGATGATGAGACTGCGTACAAAATACCTTGCAATCCAGTTCAGAAGACATATGTAAGGTTTTTGCCTATATCCATTGCTAGATAAACTTACATAATATTCACAGCTGTAGCAAAATTATTCTTAAGTGCTCCAGGTAGCTGTCTTACTATACATGTAAATGAAACATTCTGTGAAGCAAATGATGAACCCTTTCACAGCACATCTGCACCCCTTTGTTAATACTAAAGGGCAGAAAAATGATTTATTTTTACAAAATGTCTTAGTTCTGTCATTGTAGTATCTTAATTGACCACAAACACACAAGCACTAGCAGTGGCAAAGCTAGAGAGGAGTGAATGGGGCAATTGCCCTGGCTGCTGTCTTGTCTAGGGAGGAAACTGTATGCCCAAAGTCAAATAAAAAAAATATTTGTAATATTTTTTTTTAAATTTCCCTTTAAGAGAAATGACACGCACATGTACTAAGCAGACATCTAAGAAGCCCCTGCATGCCTCCAGCACTAGCTTAGTCATCTTGCATGGGCAACAACCCAAAAAGACCTATTATTGGCTATGCAGGAACAGGGGGTGGTGGTAGGGCAGTAAAGATGGTCTGTAAGCTATATCTTTGGTGCCCACAAGAGAGCTAATGTACATAATTTTTGTTAACAGAAATCTCTCATTGTGGACGCATTTATTTAAAAACATTTTTTTTAAGAAGTTGGTTAAATTCCATGAGGCCAGGGCCAGACAAACAGCAAAAGCTTGGAGAGAGACTGTGGGATAGTGCAGAAAAGAAAAGTCTGTGAAAATCTGAACAGAAGTTAGTAGGGTCAGAGTGCATACAATGGGCAAACTGCTGAAGGGATTGCTGGGGGAACCATTTCATTCTAGCATTATTAAAGTACTTGTGTGGTGCATATACGGACAAATTCAAACTACTGAAAGGCCACTGGGGGAAATGTTTCATTCTGGTGCATGAAGGGGTGGCTGGGGAACTGTTTCATTCTGGTGCTTGGGGGCAGACTGCTGAATGGGTTATTGGGGCAAATGTTTCATTCAGGTGCTTGTGCAGACTTAAGACTGTTGAAGGTGTCATTTGGGGAAATGATTCATTCTGGTGCTTGTGCATACATGGACAGACTGCTGAAGGGGTTGTTGGGGGAAATGTTTCATTCTAGTGCTTGTGCATTCTTGGACAGATTGCTGAAGGGATCTTTGGGGGAGACTTGGACAGATTGCTGAAGGGGTTTTTGGGGGGAAATGTTTCATTCTGGTGCTTGCGCATTCATGGGCAGACTGCTGAAGGGGTGGTTGGGGGGAAATGATTCATCTTCGTGTCACTTCAGTGCTTCTGCATACACGGACAATCTACTGTAGTAGTCTTTTGGAGAAATGATCGATTTTGGTGCTTGTGCATACATAGACAAACTACTAAAGTAGTCTTTGGGGCAAATGGTTAATTTTCATGCTTGTGCATACATGGACAAACGACTGAAGGGGTTGCCAGGGCATCTGGAGAAAGAAAGCAAAGAATACAGCTACAATGCTTGATAGGCACAATGCAGCAAAGCCAAGCATAACTTTAATGTATAGTCTTGACTTTAAAACAAGGATATAATAAATCCTTCCACTATAACTCACAGAAGATTAAACCCTTGATGATCAGGCTCACTGAAATTTAAGTTTTTTTTTCCTGGGAGGCAGGCTCCCTTGCATCCCCAAACCGGGGGCAAGACACCCACTCCCTCCAAATTTTTATTACTAGTCTCTTCTTGTCCACTGAAATAAAATAACATGTTTGTCTCTCATCAAATCAGTGTCAGGAGGGCATACCTCTCAAAATCTTAGAGCAAGAAATGTGGGCAAAGCCTAAAATAATGGGGTCAAAGGCCCAAAAATAGGAACAGCTTTTAAGTATTGCTCGATAAAGTTTAAACTTAGAACATTACTACAATAACAGGATTTGAATTAGTATAAGATCATAGGAAGTTACTAGGCTAATGGCCCTAGGGCCCTTACAAGCCTAGCAAAGTTCTATCTATTTCCATGATCAGTACCTACTGCCCCTGTCCAAGGGGGACACAGGTGGAACCTCCGGGGTGAATTTATGGTTACCCATCCAATTGTCCAGATTGCGTATGAAGAGAGCCAATGAGGTGCTCTGTTTGACATGAAGTGGAAGTCTGTTCCAAAGGTGTGTTAAGGTCTGGGAGACAAATCTGTCCCACCAGCAGGTTCTGCTAATGTCACTATCACTTGTCTGGTCAGGATAAAATGGACGAACATTCATGGGTTCAGTTCAAGTAGTTTTATTACAAACAAACATCAGAAATGAGGCTTTGTAACTTATAAACAGTCTGACTACCACACTCATACATGTTAATACTCTGGCTGTTCTCTCAAAATGGCACTGCTGCCTGCACATGCTCACATCTGGAAATGCATCTTAAAGGTACATAGACATGCTCTGATCTACAGTCACATACCAGGTTAAGGTCTTTAGTGCGAGTAACCCGTGCTCCATTTAACTTTTGGACATGCAGCATTTCCAGTAAAGCAGGGTCAGAGACTGCATTGTATGCAATGCAGAGATCCCCTCTGAGTACTCTGTGTGAAACAATAAACTGACAGTAATTTCAGATGATCCACATAGGACAGATGCTGAATACCTTGAATGTTCCTTGTGGGGAACCTCTGCAGCCTCTCCAATTGTTGCAGGTGCTTGGAAAGGTACATATGAAAAGGGGCATTGTACTCAATTATTGGTCTGATGAGGGAAGAGCACAGGGGAGGTTATATTTTTTTTTTCTGGAGGTAATGCCTTTAGCAGTACAGAATATCCTTCTTACCACTGTGGAGACATGGTGGTCACAGGTAAGGTTGCGGTTAACCTGTGTGTCCAGGTCTCTCACCACTGAGTGCATACTTAAGGTGTTTCTATTGATGTGGTAGTTAGCAGGAACATCGCTTTTACAGAAAGGAATGATAATACATTTTTTTTTTTTTGATTGAGTTTAAGGCCATGATTTTGGCACCAATCGTTTGTGTAAGACTCTCTTGTAGGATGCTAACATCATTTGGAGATTCTATGACCGCTCCCAGTTTGCTGTCATCAACAAACTTTGTCAGCCACAGACGTTTAGTTTTTACTTGTACTTTGGAGAAATGGATTCCAAACAGTAGAGGTCCCAGGACTGATCCCTGTGGAACACCACTGGTTACAAGTCTGCTGTTGGGGTTGGATTTCCCTGTTTTGACTATATGGGTTCTATCAGTGAGCCAGTTAGTGGCCCATCTAATGATATAAGGGTTGATACCCACTTTTTTTTTAATTTCTCCAAATAATTTAGGTTTCTAACACCATGACGGGAATGGACCCCATTATTAAGTCAAAGTATGATTAAAGTTCATGAAATTAGTATTGTTTCAATCTTTGATGTCAGCCAAAAGTGCTCTTCACAGCAACCACAATGTGCCCAGTAATGACTCCTTCTGCAGATCGTATGCAGTTACATGTACTGGTAATATATCTAAATACGATTGTAGCTTCTTTTTCATAAGACCCGTTGCTCCTACTACTACTGGAATTGTCTGGGTATCTTTCTTCCACATTGCTCTCATTTCTGCCTGCAAATCTTGATACTGTATGACTTTGTGTCTCTCTGTATGCAACACTGTAGTCACTGGGTGCAGGGATTTCAATGATTAATGCTACTTTTGTCTTATTTTCATAGACCACTATATCTGGTTTTCTCGCATCTATCTTTTGAACTGCTGGCAATGCGTGATACCAAATGATATAGACTTCATCATTTTCTATGATGCTTTGTGGTTCATGTTTCAAGTGGTTTTCAGCCACTTCAATACCATAATATTTGCACAATGCCCAGTGCAATAGTCTTGCCACATTATTGTGCCTTTCAGTATACAATCCTTCTGCCATTAGTATGTTACAACCAGCAACAAGGTATGTGACTGTTTCCAATTCTGTTTTACAAAACCTACATTTGTCTGTTTCTCCCACATGTTCAATGGACTTTAAAAACCAACGTGTACGTAGCCCACTATCTTGGGCAGCCAACATTAACCTTTTATCTTTTGGTTTGAATTCGCCTCTCCTTAACCATTCCTGCATTGATCCTGATCAACATGAGGTTCTTCCAGAAGGTTTCTACACTTGCAACTATATTTATGCATTTTCCACATTTCTTGCCTTCTCATCTAATCCTTCACCTTATATTCTTTCTTTTGTTTTTTGGCACATTCACTTTCTGCCTGAGTTTTTATCTACTTCTGGTTTGATTTCCATTCCTGCTTGATGCCGATATACTTCTGCTAGACTAAACAGTAAAGTCATCTTACATTTATTCTCCTCATGTTTCAAAACTTCCACTACGTTTGGGTATTGTGAGGTCAGCAGATATGTGTGCAGTGCCACAATTTCAGATCTATACATGTAATCAATTTTAAGGAGGCCCATACCTCCTTCAAAACAGGGAATATATAATATTGGTTATGCACTGATTTTATAAATCATTTGGTGAGCATGAAGCATCCTTCTTGTTTTCCTGTCTAATCTGTCCAACACATTCTGGGGCCAGTCAGTAACTCCAAAACTGTAAGTTAGGACAAGAAGAGCAAATTGGTTTACAACTTATATTTTATTCCTAGATGTCAATGCTGTTTTCAGGATTAATTTAAGTATTCTAAAATATTCCTTACTAAGTTTTATTTGCATTTGTTCATGTTTTCTTGTTGATCCTTCAATTCTCAAATATTTATACACTCCCTCTTGCTCAAGTTCTTTTATATCATATTCTTGTCCCAAACTGATGTTTTCTTGGTGCTGCAGTTTTACTGCTTTAAAGGTTGCTTTGGCACATTTATCAAGACCAAATGACATTCTCATATCATCTAAAAAAGTTTTGACTACTTGCAGTTGTGCTTTCAGTTCCTCATCTGATGAGCTATACAGTTATCATCAACAAAGAGAATATGAGAGGTTTTCACACTTTGTTGTTTTCTAGGAGCCAAATTCTAGCCATGACAATCTGTTATGTAGACAGTTTAAAGGATTAAGGGCAAGACAGAATAGCAGCAGTGATAGGGAGTCACCCTGGAATATCCCCCTTTGAATTTTTATCCCTGGAATAATAATTCATCCTTTATCATGGCTTAATTGCAAAATGGTCTGCCACTGTTTCATAGGCACTGTAATGTAATTGATCAGTGTAGGGTGCATCTTATAAGCACTCTTTTATCCATTAATGTGGGTTACTATCAAATGCTTTTTTGTAGTCAATCCACGCCATACTTAGATTCTTCCCTTTTTACAATTCTCCATTATGACTTTATTTAGCAAGAGATCATCCTTTGTTCCATATGACTTTCTTTTATTACCCTTTTGTTCTATTGCCATGATTGAATTTTCTTCTAAATGACTATAAACTCTGTCTGCATCAATTCTGGTGTATAGTTTATACAATGTTGGAAGGCAAGTTATTGGTCTAGTTGGAGCATTGTTTTTCCTGTTGTTAACCAGGTTGGTGTCTGTTCGGAGTGCACATATAAATAGTTCTTACTCATGGCTAAATCTTCATGCAAATGTTAATACTTTCAGCCAGAAGTTAGGTACTGCATTTGGGCCTGCAGTTTTCCAGCTGGAGGCTTTTCTTAAATTTTTCTCAATCTCTATGGTTGTAACTTCATCCCATTTCATATCCTGTACCACTGAACTTCTTATTCTTTCTTTCACTTCTTCTATCCATTTAGCATCTTTGTTATGTTTCACTGGATCTTCATAGATATTTCCCCAAAATGCATATATTTCTTCTTTTTTGTGTGGTCTTTCAATTCCTTTTACCTTGTTTCCCAACTCTTTAGAGAACTTTTTAGGGTCATCAATACATTGCTTATTTTGTACTTTTCCTTTATATTTATCAGTGTATCTTCTAAGTTTTTCTGCCTGTGCTTAGATTTTTAGTTTATTATTTGTAACAGTGCAAGACAGATCCTGATCCATTATAATACTGTGCATTGCTTTTATCAAGTCTATTTTTCTGTGTATTTTTGTTGCTCTGTTCCCTCTTCTATACTCTTCTAACAGTGACACTTCTTGTCTTAATTGTTTTATACTTTTTTCTATTCAATACTTCCATGATGGTATTCAATTTCTCCACCTCCTATCCCTTGCTACACTGTTTTCTTGTGGTGGAATTTTATCTGTTATTAATTTAGCTGCACAGTAATATATACTGTTTACTTCAGTTATATCACATGGATCTCTATGGACAGTCCTAATTACTGTATTCATTTGTTTTTTGGTTTTATTGACCTTCTGCAGTCTACTTCTTTCATTGATCTTAATACGTCTATCTATCTCTATTAAATCAAGCAACTCTTCTCTTAGCTCATTTTCTTCTAAACTAAGGGCAGATTGTTTTGTTCATTTCCTGCAGGCTTTCTGAAGAGAGCTCTATTGCAGCTTCCTGTGGCAAATTCTCTTCAATTTCATCCTGTGTCATCCACTGCTCCATCATATGGGAACTCACTGGCCTATCACTGAACATTAACTGGGTCAGAGTAGCCACAGTTTCCTGTTCCTTGCCCTGCTGTCCAGCTTCAAGTGAACATTTATACTGGTTTCCTGTGGCAGGCTCCAAAATATCTACCATATGGCAACTGCCCAGTTGCTCCTCATTCCACTGGTTTCTCTTTAATTTGGATGTCTACTGCTCTACCTGCTGTGGTGCTTTCTGAGTTATATTTTCTACACTGAATCCTTCACTTCTCGGGTACTCCATAACCTCAGTTTCTATTTCTTTAACTTCTCCATTACTAATCTTTTTTTTTTACTTTTTCTCTGTCTTCTTATTTTTTCTATTGTAAAGCTTTCCATGTCCATATTCCTTTGTCTGTATTTCTCTTCAAATATCTTTGGTGTTACATTTTTGTATTGATTAATTTTGCTTTCTCCTTTGCATAAATATTACACTATATTAAATTTATTTTTCTTTCCCAAGTCCATATTTATTCTTCAGATCTTTTGCGATCTTCCTGTTTCTTCTTACTTTGGGGACTCGTTCCATCATGCTGTGATGTAACCTGTTTTAGGCCTTCTACACCAAATCCTTCACTTGCACTTGCATTCCATAACTTCAGCTTCTATTTTTTAGCTTCTACTTTACTAATCTTCTTTTCTACATTTCCTCTTTGTGATATTTTTTTTTATTGTGAAATTTTCCATACATGGATGCCTTCACCTGCATTTCTCTTCAAATATCTTTTGGGCTGCTTTTTTGTATTGATTCATTTGGCTTTCAATTTTGCATAAATATTGCACCATATCAAATCTCTCTTTCTTTCCCGTGTCCATATTTCTTTTTTATACTTTTCAAAAATCTCCAGGTTTTGCTGTTTATATTTTTGCACTTCCTTAGATGCTTCTTTTTCCAAACAGATCAAAGTTTTTTTGGCCTATATAATATTTTTCACAAATTTGTTGTATTAATGAACACTAATTTTTATTTGAGGCTTCTGACAGTTTTTCTTGTGGAACTATTTTTCTTTCCTCTAATTTCTCTCAATCATTTTGTATATCTTATGTCTGCAAATTCTGGGCTTTTTGCATAATAGTAACAATACATAATTTCTTTCTTATCTTCAATAGTCCACTCCATCATCTTTACGGCTCACAATAACTCCAAATATTAAATAAAAAATGACAGTTCAAAATCACAGACCACAAAGTAAGTCACCAAATTTATTATAAACTTAGAGCTTCGGCACCAGGCCTTCAAAGGGTATAAAATGAATAGCTTTCATCCCATGTTATATACCTTAAAAAAAAAATTAACTCATTAATCAATTAGTCAAATTACATATCTCTTGTTGCACTCTTTATTTAACCCAAAGGGTTCCAGACTGTTGTACTTTAAAATAAAGTTTCCTTCTTCAACAACTTATCCTTAATGATAGCACATTCTCTCAACAGCATTTCTACTTTTTCTAAAATGCATCCTTTCAGACATTCTGATTTAGCATTGTGTGCAAGTATAAAATGCAGTCCTACGGGGCTATCTATTTTTTTATTTTTAATATCTCGAATACGTTCTTGCAAGCGAATTTTAAATGCTCTGCCTGTCTCTCCTATATAATATAGGTTACAACTACATTTCAGACCATAAATTACTCCTTCTGTGTTGTATGTATACAAACCGTAGGTACACATCTCATATTATTTATTTTTAGAAATGTATTTACTATATGCTTACAAATTGAACATTTATTACAAGCTATTGTTCCTGCTCTGTTAGTCATAGTATGTTTAAGGTGATCTCTGGTGGTAGAAAGCGGTTATGTACCACCATGTCTGCTAAATTTCTACTTCTCTTATAAGAAACTGACATATTTCTTCAACAAATATTTCAAATGTTTATCATTTGTTACCACTTCCCAATATTTTTTAACTTCCTTAACTATATTATCTGTTAAGATATTAAATGTGGTAACAAATTATACCGCCCTACTTCCTTCTCCATTGTTCCTCTGATTATTTATATGTTCCATTCCTTTTTCTTTATTCTTTGCCAAATTCCCCAAAGCATTCCTTTTACCTCTTTCAGTTTTTTATATCTGTCTTCCAGTATTTTCTCTTTAGATTCCTTCACCACATTTATATCATACTCTCTTTCTATAAACATGCTCTTTGCCAATAGTAATTACTTTCAAATGCACCATCAGAACTACATAATCTATTTATTCTTAAAAATTCATTGTATGGCAATATTGAAATTAAATGTTGTAGATGACAGCTAGTACCATACAGAAAAGAATTATTCTGACCAAAGTTCCTATGGATTGTGGTTTCTAAACAATTAATATCTATATCCAGAAATGTAACCTTTCTTCCCATTTGTATACCATCAAATTTGAAGCCAAAATTATTACTTTGCAAATCATTTACAAAAAGCTGAGCTTCTTCTGAATTTCCATTACATCAGAATATAAGATTGTTAATAAATCTAAAGTACAACACGACCTGAGATTTATAAAAATCATATGTGTGTGTGTGTGTGTGTGTGTGTGTGTGTGTGTGTGTGTGTGTGTGTGTGTGTGTGTGTATATATATATATATATATATATATATATATATATATATATATTCAGCTTCACATTTTGCCATTACAATGTTGGCATATATAGGGGCAAAAGCTACCCCCATTGCCATTCCTTGCAGTTGATAGTAGATATCATTAAACAAAAATAATTATTTTTTAGGCAGAAAACCACTAATTTTATCATAAAGTGGGCCAGTGGGAAATCTCCCAAATAATAAAAAAGTGCTCTGACACCATCTTTGTGTTTTACATTAGTATATAAACTTTTAACATCTAGACATAGCCAGTACATCTTTTCATTCCAAACCTTATTACTAATTTTATACAAAAAATCCTGGCTATCCTTGATGTACGATGGTAAAGCAAACACATATGTTTTTAGATATTCATGTAACAAAGCACATATATTTTTCAGAAAATATCTTTCAGCTGAGACTACTGGTCTCCCACGTAGATTATTAATTCCTTTATGCATTTTGGGTAGGCAACAGAACAATGCTATACATGTATTTTCTGTGCCAGATTTCTTTGTTAAATCATCACCAATAAAATATCCTAAGCGCAGGCCCTTCTGAAGCAAAACGTCATATTCCCTCTTAGCTTCATAATATTGCTCCACATTACATTTTTCATGCACTTCATCATCCAAATGAGCAAGACACATTTTTACATATTGCACATGGTTCAAAATAATTTGATACCCCTTATCAGATCGTTTCATTACCAATCTTCCGTCAGCATACAATGCTTTAAAAGCCAACCATTGCTCTCTAGTCAGGTTGCATTTTATATTCTGTTTATCTCGAATAAAATTCTCATACAATTTCTCCACTACAAAATTCAACATAGATATAAAACTTTGTATATTTACATTTTAAAAAGGGGGTATAAAGATTTGCCCTTAATTGGTATTCAGATTACTATAAGCATTGATTACATCATTACAATCATTCTCATCTGAAACACATGAATAAAAAGATTCATTTAAACTATCATCCATAATTTGTACTTGATCAATTATGTTTGTTAAAATAATCGATAAGATGTAACTTTCTACTTAATTGAAACAATTCCCCTTTTATTACATAACTTCTCCAAAAGACGAATGGCAACACCAGAAATACTAGAACGAGATGGTCAAACTCACCATCATAGCTAGCTTGTGAGAATTAGCGTGCAGGCTTAACTCGAATAAGGCAAGAAAAGTAAATGTAAATCCACCGATGTATTTAATAAAAACAGTCCACAAAAAAAATCAAAAAACTTGTAAAATGAACCACTCTAAATTACACATATAGCTGTTAAGCGCTTTCATCCGCTTATCTCAGACTTCTTCAGAACAGCTGATTAACTCAATATACAGTCCTTTTAAAATCTTTTTTTTTTTTTAAAGATTTTAAAAGGACTGTATATTGAGTTAATCAGCTGTTCTAAAGAAGTCTGCGATAAGCAGATGAAAGCGCTTAACAGCTATATGTGTAATTTAGAGTGGTTTATTTTACAAGTTTTTTGATTTTTTTGTGAACTGTTTTTATTAAATACATCGGTGGATTTACATTTACTTTTTTTGCTTTTTATTACATGCAACCTTGGCAAAGCCATAGGTATGAATTTCAACCCAAGATTTAAAACAGAAATTGCCATTTCCGACACATCCAAACCTGACAAATTAAGTACTAAACTTATAACATCAACATCACACCTTCTAGTTCCATTTAGTCTTTTTGTTATTTTGCTTGGTGTAGTTACCATTTTTTCTCTTTCCCCAGTCATTTCTGTCTCTCTTCTTCCCTTGAAATTGATTTCCAGCACCTTTCCGAAAACGATTATTAAAGTCTAATGGATTTTGTGCTGCTGGCAATGGTGGATAATCTTCACTATCATTCTCTCCCTCTGTAGTAACATCAGTCTCTTCTGATCTAGCAAAAGAAACAGAGGTTGAGGCAGAAATATTTTTATGAACTACGACCCCACCACGTGATAGCGAAGATTTATTACGCTTGCGTTTCCATAGAAACGCTGTTTCATTGTTGTAGTTTCTAATGTCTCGATTAATTTTATTACTCTCTCTCAACCAGCTGTTTTTCAAAAATTTACAATTTATTAATTTCTCCCAATAACTCATCCATTCTCGAGCTACTGAGAGATTTTTGTAAGCCTGCACTCACCAGCATCACTTCCTCCTTTAACTTGCGTTGTTTAAGGAGGTCTCTCTCTACAAGTATTTTCACCCATTCCATTGAACATTGATGAGCTGCTGCTATCCATCTTTTTTTAAACAGCTCATCATCACTATTTGTTGAGTCAAAGGGTGTGGTGGGAGATTTAAAAGTCCTTAGCCCCCGCAGGGCTATATTAAGTTCCACATACCTTTGCAAACACAAAATGTTCAAGTGGATAGTGGTTTCTTTCCACAGCAAACTTTCCAGTTTATCGCGCAATTCACGTGCTTCAGCAGACAAGATGCCTCCTCCTGTAGAGCCACTACCTGGAATGGATTAATAAAGTGATGGTTTCGCTCACCCTCGTATCGATTCCATACATTCACTGCCACACTTGTAGACATATTTGGAGGGGTTTCCATTGTTCTTACAGCTCTCTCATTACGCTCTAAAATATAATGCTCCATAGAACGCTGTGAGTACTGCGAACTTTCACCACCATCCTCCCGTAAAAGTCTGGGAATATTATTCGTAGGGTCCGTGGCCATAGATCCAAAAACCACAATAACTACAAATATTGAATAAAAAATGACAGTTCAAAATCAGGGACCACAAAGTAGATCAACAAATTTAATAGGTCTACAGTTCCTGCGGTCAGTGGAAGCACCATCTTTGTACAAGGGAATAATGGTGAATACTTTCCATTCAGCTGGGACAAAGCTGATGCTTAGACTCTGACTGAAAAAAGTACTCAACGGTGTTGCTCATTCTTGTTAGAGCCCATGTAGGACTCAGCCTGGGATGTTATAAAGTCCCACAATGACCTGCTCTTTAGAGATACAAGGTAGGCAACAGGCGGTAGGGATGTCAAGAGGTATGTGTGGTGGGGACAGAGGAGTGAAGTTTTCACAGAACTTGTCAGGCAACAGGTTAGCTATGTAACACAGGTTTAGTATATGTGTTGTTATTAACTACCAGTTCGGCACAAATCTGCGCCTTTCCTTTTAGGTTATGGATGTAAACAAAGAATGCCTAATGGTTGTCCTTAATTGAGGAAGCTAATTTGGATTTGTAGTTTGCTTTGAAGGACTTCACAATAAGTCTTATTTGCTTGTTTAAGCTGAGGAGGGAGATTTTCCAGTTTAGGGCGAACTCCCTCTTACTCTTACACAGCAATTTCTTCCTCTTAGTACAGTAACAAACAAGCTAAATTCTGATTTAATGGTAATAAAACAAAAACACAACAAAAAAAAAACAAATAAAACAGTATGTATGTAAATATGATTTTTGTAACTTTTTGTGTGTGCTAATTAAATTTGAAATGTGATTGGTTACCTGTTCTTATTTAAACAGATGTGTTAAGTGACTTGATTTTCTGAAGAAGTCTTTTAGACAAAAGTGTTATTAAACTGTTTTGAGTGCTAAAGTTTCATTGTTTCCTGTTTTATTTGGTGTTTTTTTTTATTGTTGCTGTCCTTGTGTTTTTTTCTGGCTTTCTGATGGGTACGGGAAATGACGAATTGTTGGACTTAGCTACTTACACAGTCCCCGAGACCCAGGATGATATGCTGAAGGTTTTAATCTCCACTATAAATTGCATGAATTGTATGTTACAGTCCTTGGTTGCTTCTAAACAAAAAGAAGAGCAATTAGTGCAAACTAGGTGTTCAGTCAGTTCTGATGATGAAGTCAGAATTAAATGTTCATCCAATAGTTGCGAGAAAAAAACAGCTGTTGCACTGGTAAAAAAAAAGTAATGTTCTTACCATAACGTTCCATCTGTGTTGTTCATCTTCATTCATTCCTTACAGACGGGGTGTCGGTTCTGTCCTTGGAACCAAGTCGGCCTTATAACAAGCTCATGCCAGCCAAGCCTGGGAAAGAAATCACTTGTCCAAAAAATAAAAAAAAATATCACTACACACAAAACAAAGTGGGGGCCTTCGCCCCCTCACGCCCCCCCCTAACTAAATATACCAACTCTGAGATTGTACTACAGTTTACAAAACAGCAAACTACCGGAGGTGGGCAAGCAATTTCTTTCTGAGGGAAAGAAAATCACTCATATGCCCCTTCGCTGTTGTCAGTTTTCGTTAATTTAAGTTCGGTGAAGATGTATTCGAAATTATGCGTCTTCGACAGTCTACAGGAACCCCCTAATTCCTCACTAATCCAGTATGCAGATGATTCAACAATCATCTGCTAAGCAGATTCCCCCTCCGACCTACTTCTAAAAACCCAGTCATCTTTCTCTAAAACTGAAACCTGGATGCAAAACAATCATCTGGACCTAAACACAAATAAAACCAAATTGATTATCTTTACTCCTTCTAGAAACTCCCCTATTGACAAAAACTCCTTCTCTATACTCAGCCAGAATAATGTTCCCATCAAAATTGTATCAAATACTAAACTGTTTGGTGTTATCACTGATGAACATCTAAAATTCGACACCCATATCCAAACTATCATAAAAAAAACACACAAAAAACAAGGACTCCTGTACAGATGCTACCACTACCTTAGCCCCTCCACCAAAAAAACCCTAGCCTCCTCTTACCTTTTCCCCTCTCATATGTACGGCGCTCTTCTGCTAATCAATATCCAACTCGGCCTACAATCCAAACTAGAATCCTGCTACAATAAAATAAGCAAATTTGCCACCAATTCCAAGAACTCATCCCACAATTGCCACTCTCTCATAGCCTTCAATGGCTCAAGTTACTAATTACCTGAACTTTCTTAAACTCACCACTGCCCACAAGCTCATCTTCAAGCCTTCCAGCTGCCCCTCTCTCGCTACCACCTTAAACCCTACTACATTCCTAACTGTTCATTCAGATCAGAAAACCAAAACCACCAACAAATCTAAAAACCCTCACGAAACCTCTTGCTATCGTACTCCATATCGAAACTATGGAACTCTCTCCCTCCCTTCGCAATACTCCAAACCACACCAACTTCAAATCTCTCCTGCTCTCCCATCTTCAAAATGGACATACCCATGCCACTCTCCAACATAACTACCCCCTCTAGCCACTCTCGGCTCCTTCCCCTTCTACATTTACTTCTCATACTATTACTTTGTCTAATTACTACACTCAATTAAACCATTACTGGACAGTCTTCTGCTGCACCCTTGGTTTACCTTGTTAGAATTTCTTATTTCAGTAAATGTATCTAACTTTTGTATATACAAAATTCCAACACTGACTTATTTGTACTTCTTTGTATGACTGTATTCTACCACATATGTATTGTAGTGTACTCTCAGCCTGATGCAGACAACTACAGTGCTTTGTGTATGTAATGTCATTGGAGCTTTTTTTCTCGGGCCTCCACTGAAGACGGGCTCTTCTTGGCCCAGTGGACTTCCCCAGTCATCAAACTAAACAAATAAATAATAAATAAATGTTCCTCGGTATCAATCTTATTCATGAGAGAGAAAAAAAAGATCAAACAGCCTTCCATGCTTTAAAATAAAATACTACTGATAAATGTTTCAAGGTACACATTTCTAGTACATTTTTGAAAGATTTAAACTATGGTAATGCATTCTTCCCACGGTCTGTTCAGGAACATTAAAGTATACTATACAAATTTTGTGATATTCCTATTATCAAACATCTACTTTGCAAGTATCCATTACAACATCACTGAAAGATAATTTTGCTGTGCAATACATGAAGGTTGTACAATACTCTTTACCATTCTTCTTTCAAGGTCCTTTTATCTATATATTGCACAGTTTCTAAGCTTCTTCACTTATTTAACTTTAATACAATTTTTACAGGTGGCATTCTTTATTTTATTCTATCTCAAGCTACCTAGCTAACTTTCTAAAACCACATAGTTGTTTCTTTCAATCTTTTCTTGAACTGAGAAATGTGCATTCAGTCCAGAACTGCAGTTCCCATTACTGTCTTATATAGCTGTTTATAGTCTAGTGGATAGTCACTTGCATACTTTCACCTTCAACACTTGTTTTTCTACATCTTAAAAATGTCCTTGTTTGGGGTTCCATTTTTCTCCTGAAGTTCATTCCTACATCTAAAAAGAGTTATGGCTTTGAGTTTCAACAGCCATGCTTGGATAAATTCCATCATTTCTAAGCATATGACATTTTCTTCAAAATAATTCTACATTATCCACAAAGTCCAGCTTCATCACTTTAGCCATACATTCTAAACATTAATTTGTTCTCCTGATTTTCCTTAATATAAAATCAATCTTTCTTTTTTTTTGCATGCAGAATGAATGAAGAATTTAAAGGTATTCTATTCATACATGGTGTAGAAGCTAATCCACCAAAACATCTCATCTATTACAGACTTGCAAGGATGGTCTTCTACAATTAACAACCACTGGTACTCACTTCACAAAGTCTCTTGTGGTTGAAGACAGACAAAATGGAAATGCTTGAAACTTGAAGTAATGGCTGCCTCCTTAAATAGTTGGAAAAACAGGGTTGTGTGACAGTTCAACTAACAGCAGACATATAAATAAGAGGACCATTAATGCAGGAATCATACTTAAGAAATACAAGAATACGTAACAGATGAACATAAATGTCAGTCCTCACCAAGATTGTTTAACAGTCTGATGTTTTGAGCAGCAGTAGCAGACTTATGAGTGGTGGAATGAGCTCTGAATTTACATGAAAGTTGTATGCCACTGTGAAAATAGTTATGCAATTAGTCATCCATTTTGAAACAGGTTGTTTTGTCATTCTTCCCTTGCTTTCTCTCATCAACTATTATCAGCAGTTGGTCTGATCTGCTAAAAACATTGGTCCTGAGTAATTAATATCTGTACTTTTTGTATACGTCTAAGGAAAGCAAAATCCTTTCTACTTTCTTCTGTGGATTTGTGAAGCTCAATAGCTTGATTCAAGTATAATTCTGAAACCACCTTAAGCATACAAGAGAGGCTGGTTCTAAGGATAACCTCTATCCCTGTAGAAGATATGGAAAGGCTCTTTCCACATTAGGGCTTGAAGCTCAGAGATGCTCCTGACAGACGTGAGAACAAGAAGCAGAGTGGTTTTCAATTTTAAAAGTTTGATAGGAGCAGAAGCTGTCAGTTGAAATGTTTGAAGAGTGATTTTTTTCAATCGCAAAATTCAAGTCCTAAGGAGGGACTGGCTCCATTATAGGTGGTCTGAGATGAACAGTCCCCTAAAAAACTGCTTCAAATGTGGATGAGAGTAAAGTGGGGGGACTTGGGATGCAGGATGAGATGGCCAAGGCATGAACCTTGATGCTGGAATAGGATAAGCCTTGTCCGAATAGTAAGAGAGGTATTCAAGTATTTTAAGGTATGTTAACCTGTGAAGGTAGAATTCATTTGGACTGGTGCCAGAAAACAAATTTTCCATTTAGCTAAATAAAAATTTTCTAGTGTTTGGTTCTCTAGCATCTTTCAGAATGGGTAGAGCATCCTGCAAGTAGGGTAAAGAGGATGGAGCCAAAATCCAATCCTTCGTATTGTCATCTTGAGGGTTGTCAGGTTGGGGGTAATTACAGATCCCTTGTTCTGGGTGAAAAAGTCTATGATGAGCAAATGTTTGGACCCCCCCCCCCCCTCACTGAGATAGAAAAAGTGAACAATTAGGATCATGGGCTTGTCCGATCCCACCTTTGGAAGTGTCCTGATAAGGGGTATCGGAAAGGCAAACAAGAGGAATTCTGTTAATTTGAAGGAGAAGAAATCCAACTCTTCATGACCAGTGGTGAATAAGATCCAGAAAGATCTCCCTTTTAAGCATCCTTTTGTTGGGGTCCATGAGGGTGCAGCTGAGAGAACAGAGTCTGATAGGTAACTGTCTTGACCTTGGATGTAGGATTCTATGAGTATTACCCTCATTTGTCGTGCCAGTATCCAGCTATTCATAGCCAGTAAGACTGTGCCCCCCCTTATTTATGCACCACATAACAGTGGTATTGTCTGTCCATATTTGAAGAATTCCTTGGAACAACCTGTCTCTAAAGTCCTTCATGGCCAAGAAAACAGCAGTTATCTCTTTCTGACTGACATGCTGTTTTACTCCTGACTGTCCCAAGTCCCCTGAACTCTGAGCTGTCCTAAGTGGGTCCCTAGACCCTGCCTGAGCTGTCTGAGGTTAGAGTTTGCACTGTCTCTGGCAAAATGAAATCATCCTCTGGGTTTGCTTATTTTATTTATCTATTTATATTTGTTTACCAGGGTAGTGTACTGAGCAATACTGAACAATTTCAGGCTCAGCTCATTTGAAATACAAAACACATCACAAACCAAAATACAGAAATGTAAGATATAACAGGGTAGTTCAGACTAGTTACATAGAAAAAACTGCATATGTACATTCTAGTGAACAAGCACAGTGGAATGTACAGTCAGTCAGCAGAGTGTAATGTACAATATATACATTAGTTTCTAAAGTGGGAGCATTTGGCTTGGATAAAGAAGTGCTTTTTGAGTTGCATTCTGAATTTGGGATAAATGCAGATTTCCTTTAGGTGGATGGGGAGAGCTTGCCCAACAGTAGGTGCCTCAGAGGAAAAAACATAAGCAATTCTGTGGTTTGGTACTAGGGGTAATGAGAGTTGGCATGGGTTGTGAGCAGTGTCTCAGGTGGTATGGGGAAGTTTTTTTCATAAAGTCTAGCTGCAAGAGTAAATGTATGGAGATAGAGTAGTCTGAAGAAACAGGATCCTCACAGTACGTTGCAGATTTTTATGAATAGCCATTTTGCTTTTTCTACGGTAAGTTACTGATACTCACAGAAAGACAAATTTGTAATGAATTGGGATATGCTATTACAGATAGTATGGAGTGTGACACTCTTTTACTTGGAGGCAGAAGTACAGACTGGAAGCACATATTCAAGTTCAGACAGCTATGAGGCACAGGTATCTGCAGCTTAATTATTTTCCAAAATAAAAGACCTCACTATAAAAAAATGACTTTCAAGGATTAGCCTGAGATGTTCCAGTCTAAGACCAACAGCTCTGAAGCTAGGGAAGACATCTGCTGCTGAGAGGTAGTGTGGAGGGTTCTAATACAAGATAGCAAAGTGAACCATGAGAGCCATGACCAGAATGCAGCAATGAACATTAGATCTACTTGTTCCCTTTTCTAGATTTAGAAATATGTTTGATATCAAAAATGTTGGAGAGATTTACTGATTATCCTGATTTTTTTTTTTACTGGGAGCTCCACTACGTGTAATACAAACAGAGCTATGGCTATCTCTACTTTATTATGATACAAACTATTGCTCTGTCTAAAGTCCAGTTATGAGAGACTGAGAATTCTGATTTAGACTTTCTGTTGGATTTTTCTGCTGTCTCAGCCTGTAGGACTAATCTTGGTTTGATTGCTGTTCTGAAATAATCACTGCTGGGCGGCATCACCATTGTATTGCCGATTAATATTTACACAGCCCTTGGATAAAGCACTGACTGGAAGGATTTTGGTGCCAGGAGTACAGCTAGCACTTGTTACTTACAACACTCCTCCTCTGGGATAGGAGGTTTAACTCCCCTGCATCTGAAGACCTTGAAGATGTGCTTCTAAGGTGTAATTTGAGGCATTTGGAGTGATCCACGGGTTTTTGAGAGAGAAAACAACTGTGAAGTGAAGGCAAATGAGGAAGACTGTACTTGTGTGTAGAAAGAAACCATAAGGATACAAGAGCTCATGAATCCTAGGGTCATCAAGAATACCCTGGTTGTTAAACTACCTTGATTCACAGTTTGATTGAAACACTTTAGAATTAACTGAATTCTTTCTTGAGAAAGAAAGTAAGATATGAAAGTCTTTGCATTCAAGACAGCACCCAGAGGAAACTGTCTCAGAAGGAATTAGGAAGTAGGTCTGACTTCCATAACCTGAGAAGACTACACCTAAAAGACAGAAGCACAGAAGAATTTCTTTTGCTTGCTTAGTTTTGACCCCCACCACCAACTTTATGGTTGTCACCAAATAACCGCTATGCATCTACCAAAGGATTTTCTTTTTGACTCTGACAACAACTGCATGCAATGACTCTCACTATAGGATAATGTGAAGGCTGTTGCCACTCTCTGTGGAAGATGACAGCCTTAGAACCCCAACCCACATTTTAAGGAGATGCATTAGTTTGTTCCCAGTCTCCATTGGGAATGTGAGCTGGTAGACTTCTCCGTCAGACACAGTCCTCAACCCATGTCTGGGAAATGTAAACAGGCACAATCTCACCATTTCTCTCCCTCTACATCTGGTGCTTGCAGCCCCTGGCTTGCAAATCAAAGACGGACTGGCTGAAAGGCAGTCTAGGCTTTATCCCTCAATGCTCAGGAGACATGAGCTGGTTGCCCAAAATAATTCAAGACCTCCAGAAACTCAGTTTTAATTAGGCAGGCATCTCAACAAGAGAAAAATGAATTCTTAACTTCAGATGTGCGAACACCGGAATTATGCATTTTATAAACACCTTGGCAGAAACAGAAAGGCTGAAGGGAGAAGAAAGGAAACAGGGGTTGCCCACACTGAACATCAGGAAATTTGTTGCGCAAAACTGCTATATTAGAACAAGTCCTGCTTTTCCAGAGTCACTACAGATGTACCTTGATTCAGGAAAGACAAGACAGTTTATAGACTTTACTTTTCATTAATTTAGATTTAGCAAAATCAGAATGAATTTCCTTTTTTTGGGGGGGGGGGGGCAAAAACCTTTTCCACTTGCTTCTGGTTCTACTTCTTGAAAGTCAAGATGATTCTGAAATGTGTTTCTGGTATACAAGGGATGGGGGCATGGTATGAGACACTTTTGTAAAACTCTTTGGTGTACCTGACGCTACCTCTCTAAGGTACTGGTCTACTATCATCTGATGCCACTGATCTGTATAAAGAAAAATCTACCGGTATTCACTGCACAAAGAAAGGTTCAGATGATGATAGAATTGCATTTCACAGCTGGGTGGGACAGTATCTTCCTTGTAAAGAAGCACCTGGCTGTTTGCTGCTTTCTTCCCCTTCATGTTATATTTCCCTGAAACTCTCTCTTTTTCTGGACCAGCTGCTGTCTGGTCTACTTTCTGTAAAACTGCTAGTGGTTAGATGGAACATTTCTGTTGAATTCTGGAAATGGAGTGTGGACTGCTTATTTAATTATAAGTCATCAATTTCATGCCAGTTGTTAACCTTATGGAATGAAAACCCAGTGATGAAATCATTATGAGTTCTTATGACAGAAGCAATTGCAGCAGTAGCACTAGCCTGGAAATGTGTATTTACTGCACTGTGTTGACTCTACTCTGTTGGCTGTTTAGAACAATGCCAACAGTTTTTGTTTGTGGGATACATCTGTAATTTGTTTAGTCACCTCATTCACCTGTTTTAATGCATCAGACTGGTATAGTACTACATGGGTCTGCTAATTCAAAGCTTTGATACCAAAAGCTGCCAAATAGATGTTTTAATCACATTTACTAAGAGCATCACTGTCTTTATCTGATTGTAATGCCAGTGATGCCAGAGTGATGACTGACCCTTTATGGGAATCTGTTGCAGCGAGGTCTGCCACAAGATGTTTTGCATATGTAGTTATGCACCTCATACACCCTTTAAAATTTATATGGAAACTTAGTAGCAGGCTACTGCCCTACTTTATTAAACATTCTGAGAGCAATCAATATGAATGAGGTATAATCTGATAAAGTTTCCAAATATTTTTTCTTTAAGGGATGAACAATTTCTAGCTTGCAACATGTTGACTGTACAAATAATATATAAAAATATTAAATAACTGTGATTCTGTATCTCGATAGAAAAAAAAAGGTGTGTAATTCTTTACTTGCTTGGCAATGTGGACAGTGGGAAGACTCTTACAGTAGCTCCCATAAGTAATTAGCCAATCATGTTAACTGGAATGTTAAATTCAGTAAGGTAGTTCCACACTGGAGGAAAAGTGTGATGTGCTAAAAGGAAGACCTGGAAACATGGACTTACAGAAGGCCCTGTTGGTATTAACCTGTAGACCATCACTGAAGGACTATGCTTGTCTGGAGTAATGAGTTTATGGAGCTGACAGTAAAGTCCATGGGAAAGGCCTACAGCCTGGGAACATATCATTAGGACTACATAAGCTTGGAGGTGAAAAGTGGGGCACAGCAAGAGACCTACAGCTTGGGACTATCCTGGTAATTTTGAGACAGCCTGTGTCATGTGATGACTTCTGACAGTACTATTTATGATATGATTTGCAAGGCCAGATGAGGTAGCACTTTGGCTGCAATGGAATTTTTGTTTATATTCCAACTCCAGTATTTTCACAGATATTATACTAGTGGAGAATGCAGCAGACATTTCAGGTATAAATTTAGTTTAATTTTATTTTATCTATTTGTTAAACAGGTAAGCTCACAGGACAGTGTATCCCTTTTCAAGGGTATCCTGGGTGCACTGTCTTGTTAAATGACTTGCTCAAAGTTACACAGCAGACAAAAGTTGGAGGAAGGAATCAAACCCTGTACCCTTTTGATTACAAGAAGCAATTCATTAGAAGCTCAGAGATATAATTCTCTGTGTTAAATCCTAAATAAATACAACTGTGTGCTTCTGCTGTTCAAGTGCAGCCATGAAGGACTTATTACAGACTTGTGAATTCATAGATGAGGAGTGACCAACAAGCTTGTACAATTACAACAGCAACTGCTAAGGGGAGCCAGTGATGCTGTCGACTTAATGTAAGACATATGGACTTAACTGAGACTGACTATGTGAGCTATTACTACGAAATGGTAGTACTGATACAATCCCTTAGGTACTAACAGTAAAATTTCCTAACTGGACTTTTAATTTGGATAAGCTTGTAAGTAGTCAAGACATGTTAAAGCTCTTGCTTGAAATGGAGAGCAACATTAAAGTAAAAAAATAAAGTCCAGTAGAGAAGAGCTTAGTATAACAATACAGCAGAATCAGTATTGCAAAGTTGTGTCTTTCGGCTTTTCCTGGTTAGGGGTCGCCACAGCGGAACTTCGGTCCGCTAATGATTGGCAGTAGATTTTTACATGCCGAGTTGCCAGCTCTGACACACAACCTTCAACAAATGTACGCCCATTCATGCATGTCTACACACAGAAGATGCTCTAGCTGAGAATCGAACAGGACAACGTCGTACTGTGAGGCGACAATGCTACCGCAGCACCACCACCGTGTACAGAACCAGTATTGCAAAGTAATTCTAAAAATTAATGACTATAGTAAATCATTTACCAGTTAATGGCACAATGTCTAGAAATGCAATGTACCTTCTTCAATGCAATAGAATATAACAAATTAAGTGTGAATCTCTTGTACATGTGGACAGAAAGTTGCATTGATAAGTTTTGTAAAGGGAACGCTAACTTGTTATAACATCTACAATACCTTATACAGCTGAGTGTAACTGTTAAAATCAAGCTAGTACACTATATTGAATTCTTATAACAGAGAGTGGCACAAGCACTACTGGATTCTAGAAGCACAATTTCCTTTATCAAAAGTTCCACGGGGTAAAAATCATAAGACTGCTAACACTCGAAACGTGGAACATTCTCATACATGTGTAGAAACTGAGACGGTGCTTGGGAAATTGTCAGATCTTGTGGGTGTAAACCACTGATTTGACTTATGAGTTAAAGATAATGTTTAAAGATGTGAAACGACCTTTATGTTTTGTATATAAAAAAGTGTCTGCATGCATTTTTTCATACAAAAACAAAAGGTCTTTCTGTACCCAGCATTAAAAAAATATTTTTTTAAAAACTGCTTCCAAACACGGAAGAGTAAAGGTAGCAAGCCTCATTTATGGTATTAACATTTATAGCAGGGCAGGGAGAGACTGTCATTCTGGGTTCCATCTTTAATACTGCTGGATTAGCATAGGTAAGTAATTGCCAAACTGTTAAATTAACAGTTTGATATAAAACTATATCAATAGTTTTTTGCCAAACTGTTAATTTAACAGTTTGACAATTACACCACTAATTTACACTTATTTATCTACACTAATCCAGCTGTATTAGAGCTGGAACCTGGAATGACGTAACCATTCCCTGCCCTCCTATAAACATTAATGCCATAAACATGGCTTACTACATTTAGTCTTCTACGTTCAGAAGCAATACTTCAAAACTTTTTATTTATTTAAAGGCTTTCAAAAGCACTTTCCTTTTCACACACAAATGTATTTGCAAACAAACATGCATGTGAACATTTTTTGTTGGAAAAGAAAAGCATGTTTCGTGCCTTTAATTATAGGGCCATAGGTAGGTACTAGGCTATCGGCCCAAGGGCCTAAGTAAGCCTAGCCAACAAGGTTCCCTGGCTTACACCACCTAAGAAAGTTAATTTCCTGTGCCCCTGTCAAGCAGAGCCACAGAAGTGATCCCCGGGGTGTATTTCCTATTTCCCATCCACTCATCAAGATTTTTCTTGAAGAGTGCTAATGAAGAACTTTGCTTGACATAGACGGGTAGCTTGCTCCAGAGTATAGGAAGTCTCTGGGACAGGAATCTATCCTCCAGCATGTCCTGTTTATTGTGGTGACAAGGTTTAGGTTCCTAAAGCGTGTAGCTCGGAGGGATTGGGATTTCTTTAGGTGTAGCATGTCCAACAGCTCTGGGTTTAACATAGCTTTATATGTTAGGCAGAGAACTCCTCGGAGTAGGCGATATGCTACAGAGTAAAGCTGGAGTTTTTTGAAATGGTCAGTGCAGGGCATCTGTTTGAGGCCAGTAATCCTCTTTGTGAGGTACTTCTGTGGCCTTTCTAGCTGCTGCAGATGTCTTGTGAGGTATATGCCAAAAGGGGCATTGTACTCTATAATGGGTCTGAGTGCTGAGTAGAGGGGAACAATGACCTCTTTTTTCCTGGATGAGAACCCTTTTGTGATGAGGTGTGCCACACAGAAGGATTTCCTGACTATTGTGGCAATGTGATTATCAAAGGAGAGACTATTGTTCACCTGGGTCCCAAGGTCTCTTATCACACACCTGGCATTAAGTAGACTGCCGTTTATGTGGTAGTTCATGGGTACAGAGTTTTTACCAAAGTGGATGACAATGCACTTTTTGGCATTGAGCTTAAGGCCATGCCTCTGACAACAGGCATCTGTCTCGGTGAGGCCCTTCTGTAGGATGTCCACATCATTTGGGGACTGTACTATGGCTCCTAGTTTGCAGTCATCTGCGAACTTTGTTAGCCAGAGGCCTTCTGTGTTAGCCTGTACTTCAGAGAAGTAGATACCAAACATGAGAGGTCCCAGGACCCCTGGTACTCCACTTGTCACTGGTTTGAAGTCAGATTTGGAGTCTGCAACTTTTACAGTGCGGGTTCTGTCAGTGAGCCACTGGCAACCCATCTTGTGACGTAGGGATTTATACTTAGTTTAGTGAGTTTAGCTATAATTCCAGAATGGGGGATGGTGTCAAAAGCCTTGGCGAGGTCAAGATAGGCTGTGTGAACCACCTTACCCTCGTCTCCAGAGAAGTTGATCAGGTTCAGAAGGCATGATCTGCCTTTCACAAACTCGAACTGGGTGGGGTCCAGAGTTTGGAGGTTACCAATGTCTTTGTTTATGTGTTCCATGATAATACGTTTCATGGCCTTGCAGAACAGGCTCGTCAGGCTAATAGGGCTACAGTTCTGAGGATCAGTGGTGACTCCCACTTTGTGGAGTGGGATAACTGTTGCTGTGCGCCATTCAGTGGGCACAAAGCCTGACGTGAGACTATGATTGAACATGGTGCTTAGGTGGGGAGCCAATTCGTTCTGAAGTTCATGTAAAATGCAGCTTGAATACAAGGAAAAGATTATCCCATTAAAACACTGGAAAATGTGGCTGCAGGGAGAATGCAAAATATGCTAAAACATACATCAAGAGAGATGATCAGCAACCTAATCGCTATAAGAATGGGGAGAAGGGACAGTAAGGCATTGGCAGCTTCCAAAACCAAAATCAGGAAAAGGGAGATGGCTCAGAAAAGTAAAGTTGTGTACACTTACCATAAATGTAGATGTTCAAGTGTATTCACTGTTGCAGTCATCACATTTGGGTTATCCCTGCCAGGGTAGCCCTCGGCCGGCCCGAACACCAGAGACTTAGTATTTCTGCATCGGTTGCTGTCGCACCAGGACTGACGTCAGGTCATCAGTAGTATAAAGTAAGGCAGCCGATGCCATTACATCAGTTTTTCTTGCCCTAACCTGTCAGGAGCCCCCAAGTAGGAGCCATGTTCTGGTGGAAGAAACCCCACCAATGGAAAATAAATACCATTAAATCCCTTGTAAGGAAAGAGAAGAAAGGGGGATGGAGGGAGGGAAACCAGGACTGCAACAGTGAATACACTCCAACATCTACATTTATGGTAAGTGTACACACCTGTTCTATGTTCTTCATGTTTCACTGTTGCAGTCATCCCATTTGGGTTGATTTCCAAAGCTGAGGAAAAGGGTGGAAGCAGTAAAGGAAACTAGGGGGTGGCTAGAATGCCTTGCATGACTGCAGAAACAAACCCTGCCCTGGATCTGGAGAAGAGAGGCAGGTGGTAATGCTTGGTAAAAGTGTGAACAGATGTCCAGGTGGCAGCCTCCAGGATGTCCCTGGTGGGGACTCCTCTGAGGAAAGCTGCAGAGATGGAGGCTGCTCTGGTGTAGTGTGTCCTGACCCCCTTGGGGAGAGGCTTTCCATATTGCTTGTAGCAGAAATGGATGCAATGTGCTATCCATTTGGAGATGGCTTTGCCTTCTACCCCTGTAGCAAAGCTAAAAAGCAACTGATCCAACTTCCTGAAGGATTTAGTCCTGTCCAGATAGAATCTGAGCTGTATGTGCACATCTAAAGAGTGCAGAATCCTTTCCCCCTTGTTCTGGGGATTAGGGAAAAAGATGTTCAAATGAATAGATTGATTGAGAGCCACACTGGACACCACCTTGGGCATGAAGGATGAGTTAGTTCTGAGGGATACCCTGTCAGCATGGAAGATGATGAAGGGTTCCCACAGCCATGAGCGCTTGCAGCTCAGAGACTCTTCTGGCTGAAGTGATGGCCAGAAGGAATGCTGTTTTCCAGGAGAGAAATGTTAGCTCTGCAGAAGAAGCTGGTTTGAAGGGGGGCACGGTGAGCTTTTCCAATACAAAGTTAAGGTCCCAAGCTGTAGTTGTTGCCCTTCTGGATGGCTTCAAGTTGCTAGTCCCTCTTAGGAACTGTTTGATCAAAGGGTGTGATAAAAAGGGCTGCTCAGTGGGAAAATGAACAGAAATAGCAGAGGCATGAATTTTTATAGAGGAGAAAGATGCCACTGTGTAGTAGGTCACCTAAATAATACAGGATGAGAGGGAAGGCTGTGCCGTATTGGCTCCATTAGCCTGGATCCAGGTGCAGAACCTTTTCCATTTGTCAGCATAAGACTTTCTGGTGCTAGGGCATCTGGCCTCACGGATAACATCTAGAACCTGTTCACTGAGGCTGGCAGATTGGCTCGGAGTTAGGGAATACGAGAAGCTGCCAAACTGAGTGTTTGCAATTGGGAATGCATGAATTCCCCTTCCCTCTGGGTCAGAAGGTTTGGAATCTGAGGAAGGTGCCATGGGGGCAGTGGTGAGTGGATAAACAGCAAGGGGTACTAGCACTGCCGGGGCCAGTCTGGAGCTATCAGAATGGTCCTTGGTTTTTCCTCCTTTATTTTGAGCAGCACCCTGGGGATGAGGGGTAGTGGAGGAAAGGCACAGACCGACAGACTGACCCAGAGGAAGGACAGGGCATCCACTTTCCAAGCCATGCAGTGATGCCCCCTGGTGCAGAATTTGCTGAGGTGATGGTTGGTGCGGGAGGCAAAGAGGGCGACCTCTGGGGTGCCCCACTTCTGAGTTATTAGGGTGAAGAAGGTTATTTTGTTGAGCTGCCACTCGTGTGGGTCCAGAAGATTTCTGCTTAATTGGTCTGCCAGAGAGTTGAAAGAGCCGGGCAGAAATTGTGCTAACAGGTGTAGTTGCATGGCAGAGGCTGTGTGCCAAAGGGTCATGGCCAGCCTGCATAAAGGGTAGGAGTGAGTCCCTCCCTGCATGTTGATGTACCACATTACAGTGGTGTTGTCTGTTTTGATCAAGAGAGCCCCTGGAGAAAGAAGGGGTTTGAAAGCTGTCAATGTGTGCTGCACAGCCATCATCTCTTTTTGATTGATGTGCAGAGGGATTTGGTGCAGGCTCCATTGGCCCTGTATGCAGCTGCCGTCCAGGTGTGCCCCCCAAGCATAGACTGATGCATCCTGTGGTGATGGTCTGGGTGGCTGGGGGTGGTGAGAAAGGCAGTCCCTTGTTGTGGGAGCATGCTGTTGCCCACCAAAGGAAATCTTTTCTGATGCAGGGAATTATAGATAGAAGAGTTTCCAGGTCTTGAGAGTGATTACACCAAAGGCTTTTTAGGTACAATTGAAATTTCCTCATAAGCAGTCTGGCATATGGAATGAGTAGTATGCAAGATGCCCCAAAGCTTGCATGATTTTCCTTGCAGATAAATGGGGCTTGGTGGCTAGTTGAGAGAAGAAGGCGGTCAGGAAAATTTGTTTCTCTGGTGTAAGGTATGCCATCTGGGATGCTGTGTCCAGGCTTGCTCCCAGGAAGATAATCCTTTGGGTGGGCACCTGTTTGGATTTCTTTTCGTTGATTGTGTACCCTAGGGAGGTTAGAAGGGTCTTGACAAAGGCCAGGTGCTTGAGCAGCTTTTCCTGGCTGTCTGCCCGAATCAGGCAGTCATCTAAGTATGGGTAAATCTGGATATTTCTTTGTCTGCAAAAGGCAATGGCCAGAGCCAGACATTTTGTGAAAATTCTGGGAGCAGTGGATAAGCTAAAGGGAAGCATAGAGAACTGAAAGTGCTGAGATCCTGCCCTGAAATGGAGGTATTTCCTGCATGATTCCCTGATAGGATTGTGGAGGTAGGCCTCTTTTAGATCTAGGGTGGCTAGCCAAGCGTCCTTGGAGAGTATGGGTAGCAGCTGCTGGAGGATGAGCATTTTGAATTTTGGAATCACCAGGAAGGTGTTTAGAATGGATAGATCGATGATAGGGTGCCAGGTGCCCTCTTTTCTGGGCACCAGGAAAAGTCTGGAGTAGAAACCTTGGCCTATCTGTTCTGCAGGAACGTGCTCTACTGCCCTCATAGAGAGCAGGGAAAGGATTTGCTTTTGAGCCTCTGCCCACTGGTTTGGTGGTAGATCTGGGAACCCTTCTGGAGTTGGAAGGGTGTGGAAGGAAAATCTGTATCCCTGAGACACTATGTTCAGAACCCAGTGGTCATTGGTAATGGTGGCCCAGTTGCTAGCGTGAAAGGAGAGTTTTCCTCCTAGAGGTAAGTGAAGGTGGGCAGAGGGAGTGGGTGGGGGAGGTGAGTCATTGTGAGTTCTTACCATAAGGGGTGGCTTAGAACTCCCTGGTTTTGAAGTGGAGGTAGTCCACTGCTTAGATCTCTGCATTCACTGTGGCTGCTGTCTGGGGGGTCTGGTTCCCCAGGGTCTAGGCTGGACTGGTTTACTGGAAGCAGGAAAGGACCAGTGTTTAGTGGGACAATACCTGCTGAACCTAGGTGGCTTGACCTGCAAGAAGTCCTTAACTGTTTACATAGATTTTGCTTTTTCTTCCATGTTTTTTAGAACCTCTTCTGCCTTAGTGCCAAACAAATTATCTTTGTTCAAGGGGGCATCCAACAATTTAGATTTGACATAGTCTGGCAAGGGCTGTTCCTTAAGCCATGCATGCCTTCTAATGACAGAACCAGTGACTGTTGCCCTGCAAGAAGTTTCTAGGGCGTCAAAACCACAGTGCAAGTTGTGTTTTAGTTACCTGACTTGCAGAATGCATTAATTCTTGTAATTCTTTAGATTCTGCCCAAGCAGAAAAAAAAGACATCTTTTGTTTAAGGAGTTCCAGGGTATGTCGCTGAAATTTCAGCATATGGAACTGACAATTTAGTGCCCTGATAGCAAGAATAGCTGAGGTGTATACTTTTTTACCCCATCTATCCAGTGATCGGGAATCCCTATCTGAGGGGGTGAGATTCTTAGCAGAGGTTGGTTTAATTCCTTTAGGCCCTTGAGAAATTACCTCAGGGTCAGCAGTAGGATTCTTAAAGAGAAATTTGTGTGAATCAGGGACTCTATAGTACCTGTCTGGTTTTCTGGGTGCAGGAGGGAGGGTGCCAGGAGTCAAGCTGGATTCCAGGAAAACATCCTCCACAACAGCCAGGACTGGGGGGATGGCCAAAGGTCTGTTCTGTGGAAGATCTAGAAATTCCCCGAGTCTCTTTTTAGACTGAAGTTAGTCTTGACTCTCCCACTGGAAATGCTCCCTTAAGGTATGCAGGGTTTCCCCAAAGGAAAAATCTTCTGGGAGAGTCTGAAGGAATTGACTCCTCCACATAAGAGTCCTCATAAGTAGAGAGGGGTTGCATGTCTTCATATTCAGATGCATCAGATTAATCTGACTCTTTTTCAGACAGAACTACAGGGAATAGATCTTGTTTCCTTTTGGAGGGGGTAGCCTGGCTTCCCCTGATCAGCAAGATAAGGTCTTCTGCCATTTTAGGCATTTGAGACTGAGGCAAGGAAGCAGGTGCTTGAGAGTGGGCTGTCAGTTTCTTGAGTGTGTTTCGTACCCTGGGCCTTAGAAACTCAGTCGTTTTTTGAAAGAATGGTAGTCGTGAAAGAAGATGTTTGTGTCGAGAAATGGTAGTGTGAAGGACTTCCTCGGAAGCCAATGCCTGTCCAGCTGCTCCGGACCCATCCATGGTAGAGACAACCTCAGGATCCTTAGTCGATGAAGAGTTTTGCGGCATACCGGACTCCGAAAGGGTCTCGGTAGTGGCCTGAAAATCCACAGAAGTGGGCATCAGGGGCTGCAAAAGCACCTCACTGAGGACCGGAGAACTGACAATTAGCTTAACGGAAGCATCGTCGGTAGGTTTGGATCTGTGCGGTCTGTCTCTGTCTTTATCTTTACGTTTTTTCAGAAGATATGCTGTCAGATGGCTTACCAAAGCCATATCGGAGTTCGAGGACTGTAAGCGAAAATATCTGGCTACAATAAGGGCCCAACGACGGATAGTTCTTGCGTTAAAGCAGAGAAGCTACAACGGGGGATGTCATGGTCTGGCCCTAAATAAGTGATGCAGTAAGAATGGAAGTCTCGGTGTGGTATTTGCTGTCCACAGGTGAGAAAATTATTAACTTTTTCTGACATCAGTTAGTGCAAGATAAAAGGATCCCCAACGGGGTACTTAGCTTTAGAAGACTTCAACTTCAATTCGGTAGACGAAAACTCAGGTAGTGGACGACTAGCACTCATGCGAACTGCTTCTGCTTCGGGCTCCATGGCAAGAAAGACTGATGTAATGGCATCAGCTGCCTTACTTTATACTACTGACAACCTGAAGTCAGTCCTGGAGCGACAGCAATCGATGCAGAAATACTAAGTCTCTGGTATTCAGGCCGGCCGAGGGCTACCCTGGCAGGGATAACCCAAATGTGATGACTGCAGCAGTGAAACATGAAGAACATCTACAAAACGAGACAGACTTTGGTTAGGTAGTTTAAAAAAGGATTTGACTGCCAAAATGTTGCAACCTGCTGAGACAGACAGTTTGCAAATGCAGAAAGTACAGTTGTGTACACTTACTATAAATGTAGATGTTCGAGTGTATTCACTGTTGCAGTCATTACATTTAGGGTAATCCTGCTGGCAGGTTGCCCTCAGTCGGCCTGAATTCCAAAGACTTGGGTCCTGCGTCGGCTGTCGTCGCCCCTTCCCTGACGTCAGGTCATCAGGGGTATAAAAGTAGCAGCCAACGCCATTTTCTTTAGTTTTTCTTCCCCCAGATGTCAGGTGCCCCCCAAAAAGGGTATTCAAAATTTATATCTATATATAAAATAACATGCAGCAATATAAACTTTACCTTCATCCACCAGCAAATACACCACATAGGTTGTATAAATCAGAGAAGGAAAGATAGGTTCCATCAGAAGAAAAAGGGGGGATGGCGGGTGGGTAACCTGGACTGCAATAGTGAATACACTCGAACATCTACATTTATGGTAAGTGTACACAACTGTAGTATGTTATTCGTGTTTCACTGTTGCAGTCATTACATTTGGGTAGATTCCCAAAGCTATGGTTGGGAGACTGGAGCTAAAAAGCATTAGGAGTGGCTACGAGACCCTGCAGAACTGCAGTGGCAAAGCCTGCCCTGGATTTAGAGTAGAGTGGCAGATGATAGTGCTTTGTAAAGGTGTGCACTGAACTCCAAGTAGCTGCCTTTAAAATGTCCTTGGTTGGTACTCCTCTGAGAAACGTTGCTGAAGTGGCTGCAGCTCTGGTGGAATGTGGCCTAATGCCCTTAGGCACTGGCTTGCCATGGTATAAGTAGCAGAAACGAATGCAGTGGCCTATCCATTTTGAAATAGTCTGCTTTGAGATTGCCTTTCCTTGAGATCCTGCAGCATATGCCACTAGTAATTGCTCTGTTTTTCTGAAAACTTTGGTTCTGTCCAAGTAGAATCTAAGCTATCTGTGTACATCCAAAGAATGCAGAATTCTTTCCCCCTTGTTCTGTGGATTTGGATAAAAAGTTGGCAGATGAATGGTTTGGTTAAGAGCCACACTGGACACCACTTTAGGCATAAATGTTGCGTTTGTCCTCAGGGAGACCCTGTCTGGATAAAAAATGATAAAAGGTTCCACAGCCATGAGTGCCTGTAGCTCTGAAACTCGTCTTGCAGAGGTTATTGCTAGGAGCAGAGATGTTTTCCAAGATAAAAACTTTAAATCAGCAGTAGCAGCTGGTTTAAAAGGAGGCAGGGTGAGTTTTTCCAAGACATAGTTGAGGTCCCATGCAGGCACTGGTGATCTCTTTGGAGGCCTTACAGTTTTGGCTCCTTTGAGGTACTGTTTTAATAAGGGATGACAAAAGATTGGTGGCTCTGCATTGTAATGAGCCGAAATGGCAGAGGCATGAATTTTAATAGATGAGAAAGATAGGCCTTTGTCCAGCATCTCAGTTAAGTATTGTAAAATCTGAGGAATATTTGGCACAGCTGTATCTGTTCCTTGTGCCTGGTTCCAAGCACAGAATCTCTTCCATTTTCCAGCATAAGATTTTCTAGTACTAGGCCTTCTGGCTTCCAAAATGACATCCATCACAGCTTTGCTGAGAGGTGTGTTTTGTATGACTATATTATTTGCCATGCTGCCAGGTTTAAAGTCCTGAGCTGGCTGTGCAGGATCTGATTGTTTTGCTGGGACAGTAGATGAGGTACTTGAGGTAGGGTCCAAGCTGGGCATTGAGACAAGCTCCTTAATATTGGGTACCAGTGCTGGCGGGGCCAGTCTGGAGCAATCAGTATCATCTTTGGCTTCTCCTGTCTGACCTTTAAGAGTACCTTTGGGAGGAGAGACAGAGGGGGAAAGGCATACACTGATAGGTTTTTCCAGCTGAAGTATAGGGCGTCCACTTTCCATGCTTGTCTGTGATAAATCCTTGTGCAGAATCTCTGTAGTTGGTAGTTGTGAGGGGAGGCAAATAGATCTATGTCCGGGCATCCCCATTTCCTTGTTATCATGCTAAAGACTTGTGGATCCAGCTGCCACTCGTGGGGATTGAAGAGGTTTCTGCTTAGTTCGTCTGCCAGAGTATTTTTCCTTCCTGGCAGGAATTGTGCCTGCAGATGTACTTGGTAAGTCAGTGCTGTGTCCCACAAAGTCATGGCTAATCTGCATAGGGGGTAAGAATGTGTACCCCCCCCTGCTTGTTTATATACCACATGACCGTGGTGTTGTCTGTCTTTATCAGTAGTTGTCCTGGTTGAAGTAGGTCCTGGAAGGCTGTCAGGGCATTTTGAACAGCTAGCATCTCTTTTTGATTGATATGTAGATAAATTTGGTTTGAGGTCCATGTTCCCTGAATGCATCTTCCTGCCATGTGGGCCCCCCAGGCATAATCTGACGCATCCGTTGTTAGTGTCTGCCTGGCTGGGGGCAATGTGAACGGCTGTCCCTTGTTTTGGTGACAAGCCTTTGCCCACCATCGAAACTCCTGTTGCAAGTAGGGAATGAGAGTAATTATAGTTTCCAGGCTGTGCCAATGTTGAGTCCAAACACTTTTTAGGTACCATTGAGCAGTCTTGCATATGGAATTAGTAGGATGCAGGATGCCATGAAACCCAAAGCCTGCAGAGTTTTCCTTGCAGATAACTGGGCCTTTGTTGCTAACATTTTGAAATAGGTAGTCAGTTGTCTTTGTTTGTCTGGCATGAGATAAGCCATCTGGGCAGTTGTGTTTAAGCTTGCACCCAGGAATATTATCTCTTGAGAGGGTACTAGTTTTGATTTCTTTTCATTGACTGTGTATCCTAGGCATGTTAGAAGTTTTTTCAGAAACGCCAGATGCTGTAGAAGAATGTCCTTGTTCTCGGCTTGAATTAGACAGTCGTCCAAGTAAGGATATATTTGTATTCCTCTTTGTCTGCAGAATGCAATTACTGGTGCCAGGCACTTTGTAAAGACCCTGGGTGCAGTAGATAAGCCAAAGGGCAGTGCAGAGAATTGGTAATGCATTGAGCCAGCCTTGAATCTGAGGTATCTTCTGCATATTTGTCTGATTGGGACATGCAGGTATGCCTCTTTTAGGTCTAAAGTTACAAGCCAAGCGTTCTTGCCCAACATGGGCAGTAGCTGCTGCAAAGTCAACATTTTGAATTTTGGTATATCCAGGAATGTATTCAGAATCGATAGGTCCAGTATTGGCCTCCAGGCCTTGTCCTTTCTGGGTACCAAGAACAGTCTTGAGTAAAATCCTTGTCCCCGCTCTTGCTCTGGCACTATTTGAATGGCCCTCATGTCCATGAGGGATGAGACTTGTTTTTGTGCCTCTGCCCATTGATTTTTTTGGCAGATCTGGCCAGCCATTTGTCTTTGGCAGGGTATGGAAATGGAACTTGTAGCCTTGTGACACGATACTTAGAACCCACATGTCCTGGGTTATAATATGCCAATTTTGAGAAAAAAGTGCTAATTTTCCCCCTAAGGGTGCTGCCAGGAAATAAGTGCTTGGTGCAGGCAGGGGGAAGTCATTGGGACCGTTTCCTGTAAGGTTGTGATTTGTCTTCTCCACTTTTGGAGGTAGAAGCACCCCATTGCCTTGACCTGTATGAACCTTGAGCCTGGGATCTGCCTCTAGGGTGTCTGGGACTACCCCTTTGAGGTCTGTCTGACACTGGAAAGGACCAATTCTTTGTTGGCCAGTGTCTATTAAACCTAGGTGGCTGTACTTGTAAGAAATCTTTGACCATTTGCATAGATTTAGCCTTGTCCTCCATTTTCTTTAACACCTCTTGTGCCTTAACACCAAACAAAGAATCATGCTGTAAAGGTGCATTTAATAATTTAACTTTTACATGATCAGGCAGATTTTGTTCCTTTAACCAAGCATGCCTTCTAATTACAGAACCAGTAACTGCGGCCCTGCAGGAGGCCTCTAAAGAATCAAAACCACATTGCAAAGTATGCTTTCCAACTTGTTCAGCTGCATGCAATATATCCTGCATTTCCTTGTTTTCTGCACATTCAGAATTTAACAACATTTTCTGTTCAAGCAATGTCATGACATGTTGCTGATATTTGAGCATATGAAATTGACAGTTTAAGGACCTTATAGCCAAAATAGCAAATGTGTAAACCTTTTTTCCCCATTTATCCAGTGCCCTAGAATCCCTATCAGAAGGGGTGGGGTTTTTTGCAGTGGAAGCCTTAACACCCTTGGGACCCTGAGAAATAGTTTCTGGGTCTGCAGCAGGGTTTTTAAAAAGGAATTTATGTGAGTCAGGAACCCTGTAATATCTGTCAGGCTTAACAGGAGCTGGAGGTAAGGAGTCAGGGGTAAGGCTTGACTCCGAAAACACATCATCTACAATGTCTAACACAGGAGGGATGGCTAGTGGCTTGTGCTAAGGAAGTAACAGGAAATCCCTGAGCCTCTTTTTAGACTGAAAAAATCTTGGCTCTCCCAGTGGAAATGCTCCCTCATGGTATGTAAGGTTTCCCCAAAAGAATAATCCTCAGGAGGAGAAGCTGAAGGTATGGATTCTTCAGCATCAGAATCCTCATTGGGGGGAAAAGAATATTCCTGATCAGAAGAGGAATCAGAAGAAATGGAAACCTGATGTGAAGATTCATAGTCAGTCTCTTGCCTAGGCCTCTTATCAGGAGGGGGATGGGAACCCCTGATCAAGGTAATCAAGTCTTCGGCCATTTTGAGCATCTGTTTTTTGGGCATGGAGGCCTGTCCATGTGGCTCTTGAGGTTGCTTCTTTGCCTTTGAAGGTGCTTTAGTCTTTGCCTTTGAAGTAGGTTTAATGTATAGGTGTTTGGGTCTGAATACACCCTCAGAAGCCGGTGCCTGCTCAGCGGATCCGGACCCATCTGAAGGATTAGCGTCCGAGGGGCCAATACTTTGAGTTTCCAGTGGCATGGCCGACTCCACGTGGGAGCCGGTAGCGGCCTGCGACTCTAAAGTAGCGGTCGTCAGGGGCTGCGAAAGAGCCTCACTGAGAACCAGCGAACCGGCGACTGGCTTAGGAGAAGCTTCTTCATTGGTTTTGGGCCTCGGCTGTCTTTCTTTTTCCTTTTCTTTGTGTTTTTTGTTAACTCCAGTAGTCGGATGGCTTTCCGACGATATTTATGGATAATTAAATCGGCGTCCAAAGTAGTTTAAAGCAAAATCATACTGACGCTTAATAGTGGGTTGGTTAAATCTAGCACAAAATCGACAACCCAGAAAATTATGATCACGGCCTAGGCAAGGAATACAGTAAGAATGAAAGTCCTTATGAGATATTTGCTTCCCACAAGAAATACAATTATTAACTTTTTCTGACATCGGTTCTGGAGCAAGAAAAAAGTTTCCGCAATGGGGTACTTAGCTTTATAGAAGACTTCGGATCTGAAATTCGAACTCGAAAATCTCAGGAGTCGGCCAACCGGCACTTGCAAACTGCTTCTGCTTCTGCTTCGGGCACCGCGCGGCAAGAAAGACTAAAGAAAATGGCATCGGCTGCTACTTTTACACCCCTGACGACCTGACGTCAGGGAAGGAGCGACGACAGCCGATGCAGGACCCAAGACTTTGGAATTCAGGCGGACTGAGGGCAACCTGCCAGCAGGATTACCCTAAATGTAATGACTGCAACAGTGAAACACAAAGAACATCCTGTGCAAGTGACTCGCTCACTATACTGCAGCTTGCTAGGACAGAGCAGCATAAGAGAGTAAAACAAGTAGAAGGAAGAGAGTCATGCACTAAGCCAGTGCAATCCGAAAGTGTTGCAAAGCAAGGAATAAAAGTGTTACTGCAGCCTGACTGCATTAGAAGGTAGACATGAGTTTTTCAGTAAACAAGGTTGCATTAATATAGCTAAGGAGGGAAATATAATACGTTAAAACCACTTCTTTCAGCACAGGAGAGAAAAATCAGGACTTGAGGAAGCAGGTAATATGTAATAAAACAGGAGTACTGGTAGATGAAATATGCTCTGAAATGCCCTTTTCACAGGGTATTAGGGAACAAAAAACGAGTGACAGGGTGGTATACATTTATCTTGAAGTAGAAGGGCAGCAACTTAGAGAAGGAAAATATACTGGAAAATTGGTATTCATTCACTCCAAAACAGAGGGACAGAAACACAGAGAAAATTATTACAACAAGGAAATAACGAACATAATACATACAGAGAAACAGGATAACCCTGAACAGAGCCTCAGGGAGATTCCTGCTGCGGTAAAACATAGGAATTCTATGCAGACAGAAAGGGTTCTACATATCAGGTTATTACAGAGAAAGAACCAGAATGATTTGATAAGGCAGAGATTGAAATATGATGAGCCACAGTTTGGTGATTAGACAGTGAAAAGGATTCTGCCTGTTTTTAGAAAAGCAATCTGTGATGACAGAGTAGCAAAAAAAAAACAGAGCTGCAGGATTAGACAGTATAGCAATGGAAGATGAGTTAATAAGGAACTCTTAAATCCAGAACTGTACGGATGTCAGAAAAAGAAACGAAGCGCACTCTTCAGTGGCACTAAAGCTCTGAAGGACTTGGCACCCAAAGTTGTCCTTTAGTCATGTCAGACTGAGCTTCCAGACAGTTTTGGCATGTGGAAGGTGTCTTGAAGCTTTGTTTAGCTGTCTAGCTATTAGATCCTTGGCGGGCTATAACCCACATAGCAAAGGCTACTGCAGCAGTGATAGATATCATGAACATATGCCTGTTTCTTGTGGGAGGCACACAGTGTCCAAACAAATACTGAAGTGTCAGATGAGTTGTTGAGGACAAGCAACTCGTTGCGATTAATCCCAAACCCTGGTTTTGTGCTCGAAAAGGGTACTTATGACATACAAAATGAAAAAAAAGAATTTCACAGGCGTACAAGAGCTCAGTGCTAAAAACGCTGGTTTATTTAGATATTAAGGCACAAATACTACGAATACAACTACGACCAAGCACTTTCATCTTAAAAGGCATCATCAGAGTCATATGTCCACATTGAAGCACTTTCACCTTAAAAGGCATCACATGCCCATACATGTCAAGCAGAGCGCCTCATTGGCCCTCTTCAAAAGGAACCTTGATGATTGGATGGGAGATAGGAAATTCACCCCGGCGATCATGTCAGTCGCCCTGCTAGACAGGGGCCCAGAGAAGTAAATATTATGGGAAGAAATATCCAGGGATTTGTTATGGCTAGGCTTGCATAGGCCCCAGGGCTGATAGCCTAGTACCAACCTATGAACCAGAGTCATATGTCCACATTAAAACACACCCTAAATACTACAATCCATTTCCTCTTCCCTACTGAAATCAAAAAATTAACTCATGCAATGCCTGTCAACATCTAATCTTTTATAAAATAGTTTCCCACTAATTAATAACATCAAAACCAAGCCTAATATAACAATTAAAATAAAAATATATTTACTGTAAACAATATCAGAAAAAAATATTACTTTCAAAAACTGAGCTTATAAAATTCTTAAAATATCAAACCATTTTGTTGTTTTGATTCAGTCATGTAACATTAGTGAACTTATAATACACCATGCTTCCAAAAATAATTATTTCATGACACACACACACACACACACACACACACACACACACACACACACACACACACACACACACACACACACACACACACACACACACTACTTAGCACAATTTCTTCTTGTACTTTAACACACTGGTTATAGAAATGTGTTCATTAATTCCAGGTTGGACCTTAGCGTTCAGTCTAAGTTGCCATTTAGTTTCCTTGATTTCTACGTCTAAGTTAGGGTCACCCCCTCTATCATCCCTATAGGACCTATCAATTACAAAAAAACAAAAATCTTTTGTAATTAGGGCATACAGTTGAATGTAGGAAGAGTGAGCTAGATGATTTCTTATTTTTAATGTCCCCGGTGTATTCAGCAATCCTGTCTCTCAACCGCCTAGTGGTTTTACCCACATAAAATGCCTGACAGGAAATATAGGTAACCACATAGACCACCATATTCATGTTGCAATTACACCTTCTGGGGCATTGTAAATTCCTATAGAAGCCTGCAATCTTAACATACGGCCCATCACTGATATACTTGCACCAATTGCAGGCCCCACATTTACTCATTCTTGAATTGTAATTTTCCTTTAGACTTCTGTAGTCCAGTTCCAACCATTCCTTGATGTTCCTACCTTTACTGTATACCACTATAGGCCTTTGCCCTAGTTACCCTTAAGCTCAGCATCCAATACATTCTCCCAAATAATGTTGAACTTGGGGATCAACTGGGGTGTTAATTGATTGTACGGTATTACAAACACTTCATCTTTCAGGATGGTTCAACAACTATTTATGGGGGTCTCCCTAGTTCTTAATATGGGTGCAATTTTTGAAATCCTACCTTTGTTCACCTCATTCCTTGTCATATACAACAATTTCGTAGGATATACCCTAGTTATAAACATGTCATTTAGGGTATTCATCTCTTGTTGGACATCATGTCATCACTAATTAACCTTGAAATCCGAACCATCTGGCCCTTGACCACACTTCTTTTTTGATGGGCCGGATGGCAACTATCAAACTGAAGAAGAGTATTGGAATAGGGTTTTTTTTTTTCCTATAGATGGCTGATCCCAAGGTTCCCTGACTCTTATCTAATTCTATGTCCAGGCAATGAATCTTGGAGGGATGCAGCTGATGTGTAAATTTTAAACAGGATGTAGTCAAATTCAAATAATCCACAAATTCCTTTGCCTCATCAACCGTATCTCCCCATAAAATCAGTATAACGTCCAATCTTGGACCAAAGTGGTGAGGTAAACACAAATTGTTTTACCCACTTTGTCAACACTAAGTCCGTGAAAACCGGGGCACATTTGTCACCCATGCCCACTCCTGTAGTTTGACGAAACAATTCCCCTTCAAAATACAAAAAATTGACCTTCAAAATGATTTCCATAGGGTTCACCAAAAAAATGATTTTATCATCCAACAGCAAATGCCCATTGATAAAACTGTCATAGTATAGTTCTAAGCCTTCCTGAGGGGTATGACCGAAAATAAATTGATCACATAAATAGCAAGGAACAAAGTCCCTACTCAAGTCAACCCCCCGAAGCATTTCCAAACAATGCCAAGAGTCCTTAAGAACCTGGGGGCAAACGTGTAGGATTCCCTTCGAATAATAATCTACATATGCCTTCAGGGGCTCAGTCTTGGAACCCCTGGCAGCAACTATACGTCTAAAAGGGGGATTTAAAGGATCCTTATGGGAATTGGGCATGCCAAAAATAGATGGAATAACAGGAGTATCATTAGTCAAATAATCAAGTTCGACTTTGGAAATGAGCCCCTAAAAAAATGCATCTTGAAGAAAAAATATCAATTTTGGCATATGTCCTGTTGACTTCACTTTTTGAAACTCTTTCATATGTAGTGGGATCATTCAAAATGTCTTGCATCATTCCTGCATAATCTAGACGTGACATAATTACCATCCCATCCCCTTGTCAGGTTTCATAAATCGGTATTCCTTGTTTTTGATTAATTCTCTTAAGACTACCCTTTCATCACTTGTCAAATTGTCAACAAAATTAATCTTGGTATCACACATCTTCATTATTTCAGACTCAAACAAATTTTCTAAGACACGGACCAGTGGATTACAAGGGGGGCTGAAGGAACTACTATGTTTCAAAGGTTCTAATGCATTTTCCACATGACTGTTTTACGATGAAAAAAATAAACGCAAATTCAGTTTCCTACTATACATCTTTAAATTTATCAACACACTAGCCACATCAATCCTACAGTCAGGAATGAAATTGAAACCTCTCTTTAATAACTCAAAATGTGTATCCCTAATTAACAAATCACTAAGGCTGTAAATGGTAAACACATCCTTTACTACAATATCTGCAGTATGTCCATTTACGTTATGTATTGATTTAGACAATACGTGGTTTAACATACTTGAATTCAAATGAACATAAAGAAAAAAATCTATAAATGACCCACTTGACATTATTTGTTTCAGCAGACTGGTCATCCTGTAAGTTGGAATCTACTATAGTGTTACGCATTTCATCAAGTTTGTCATGCCCAGTGGTGGGAACATCAATATTCATTTAATTGTTTTCACTGTTCACAATTTCCGTACATGAATTGCTCACAAAGCCATTTAATATGGTCAGTTCCACTTCTTTCTCCCTTCCCTTCCTGTTGTTTACTTCCCTCTGTTGGTGTTCCTGCGAGTTCCTCGGCTCATTCTGGGCCTGGTTGCCCCGATTCATTAGGCGTTCTGGACGCCTTAATTGGGGAGAATCTTCCAAAATATATTCCTGGTTAGCTTCATATTCACTTTCAAAGTCATCATTCCGTTCTTCTAATATACCCTGATCTCCCAAACCTCCATCAGCAAACTCTGGAACATTATGTCAATTTGGGGGGGGGGGGGGGTAAAGGATAGACAGTCTTGTTTTTGTAATCATTACAATCTCTATCAAGTTTCTTCTGTTTCTTTGAACAATTATCACTAACAAACTTGTTCAAATCAGCAAAGATCCTTTTATAGTTCAGTGACACAGTTGGATATAGCAAATCATTAACTATGCTTGCATTAATGTCATTAATTTCTCTTTGTAAAGCTTTCATCTTACATTCATTGTCCCTTATTACAATTGCCATCAGCTCAAGTCCCATCTTATCAAAGAGCTCAACAAAGTTCTTTGTGCATAACAGACCCTGCCTCTGTCCCTCCTGGATATTTCCAGATACGCAGGTCCTTTGGAACTTGCTTGTGACTTGCAGAGGTGTTCAGAAAAATGTTTTCCAACTGTAGGGACATGAAACGTTTGCATAACTTCTCCAACTGAAAAAGCTGTTGATTAACAGTTCCCCTTTCGCATCTCTCCGATGTTTCAGTGTACGTGAAGTTCATGTTAGGTGTCTGGAACACACCATCCAGACCCGTTATTACTGGAGGGTACCTAACCACATTTCTCGAAGTGCCAGGATCTTCCATATTCACAGGGGTGTGCAGTGTTAAAAGCTCAACCTGCGATTCCGGAATATTAATAATTCCACTTCCACCATTAATATTGGATTTTAAATTGGCTGACAACTCCTTTACCACTTGTGTGTTCCCCCAACAGCATTTTGATAGTACATTCCGCACTAGCCCCTGCCATGTCCGGGAATTCAAACCAAGAACCAAACAAAAACATGTTACAAACCAAAGTACTTAAATAAAATGAAAAAAGAATTCCACGGGCGTACAAGAGCTCCATGTTACAAATGCTGATTTAGATATTAAGGCACAAATATTATGAATACAACTATGACTAAGGGCTTTCACCTCAAAAGGCATCGTCAGAGTCGTATGTCCACATTAAAGCACACCATAAATACTACAAACCATTTCCTCTTCCCTATTGAAAACAAAAAATTAACTCATGCAATGCCTGTCAACATCTAATCTTATATAAAATAGTTTCCCATTAATTAATAACATCAAAACCAAGCCTAATATGACATTTAAAATTAAAATAAAAATATATTTACTGTAAACAATATCGGAAAAAAAAAATTACTTTCAAAATTTGGAAATTTGCACCCATATTAAGAACTAGGGAGACCCCAGTAAATAGTTGTCGGAGAACCATCCTGAAAGATGAAGTGTTTGTAATATCTTACAATCAATTAACACCCTAGTTGATTCCCAAGATCAACGTTATTTGGGAAATGTATTAGATGCTAAGCTTAAGGATAAGGTAGGGCAAAGGCCTATAGTGGTATACAGTAAAGGTAGGAACATCAAGGAATGGTTGGAACTGGACTACAGAAGTCTAAAGGCAAATTACAATTCAAGAATGAGTAAATGTGGGGCCTGCAATTGGTGTAAGTATATCAATGATGGGCCGTATGTTGAGACTGCAGGCTTCCACAGGAATTTACAATGCCCCAGAAGGTGTAATTGCAACATGAATATGGTGGTCTATGTGGCTACCTGTATTTCCTGTCAGGCATTTTATGTGGGTAAAACCACTAGACGGTTGAGAGACAGGATTGCTGAACACACCAGGGACATTAAAAATAAGAAATCATCTAGCTCACTCTTCCTAAATTCAACTGTATGCCCCAATTACAAAATATTTTTGTTTTTTGTAATTGATAGGTCCTACAGGGATGACAGAGGGGGGGGTGACCCTAACTTAGACATAGAAATCAAGGAAACTAAATGGCAACTTAGACTGAACGCAAAGGTTCAACCTGGAATTAACACATTTCTATAACCAGTGTGTAAAGTACAAGAAGAAATTGTGCTAGGTAATGTGTGTGTGTGTGTCATGAAATAATTATCTTTGGAAGCATGGTGTATTACAAGTTCACTAATGTTACATGATTGAATCAAAACAACATAATGGTTTGATATTTTAAGAATTTTATAAGCTCAGTTTTTGAAAGTAATATATTTTTTTCTGATATTGTTTACAGTATATATATTTTAATTTTAATTTTAAATATTAGGCTTGGTTTTGATGTTATTAATTAATGGGAAACTATTTTTTATAATATTAGATGTTGACAGGCATTGCATGAGTTAATTGTTTGATTTCAGTACGGAAGAGGAAATGATTTGTAGTATTTAGGGCGTGCTTTAATGTGGACATACGACTCTGATGATACCTTTTAAGGTGAAAGTGCTTAGTCGTAGTTGTACTCGTAGTATTTGTGCCTTAATATCTAAATAAACAAGTGTTTTTAACATGGAGCTCTTGTACACCTGTGGAATTCTTTTTTCGTTTTATTTAAGTACTTTGGTTTGTGACATGTTTTTGTTTGGTCTTATAACATGTTGCGTCTGCTGTGTGTATAAATATTTTATAAATGTATTGTGCAAAGATTATGATTTTGTAACACCTTGACGGAAAAAATGTGTGTGTGAAAACCCAACTTGAGCAAGCACACACACACACACACACACACACACACACACACACACACACACACACACACACACACACACACACACACAAGCAAACCTCCCTTTTTTTCTAAATCTATCTCCTTACTTAACCTAATGCTAACCCTAACTGGTAAATATGCACACTTCCCCTCATCCCACATTTAGCAAAAGGTCTCCACTTTATAATTTTTGAAAATATCCGTGTTTGATACAGTGCATGAGAGCTGTATATATTTATATATATTTTTATACAAATATATAAACAGAAAGACATACAGACTGATACATTTTTATATAATACCTATCCCTTGTGATAACTTTATTTCACATAATTAATTCCTCCATATTCTTCTCTGAATATTAATACTACATTCCTGTAATAATGTTTTAAACATATTACCTCTAAATAAAAGTCCACAGCACATTTCTACTAAAGCATGAACTGCTGCAGTTTCCATACTGCAGTGCATCACATGTAAAATGGATGGACCTATCACTGTTAATAGCACTTACTCTCTAACAAATATTACTGAAAAACTTTATTTTTCATTACTAATGTAACCTGATGACATTTTTAAGCAAATTGCATTAACATTTCTCTTCTTAAATATGTTTCCACTGTAAATGATGATTGCATTACTACTAAAGCATCATCTGTTTTTAAAGAGCTAATGTACTTTATCTGATTGGCTATTACATTCCATTTCTGTACAGAAGGGTATAAATTAGTTGACTGAAAATATTACTTCTTATGAAGGTCTTTTTGTGTAATACAGTGCATATCACAGCATGTTCCTCATAAAACATAGCATCTCAATTAGAAATGCTGAATCACACATATTTCCAGTGAACTTAATTGCATTATATGCATTGCCATAAATAAGACATTATCTATAACTCAAAGAAATAAACACAAAAAATGACACAAACTGTTTAAGTTTTATTAATACAGCTATGACTTTAATGAACCTGAGCTGTGTATGCTACACTACAGTATTCCAAGTAGTGATAGTGTTAAGCTTATTCTAACAAATGAAAAGTTGTTAGCTTTGGGGGTTTTGTTAGGCCTGTTAATGTTACTGGGTGATGACTGAAACAAATACAAGCAATGTTCTTTCCTAGGAAGGTTAATCATTTTCTTCTGATTATACTACAGAAGGATGTGTTACAGAGTTCAGCAGGGAGACTGTCTCATAATATAGCTCAAAAGGATGGAAAAGACATATTCAGTGTATGAGACTGAGTTACACTGCTGAGGACCATAACGAAAAGGAAGTGTGGGGAGACGTTACGGTCTTTATTCTTCTTGGATATAATGCCTCTAGGTATTCTGATTCCTCACAGGCTCTAGCGCAGAAAAGAGTGACCCCACCAGCTCCAAGGACAAGTTCATATACAGTGGCATGAGGTGAAAAGCATGCAAAGAAGTGACACATAAAGGCAAGAAAGGTCTGCGCTGAGCCCAGTGAAAGCATCAGGTCATATTACCTGAGAATGCATTTTCAAAATAATTATTTACATTACCACTAGATATTACAAACTTATTGGTCACTCTGATCCTGAACTGTGAGTTCTTGTGAAGACAGATCCAGCAAACTCCCCTCAACCTGGATTACATGACCCCAAACAGTCATGGGGAAACCCTTATTTTTAAATATCTCACTCAGCAGGCAGATTATTCAGTGGACTGCTCCACAGGATCAGACCAGTCATTAGCAAGCTGTAGATGATGCCTGTATCTTAGAATGCACCCATGAACCTCTTCACCACTATCCTGGAGAGTGCATCTCTGGGCTTTATAGGTGAACACTAGGCTAACTACCCTTAGAGGCCATTTTAAGCCTAGCCAATATCCTGAGGTAAGAATCAAACCCTGAACCTTGTGTCTATTAGGTGAACACTTTAACCATTATGCCAAACTTATCCCCAAATGTGAGCATCAAACCCTATACCCTCGTGCTTGTGAGGTGAACACCTTAACCATTATGCCAACACATCTTGATCATTCACCACAGTGGTGGTGCGCATGAGCTCAAACACTCACCTCCTTAGGGCAAGTTCAGCACCTCCAAAACTTGGACAACCATTTGTAACATTTTTAAATGGACTTACCTCTAGAAGGGCTTGTCTATGGTCTGCCTTCTGTATTTGTATAACCATCAGCTGCCAACAGCCCTTTTTGTCATTCAGTGGATCTATTGTACCCACCTTAGCCTCTCCAGGTTCAACTTCTTAAGTGTCCAGTGCCAGTGAAGAGATGCAGAATGCTGGTTCAGCATCATATTGCAGCCAAGGAGTGCACCTTGATTCCACATATCTCTTGCAGCCTTGCATGCTCCACAACTGCTGACCTTGTGAGGTTCATGTGCACTTCCATTCATGCACAACCTCCCGACAAAGTAGCATATTGCTTCTGTAGCATGCATCACTTTCTTAACATTGCTACTGCAATAAGCCTAGGCTGCTTCCTTTCTGATATCACTAATTGAATCTGGGGTGCAGTAAGGGACTTCTCTCTGCACCTAAGGGCTGTTTGCCTTCTGATTTTTATCACTGTGATGGTGTACCAGCTAAGCTCTGGTGCTGTGCATTGGATCCTCTCACCAATCCCTATGCAAAGAACTATCAACTACTGCACATTCTTCCTAGCAAGGTAACAGAGTTCTCTCACAACTTAAATTCTTCTACAGAATCTCTTGCCAGCTCACTCCATAAATGTTCCCCTACCCAACTTGATTATGGCCTGCCTTTTCTGATTTTCAGTCAGCATATAGCACCCATATACTGCAGGTTGCTGAGAACAAAATCTGCAGAATTGCATTCTTTGCTGGCTAGTATAACCACCACTGCATCCTCCAAAAGAGTCTAAAGTGGCTATCAATGACAGAAATATCAAACATCAGTCTAGTTTACAAAATTCTAAAGGATGGTTACTGCCCACCTTTGAAAAGAAAACCATCAGTCAGGGAAAGAATTTAACCCTTAAGTAGCAGCCAAGAAAACAGCATTTCCTTAATCCATCAGCCTTTCATAACTGTCACTGGAAATCATACCTTCTCAAAACTTGGTTCAGCATTATGGAATAAACTCCCCTAAAATAAACAGCCAGGACTCCCTCTCCAGGGGTTCAGGATCACACTTTCTGAATAATTCCACAATGACTTCACCTGAAAATCCTTTGGAGACCATGATTAAATAATGAAACTCTCTAAAATAGGCTGTTTGTACAGGTACAGCTTACCTTTTAACTAAACCACATGGAACTTTAAATAATGCATAATAAGTACACAGTTAACTGCTGTGTAGGTAATATCAAGGTATAGCTGAATTCTATTAATGGTATTTATCTACATTCCCTAAAGCACAGGTAACCTCAAGGAATGTTTCCATACTGTCAGATGTCTACTGGATACAGTGTATATAGTTTTGAATTCTTAATGCATACTTTCAATCTGGCAAGCATATCCGTTTTAAGACTTTATGTATTTAACAGCTTTTGCCAGTTTTAGTTTTTGCATTACTAGTGTATATGTTGGTATAATAATTGTTCCACATTATTATCTTATTTCCTCTCTAGCAACACTGAATCTGAGTGACATGTTTCTGTAACTCTGCATTTTGTTAAAATCTTTTTATTTCTGCCAGAGGCCAAGGTGGTGGCTGAAATGGTTGCTTGGATCATTTATCTGGTTACCAAATTGTAATTAAATAAGGAATGCCAGGCACTCCTCCTTCGGTTGCAGGTAGCAGGGCTGCAGCAATGGGCTTTACAGCAGTGACTTGCATCAAAGTTATTCTCCCAGCAAATACAAAGTGTTTGTGTAAGCCTTGAGCAGCTATTTGGCAGCACATGGGACACTTTGAAGATTTGCTTCTAGGCATCAAACACAAGATATTTTCATAAATGTTTATCAAAACTGAGATCCCAATCATGAGAACAGTGGAAAAGAAGCGAAAGGTTTAACAGCTGGGAGGTTCATAAAGACAAGCTAAATCAAATTGTGTTCTAATACTTGATGGTGCAAGCACAGAATCTTAGGAAGAAAAATGACAACTGTGATTAGTGAAGTGTGTTAATTCATGTAACTACCACGAAGGCTTCCAGTACTGAATCTTTCTGTAATACAATGACTTCTTTATATGCAGATAAACATTTTTGCATTGTCAAATAACATATGAATCCTCTCTTGTCTACAGCAGACTGAGATAATGAAAAGTGAGAATGCAAACCTTAATCAAATCACAAATGCATTTAAACAACTGAGTCTTGTCTATGGCCTTTCTGGCAACTAGAAAAGTATAAGAACACTACTCATTTGCATATGCAAAGGGGGTGAAGGACAATGAGGACATACTTATTAGTTAATTATATAGAGTGAAGTCTTTTTAGCAGTTCTGGCATATACCCAACCACTGTGATCTGCACCAATCTGTGTAGATATGTGAGAACTTCCCTTTTACCTTTTCCCTAAAAAAGAAAGAAAATGGAAACAGGAGTCAAAATCATTACCTCATGTGGATGAAGATGGGGTCAAGGGGTATCATTTTGTATAGAATACTGCCTGCTATCTGTACATCTGACACACAGACCTTTAATAACATGTTGCTTTGTTTTCCCAAACAGGGCAGAACCGATAATGGGGACATCCTTAAATCAACTCATGAGACAATCCAAGTAAGACTGTGGTAGACAGACATGTTTACCCATACCAAATCTTGCAGTGTGTTTTGTATATTATGTAGGGAAGACCAACAGGTGCCTGAAAGAACGTATCTTAGAACATGTAGGGGTTGTGAGGAACAAGAGGGTTAAGAGTGCATTGGGGCAACATGTAATAGACAATGGTAATGAGCGCAGTTTTAGATTTTTAGTTTTAGAGATTATACCTACGAACATTAGAGGGGTGATATCAAGAATTTCACAGAAGGCAGGGAGCAACAGTGGATTACAGGGTTAGATGCAGTTAAGTTTCCAGGAATCAATGAGTGTGTATCCCTGAAACCCCATGTGACGCCTGTACCCTGGCCAGACAATCAAGGAGCCTCAATCCTCACCACTAACACCAGAGAGGACGTCTCATATATGAGGAAAGGATAACAGATACACACAGTAAAGTGCAATTTCCCTTAAGAGCACACAGAGATCACAGTCAGTCTGGGACTGGTTGCTCCCTAACTCTCCAGGTCCCCAATAAGACTCCCCACTGGCATAGCTATAGGGTCCAGATCTCAGCCTTGGTGGCAAGCTAACCTTCAGTACCCTCTCTGTTCAACCAGTGCTTTGTGTCCCTGCCCAGGTAGCTAACACACACACACACACCCACACACACACTTTGAGATAAGTATTTATACAACTTCACAGACACTCCTGGGAAAGGCTGGCACAGATTCTCCAGCTGTGCCTCTATACCCAGACTATACGGTTGTAATTATTAGCTGGTAGTGGCAGTAATTATCAGCTACCCAAAGGCCCTTAAAAGGGTGTCCAATTATTACTGTGCAATATTAATATCCAATAGTAGTGTAACTTAAGCAATCAAGGCTTATTGGAAGGGCTTATTACAGGATCACTTATAACATGCAATGTACTCTAGAGCTTAAATGATCTCTACATAAACCAGCCACTGTTAAAAGATTTTAAAAATATTTAATAATAAATACTAAAAACACAAGACAATACTACTACACCACAGTGCCATTCAAGAGTTCAGAGATCACATAGAAACTTAAAATAATTCAGTAGTACAGTTCTGACATAACAGAAAAACATTTAGTCTAATCTTTTTCTAATTCCCAGCTATTGCTACAAGAAAAAAATACTTCTAAAATAACTTACTTACATACAGCAAGACAGTGCTGAGGTGAATAGTCAGACAAAAATGCTTCATAATCTCTGGTTCTCACTGTTTAAATTGAAACTCCAGTTCTGATAAACACTACATCATCTTTTTCAGCCTTCCTGGAGTTCCCAGGCTACACATTAACTGCATTTACATTATTTTACACTTAGAGCAATAAAGGACATTCCACATGTAAATTCTGGTCATTAACTTTAGCCTTAAAACAATAGGCAGGAAGCCCCCATCCAGCCGGACTGGAGCCGACTTGTAAAACATCAAAGGCAGTGATGAAATCATTTTAATTTCAAAGGACAAACAATAATTGCTTGACTTAGCTTTCTTTACAGCAGATGGCAATGTTGCCACATTGTTTTAAGTTCAACATTCACAGTATTTACAAACAATAGAATTATGTACATTCCACTTGAAGTCTCACCCCTGAAAACATTGATGTATTATTGCATTTTATTACATGTATTTATTTTATTTTATATTTTTGGTTGAAACACGTGCATCTTTTGAGATATATTTATTTATTCTGTTTATGTGTGTGCTAAGAAATAATGTTTTTAATAAGGTGTATTGCAACTTTAAGTAATAGGTGATTTTTTCTTGGTTCCTAATTGGATGGTTTGCATTTAAATAGTGGAGGGAAGACTATTTTAATTAGGTCTGATGAAGCTACCTTGATGGTAGTGAAAGTACTTATCATTACTTCAGCATTCTTGTTTCACTAAGTGTTGGTGTTCTATCGTGGTATGCACCCGGTTTCTTTCCATCAGTCCTGAGTGCATGGCAAGCAACTTTATTTGCTTTTCCTAAAATGCTTCAGTGTATCTGAGAAGCCTTAAGAGGAAGGATTCTTACGGTGTTTAGAGGTGAGGAATGTTCTTCTATATAGCTGCCATTTGTTCTTCATGTAGGCAGAAGGTCCCACTGCGGTCACTGAAGCTTACATTACTCACTTAACAAATTAAGCTACACTGTAAAATTGAGTTACAATCTACTAGTATGGAAAATAATCATCTGAGATATTGGTAATGAACAGACAAGGGTCAAACTGGGTTTAATTTCTCTATGTCTTTTGGGTTTCTAATACCGTGACAGGAATGGACCCCATTCCTATAGACTCCTCCTGCAAATTCATATGAAGTTACATATATCGTCTGCATAAGTAAATACAATTGTAAATTCTTTTTTTATGATACCCATTGCTCCTACTACTATTGGAACTGTCTGGGTATTCATCTTCAACACTGTTCTCATTTCTATCTGCAAATCCTGGTATTTTATGCCTTTGCGTCTTTCTCTGTATGTAAGACACAGTAATCACTGGTTGTAGCAATTTCAATGAACAATGCTACTTTTGTCTTCTTTTCATGGACTACTATATCTGGCTTTCTCGCATCTATTTTTTTTTTTTGTTGATAACAGGTGATTCCATGTGATATAAACTTCATCATTCTCTAACACTTTGCGGTTCATGCTTCCAACGATTCTTAGCTCAACATTGTAATATTTGCACAATCACTAATGCAGCAGCCACATTACTATGCCTTTCAGTATACAGATCTCTATCAGTGTATTACACCCAGCAAAAAGATGTGCGACTGTACAGAACCTGCATTTGTCTGTTTCTCTCACATGTTCAATGGACTTTGTAAACCAAATGCATGTAATCCATTATCCTGGGCTGCCAATATTAAAATTCATGTTTTGGTTTAAATTCACCTCTCCTTAACCATTCCCGTGTCAGATCCTGATCAACATGAGGTTGTTCCAGGAGTTTTCTTTACTTGCAGATATATTTATGCATTTTCCTCATTTCTTACCTTCTCATCTGATTCTTCTCCATATATTCTTTCTTTTGCTTTTTGGCACATTCATAGGTAGGTACTAGTCTATTGGCCCTGGGGGCTATATAAGCCTAGCCAAACAGTACCCTGGCTTTTGCCACCCAAGAAAATTATTTTCCTGTGCCTCTGTCAAGCAGAGCCACAGAAGTGATCCCCGGGGTGAATTTCATATCTCCCATCCAATCATCAGGATTTTTCTTGAAGAGTGCTAATGAAGAGCTTTGTTTTATATAAATAGGTACTTCGTTCCAGAGTATGGGAAGTCTCTGGGACATGAATCTATCCCTCCAGCATGTTTTGTTTATTATGGTGGCAAGGTTTAGGTCTCCAGAGCGTGTAGCTCGGAGGGATTGGGATTTCTTTAAGTGGAGCATGTCCAACAGCTCTGGGTTTGACATAACTTTGTATGTTAGGCAGAGATCGCCTCTGAGTAAGCGATATGCGACAGAGTAAAGCTGGAGCTTTTTGAGACGGTCTGTGTAGGGCATCTGTTTGAGGCCAGTAATCCTCTTTGTGAGGTATTTCTGTGGCTTTTCCAGTTGTTCATAGGTAAGTACTAGGCTATCGACCCAAGGGCCTATGTAAGCCTAGCCATCAAGGTTCCATAGCCACCCAAGAAAGTTATTTTCCTGTGCCACTGTTCAGCAGAGACACAGAAGTGATCCCGGGGTGTATTTCCTATTTCCCATCCACTCATCAAGATTTTTCTTGAAGAGTGCTAATGAAGAACTTTGCTTGACATAGATGGAAAGCTTGTTCCAGAGTATAGGAAGTCTCTGGGACAGGAATGTTGTAGATGTCTTGTGAGGTACATACAAAGGGGCGTTGTACTCTATAATGGATCTAATGAGTGGAGGGGAACAATGACCTCTTTTTTCCTGGATGAGAAACATTTTTTTGTGATGAGGTGTGCCATGTAGAAGGCTTTCCTTACTACTGTGGCGGTGTGATTATCAAAGGAGAGACTACTGTCCACCTGTGTCATAAAGGTCTCATCATACTTTCGGTGTTAAGTAGACTACTGCCTATGTGGTAGTTCATGGGTACAGAGTTTTTACCAAAAGGGATGACAATGCACTTTTTGGCATTGAGCTTGAGGCCATGGCTTTGACACCAGGCATCTGTCTCAGTGAGGCCCTTTTGTAGGATGTCCACATCGTTAGGAGTTTTGATTATGGCTCCTAGTTTGCAGTCATCTGCAAACTTTGTTAGCCAAAGACGTTCTGTGTTAGCCTGTACTTCAGAGAAGTTGATACCAAACAGGAGATTACCTGGGACTGAACCCTGTGGTACTCCACTTGTCACTGGTCTGAAGTTGGATTTAGAGTCTGCTACTTTCACAGTGTGGGTTCTGTCAGTGAGTCAGTTGGCAACCCATCTTGTGACATAGGGATTTATACCTAGTTTAGTCAGTTTATCTATAATTCCAGAGTGGGGGATGGTGTCGAAAGCCTTGGCAACATCTAGATAGGCTGTGTGAACCACCTTACCCTCATCTATGACTTTGGTGAACGCTTCAAAGAAGTCTATCAGGTTTAGGAGACATGATCTGCCTTTTACAAACCCGAACTGGGTAGGGTCCAGAGTTTGGAGATTACCAGTGTCATTGTTTATAAGTTCCATGATGATACATTCCACAGCCTTGCAGACCAGGCTCGTCAGGCTAATGGGCCGGTAGTTCCCAGGGTCCATGGTGGCTCCCCCTTTGTGGAGTGGGATAACCGTTGCTGTGCGCCATTCAGTGGGCACAAAGCCAGAGGTGAGGCTATGATTGAATATGGTACTTAGGTGGGGTGCCAGTTCATTCTGTAGTTCATGTAGAACGCAGCCTGGGATGTTGTCAGGTCCCATGGATGCTGTGTTCGTGGCTTTGGAGAGTGTGTTTTATACCTGTGCAGCCGTGATTACAGGAACTTTGCATTCTTCCGGTATAGAGATGGGCCCTTTAGGGGATGACAGAGGAGTAAAGATAGCACTGAACCTATCTGCCAGGATGTTGGCAATATCAGTTGGTTCTGTATATTTAGTGCCATTGTGCTGTAGCTCAGAGCAGATCTGAGTGTTCCCATTGAGATTCTTGACATAGCTATAGAATGCTTTGTGGTTGTCTTTAGAATAAGTGGTGATTTTGTTTTCGTAACTAGCTTTGGAGGATTTTATGAGGGATCTCACCTTCTTACTGAGGCTGACCACGGAGTTCCTCCAATCATGGGATTTTACTCTTTTTGCAACAGTTTCTTTCTTCTGTTGTAGAGTTTGTTTATGGCAGGGGACAACCAGATTGGCTTACTTTTTTTGGAGGACAGCATCTTGGTTCTGTTAGGGATTGCACAATCCATGCACTCGTGTAAGTACTTATAAAGTGCAATTGTATAGGATTCAGCAGTCATACCTCTATTGTCCGTCAGCATGGGTGTCATCAAGTGTGCCACTTCTGCCTTATTTCTGCCTATTTTTTACGGTGGTTTCTTTAATGGGGGTGGGATGTGGATGTCTAGGGTGATTTGCTTGTGGTCGGATCTGACCAACGAGGAATTGACCTCTGGTGTGGAACACTGGTTGCCCATGTTGGTAATGACCAGGTCTAGGATATTGCTGCCCCCGGTGGGGGTGTGGATAAATTGATCCAAGGCGTTGGAATTTATGAATTCCAGAAAACGTTGAGCACAACAGTTGGTACATGAGTAGTTTTCCCAGTTAATGGTGGGGTAGTTGAAATCGCCCATTATTAGGGTGTTAGCTTGCACCCTAATATTTTCCAGTCTAACAAGAAATGAGAAGTGGGAATTCTGGGGCATGGTGGGGGATCTGTAGCAAGCTGCAATTTGGATTGCGGTCTTGCCTAGAGTTAGTTGCACTTGGATAAACTCAGATGCATTATGCTGAGCAACTAGCCTGGAGGTGTGGATATCCTTAATGAATATGGACACGCCTCCGCCTTTAGTGCTTTGGTCCAGGTTGGTTGGCCAAAAGGTGTGGTATGAATTATAGCCTGGTAATGCAAGGGTGCTCCCTGGAGCCTTGAACCAGGTCTCTGTCACAGCACAGATGTCGATGTTCTCCATTTTAAGGAGTGCCTCGAGTGAGTGCATTTTGAGGTTTAGACTTCTAGCATTAAGTAGCATTACCCTCAGATTTTGCTTGATTGTACCTGTTACAGTGGTGAATTTGTCAACTGAATCTTGCCTAAAAAAGGCACTATAGGGGTGGCAAGAACCTTAGCCAGTATCCGGAATCCCAAAGGCGACAGGTGCAGGCCATCTCTGGCAAAGCATTGTGGTTTGTAGATCATGTCTTCCCAGGCAGACAGATACTGGACATATAAATTCTGGTATACACTCTGATTTTAATATATCAAGTGTGAAGCATTTTTTTCTTGTTTTCCTGTCCAACTGATCCAATATCTTTTGAAGCCAGTCAATCACCCAAAGTTAAATTAGAACAGGAAGAGCAAATTGGTTTATTGCTTGGACATTGTTCCTAGATGTCAGGGTTGTTTTCAGTATTAATTTCAGTCTTCTGAAATATTCCTTATTGAGTTTTGTTTGCATTTGTTCATGTTTTACTGTCGATCCTTCATCAATTCCCAAGTATTTATACACTCCCTCCTGCTCAAGTTATTTTATATCGCATTCTTGTCCCAGACTGGTATTTTCTTGATACTGCAGCTTTTCTGCTTTAAATGTTGCTTCTCACATTTTCCCAAGAACAAATGACATTCTTTTACCATCCAAGAAAGTTTTGATCACTTGCAGTTGTGCTTTCAGCTCCTGATCTGATGAACTATACAGTTTTAAATCATCCACAAAATGAAAATGAAAACTCTTTATTTTGTTGTTTTTGGGAGCCAAATTGTAATCCTGACATAATGTGTTAAGTAGAAAGATAATGGGCTAAGGGTAAGACAACAGAGCAGCTGTGACAATGTCTCATCCTGGAATAGCCCCTTTGAATTTTTATCCCTGGGATAAATCATATGTCTTTCATCATGGCTTAGATGCAAAGCGGTTTGCCACTGTTTCATGGTCACTGTAATATAATTGATCAATGTAGGGTGTATCTCGTATATTTATAAGCATTCCTTTATCCATGAATATGGTATGCTGTCAAGTATTTAAATGTATCCATGCCATACTTAAATTCTTTCCCTTTTTACAATTATCCATTATGACTTTATTTAACAATAAATGATCCTTTGTTCCAGATTTCTTTTGTTACACTTCTGTACTATTGCCATGATTGAGTTTTCCTCTGAATGACTAAACTCTGTTGGTATCAATTCCAGTAAATGCTTTATAAATTGTCATGAGGCAGGTTATAGTTTTTATAACAGCTTGCAGGTTCACTCTTAAGGAGGAGCATTGCTTTTCCTGTTGTTAACCTATCTGTTTAGGGTGCACATACAAGTAGTTCTTACACAGGGCTAAATCTTCGTCTAAAGACGTCAATACTTTTAGCCAGAAGTTAAGTACTGCATTTGGGCCTGCGGTTTTCTAATTAGGAGCTTTTCTTAATTTTGTTTCAATTTCTCTGGATGTTATGTATCCCATTTCATATCCTGTACTTTGAACTTATTGCTTCGTTTACTTCTATCCATTCAGCATCTCTGTTACGTTCCACGGCGTTTTGATAGATACACCTCCAAAATATGTTTATTTGCAAATATGTCCAAAATATGTCTATTTCTTCTTTTTTGGTGGTCTTTCTATTCTTTTTGCTTTGTTTCAAAGTTCTCAATAAAACATTTTTGGGTCTTCAATGGATTGCTTACTTTGTACTTTTCATTTATATTTATCTGGATATCTTCTAAATTTTTCTGCCTGTGCTAATATCATTAGTTTATTACTTGCAACAGTGGACAATAGATCCTGGTCTGTTCTGATACTGCACATTACTTTTATCATAACTTTCTATATATTTTTGTTTCTTCTTCTATACTCTTCCAACAGTAGCACTTCTTGTCTTAATTGCTTTATAGTTTTCTCTATTCAATACTTCCATGATGGCATTTGATTTCTTCCCTTCCTTTCCCTTATTGCCCTGTGCTTTTGTGGTAAGACTTTATCTGTTATTAATTTAGCTGCACAGTAATGTATCCTATTTACTTATGTTATACCACAGGAATTTCTGTTGGCAGTCTTGATTACTGTGTTCATTTGTTTTATCAGGCTTCTAACATTTTTGGTCTCATTGAATTTCTGTAATCTATTTCTTTCATTGATCTTAATATGTCTATCCATTACTATTAAATCAAGCAACTCTTCCCTTAGATCATTTTTTTCTAAACTGAGGGCACATTCTTTGTTCTCCATTGACTGTGGTTCCACAACATCTTCCTGTGACATATTCTCCTCAGATGCATCCTGCATCACCCATTGCTCTTCCATATGGGACCTCACTGACCTATCACTCCACACCATTGGCTGTGTTGGAGTTGCCACTGTTTCCTGCTCATTCCTTTGCTGTGCAACCCCAGCTGAATTTTTATGCTACTTTCCTGCTGAAAGCTCCACGGTATCTTCATGTGGCAAGTGATCAGATGCTTCCTGTTCCAGCTGTTTGTCATTAACTTGGGGACTTAATGTTCCTCTTATATTATGCTACCAGAGATGGACTTTCTACACTAAATCCTTCACTTTGCAAGTAAGCTATAACTTCAGTTTCTATTTCTTTAACTTCTCCATTACTAATCCTCTTTTCTACTTTCCTCCTTTGTTTTCTTATTTTTGTGCCATGACATTTTCCATATTAGGATGTCTTTGCCTGTAGTCTTCAGTATTGGTTAATTTTGCTTTTTCCTTTGCATAAATATTGCACCGTATTAAATCTCTTTCCTTTCCCATGCCCATATTTCTTCTTCAAATGTCTCCCACTCCACCGGTTTCAGTTCACTTTGGGGTCTCATTGTTGCATCACGCTGTAACATCACCCCTGTGTTAGACTTTCTATACTAAATCACTTTGCAGGCATTCCATAACTTCAGCTTCTATTTGTTTAACTTTTACTTTATTAATCTGTTCTACATTCCCCCTTTGTGATCTTATTTTGTGTATTGTGAAATTTTCTATATCTGGTTCCTTTGCCTGTATTGCTCTTCAAATATTTTGGAGCTGCTATTTTGTGATTGTTAGTCTGGCTTTCTCCTTTGCAAAAATATTGCACCATATCAGATCTCTCTCTTTCCCATGTCCATGTTTCTTTTTTTATAACTTTCAAAAATCTCTAGGTTCTGTTCTTTATATTTTCACATTTCCTCAGTCACTTTTCCCAAATGGCCCAAATTTTCTTGATCAATATAATGTTTTTCATGGACCTGTTGTATTAATGAATACAAAATTGCATTTCAAGCTTTTGACAGTTTTTCTTGTGCAAGTATTTTTCTATCCTCTAATTTCTGTCAGTATTTTTGAGTATCTTTTATCTAGGAATTCTGGGCTTCTTGCATAACAGTAGCAATAGATCATTTCTTTCTTATCCTCAATAGTCTACTCTATCATCTTTGTGGCTCTTTTTTATCCTGTCAGTTTTTGTGATTTTCTACTACTTCCTTCTACAATGGGGGGTCCATACTCCTGCTGAGCCTGACCTAGCCCCACTGCAGGAATGTGTCTGTGTCCCGAGGATTCTTCATTTTTCCAGTTCTGTCACCAGTTCACATACCAGGATTGGGCACTTTTTAATTCTGGGACTTGTGCACCCAGCTGTCTTTTATTTTTTAATCTACTTCTGTCCATGATATATATAATATGAAATACAGTCTATATATCAATGTTGTCTTGGTGAAAATTTGAAAAAAATAGGGTCCACTTCATCAAGGTACTCACCAAAACTTGATGATGAATTCAATTCCAGCAATGCATAAACACAACATACTAGATCAGAATAGTGGATTTCATGAAAGTGAAACTACTTTCCAAAAAGATTTTCTAACACAGATAAATGGTGCAGAAAGCCTGCAAAGTTGCTGAGCACTTAGCAGTTACAGGTACTAGCAGGACTGCATTCCATTAAACTATACATAAATCTGCCACACTGTCTACTGCAGTTCTTTACTGACTACAACATGAACTTGTAAAAGCACTAGCACAAACGAATGGACCGCAAAATCTCTATAACCTTTTTTATTAATTCGAAACAAACAGGTTGAGCGCTTTCATCTACTAAAATAGACTTCATCAGAACAAGTCTCATAAAACAAAATTGTCCTTAAATAATGATGCAGACCAATCACATTTCCTACTTTTGGCTCCAAAATTAATCCTTAAAGTGCTAGTGTTAATTTATAAAATCTCATACTCCCTTTTGCCTTAAATAATACTATTACATACACATTAAGATAATCCATCTAAAATTAATAATGTACAATAGTGTGATTTATAAAAGATAAACAATATATATGAAAAAGTGTATAAAATTATAAAAATATATAAATAAAAATTTTTTATTATATAAATATAAATATCTATACCATACTACTGTCTACAATTCTCCAATATAGGTTTAATGGATATATACTCATTGATACCCGGGGGTACAGAAGCATTCAAACGAATCTGCCACCTTGTCTCTTTTTCCCCCAGTACTTTCTTTATGTTGCCACCCCTGGGATTGTGTTTAACTAACTCTAATATTCCAAATTGAAACATGGAGCATGTGGCGCTACCATTCAGATGTTTCCACAAAGCATTATTCCCATCCTGTTTCCTGATACTGTAACTGTGGTCATATATCCTGTTCCTCAAGCATCTGTCAGTTTTCCAACATAAAAACTTGGACACTCCGTACACTTTGCTAGATATACCAGATGCTTGGACCTACAGTTACCCTTCTGAAATTTAACAGTCGTTTTGTTGATATTCTCTAATATAATAGAGGGGGAATTAATTATAAGCCTACACTGATTGCAAGTGCCACATTTATATGTACCATTCCGTCCTGTCTCATTGCACTTGTAACTATTTTTCTTTTCTAGTTGCATTTTCAAGTTTGTACCATTCCTGTACACGAAATGGGGCATATCCCCCACTATCCTGTGTATATTGCTGTCAGATTTCATAATGTTCCAATTTTTGTGTATAATATTCTTGATTTCCATACTATATGGTGCGTATTGTATAACACATGCCCTTTTGAAACACACATTTTCAGAATTATTATTGTTCGTCGTTGTTCCCCCACCACTGGTTGGGCCAACCCCTAAAAGGGGTTTATATTTTTTCCCCCACTCACTTAACACATAGTTGGTGACATCAGTCACCATTGAATCAAGGTAACCCCTACTCCTGAAAAAAACCCCAATTGTGTCCAGTTCACCATTTAAATCTAAGTATTCTGAGGTCATTCGGGCTGCTCGAATACATTGCCCTTTAATAATATTCCTTTTCTGTCCTAAAGGATGACAACTAGTGTATTCCAGATAGGAATTACTGAAAGTATCCTTCCTAAAAATATTGAATTTAAATTTCCCATTCCTTAATGTTATTCTAGTATCCAAATAAGAAATAGATTCCCTTTCAACATTAAATGTAAATTTTAAACTTTGACTACAGAGGTTTAAATATTTTTTAAAATCTTCTAACTTGTGTAAATCACCCTTCCAAATAACAAATATATCATCCAAAAATCTGAGATAGCATATAATGTTGCTGAACCAGTCAGTATTGAATATGTATTCATTCTCCCAGTCCAATAACACCATGTTGGCATATATGGGGGCACAAGCTGCCCCCATAGCTACCCCTTTCCTTTGTTTATAGTATTCCCCTTCGTACATTATATAATTGTGTGATAGGACCATATCCATGAAATCAAGCACCAGGGTGATTTTATCCCATGGCAGATTGCCAAATTTCTTAATACTTGGGGGGGGGGATATAAACCCCTTTTAGGGGTTGGCCCAACCAGTGGTGGGGGAACAACGACGAACAATAATAATTCTGAAAATGTGTGTTTCAAAAGGGCATGTGTTATACAATACGCACCATATAGTATGGAAATCAAGAATATTATACACAAAAATTGGAACATTATGAAATCTGACAGCAATATACACAGGATAGTGGGGGATATGCCCCATTTCGTGAACAGGAATGGTACAAACTTGAAAATGCAACTAGAAAAGAAAAATAGTTACAAGTGCAATGAGACAGGACGGAATGGTACATATAAATGTGGCACTTGCAATCAGTGTAGGCTTATAATTAATTCCCCCTCTATTAAATTAGAGAATATCAACAAAACGACTGTTAAATTTCAGAAGGGTAACTGTAGGTCCAAGCATCTGGTATATCTAGCAAAGTGTACGGAGTGTCCAAGTTTTTATGTTGGAAAAACTGACAGATGCTTGAGGAACAGGATATATGACCACAGTTACAGTATCAGGAAACAGGATGGGAATAATGCTTTGTGGAAACATCTGAATGGTAGCGCCACATGCTCCATGTTTCAATTTGGAATATTAGCGTTAGTTAAACACAATCCCAGGGGTGGCAACATAAAGAAAGTACTGGGGGAAAAAGAGACAAGGGGGCAGATTCGTTTGAATGCTTCTGTACCCCCGGGTATCAATGAGTATATATCCATTAAACCTATATTGGAGAACTGTAGACAGTAGTATGGTATAGATATTTATATTTATATAATAAAAAATTTTTTATTTATATATTTTTATAATTTTATACACTTTTTCATATATATTGTTTATCTTTCATAAATCACACTATTGTACATTATTAATTTTAGATGGATTATCTTAATGTGTATGTAATAGTATTATTTAAGGCAAAAGGGAGTATGAGATTTTATAAATTAACACTAGCACTTTAAGGATTAATTTTGGAGCCAAAAGTAGGAAATGTGATTGGTCTGCATCATTTAAGGACAATTTTGTTTTATGAGACTTGTTCTGATGAAGTCTATTTTAGTAGATGAAAGCGCTCAACCTGTTTGTTTCGAATTAATAAAAAAGGTTATAGAGATTTTGCGGTCCATTCGTTTATGCTAGTGCTTTTACAAGTTCATGTTGTAGTCAGGAATTGACTGGTTTGGTACTTTTTATGTGGTCGACTTTTCCTGGATTCATTTTTATTTCTTGGTTGCAATTTTGACAACATGGATTCTCTTGATGAGCTACCCTCTATCTTTTCCCCGAGGAGGGAAGATATTCGTGGTTTGCAGTCTGAAATGGCCATCATGAGAGGTGAACTAACTAGACTACTCGAAATGATGAGTCAACCTGGTACCCAGGTGAGGACCCAGCGAGGGATGACATCATCGCGCACGGAGGTACTGAGAAGTACTGGGGATGTATTACCTAATGGTCAGGGGAATGGCGTTCCCTTGAATGGAGAAGCCTCTTATGGATCCCACCATGACGACAACCAGAGCGTAGGGTGTACCACAAGGGTCAGTGGATGTGGATCGGAGGACGATTATAACATTTCAGGCGCCAAACCCAAGCGGACTGTGCCGAAGAAAACGTACGCCATGGGGCTGAAGGACACACATGCAGGTACTGTAAAACCCCTACTTACCAGTAAACATGGAAACGACAAAAGGCGTTACAATTATAACAATTTTTTGGCTGGTGACTTCAATTTTGAAGGAGGGGCTGGATCGGAATATAAAGAAAGTAGTAATGATAAAAATGGAGCCGAGAATAAAACACTTAAGGACTTTATTTTCGATTTTGGAAAAAAGTTAAAAATTTTAAAAAGTTTACAACTTGAGAATATGTACTTGAAAAAATGTTTGGACAATACAATTGTACCCATGGGCTTGAGGTTTTTCAAGCACCCTATGGGAATAGACTTGGATCCCAGCACTAAAGAAGAATGTGCTAAAATGTTTGACAACTTTGGTTTTACATTTATGAAGTTCATAGTCAGTTGTAATGACAAGAAAATATGTATTTTAATGTCTGAATTGGATCAACTCAACATTATTATTGAAAATGATTTACTTTATGATGAATTTGAATTATTTTTAAATTCCCAATACACATGGGTTGAAAGTCAGGTGATGAAACAGTATGAGAGGAAATGTAGTAAAATGAAAAGGGATATCGAACAATATAAAAAGGGGAATGTGTATAGATGGGACAAAAGTAACCATACAACTAACAAGTTTAATAATAATAACAGTAACAAATACCATACTAAAGGATTTGGAACAATCCAGTATAGAGGTAACAGAAGGATGTATAGAGGGGATGATGAACGTAGGGTACCCTTGTCCCCCGATTTTTTAGGGGAAGATATAAGATGGGAGAACCCCAGATGGGGGGGGTTCCACCGAACAAGAACAGAAAGCACAAATCACAGGGGAGGACAGGGGAGTTACAGAAGCCAAGAAAAATAGACGACGAACATAGTATTGTGAAAGTCAATGATATTATTAGTAGATACGGTGATTTTAACATCTACAATTATTCTAGCATTGAGCTTAAAAAGGAACATTTTACACTTTTAGCCAAAGGGATGAAATATGTTCCTAATATGAACATCAATGTAGTGGACTACATAGTGGATTTTAAGAAATATTTAAGGAAACTTAATCTAGCTATCTTTTTTGATGGTAAGGAAATAAGGGGAGAAACTGAGTTCAAAAAGAAGAGTGCATATACACCACCACTAAACAATTTGTTGGGTACCTTTGAAAAAATGGTCATAGAAGAGATCTACAATTATGGGAATAAATGTAGTACACTGAAAAAGAAATACAATTTAACCAGGGATGAATCTGAAATTTTGAAAGACATCCAAAACAACCATAATATAAGAATTATGAAACCCGACAAGGGGGGTGGGGCGGTATTATACCCTAACAATGATTATACTAACAAAATCAATAGTATTTTGTTGAATTCAGGAAACTACACTATATCTTCCCTTAATGAAGTAAATATAGGGTACCACAAGATTGATTTGTACCTTGAAGACCTATTATTGGAAGATAGAATAGATAGGGACTTATACAATTTTTTAAGAGTGGAATACCCCACAATCAGCACTATAGTGGGGATTCCTAAAGTACATAAGGACTGTATCGATCCCCCTTTCAGGCCAATAATATCTGGTAGTGCATCCAAGACGTTCCCCTTTGGTAAAGTAATAGACATGTGGGTAAAACCTATTTATAAGAAAATTGGGCACATAGTTATAGATTCCTGGGACTTCTTGGGGAGACTGCAGCCAGAATTAGCATCTGAAGGAGAGTGGCTAGTAACAATTGATGTGATTGACCTTTTTTCAAGTATACCCCAAGAGGAAGGCCTATCTAGATTTTACCAAAGTATTAAGAAATTTGGCAATCTGCCATGGGATAAAATCACCCTGGTGCTTGATTTCATGGATATGGTCCTATCATACAATTATATAATGTACGAAGGGGAATACTATAAACAAAGGAAAGGGGTAGCTATGGGGGCAGCTTGTGCCCCCATATATGCCAACATGGTGTTATTGGACTGGGAGAATGAATACATATTCAATACTGACTGGTTCAGCAACATTATATGCTATCTCAGATTTTTGGATGATATATTTGTTATTTGGAAGGGTGATTTACACAAGTTAGAAGATTTTAAAAAATATTTAAACCTCTGTAGTCAAAGTTTAAAATTTACATTTAATGTTGAAAGGGAATCTATTTCTTATTTGGATACTAGAATAACATTAAGGAATGGGAAATTTAAATCCAATATTTTTAGGAAGGATACTTTCAGTAATTCCTATCTGGAATACACTAGTTGTCATCCTTTAGGACAGAAAAGGAATATTATTAAAGGGCAATGTATTCGAGCAGCGCGAATTACCTCAGAATACTTAGATTTAAATGGTGAACTGGACACAATTGGGTTTTTTTTCAGGAGTAGGGGTTACCCTGATTCAATGGTGACTGATGTCACCAACTATGTGTTAAGTGAGTGGGGGAAAAAATATAAACCCCTTTTAGGGGTTGGCCCAACCAGTGGTGGGGGAACAACGACGAACAATAATAATTCTGAAAATGTGTGTTTCAAAAGGGCATGTGTTATACAATACGCACCATATAGTATGGAAATCAAGAATATTATACACAAAAATTGGAACATTATGAAATCTGACAGCAATATACACAGGATAGTGGGGGATATGCCCCATTTCGTGTACAGGAATGGTACAAACTTGAAAATGCAACTAGAAAAGAAAAATAGTTACAAGTGCAATGAGACAGGACGGAATGGTACATATAAATGTGGCACTTGCAATCAGTGTAGGCTTATAATTAATTCCCCCTCTATTATATTAGAGAATATCAACAAAACGACTGTTAAATTTCAGAAGAGTAACTGTAGGTCCAAGCATCTGGTATATCTAGCAAAGTGTACGGAGTGTCCAAGTTTTTATGTTGGAAAAACTGACAGATGCTTGAGGAACAGGATATATGACCACAGTTACAGTATCAGGAAACAGGATGGGAATAATGCTTTGTGGAAACATCTGAATGGTAGCGCCACATGCTCCATGTTTCAATTTGGAATATTAGAGTTAGTTAAACACAATCCCAGGGGTGGCAACATAAAGAAAGTACTGGGGGAAAAAGAGACAAGGTGGCAGATTCGTTTGAATGCTTCTGTACCCCCGGGTATCAATGAGTATATATCCATTAAACCTATATTGGAGAATTGTAGACAGTAGTATGGTATAGATATTTATATTTATATAATAAAAAATTTTTTATTTATATATTTTTATAATTTTATACATTTTTTCATATATATTGTTTATCTTTTATAAATCACACTATTGTACATTATTAATTTTAGATGGATTATCTTAATGTGTATGTAATAGTATTATTTAAGGCAAAAGGGAGTATGAGATTTTATAAATTAACACTAGCACTTTAAGGATTAATTTTGGAGCCAAAAGTAGGAAATGTGATTGGTCTGCATCATTATTTAAGGACAATTTTGTTTTATGAGACTTGTTCTGATGAAGTCTATTTTAGTAGATGAAAGCGCTCAACCTGTTTGTTTCGAATTAATAAAAAAGGTTATAGAGATTTTGCGGTCCATTCGTTTGTGCTAGTGCTTTTACAAGTTCATGTTGTAGTCAGGAATTGACTGGTTTGGTACTTTTTATGTGGTCGACTTTTCCTGGATTCATTTTTATCTCTACTGCAGTTCTTTGTCAAAGTTTCAGCTAAAATTCATCATCAAGCTGCCAGGAGGTTTACAAGGCAGTAGGAGAACACCCCATTTATGTACAGAAGAGGGGAAGAAGTTTTAAGAACCTTTTCCAGAGTAAATTAAATGTGAAACAACCAATGGAACAATGCACAAATGTCTAGCTTGCAATTTATGTGATTTGGTGTATGATGGTATAAATGAAATTACAATAAATAATTATAAAAATTAATATTTTGGGTTATTTTACATGCAAATCTAAATATGTAGTGTATTTGATTATTTGCAGGTCAAGTGGGTCATTTTATGTAGGATGTATGAGCAGAGAATTAAACAAAAGAATGTATGAGCACAAATGGGCAGTTGAGATCAAAGATGAAAATAATGCTATAAGTAAGCATTAGAAAACAGGAAATTGTCAGATAGACTTTACATTTTTGGTGTTAGGGGAAATTAAAGGACATGCGTTAATGTTTAATGCTGAGGAAGAACTTGGCAGGCTTGAATATTTATGGCAAGTCAGGCTAAATGTATGTTGCCCACCAAGGTTGAACAGTCGTGAAAACTTTGTGGCTTACCTAAAAAGGAAAGAGTTATGATATTAACCTGAAAAGTCATGTAATATTAATTAACTGATTTTAATGAACTATTTAAATGTATTTTGTAAAAAAAAGTCCATTCAGTCTGATGAAGTCTCAAGTGTTTGGAGAAGAAAACGCTTACTGAATTGGTTATAATAAAAGTTTGGTGTTTTTATGACTGTTTTTATTTGCATCCATAAAGACTTGGTTTTATGTTTTGTTGTTGGTAAAATTCATCATCATCTAAAATGTTCTATTTCCATACAGTACAGCATTTTACTACTAAAATATGTTTGCTGCAACTCTGCCATTAGCTACGACATTTAACTTTGCTTATGTAATAAAACTTATTACCTAACTGCAAATCAAGAATGTCTCAGCTATGCACAGGTAAAATCAGATTCAATATTTCAGTTTATTTTTTTTGCTTTTTATCAAGAACAATATAATATAGTTTTATTAAAAGCTGGACTGTTCAGCAAAAATGAAACAGCCTAGCTGAAATTTTAATCGTTTTACTGCTTCTGAAAGAGGTCTGTGAAAAAATGTAAATTTATTTCATTTGCTCACATAGCCAGATTCTGCTCAAAATTATATTTGCAATCCTGTAAAATACACTAAAATATTCTTGCTATCTATATTTGGTAATTAGCTCTCACTGTTGTGTAGCTGTGTGTCTAAGCAAGGGAATTTTATTTTCTCATAAAGTTGTACAAAAAAGAACCAAATTCTTCATTTTCCTTCCAAATCTTTGTAAACTACAAAATATGAATACTTTTGTAAAGGGAATCATGTACGTCATATGAAAGAGGGGACAAACAGCATTTACAACTTATAGTTAAACAGGACATAGAGAAACTATAACACTGCATATGGTTTCCCACACAGACCAGCTTTAGTTTCTATACAATTATTATTACCATCATTATTATTATGAACAAGAATGCCCCAGCTTGGTTCAGTTCAGTACAGCTCAGGTTAAAATCAGTTTCAACTGTTCAGTAGCACTTTTAAAGATATGAGTGAAAGCACAGTGATCTTTATTTTAACTTGTTCCTACATCCACATGCAAAAAACTAAACCTAATGATATCTGTAATCATGTAAAATAAAATTAAATATTTCTCTTGTCTATAATTGGCTGTTACTTCTCACTATCAAGCACTGGAGAAAAACAATTGTCAAAATAATGAACATTTTTTAAGACTTAAATTCTATATTTTGTTTCTTAATTATCAAAAACTACAAGGCAATATAATTTCTCTAATGAAAATCTGGCAAAGCATAAGCAGTACTGTAAACAACGCCAGAGGAGAAAAAAAAATACATGCTAGAGACAGCCTGCAGCAAAGTAACACAGACAGGACTTCAGCAGTTAGTAGAGTCATGCTCCTTCATTCACATCCAAACACTTCCTAGAATGGAATGCAAATTCTGTAAAATACAGTCTTCAGTGCATTTGGCTGTGGGGGATGGGGAGAAGATATACCATCAAGAACTAGCATACAACATCGTGATATGACAAACATGGTCCTGTACCCAGACAGCACAGCATACATAAACAGAAAGAAACTGTCACACAACAGAAGCATGTTATGCAGACCAAGTAACTGAGCTGGACAATCCGTGTAGCTGTGTAGTTAGCTGGTTGCTGAAATGCATTTCATTTAACAAAGAGGATGCTGCATATCCAACTGAAGCCTTGAAGCTTTTGTTCTCAATCACACTTATCCAAATAAAATGGTGGAGCCCTTATATTTGGTGTATTTGGATTTTTATTTAAATTTTATGAATGGCAAAACAATCAACAAATAACTAACTCATCACTAATATGCCTGTATTTTTCCATTACTGAAGAGATTTACCTTAATGTGAGCTAATTGGTTACTATATAAATGTTTGAGTAATTACTTCCTACTTTTGCATACTGAGGCCTGATATTGGACATCACGTTGATCTTAAGATGTTGACTAAACATTATATGGGTTCAGATTTCTGTCAGCAATTCATAGCTTTGGATCCAGGAAGCATAATATTACTGCAAGAAAAAGTTTAGGGATATTCTGTAAGACATTATTTCTGTCACATGGACGGAACTATGCTGGGTTTGTTGCAATGCTCTACTATTAACACATTTGATTTTCTTCAGTAATACTTTCTTCACACTGTTGACACGTGTTTGAGAAATGAACTGAGCAGAGGCACCCAAAGGGAAGAATATACTAATTATCTTTCAAATTTCATCACTGTTTGCTACTTTCTGACCTCTGTCTATGACTCAAATGTAAACGTATGGCATTTGCTAGGCTTTTGCACAACATCACTTCAGAATGCCATAGTGAATTGGTTTCACACTCTGTTCCAAAGTTGCCCTCTGTTATCAGCAGTTTGGAACACTACATTGTGACCTCTGTTTTCCTGCCTGTTGGTGATTTATGCTGTCACTGTTTTGCTACTCTATATCACATTCTGGTTTAACTATATTCATGACTAACTGTCTGAGGTGATGTTGTTATAGTGGAAGATTCTTTAATTTATGCAAACAGGATATGGATTGCTTTTTTATTCTAAATGGATGAATATCTTCAGGATCATTTTTTTCATGAAAAGTGGACTATCATTTTCAGACTGTGCATCTCTGAGGATCTGACACTGTGGTTTGTTTGGCTTTGCTTTGGGACCTATGGTAAAGGCAAAATAACTGTCATTTTGGGTTGTGTGACTTGGGCATTTGAACTTTAGTGCATTCTGATATTCTGTTTAAAGATTTAATTTTTTTGTAAGAATCGCCCACGTAATAATTTCTGGATTACAGGCGTTTGCAAGTTATTAAGCTGATTTGTTCCTTTCTTGTGAGGTTTTGATTAGGTTTACGGTACTTTTATTTAACTCTACTACGTGCTGTAGAGCTCATTATCTAATTTTAGTTCTGAATCCCAGTGTTCCTTCTGACATCATAAGTGATGCGATTCAATCATGTAATGGCTGTGCATTTTTATTTTTGTCTAGTTGTCAAGATATTACTAACTCAGCTAGCCATTTCTTGTTTAGTTACTATGTATTAGGCTAGTGGGTTAAGTAAGTTGCATCTTACTGTATTTACTGTTTATGCATTTATCTGTTTTTAATGCTTCTTTTTTTGATGTTTGTGATTTTATACATTTAACTATATTTCTGTGACTGTATTTGCATTGTGACCTGGGTCAGGACCAAAAAAGATCTTGGGGAAGGTTGGCATAATGGTGAAATTTTTAACCTCACAGATAAAAGGCACAGGGTTTGAGTTTGACCTCTAGTGATTGGCTAGACCTGTGACAGTCAGCAGACTGATAGCCTAATATAAATCTATTTATAGAAGTTAACATAATGATTTAAGTGTCTACCTAACAGACATCAAGGTAGAGGGTTTGAGTTCCACTTTGGAAGCACAGTTAGGCTTAAAAACCCTCTAGTAATCACCAATGTAACAGTCCACTTACATGGCTAACAAATGACAAATAGATAGACACACATGTATTTACTGTGAGAATTTGTTTTTCATTTTAATTTACCTATCACAGGCCAAATGGTCACAAGGCACAGCATCAATCTCTGGCAGTACTGACCTAAATCTGTAAACAGGCTTAGACTACTGGTAGAGACAGATGAGGGGGGGGGGGGATTAAGCAGACAGCAACCAGCTCTCCTGCCACAGGAGGACATTTTAGATTAAATTAGCACATGTGCAACCCTCGCTGGAGACTGGTAGTCTTGTATACACGCTGCTTAACAGGAGGAATGACAGGACATTGTAACACCAATGCACCTGACATTCCATATCTAGGGATTCTGACTCACTCCTCAAACATAAAAGATTCCAGTGTCCATGTCCTGCACCTCTTCAAAGGATCCCTTGTTCAGCAGGCATTACAAATGCGTATCACAAGACTGAATCCCCAAGTAATCGGGGGGGACCATCCAGCAACAATGTTACATTGGGCGTAGCCTAGTAAGGAGCAGTTAGGAGGTCTAGGATGTTCAGATGCAGTTAAATAGGTGGAGTGGGGGGGGGCCATAGTTCTAAGCAGTCTGAGTAGGGAGATGTATTAAAAAAACTAAATACATTTTATTCTATTACTACTCATTACCTATCTGTAGTGTGTGTGTGTGTGTGTGTGTGTGTGTGTGTGTGTGTGTGTGTGTGTGTGTGTGTGTGTGTGTGTGCATATATAAAAAAAATCTGTTTTGCTTTCCCATCAACACAGTCTGTGGAACTACGAAGTAGACACGACTTTCCTTGTGTAAACCTTCTGAAAAATCATGCCATTCCTTCTCCTGATACTTCTGAGTGAGACATATTTTTTTTTCTTCAGCTGATGTCCACCCTAACCAAGTGCAATGATTTGGAACCCTGACAGATGTCTATTAAGGTGCCCGGTACCTCTTCCCTGACAAGAATTTGACGTATGTCCTCTGGTCCATTTGAGTTGATCACCCTAGGTTCCCCCTTCCCTGCCATCACAATAAGCTCAGTCTAGTCAGATGTGTGAGTACCACAGCAACTTCCAGCGGGGTAACAGGCATCTGCGAAGGAGTCTGACGTACCATAGATTCTTGCTACATTTCAGTGGAACATCCCAATCAGACTGGGCAGTTGAATATTCAGACTTTAGTTTCTTGATCTTCTTTTTGGGTGACCGCAGGATGTCCAAGTCTGAGGGGTACGCCATCTTGCTTTGCAAATGACGCTTCAAACACTGTTGTTGTATCTTTCGGCTTTTCCCGGTTAGGGGTCGCCACAGCGGAACTCCGGTCTGCTAATGATTGGCAGTAGATTTTTACATACCGAGTTGCCAGCCCTGACGCACAACCTTCAACGAAGGTACACCCATTCACGCATGTCTCCACACAGAAGACGCTTTAGCTGAGAATCGAACAGGACAACGTCTTACTGTGAGGCAACAACGCTACCGCAGCACCACCGATGTTGGGTCTCTAAATAAGTACTAAGGGAGGAAAGTCTGGTTTGAAGGTTTTTTTGGGATGAACAGTTAACAGATTTGACATATCAAGTTACTACAGGTAGGATAACCCGTCATTACTGAAATTCTGCAAGTGTGCTCCAAGGAGGAGCATATGCATAAGCAGTAGATAAATATTTAATATAAATTCATGACGGACAACATTCATTAGCAACAAAGCTCACAGCAGGAAATATACACAGGTCTTTAGGAATTACTGCAAGCTGTACTGCTCCTACAAGCTTGTACAAGCACTCCCTAAATATGCCACATAATAAGGTTTTGTAGTCAGAGTTTAAAAGCACGTTGTTGTTTGTTCAAAACCTTATTATGTAACACAACTTTTTTTTTTTTTTTTATTATTATTTCACTTAACACTTCTGTGAATGACAATGTGTAAGCATATAAGTACAGTACCACTTCATACAACTTAAGCTAGCTCATACTTTTTAGACTAAACTTAAATGGTGAGTCACTCTCCACAGTGAAACAAACTGAAAAGGAGGTTTACATCAATTGTGGTGCATCAAGAAAATGTCAAAATATCGGTTTTGTTTTCCACAATGTAACAAATGTTTAGAGAAATACCATGGTAATAGAAACAGAAAACACTTGCCACTTAAAATATGATGTACTTGTTCAGTACCTAGCTTTACAAAACAGAACAGCACAGCGAATATCACACATAATAATGGAAAAAATGGATACTTAAATGAAAATTATATTGCCAACACAAATAAAACTTATGTAAGATAACATGTTTGCATGCCAAATGTTTTATACTTGGAATTTAACATGTATAATTTCATCACATCAAAAATATCTGTTTTATCTTTGTATACTGTCACTACAGTACAGTTACCTGTTTGTATCTGGACGTCTTAAGAGCCATTCATGTAATGTATCTTTGTTAAAAAAAATTGTTTTGTCATGAGTATCTTAAATGCATCTGCTAGAGCTCTTCTCCCTGGGCATCCGCTGAAAATAGGCTTTGCTCATTCAGACTTTTCCAGTAAATTAAGACAAATAAATAAAATAAACACATTTTAACGGCACCGAAAGATTACGCTCTTACTTTGTACTTTCACACTGCATTGCAAATTGGCAGGTATGGACTTACTTCTTTTCTTCTTCTTCTTCTTTCGCCTTTTTCCTGTTTAGGGGTCACCACAGCGGATCACCTGTCCGCTCATGATTGGCAGTGGAGTTTTACAGTGCCGAGCTGTCAGCCCGGCGCCCAACCTTCCACAGAAGGCACATGCACGCACACACCTAGGGCCAATTTGGAGGTCCAATCCACCTACAGCATGTCTTTGGGATGTGGGAGGAAACCGGAGCACTCGGAGGAAACCCACGCGACCACAGGGAGGACATGCAGACTCCGCACAGAAGGCACTCAGGCCGAGAATCGAACCGGAGAACCTCTTGCTGTGAGACGGCTACGCTAACCGCTGTACCACCATGGCCGCCCTAAGTATGGACTTACTAGCTACCTCAAAAAAAATATTGTTATAGCCCCTCTCCACAGCAAGCCATCATTTGGCACTGACAAATTTTTTTTTTATGTTGGTATGACTAAAAGTACCACCACACCAAGCAAACATTCAACTTCTGTCAATTTCCTAAAGATACCCCTACTCCTTTACATTTGCTTTAACTCAGCTGAAATCTACACTGCGGTTAAGATAAAAATCATACAGAAGTGTCTCCTGTTGACTTTTGGTGTGTAACAGTGCCACTGCTATTTCAACAGTTTCACTCAGGAATGCTAATTACTTCTCGGTAAATCTTTTAGTATAACCCTTCTTAAAGCATTTAAAATTAAGCCTTGCCAAAACTGCTCTTTCCCTTATCAAGTACTCTGCCTCATGACCCTTTTCATTTGGTAATCAACCACAGATTTGAAAACATAATGCAGATGCCAGCAGCTGGCAGACAAGTAGTACCTTGCATAACAGTGCGTGTGTGTGTGTGTGTGTGTGTGTGTGTGTGCGTATATTTCACATAAAGCCCTCTTTCTAATTCAATATACTGTCTATATTTTGTTGTGTCACCCACTATGTAGCTGGCATCCTCTGTGACCAATGCTCTCAGTCAAACACTATGGCTTCAAAAAGAAAATGCAGTAGGTACTTGCTTGACAGAAGTTTAAGACAAACTGAGGAAGCTAGTAAGAAAGAATAAAATAAAGAATACAAAAGCAATGCACCAAATACAGAAATGTGCTCACTGCTATGGAAGAAACAAGGAATATCAATGACGCAGACCATTTCAAAAATGTCTCTCTCTTCTGATGCAAAAGCAAGTACCAGGTCAGTATGCTAGAAATCTGAAGCTAGTACTGATGCCTGTGGCTGAAGATGAATTCTGACATGAGAAAATACATGACATACTCCAGGGAAAGATGGCTACACACAATCCATGCCTGTCAGGCAGGGGGTGGTGGGAGTATAGGACATTTAAAAGAAAAAAGAGCAAAAGAGATACTCCTGCCATCCACAGTTGACTGCCCTGGCCCACTGCCCTCACCCTTCCTCAGAGTAGTTTAAGACATGAAAGGAATGAATAGGTATATGATGGGAAGAAAGGCAAACAGCCTGAAGTCAGAAGTATACAGCAACAAAAACTGCCTTAGTTTTTCTCTTAGATTTTCCTTGTTAGGTCAACAACTCTTTTGCACCATGCTTTCTCTGTGTCTCTATGCCTGTTCTACTAACAAGAAAACTCAGTATGTTCTTATTTTAATGGAATTGCTTGCTGATGTAGTCTCAAGTCCTACATAGGTTTATAGGTTCACAGCTATTTGCTAGACTAATGACCACAAGAGTCTTTTTAAGCGTAGCCATGCATCTCAAATCTCTTATAAGTTCTGGTACCCTTGATAAGTGTAAGTAGGGACTTGGGAGTTGAAACATTTACAAGCAGGAGCCTGGGAGATGACTCATTTACTGGCTGCCTGTGTCCATTAGAGAGACAGGTGCCAAACCAGGGGATGACTTTCCTGTTCCCCATCTAATTGTCCAAATTACACTTGAATTGGGTTAAGGAGGAACTCTGCTTCACATGGAAGGGGAGCCTGTTCCAGAGACACGGTAGTCTCTGGGATACATACCTGTCTCTTCAGCAGGTCCTATTTATTTCACATGCAAGGGTTATGTCTTTAAAATTAGTATTTATGGTGCTGTTTATTTTGCGGATATGCAGGAGGTCCATCAGAGTAAAGTTGGACAATGCTTTGTATGCCAAGCATAGATCTCCTCTCAACAGTCTGTAGGTGACAGAATACAGGGATACGGCCTTGAGGAGTTCTGCATAGGACATGTTACTTACTCCCTGTTATTCCTTTAATGAGGAACCTTTGTGGACATTCCAATTACTGGACATGCCTGGTTAGGTACATACCAAAGGGGGCATTGTACTCAATGTCAGGTCTCATGAATGCTGACTACACTGGAACAATGGCTTCCTTGGACCTAGATGTCGTACCTTTTGTTTATAAGTTGTACAAAATAGAATGTTTTCCTCACTTATTTGGATGGGCTCTGCACTTCTGTAGTGAGCAAAAAAACAAAACAAAAAACAAAACAAATGAACTACCTTGTACTTAACTTCTTCCTTCTCATCTCTTTCAGACAGTCTTATATCAGCCACATACAGTTGAATTCTTCACCACTTCTGATTCCACCACCTTCCATGGAGTACCATGCCACTCACTCACAACAGTATCTGAATAAAAGAACTTCACACATAACCTCTGTGTGACCAAAATTCAGTTTTCAATTTATGCTACGCTATTAAACAGCACTTCTTTCCTAAAAGATGTGGTCCTCCCAGACTTTGTTTTTCTTTTAAACAGCATGTGAAATCTTGCCAAACACTCTTACTTAAGCAATAAACTTTGCTTGCATGTTGGGAATGCAGGGGTATACTAATGGCTGCTGTGGTTTGGTCACAATAGTGAAACCCCAATGACCAATAAAATCCAGCTGTATGTATTATGGTTTCCTGCTCTTGGAATGACAAATTGAAAAACAAAGTCTTACTTTTTTTAAAATAATGTTATCATATAACAGGACTTCATTAATTTTTTTTTTCTGCTGATGCAGGTTTCCCAATGGCAGCTTAGGGAATTACTGCATATGAATGTGGCTGTGTTTGCAAAGATGCTTCAACAGCAAAATCTAACGAGTTAAGGTGCTAACATTTTTGATTTTCTTATTTTGGTTTGTGAATAAAGATGGGGATAAGTGGAACTTGGGGGAAATTTATTTATTTTTAGTTGGTAACTGAGGTAGAACACTGATTTATCTCTATCATCTTCAGGTTCAGCGCAGGACCAAACAAAAGAACTATCACAAAGAAAAAGCATGTTAACAGCAGCACAAAAGAATAGTTTATACAATAACAGACAGATTACTTAGATAAGCTACAGAAGTGATCAACATTAGCTGGCTTTTGAAGTATACTAGATAGTAGCTCTCAACACAGTCTGCTTACAGCAATGTTGCTTATACAGGAATTGGCATATGGAAAATGGCTAGATATGCAGTGGGATGGAATTCCACATGTAGGGGGACCAAGCATGAGAAGTTATGGTCAGTGAAGTGCAGTCTATTACTGAGGGTTAATAGGGAAGGAGTGTAAAAGACTATGACTTTAGGCTGGAAGTAGAGATCCCTTTCATTAACTGAGCTGTGATAGCAGAATGCCTTTACATACGGCTGCTCTATTTCTTTTTTTTTTTTTGGGGGGGGGGGGGGGTGTATTTTTTTTTATGGTTGTTTTTATGTGGTGCTGAAAGTTGAGGTTTGGTCCAGTGGCCAAATTCCAAGGTATTTGAAGTACATGATCTTTCAAGATATGATGATTTTGCACATGGGGTCGGGGTGTCACTTCAGCAGTGACAATCATCTAGAATCAAGGTTCACACTAGCGGGTGGTTAGCCCTGCCGTGGCTGTTCTTTCATATCACACAATGTGTTGCCACCGTCTCGACATACTTACGTACAGACTTTTTATTCATGCTGCTCAAGTTTCCTAACCTTTGGCTTAAATGTTTGTTTCTTCCCTTCTAAAATTTCTGATATGACAATATACTGTTCATCCTTTCAGCAGTGAAGCAAATTTCTGCCTTGTGCCAGGGTTCATTGTCTTATTCTTTTTGAATTTTGTATTAGTTTTTTGATAAAACAGGTAAATAGGTTACTTTGGTCTCACTCTAATTATTTTTTGATGGTTGTCAGAGAGGAGAGGGTTCTATGGATGACTTTGTCATCAATGTAAATTATTATTTTGGTCTAGATCAATGCATAGAATGATTCTGGTCTGGGGTAAGTCCAGTGGGAGTTTGCTGATAAAACAACAGTGGTAGACCCCTGCATAACACCACTGGAAAGGGCCATGAAGGGAGAAGTGGTAGATTAGATTCACATTTTAAACTGCTGAGAAACAGACTGAACTGGGAGAGACGTTGCGGAGACTGGGTGAAAGCAGAGAGGACAGAAGGCTTGATCTACAAGGTCAATGCCTTTTGACAGGTAAATGAAAACTGGACCTGTTTCATCTACATGGTCAAAGGCTACTGTCAGGTCAGTGATAACTGACCCTGTCAGAAGCCCTTTGGAGGATGTCTTCTATCGGGGAGTATAAGATGGTCATAGTGTTATGGCCTGAACAGAAGCCATGTTGATGGAGTACGACAATACAGTATTTGTCTATGTGTTCAGCAAGTTGAATAAATACTGCTTTTGTTTTTCAAATATCTTTAAGGGTGGGTAGGATTTTTATCTTTGTACTTGTTACTGGGAAAGTCTCACTTGGATTGAAACCTCTTTTCAGCACATACCCATTGAGAAAAGTGCCAAAAAGTAACAATCTGTAAACAATAAACAGTGGAACAAATACACATAGCCAGTGAATACATATAAGGAATAGGCCTAACAGAACATTTTAATGCTTGTTCATAAAATAAGGAACAAAATGCAATACTGAACAATATTAAGTGATACTGCAGTAGGAATTTTAGGAGACCTGAATCAGTGTATAACAAGATGCATAATGCAAATGGCAGTAGAGCATTTCACATTCTGGAAACATTCAGAAGAGCATATCACACTGCAATAGAGCATACCACTTTCAGGAAGCAAATACAATATGTTGTGTCTTTCGGCTTTTCCCAGTTAGGGGTGGCTACAGTGGAACTCCGGTCCGCTAATGATTGGCAGTAGATTTTTACATGCCAAGTTGCCAGCTCTGACGCACAACCTTCAACGAAGGTACACCCTTTCACGTATGTCTCCACACAGAAGATGCTCTAGCTGAGAATCGAACAGTACAACGTCTTACTATGAGGTGACAATGCTACCGCAGAACCACCACCACAGAGAAGCAAATACAATATACTTTTTTTAAATAAAATAGGATTATTGAATTGAAGCTAAGGAAGGTGAAATGAGGGGTATGAGTCAGTAAGAAGAGCTTAAGATGTGATTATACATATGAACCTATTAACTAAAGGTATGGTAGTTACACCTGAAAGCAAGTTCCTTTGTGACTACATTGGGAAAAGGAAAGATAGATGAAGTGGAGCCAGTCAGAGATATAATTATCCATGGGGAGGTACAGGGACAAAAAATCCTTAGGGCTTTCTGGTCTGGCATGTTTGGGGATTGGTTTTACTATGGCTTTTTTCCATAAGACATAAGTTATACAGTTGAAGAATGTGAATTATGTTGTCTTTACATAGTATGACAAACCAAGAATGTAGACCATCGGTAGGGTAGACTGGGTTCAGGGAGAGGACCAACGGGCACCTAAGACTTACGACTGCAGTCATTAACATTGTCGCCAATCAATGAAACCTAGCAAGTCCATAGACTGTGGTAGTTGCTGCAGCTGTAGTGTCTGTAAACACTGTATATTTATAGGACTCTGAATATCACAATACAGGCTTTGGACAATGAATAACTATAGGAATGCATACATCTGAAGTACCGTTGCCGAGTCTAAGTAACTTGAGGCATATGAAAGCTTTGAACATAACAGACGCTTGTTTTTTTTTCTTTTCTTTTTTTTTTTTTTCCTTCGTTACTGGAAAACACCAAAAAAATAGTGCCCATTACAAATATTTGCAATGCAGAAGTGAACTGCAGCCATAATTTTTACATTTTCCTAGCCGCAAGGAAATACAGATCACTGTTGAGAAGTGCATTTAGGCTTTTAAACAGGACTTGTTCTTGGTGATAATGCATGATTTACAACACTAATGTACAGGTGAGCAATACATTAGATTTCATTTAACAATCAACATTATATTTTATTACTAGTTGTAATATAGATGACGAAAAGTTGCAATTTATTCTGTAAAAGAAAAAGTATGCTGTGCTTTTTGATTTTTTTCCTCTCTTGTCCCTCCTCTTGGAAAAGAATCATGACCAGTCTGGGTAAACAAAGTTAATTCATATTCAAAGGCATTTACTTCCTCAGATCTCCTCATCACTTTGAGACCATTTCCTCTAGTAGTATATATTGACCCATTTGCTCTGTCAGGGATGACAGTCACATAAACCCAGGCTAGGTAAGGGCTCTGCCTGATCCATCCAATACACATCCAGCTAAGCAAATAAGGGCTGTCTGTGTCATAGCTAGGCCTACATCTCCCTATACAAAGAGCCCAGACAGTTGAAGGCATTTATGTTTTGGTTCTAATGCTGTAACATCTACTATAGTCAATATCAAAATAAGGTAGTCTGCATGTTATATCCAGGTGACAATAGGCTTTTAGGGGAAAAATGGTCTGCTTGGTCTGTAGATAGCAAATAAATGCATTAAATTTTACAGAATTAAACCATTTCACACACCAGAAGCATGTCTACAAACAGACCAATACGTTTTACTCCTTAGCCTATTGCATGTACTGCCAGTTTTAACAAACTTCAGCAAGTCATGTATCAACAAACTTGAAAGAAACTGCAACACAATTTGCCACTAATCTTCCGGACAGCAAACGTCACTGTTTAGTACTCTGGCAACCACAATGGCTAGAACTAAGCCATAGTCTGAGCTATGCCCATCTAAAAACATGTCAAATACAAGAAACCATCCAAATAAATGTCCTGTTATTTTATTCTTACATTTTAGTCCAGCATCCTTCCTCAATATGCTACCCGGCTTTACCATGTTTACCAAAGATTTTTATGAGGTACCAGTACTGCATATACTTTCCTGTCTAAATGAATATCTTAAGTACCCAATAGGCTTTATAATAATACTGTACAATGCAGACAGTTTGTGATTATCAAATTTTAAATTCATTGTATTGTACATTGCTTTTGTTTGTGATTATTTGACTTTTGACTTTATTGCACTGTAGACTTCTCTCTGTGGGACTTCACTGAAAAGGGGCAACAGCCCAGCTGGACTATCCTGGCCAACAAACGGAATGAACAAAAAATAAATGCATCCTTACATATAATCGCTGAGCTATGCGTACTATTGATATATGCTCCTATTTCCAAACTTCATGCTCTGTGATGTCATGTAGGGCTTGCTGCACCTCTAAGAATACGAAGGGAGTCCTTAGCAACAAAACACACAGCTTTTTGTACCAGAGACAGTACAGTGTGTCAATGTACTTGAGAAGGGGGTATTGTCCAAAGCCATGTAGTTCCTACTTTAAACTCCTCTGCAAACACTTAGTTTAAAGCAAAAAATAGGACCTTACTTGTCTTTAGTGGAGGTCGGGGGTAAGAATTTTTTTATTATTCAGTTTTTGACATGACAAGTAAAGCCGCCATAACCTAAGTCCTATACATAACTTTCTGCAGTACTGTAACATACAGAGCACAGTTATAGCTTTTCAAATACTTTCCAAATGGCTGCTAATATATTTTTTGGGGTATTTCTTAAAGATGCACAGCCCTAGATGCATAGTAGCAAACCCTGCCCTCCCCCAATCCATATCATAAATAAAGCAACTGACTGACAACCAGGCTATTCACTGACACTGGTTACTAAGTACAGTCACAGGAAATAAAATCATAGCATTTTTAAAGCATAACTCGTGTTAAACCGCACAGTTATTTTCTACAAAAATAACTGAGCCAAGTATGGGCTCATCAGTAGCAAATTATTTATCAATGACAAATCATTGGGATGTGATCAAATGTGCATTACTGAATGCAGTTCTCTGAAATTTACCAACCCATTTCACAGACTAGGCATAATAACTTCATAGTGGTGAAGAATTCTGAAATAACACTTTTTTTAATCAGCAAAGGTTTAAAAGGCACAGAACTCCTATTAGTACCTCAGATGCCTCTGACATTTCTTCATGTTAATACAGTCTCCTTTGTATACATTAACTGAGTTCTGACAGCTCGTACAAAGGTACTTTAACAGAATTCTAACAAAATGTTCCTTTCTACTGTCATGCAGCTCATACAGAGAAATAATGTATTTTAATTAATGTAATTCCTCTGTATAAAAGAGCATAATATTTCATTACAACAGCTTTGTGTACCTCACAACACACTTATTTCCATCCATCCATAATCCCTTTTTCCAATTTTTGAAAATACGTATGTATGTACAACACCTAGACACTGTCGCTCCATTGCGCAAAATCAAGGTTAGAACCTCTACAAACCCCTGGCTCAGTAAAGAAACCAAACAAATCCTCAAGTACAGAGACACTGCCTGGATTTACTATAAAAAAAACAAAGAAACACAAAGCCTAAGTACCAAGAACTGTGCAACTGTGCAAAAAAATGCATTAGGCTGGACAAAAAAATCCTACTACACGACATTACAAGCCAAATACCAACACAATCCTCAAAAATTTTGGAAAAATGTAAACCAGCTACTATAATCCACCCAAAAGGCTACCCCCAACCAACCACCCCTGACACTAAAGTTCCCATCGAAACACAATTCAACTCCCACTTTGTGAACTGAATTCTATCCTTAGTATCACAGGACAGTTCCAACCTCACTATCCCCCCCCCCCCAACTCAAATAACACTAATACAAACGTTACCCTCAAAACAGTTTCCACCACTTCAATCAAAAGCATGGTCTCCAAATTAAAAACCACATCAACAGCAGCCAACCTACTCCCCAGCTATTTCTTGAAACTCACAGCAGATGCTATTGCTATCCCAATCTCCACTCTCATAAACAGATCAATTGTTGAAAACTATGTGCCCAAACTCTGGAAAATATCCTATGTTGCACCCATACATAAAGGCGGAACCTCCACTGAACTTAATAACTACAGACCCATTGCTATACTCTTCCCCCCTGGCCAAAATCCTAGAAAAATGCATCCATACCCAGGTGCTAAAATATCTCCTAGACGGCAACATCCTGTCAACTACTCAACATGGTTTCAGACCTGCCCATAATTCCACTAAAGCCCTCCTCTGCTTCACAGACAGTAAACAGTCTCAAAAACAAAGGCCTGCAGGTGTCAACTTTTTTGGATATGTCCAAAGCATTTGACACAGTCTCGCAACAAATCCTGCTAAACAAACTAAACCAATATCACCTATCAAATTCCACTCTTACCTGGTTCCAAACTACTTAACTGATAGGTACCAAGTTGTGAAATGGGAAAATTCTCTCTTTCCTCAGCTGCCCATAACTACAGGAGTTCCACTATCTTAGGACCACTACTATACACAATCTTCACAAATGACCTCCATACCTCCACACAGCATGCATCTATCATTCAGTATGCAGATAATACTACCTTAATCTGTGCTGCACAAAACATTCCCACCCTCCTGCAAACAACTCAACTAGCATTCTCTGACGTTGAAAACTATCTTACCAAAGCCCAACTTATCCTCAATCCAAAGAAAACTCGGCTTATGATTATAACCAGTTCTAACAAAAACACTGATAACAGTCAGTTCACAATCTAATTCACAAATGCTACTCCAATCCCTCCAGTGGCACAGACTAAGCTATTGGGAATAACCATAGACTCCCACCTAAAATTTGATAGTCATCTCAACTTAGCTATTAAAAAAGTACATGCCAAAATGGGATCACTCTACCGTATCAAACCATTTCTTACCAACACAAGATCAGCCATTGTTCGCTCCCAACTTCTATCCGCCCTACTCTATGCATCTCCCATTCTGACGATTCGCACCAAAACTGAACTAAGCAAAATGGAAGCCTGCTATAACAGAATTGCCTGCTTTGCTGCAAATTGCCCATATAGAACTCATCACTGTACTGCTTTGAGACAGCTCCACTGGCTTGAACTGCCCAACCTCCTAACCTACAATCAGCTCTGCCTCTGTCATTCTATCAATTACCTCCCCAGTAAGTATCCTGCCCTCAAAAACCTAGTACAACATCACTCAGCCGAAAGGCCTCTTAGATCATCAAGCAAACTACTACTAGAAGTCACTAACAGCTACAATAGCTTTGGAGACACACTATATAGTAGTTCAGTGGCTAAAAAATCGAACTCTCTCCGCACTAGCATACAAAACACATTGTCCAATGCCTCCTTTAAAAACCTCATTAGGGAACATCTCAAGCAAAAGTTGGCAGTGCCACGACTGCTCCCCAGGCTAGTGAAAGTGGATAAGGTACACATACTAAACCTAGAGTACCTGATAATAGTTTTCACTCTTACTCACAAACACTGGCTAATGTACAATGTATGTACTGTACCTGTGTACTACCTTATGTATTCTACCTATGTTTCAAATTTCTGCCATACACCACAAATCTATTAATTACCTTTATTTTTAAATTAAGATTTTCTTGTTTGTTCTTTCCATTGTAACTGCTGATGTGCTGCATACCACAGTAAAAACATGTCTATTGTAATTTGTGTGTATACTGATCATGTCTAAATATCTAACTGTATCTGTAATTTTTCTATGTGGAGCTTTTCTCCCCGGGCCTCTGGTCAAAAAGGATCTTTTCAGCTCAGTCAGACACCCCCAGTTAACAAATGTAAAATAAATAAATAAATGTTCACACTACTTATTCATGCCACTCAAGTTTCCCAACTTTTGGCTTAAATGTTTTTTAATTCCCTCCTAAAATTTCTGATTCTGGGATATGACAGTAATGAGTCCTGTAAGCAAAAGGTTTCAGATATTACAGGTAAATACTTATCCTTCCGAAAATGCAGGTAATGCAAATAATGCTGCTTATTCTTGTGAAAATTCATTTAATGCAAATACAACTTACCAACAACCTATCTGAGCAGTGCAAATATTTTTGAGTTAAGAGGCTGAAAGCTCACGGATTATGATTCAGAGGCAGACGGTGGCTGTAGTACATGCAGAAGTTCAATTCTCTTTCCATCTGCCTTGTAAAATCAAGTTTTGGAACTCTAGTGATTATAACTATCATGCATCAGATGCAGGCTGCTGCAATCTACAGCATGCAAAATTTAAAATCAAAGTACTTTTTTTTTAAATTTGGATTCCCTCCATATCCACAATATTTAAGTTTACTTGAGCGTCTTTTCATTTTAACTTGTGTTCATAGGTAGGTACTAGGCTATCAGCCCAAGGGCCTACGTAAGACTAGCCAGCAAGGTACCATAGCTTACGCTACCCAAGAAAGTTATTTTCCTGTGCCACTGTCCAGCAGAGAGAGAAGTGATCCCTGGGCTGTATTTCCTATTTCCCATCAACTCATCAAGATTTTTCTTGAAGAGTGCTAATGAAGAACTTTGCTTGACATAGATGGGTAGCTTGTTCCAGAGTATAGGAAGTCTCTGGGACAGGAAACTATCCCTCCAGTGTGTCCTGTTTATTGTGGTGACAAGATTTAGGTCCCTAGAGCGTGTAGCTTGGAGGGATTGGGATTTCTTTAGGTGTAGCATGTCCAACAGCTCTGGGGTTGACATAGCTTTATATGTTAGGCAGAGATCACCTCGGAGTAGGCGATATGCTATGGAGCTTTTTGAGGCGGTCAGTGTAGGGCATTTGATTGAGGCCAGTAATCCTCTTTGTGAGGTACTTCTGTGGCCTTTCCAGCTGCTGCAGATGTCTTGTGAGGTACATTCCAAAAGAGGCGTTGTACTCTATAATGGGTCTAATGAGTGACGAGCAGAGGGGAACAATGACCTCTTTTTTCCTGGATGAGAACCCTTTTATGATGAGGTGTGCCACGTAGAAGGACTTCCTGACTACTGTGGCGATGTGACTATCAAAAGAGAGACTACTGCCCACCTGTGTCCCAAAGGTCTCTTATCACGCATTTGGTGTTAAGTAGATTGCTGCCTATGTGGTAGCTCATGGGTACACAGTTTTTACCAAAGGAGATGACACTGCACTTTTTGGCATTGAGCTTGAGGCCATGGCTCTGACACCAGGCATCTGTCTCAGTGAGGCCCTTCTGTAGGATGTCCACATCATTTGGGGACTTGACTATGGCTCCTAGTTTGCAGTCATCTGCGAACTTTGTCAGCCAGAGGCCTTCTGTGTTAGCCTGTACTTCAGAGAAGTAAATACCAAACAGGACAGGTCCCAGGACAGAACCCTGTGGCACTCCACTTGTCACTGCCTTGAGGTCAGATTTGGAGTCTGCAACTTTTACAGTGTGGGTTCTGTCAGTGAGCCAGTTGGCAACCCATCTTGTGACATAGGGATTTATACCTAGTTTAGTGAGTTTAGCTATAATTCCAGAATGGGGGAAGGTGTCGAAAGCCTTGGCAAGGTCAAGATAGGCTGTGTGAACCACCTTACCCTCATCCACGGCTTTGGTGAATGCCTCAAAGAAGTTGATCAGGTTCAGGAGGCATGATCTGCCTTTCACAAACCCGAACTAGGTGGGATCCAGAGTTTGGAGGTTACCAATGTCTTCGTTTATGAGTTCCATGATGATACGTTCCATGGCCTTGCAGACCAGGTTCATCAAACTAATAGGTTGATAGTTCCCGGGATCAGTGGTGGCTCCCCCTTTGTGGAGTGGGATAACTGCTGCTGTGCGCCATTCCATGGGCACAAAGCCTGAGGCGAGGCTATTATTGAACATAGTGCTTAAGTGGGGAGCCAGTTCATTCTGAAGTTCGTGTAAAACGCAGTCTGGGATGTTGTCCGGTCCCATGGATGCTGTGTTTTTGGCTTTAGAGAGTGCAGCTTTTACCTGCGTAGTTGTGATTACAGGGACTCTGCATTCTTCCTGTATAGATATGGGCCCTTTAGGCAGTGAGAGGCGGGTAAAGTTAGCACTGAACCGATCTGCCAGGATGTTGGCAATATCAGTTGGTTCTGTAATTTTCGTGCCTGTGTGCTGTAACTCAGAGCAGATCTGGGTAATGCCATCTAGATTCTTGACATAGCTATAGCATGCTTTGTGGTTGTCCTTAGATTTAGTGGCGATTTTGTTTTTGTAGCTAGCTTTAGTGGCGATTTTGTTTTTGTAGCTAGCTTTGGAGGATCTTATAAGGAATCTCAGCTTCTTACTGAGGCTGACCAGGGAGCTCCTCCACTCATGGGATTTTACTCTCTTTTGCAACAGTTTCTTCCTTCTGTTGTACAGTTTGTTTATGGCAGGGGACCACCAGATTAACTTCCTTTTTTTTGGAGGATAGCGTCTTGGTTCTGTTTGAGATAGCACGATCCATGCACTCGTGTAGGTGCTTATAGAGTACATTTGTGTAGGATTCACAGTTGTAACTGTATTGTCTATCTGCATGGAGTTCACCACTTCTGTCTTAAGAAGCATGAAGTTGGCTTTGGAGAATTTTTTTACTGTGGTTTCCTTAATGGGGGTGGGGGCGGGATGTGGATATCAAGGGTGATAAGCTTATGGTCGGATAGGACCAACAAGGAGTTGACTTCAGGTTTGGAACACCGGTCACTCATGTTGGTAATGACTAGGTCTAGGATATTGTTGTCCCTGGTGGGGGTGTGGATAAGTTGATCTAGGGCATTGGAGTTTATGAATTCCAGAAAGCGTTGAGCTAAGGAGTTGGTACACAAGTAGTTTTCCCAGTTAATGGGAAACAGCACATTTACTTTCTAACATTCGTTTTCCTTGCATGTTTTCAACACACCTCTCCTGACCAAGACAGCACTGTAATAACCATTTAGGAAATAACTCGATTAAGCCAGGGGTGCCAGAAGCCTTTGGGTTATACATGATCTGGGCTGCATTTTAGAGCATTGCCTCAACATTTAAATCAAATGATGACCAGAATAAAAATCATCAGTAATTAAAGAATTTCAGACTTATTTTTTTTCTCTCTTAAGGAAGACATAAGTTGTGCCCAAGGCTTAATGTTTAAAGCTGACAAAGTAGTAACTCACAATAAAAAATGAAGAGAGAGGTATCAGGATGCACAAATCCTATCTGGGAATACTGCCAAAAGTCAGTCACTGCCTCTGCATCTCTCTGGTGTTAGACTGTGACGAAAACAGATTTAAATGGCTAAATTCATGTACTTTGACTGCAGTTAGACATACAACACAGCATACCTCCTCATTTACAAAGCACTGTGAGATAGCGGTGGCAATGAACAGCTGTTTCCACACATCATCTTCCTGCCAAAACATCAAAGATAATCACGTATTATGTGTAAGGTCTGTCGGCTTGTAACTTTTAAATACACTGCATCCCCCCCCCCCCCCGACACACACACAAACAATCACAATGGTAATGCTGACATTAGCTGGCTATAATGTCTTAGACTGCAATGCATGCACACACACAGACACATGCATGTGCACAGTCGCATGCATGCACACATACACACATACAAACACACACACACATACACAAGCATAGGCCATAACAATCTTAGTTTTGCACTTTTTTTCAGAAAACACCAATATATTGTGCAATACTGGTACTAACACACCAGATCAATGACAGTTGTTCAGCAGTTGTCAAATAGCAGCAGGGTAAGTCACTTTTACTTACCTTACTGAGGAGTATGGCATACTTGTCACTGTTGCTGATTTCACCAGACTGCCCCTGACTTTTCCTCATAATTTTGCTCTGTCCTGATTTGCCGGTAGATTGTTTAGGATTACATACAGTCAATAAATCTAGACATCAGATTTTCATATTTCTTATTGTCCTAAAAGTGCATGTTGATGCATAACGTCTATTAACTTTTTGAGTGAACTAGCATTCAATGTTCCTGATTTTGAGCTTTTAATCAGTTATGCTGGGCTGTTGATCTCTAGTGTGTATCTTGCTCATGTTCAATCACTGATTGATCAGCTTTATCCTAACAGGGTCAAATCACAACCCTGTTTTGGTTAAAAGAGTGTAATTGGAAAATTAATACAAATTTCTCTCACTTCATTTTCCCTAACCAGCAGCAGCATTTGTGCGGCCCCACGCAGTCAAGGATGATTATCCCCACCCCCTCTACAGGGGGATTGCGGGCACGTAAAGCTGTCTCTGATGTTAGTTTTAGTGGACAGAATGTCCACTAGCAGGATTTAACTAAGTCAAGGGCACTATGTCAGCAGTAAAATATTTAATGAAATTGCGAAGCCTGTTACTTGACAAAAATGTTACACTATAACCAGAGATATCTTTAAATTTTAAAGGAGATATTTTATACATAAAAGTTGTTGTTACTACCCACCTGGTTTATTAAGCATACAAGACTGCTTTGCTAGCTTTTGTTGGTTTGAAAAGCATGTTAGAGAATCAAAATAAGACAACTTGCTGTATTTGGGACCAGCTATGCATGGGTTTAACAGCAGCAAATGATTTATCAATGATAAATCACTGGGAGGTGATCAAATGTGCATTACTGAACGCAATATTCAGTTATTTACAAAGAAATTACACAGACTTGGATTATTAATTTTATGGTGGTGAAGAATTCTGAAGCCCCTGCACACAGGCACTTGACAAGTTGTGTGTATGGCTGGTAATGGAGTCTGTCAGTTGCTCCTATCAGTCATTGAAAACACACCCCATTCCTGCACAAACTCAGCATGGTCGTACTTAACACTTTTTTTTTTTTTTTTTTTTTTTTTTAAAATCAGCAAAGGCTTCACTCTGTCCCTCAACAGTTGTTGTTATGTCTTTCGGCTTTTCCCGGTTAGGGGTCGCCACAGCGGAACTCCGGTCCGCTAATGATTGGCAGTTGATTTTTACGTGCTGAGTTGCCAGCCCTAAAGCACAACCTTCAACGAAGGTACGCCTATTCATGCATGTCTCCACACAGAAGACGCTCTAGCTGAGAATCGAACCGGACAGCGTTTTACTGTGAGGTGACAACGCTACTGCAGCACCACCACCGCATGCTAAATTCCTTTAATCTTCTTATGGCCCCTGATGCAGTGTGCAGCACTCTGATTACCCTCCTGTAGAGAAGAGATCTTTGAATCCGCACACAGTACTCAAGAAATGGCCTCAATAGCAGTCTGTACAAAGGAAGGGTAACATCACTTTCTACTGGTAATAGTTCAACTGCTTACCAACGTAGACCAACTCTGCTTACCACTTTTTCACACTTATTTTTCATCTCGAGGCCATTTAAACATTTAGTACAAGCTCTCTTTCCACTTATACCACTGAAAATACTTTAATCCACTAAGCATTCCCTTCCAAGATTTCATTTTCCAATGTGAATCTAGAATGCCACAAAATGCACAGATCTACAGACACTGTGTAGACTTATTCCATTCTCTCCATACAAGACAGTCTGCAGACATGCTCATAGACTAGTACAGATATATGTGGCATCTGCAGAGAAGCACGCATTTTAGAAGAACCAACAGGAAAGTATGTCCAGCATCTCCATCTGAGAAAAAAATTACAGGGAGGTGTATGCGTTAAGCAGTTTAAGGTGATTTTTTTTAATGGCTAGTGCAAATGAAAGTTACACAATTTGCGTATAATATGCTCAAGTATATAAATAGGTTTTAACATCAAAACAGTTATGAAAGGGAAAAATATGCTACAAAAATAATACACACTAAAAATTATTTGTAAAACTGCTCTTCACCATCTCTGGGTAACAAATTCTCCATTTTAAACTGTCGTTCTATTTAATCTCAGTTGTAATGTAATTACTTTCTGTGTTGCATCACTTCATATTGTTTTATGTTTACTTAACTTTGTTCATTGTACTCATTGCACTACTGTAGCCAAGTTGCAAGTAAAAAGGTCAGATGACCAGCTTACCTACAAGGCCAACAAACTGGGGAAAAAAAAACCAGTTTACCTGCAATGAGCAATTACTGGCTCATCCTTGACTCTCTTCTGTCTCACACAAGTTACAAAATCCAGAAAATCTGTTGAATCATCAGGAACACCATGGTCGGGCCAAGCGACATACTGGAGATGTGTTACAGATCGTTCTTCTCCCGTCTAAAAGATGTATTAAGGACAATAATCAATACACCTGAGCACAGAAATCAGCAAAACACATTCTTCAAATTAAATGAAATTCTGGTGGTATCAGCAAAATGGACTCCTTTTAAGAACACTACTCGTATGCATTTACATATTACTAAGTTTTGAAGTAAAGTGTAAAAAGACCATGTTGTGTCTTTCGGCTTTTCCCGGCTAGGGGTCGCCACAGCGGAACTCTGGTCCGCTAATGACTGGTAGTTGATTTTTAATTGCCGAGTTACCAGCCCTGACGCACAACCTTCAACGAAGGTACGCCCATTCACGCATGTCTCCACGCAGAAGACGCTCTAGCTGAGAATCGAACAGGACAGCATCTAACTGTGAGACGACAATGCTACCGCAGCACCACCACCATGTAAAAAGACCATACAGACCTAAACATTGTATGTAGTGGTATTAGTAAGACACCAAAAAGAAAAAAAAGAGTTATAGAATGCAAAACAGGCGATGTTCTTGCTTCCCTGCAAAACTAATAGGTGAGAAGCCTCCTAAATTATACTGCTCAGTTTGCACAACCCATCCAAGTCAATATTTTGCAGACAAAGGCAGACACATATTAAAAGTTTTGAAAGGAGAGACAAAAGGATCACAAATACATACACTTGTGATGAAAGAGAAGAAACGATATTCATGAGGTATTAGCATTTCAACAGCAAATAAACAATGTTCTAATGAAAAATCTTTTTCAGAAACAGACATTCTGAAACCTGTTGCCAAACTAGAAATAAGAATGGAAGTAGAATACATCAACAGTGCATGGCTGAGGGTGGGTAATGCTTGGTTAACCATTGACTGACATGATTTGATCACAAAACCCCAAGTAATCAAAAAAGCCAGCCATGAATAAACAAACACTATGCACACTTAGAAGTAGATTACTGTTTGTATACAATGTCACTATTTAAAAGACGTCTCCCTTTTTATTTAATGGAATTGCATTTCAGAAGTTTTATGTTCTGCCTCTTCCTGCCATCTTGAATAACGGATGTCATCTTCCTAATGCCGGACATGGACTTGCCAAAGCATGTACAGTGCATTAGCTTAAATGCACTTTCAGCCACTTTTTTTTTTTTTGTTTTTAACAGATTCTAGAGTCCCTTGCATTCCCACTCTGATGACAGTTATTTTACAAGTGCTGCCCAAGATCCACTAACAGTTGTTCTAGGTGGCAAGACATTAAACAAGTTTCTTGCAGAGATCTGCAAGATATATAGCAGGGTTAATAACAGTACCCAAGGTATGGGATTGTCTGCTATTAGAGGACCCATATACTCAGCCATGTATTTTCAAACTGAAAGAAGAATTCAGTAAATGTCCCTGTGTCCCTCACCTCAGCAGCAGCAGCAACAAACACTTTGCATATTAATTCTGATAACTACTGATCTTTGTACGAGACCATGCTACAGTGATTTCTGACCAAAATGCTCCAGAAAACAATTAAATCTACTACATTAAGCAAAGAGATGCATTCAAACAAATATGAGATGCATGCCAACCTTTGGCAAAAGAACTGGCAGTATCAATAAATATGCAGAATAAATGGCAAATAGGCACATTGTCTGCAGAGAGCAATCTCTTTATACAAACCCAATTAAAGTTACAGATGTTCCTGTTAAAGAGGTTTCCAAAAAAGTATACAGGTAACTGAATTACAGTTAAATGAAGAATGACTGAAAGCCAAGCCCATGAAACCCACTGGCACTGTATAATGAAAACTTAATTGGGTATGGAAACATTTTAATTCTGTAGTGTGCTCTGGGGGATTTAATAGCAAATCTGAGGGACGGATGTGCTGCACTGGAAAGAATTTCAAATTATCTCCTGAACAGGCTGACAATACAAGCCCAGGCCCCTGTGGCAATCTGCTTGGATACTGCACTGCTCTACTACTATATTTAGATTTGGTGGACTAGATCAGTTACAGGATTTTTTTTAATAAGACGGCAGTAGTATCTGCTATACTTAAGGGAAACAATATGATACCTACCCCTAACCGGGAAAAGCCGAAAGACGCACACACTAAATTACAATGGATACCATTACAAAGCTTTTCACTATAATATGCTTTTCTTTTGCCAGAGTGTCTGTTGAAACACAAGAGCACCTTGCCATCAAGACGGACTACCTCATCAACTTTAGCTGGAAAAACAACTTACATAAATGGCTACTAGGCCAAATAAAACAGAAGCCAGCATAAACATAAAGAAGAAATGCGCAGTCTTGTCACAGCTTATCATAAGATAACTTTAAGGAACGGAACAGCTGAAGTATCACACAACTGCAAAAAGGCAAAGGCATAACATTTATCCACGTGGGCAATATTTCCCATACTCTTTTTAAGACTATGCCAAAATCAGCTATAAGGATGTGAAAAATGACAGCTAATTAATTTATGCAGGACTGTGAAGATTTGTTTGCACTGAATGTGGTGTAAAGTACAGTTTTGTACCTACCATAAATGTAGATGTTTGAGTGTATACCCTGCTGCAGTCATCACACTTGGGTTATCCTGTCGTCAGGCGGTCCCGCAGTTGGCCTGAATTCCAAAGTCTTGGTCCGGCGTCAGTTGCTGTAGTTTCTTCCCTGATGTCAGTGCGCCAGGGGTATATAAGAGGCATCCAACGCCATTTTCTTCAGTTTTTCTTGCCCCAGATGTCAGGTGCCCCCCCAAAAGATGGTCAGTAGATAGTACCAATAATAAAAGCTTAGCACAAACAAAACATCCCTCCAGCTATAAGCAAATACACCACAAAGGTTGTATCAGATTTTAAGGTATTGAAAGGTTTTAGTTAGGTTAGAGGGGATGGAGGGAGGATAACCTGGACTGCAGCAGGGTATACACTCGAACATCTACATTTATGGTAGGTACAAAACTGTACTATGTTCATCGTGTTACCCTGCTGCAGTCATCACACTTGGGTAGAATCCCAAAGCTAAGGATGGGAGGTGGAGTCAAACAGGGTTAGAGGAGGCTAGAAGGCCCTGCAAAACTGCAGTGGCGAAGCCAGCTCTAGTCTTAGAGTAAAGTGGTAAGTGATAGTGTTTGGTGAAGGTGTGTACTGAACTCAAGTTGCAGCTTCCAGAATATCCTTGGTTGGCACCCCCTGAGGAAGGCTGTAGATGTAGCTGCTGCCCTGGTGGAGTGGGGCCTTATGCTAGCAGGAACTGGTTTTCCACGATGGGTGTAGCAAAAACGTATGCAATGTCCTATCCATTTGGAAATGGTCTGTTTTGAGATGGCCTTTCTTTGTGATGCTGTAGCATAGGATACAAAAAGTTGGTCAGATTTTCTGAAAGCCTTAGTTTTATCCAAGTAGTAACGTAGTTGCCTGTGAATGTCCAAGGAATGCAGGAGTCTTTCTCCTTTGTTCTGTGGATTTGGAAAGAAGGTGGGTAAGTGGATGGTTTGATTTAGAGCCACACTGGATACCACCTTTGGCATAAAGGAGGGGTTAGTTCGTAGAGAAACTCTGTCTTGATGAAAAATGAGGAAAGGCTCTACTGCCATTAGTGCCTGTAGCACTGAGACTCTTCTGGCTGAAGTAACTGCTAGCAGCAGGGCAGTCTTCCATGATATAAACTTTAAGTCAGCTGAGAAAGCTGGCTCAAAAGGTGTCAGCGTAAGTTTTTCCAGAACAAAATTTAGGTCCCATGTTGGTGTTTGCGCTCTCCTGGGAGGCCTAATGTTTTTTGCCCCTCTGAGATACTGCCTTAGAAGTGGATGTGAAAATAAGGGAGGATCCGTGTTGTAGTGAGCTGAAATAGCTGAGGCGTGGATTTTAATAGATGAAAAAGAAGGTCCGTTGTGTAACATCTCAGTTAAATATTGTAGAATCTGAGGCATGTCTGGCTGAAGGGTATTTTGGCCTTTAGCTTGGTCCCAGGAGCAAAATCTTTTCCATTTGTCTGAGTAGGCTTTCCTGGTGCTGGGCCTCCTGGCCTCCAGAATGACATCCATAACAGCTTGTGAAAGAGGGGCTGGCTGGTTGCTTAGGTGATTTGCCATGCAGCCAAATTTAAGGTTTTGAGCTGGCTGTGTAGAATCTGACTGCCTTGCTGTGTGAGTAGATGAGGAATTTGTGGTAAAATCCATGGTGGGCCCTGGGTCATGTTCCTTAGTAGTGGGTACCAGTGCTGGCGTGGCCAGTCCAGGGCAATGAGCATCATTCGAGGTCTCTCCATCCTGACTTTCAGCAGCACCTTTGTGAGAAGGGGCAATGGAGGAAAGGCATATACTGTCAGCATTTTCCAATTGAATGAGGGTGCGTCCACTTTCCAAGCTTGATGGTGAAATGTCCTTGTGCAAAATTTTGATAGCTGATAGTTTTGGGGGTTGGCAAACAAGTTTATGTCTGGGCACCCCCATTTTTGAGTTATCATTGCAAATACTTGTGGATCCAGTTTCCACTCGTGGGGATCCATGATGTTTCTGCTTAGGTCATCTGCCAATGTGTTCTTTTTTCCTGGCAGGAATTGAGCTTGTAATTGAACTTGGTAAGCCAGTGCTGTGTTCCACAAGGTCATTGCTTACCTGTGTAGAGGGTAGGAGTGTGTACCCCCTTGTTTGTTTATGTACCACATTACTGTGGTGTTGTCTGTCCTTATTATAAGCTGTCCTGGATGTAAGAGGTCCTTGAAGGCTGTCAGAGCATTCTGTACAGCTAGCATTTCTTTTTATTGATGTGCAGATTCCTTTGATCTGCAGTCCATATGCCTTGAACGCACCGTCTTGCCATGTGTGCCCCCCCCAGGCATAGTCCGATGCATCTGTTGTCATAGTTTGCCTGGCTGGGGGTAAGGTAAAAGGCTGACCCTTGTTGAGGTGACATGCCTGTGACCACCATAGAAACTCCTGTTGAAGGCAGGGAATGAGAGGTATCATTGTTTCCAAGCTGTGGCTATGTCGAGTCCATACGCTTTTCAGGTACCATTGTAATTTCCTCATATGCAGTTTTGCAAATGGTATTAGTAGTATGCAAGATGCCATGAAGCCCAAGGCCTGCAGAATTTTTCTTGCAGGGAGTTGGGTCTTTGTTGCCATTATTTTGAAGTATTGAGTTAGTTGTAGTTGTTTGTCTGGCATCAGATAAGCCATCTGGGCCGTTGTATTCAAGCTGGCACCCAGGAATGTCATATTTTGTGAGGGCACTAGTTTTGATTTTTTTTCGTTTACTGTGTACCCTAGGCAACTTAGAAGGTGTTTTACAAAAGTCAGATGTTGTAAGAGAATGTCCTTGCTTTCTGCTTGGATGAGGCAGTCGTCCAGGTATGGGTATATTTGAATTCCTCTTTGTCTGCAGTATGCAATTACTGGTGCCAGGCATTTTGTGAAGACCCTGGGTGCAGTAGATAAGCCAAAGGGCAGTGCAGAGAATTGGTAATGGGTTGAACCTGCAATGAAACAGAGGTATCTTCTGCAATTTTGTCTGATAGGGACATGCAGGTATGCCTCCTTGAGGTCCAACGTTACTAGCCAAGCTTTCTTGCCCAACATGGGAAGAAGCTGATGCAGTGTTAGCATCTTGAATTTGGGTACTTGCAAGAAGGTGTTTAGAATTGAAAGGTCCAGAATGGGTCTCCAAGCACTGTCCTTTCTGGGGACTAGAAAGAGCCTTGAGTAAAATCCTTGGCCTTGCTCCTGTGTAGGTACCAGTTGAATGGCTCTCATGTCCATGAGAGCTGTAATTTGTTTTTGTGCCTCTGCCCATTGATTTTGTGGCAAGTTTGGCATTCCTTTTATCCTTGGCAAGGTGTGGAAATGGAATCTGTATCCTTGTGAGATAATGTCTAGGACCCATTTGTCCTTTGTGACGATGCGCCAGTTGTCTATAAAAAAAATGCTAATTTTCCTCCCAAGGGAGCTGCCAAGAGATTTTTGCTTGGCAGTTTGAGGTTTAAGTCATTGTGTTTGTCTTCTAGTAGTTTGGGACCTGTCTTCTCCTCCCTTCTGTGTTGCAGTGCCCCATTGGCGAGGTTTGTAAGGGATTTGTACTTGTCCTCTGCCCCTTGGGCGTCTGTATTTACCCCTCTGTGGTCTGTCACAAGCTGTAAAGGACCAATTTTTTGCTGGCCAATTTCTGCTGAAGCGTGGGGGTTGTACCTGTAAGAAATCTTTGACCGTCTGCATAGATTTTGCCTTATCCTCCATTTTCTTTAAAACCTCTTCTGCTTTAACCCCAAATAAGACATCCTGCTGTAAGGGTGCATCTAGTAACTTTGCTTTAACATGATCAGGCAAAGTTTGTTCCTTTAACCAAGCATGCCTACGTATAACAGACCCAGTAACAGCTGCTCTACAGGAAGCTTCCAAATCAAATCCATATTGCAAAGTATGTTTGCCCACCTGTTCAGCTGCATGCAACAGATCCTACATTTCCTTGAATTCAGACTGTTGAGGCTGCGTGCTCATCTTTTGTTTTATTTGAGACATTAGGAATTGCTGGTATTTCAGCATGTGAAATTGACAATTTAGTCCTCTCATAGAGTAGTTGAGGTGTAAACCTTCTTCCCCCACCTATCTAGTGCTCTGGAGTCCCTTTCAGAGGGTACAGGATTTTTAGCCATAGAAGCCTTAGCCCCTTTGGGACCATGGGAGATTGTCTCTGGGTCAGCAACAGGGCTTTTGTAAAGGAATTTGTGTGAGTCAGGCACTCTATAATATCTATCTGGTTTGGCTGGAGCAGGAGGCAGAGAATCTGGATTTAGACTAGATTCTAAGTAAACATCATCCACAATGTCTAAAACTGGAGGGATAGCAAGTGGTCTGTGCTGGGGGAGTAAAAGAAACTCTCGGAGCCTTTTCTTTGAGTCGGAGTAGTCCTGACCTTCCCAGTGGAAATGTTCCCTCATGGTATGTAAGGTTTCCCCAAAGGAATAGTCTTCAGGGGAGAAGCTGAGGGAATGGAATCTTCAGCATCAGAATCTTCATAAGGGGAAAGGAGTAATCCTGTTCCTCAGAGGAGCCTGAGGAAATAGACACTTGATCAGAGGAGGCATAATCCTCCTCTTGTCTAGGCCTTTTGTCTGGGGGGGATTGGGAACCCCTGATTAAAGAAATCAAATCTTCAGCCATTTTAAGCATCTGTTTCTTAGGCATGGGGCCTTGAACTGGAGACTGATGTGCAGTCTTTTTTGGTTTTAGAGGAGTCTTAAGCTTAGCATAAGATTTTATGGTGAGAGTAGTCGGTCTGAAGACACCTTCTGTAACCAAAGGTGTTTCCGCAGCACCGGCTTCTCCTTCTACAATGTTGTCGGTAGGGCCTAAAGAAAATGGCTGTGTCGGCCTAGAACTCTCTGCTAGAGAATCCGAAGCGGTCTGGGGTTCCAATTCTGCGGTCGCCAGGGGCTGCGTAGGCGCCTCACTGAAAACCGGAGAACCGGCGACCAGCCCAGCCGAGGCCTCGGAGTCTGGCTTGGATCTAGGCTGCCTGTCTTTATCTTTGCATTTTTTATGCACGCCGGTAGCTGGTTGCTCAGACGGCATAGTGTAATTAAATTTCCTACCGAAGTAGTGTCGTGCGAAATCAAAGCGTCGCTTTATAGTTCGCTTATTGAACCTAGCACAAAAACGACAACCAGTGACGTCGTGGTCTGGGCCTAGGCAAGGTATACAATAAGAATGAAAATCCTTATGAGGTATTTGCTTCCCACAAGAAATGCAGTTGTTAACTTTTTCTGACATCGGACTGAGGCAAGAAAAGGTTCCCCAACAGGGTACTTAGCTTTGAAGACTTCGGACTGAAATGCCATTCGAAAATCTCAGGTGTCGGCCGACCGGCACTGGCGAACTGCTTCTGCTTCGGGCACTGCGCGGCAAGAAAGACTGAAGAAAATGGCGTCGGATGCCTCTTATATACCCCTGGCGCACTGACATCAGGGAAGAAGCGACAGCAACCAACACCGGACCAAGACTTTGGAATTCAGGCCGACTGCGGGACCGCCTGACGACAGGATAACCCAAGTGTGATGACTGCAGCAGGGTAACATGATGAACATCAACATTTGACCACTGTCACCACGTTCCAAGCCTGTGTTTGCAAATCCCAAGAGAATACTGCTAATAGCAGGATTCTAAACGTACAGTTTGGGTTCGTAAAACATTTATATAACAAAGGATATGGAACACAAACAGTGGCAAAGTGTTACCTCACATCAACAGCATAGCATACAAAAGTTTACAACTTGTTCTAACTACCAGCCACAAAACCCCTATACCACTGTCCTGTGTGGCATCCACTGTCTGCAGAAGTCCAAAGAACTTCAGAAAGACAAGTAAAAGATAAGATTCTTTATTTTATACAAAACGTTAGATATGTAAATTTCAGCATGCAATTCAGAGAACATCTCTAAAGAGATTAGCTCTGCTTCTAGCAACTCACTGCAAAAACAGTTTCAGAAGACCAAAGAATAAGCAAGTAGTGATGCCCAACAGTGTGGTCTTTACAGGGAAACAACAGACTGCCCAGGAGTACTTGAGGGTTTCCTCCTCAGCCCTGGCAGATCCACTGTTTTCCATTACCACCCACCCTGGAAGGCATTACTGCATTCAGAAAATGGTTTGCTTGTTTTGTATTTGTTTTATTGTTAGTATATACACATGCTTTTTAGATTTTTGTCGTACAACAGTTTCTCTGCTTAATTTTTCAAAGTTGGTGTAGGATATGCAATTGATGTGCAGTTTTTTTTTTTTTGGCAGGAGGAAGCATTTTATATAAAATATATATGTTATGCAAGCAGTTAGTTATTTAATAACATCTAAACACACACACACACACACACACACACACACAGTGAGTAAGATGACTTTAAAAAAAAAAAAAAAGAAGGTGCTGAAACTTTCAGGTTCATGGAGTAGAGATGAAGCCCTATTACCCAACAGACAGAGGTTCAATAAGCAGCTGAGGTACTGAAAGAGCTGACTAGGGGTGGGGGGTGGGGATAAAGTCAGGAAATTATAATCTGCAGGCCATCTAATTCCTAAGGGCATGTCTACTACTCACTTCAGGGAGATCACTGTTCCATTTTATACCTTACTGACCTGTCCCATTACTGAATACAACACTGAATTTTGTAGCCTTTGAATAAGTCACCACCAAACCTGAAAAGGTTCAATTACTTGCTAAAAAAATTAACAGGACTGGAAAATTTTAACTATTCAGAAAGCAGACCATTAATCCTCCCCAAGTCACTGTACGGACACACACACTCCCCTGCGGTGACAGCCCTATGGTTCATTCATTCATAAATGTTGAGCATATGACAAGTGGTGACATTTACAGGGAGGATCAGGCTTTTTCCTTTTCAGTTTTGACTTACCCGTGTATGCCTATTCACTTATAAGAGATTGGCATGCAACTTCTTTTGTGATGTACACCTTTCCTCTGCATGACATGATTGTCTGGTCCTGTCCCCCCTTGTCGACAACCATTATGTGCGACTGGGATACTCCATTGGGGATTCCACCATGGATAGTGTCCCCCCCCAAAGACAGGCAAGCAGACTTGAGCTTCATCATACCTTTCCTTTACCACGAAAGGTCCAACAGGTACCTGAGCTTCTAGTCAAACTCTGGTCACCTGTGTATAAGGTTCATGGAAATGAGTTTCCTTGTAGTGCTTTATAAACTTTCATTACATTTCATCTCTTAACAACTAAAGAACATCTAAAGAAATCCCAATCCCTCCGCACCACATGCTCCAGAGACCTCAACCTCATTACCACAATCAACAGAACATGCTGGAGTTACAGGTTCCTCACACAGAGACTACCCATGCTCTGGAATAGATTACCCATACACGTCAAGCAGATCACCTCACTGACCCTCTTCAAGAAAAATTTTGATGAATGGATGGGAAATAGTTCATCCCGGGGATCATTCCAGTGGCTCTACTTGATAGAAGCAGTGGGAACTAACGTCGGGCGGCACGATGCCAGGGCACTTCTATGGGCTAGGCTTGCAATGGCTCCAGGGCCGTTAGCCTAGTACGCACCTATGAAGTTACATAGATTTTCTCTACCTGGTTTCAAATGTAATGCCTGAAACATGCAGGTGGGGGAGCCAGCACCAAATCAGGGAACATAATACTAATATAAATTATCAAGGACACAAAAAAGTGACAAATGCAATACCTTCTAAGCTTGCAGAATACATTTCCCATTGCTATGAGAAGTCACCGGTCACCAAATGTCTTCAAAAATACATTTATATATTAGAATGCCTACATGCAGGACAAATTTACATTTTTATAAGACAGGAATGGTCAATTATGTTTAGTCAAGTACTGTTTTCTAGAAATGAGACTGTGTGTAAAAATGAGACTGCAGAAAACTCAGTGTAAGGAAGTTTTTCCTTATACCCACTGATGCACAATCTTAAGAGTTAGTATATTTACAGATGCCCATTTTCAACAGTTTGGATTTGATAGGTTAGGTTATGGAAGTGAGTTTCCTTGCAATATTTTTACCTTCACATTGTTATTCGCTGAAACAATGAAAATGTATGCACTCTGTGAGTGCACATACAAATAAAGTGACAGTGATTTCAGCCGATCCATATAGGATAGCTGCTGAAGACCTTGAATTTTCTTTGCGAGGAAACCTTTGTGGTCTCTCCAATTGCTGCAGGTGCTTTGAAAGTTACATGCCAAAAGGAGTGTCGTACTCAATTATTGACCTAATGAGTAAAGAGTACAAGGAGGTGATAACTTCACTTTTTCTTGAGGTAATGCCCTTACTTATTGGGTGAGCCATATGTAATGCCCTTCTTGCCACTCTGGAGACATGGTGATTCAAAGGCAAGGTTGCTGTCAACCTGAGTGACCAGATCTCTCACCACTCAGTGCGTACTTAGGGTATTGCCACTGATGTGGTAATTTGCAGGAATATTGCTCTTGCCAAAAGGGATGATGATACATTTTTTTGCATTGAGTTTGAGGCCATGACTTTAGCACTAATCATTTATTTGCTTAAGACATTCTTGAAGGATGTTGACATAATTTGGAGATTCTATGACCGCACCAGTTTACAGTCGTCAGCAAAATTTGTCAGCCACAGTCCCTTGGTTTTAGCTTGTACTTCAGAGAAATAGATTCCAAACAGTAGATGTCCCAGGATTGAACCCTGTGGACCACCACTGGTAACGGGTCTGCTGTTGGAGGTGGATTGTCCTATTTTGACTGTATGGGCTGTATCAGAGAGCCAGTTCGCAACCCACCTTATAATATAAGGGTTGACATCTAGCTGGGAGAGTTTGTCAATGAGGCCCAAGTGAGGGAACAGTGTCAAACACCTTGGCTAGATTTAAGTAGCCTGTATGCACAGATTTACCCTTGTCTGGGGGCCCTTGTGACTGTCTCGAAGAAGTTCACCAGGTTTAACAAGCATGATCTCCCCCTGACAAATCCAGACTGGGTAGGACCTAGTGTTTGGAGATTACCTACATCTTTGTTGATAAGGTCCATGATGATTCTCTCCATGGCCTTGCGGATAAGGCTAGTCAGGCTAATAGCTCCTGAATGAATGTATGAGTAGAGTTTTTTAGTTCATTTGCATCTGAAAACTTAACATTTGTTTAAACTCCAAACTGTAGCCTTAGGCTAGAAGATTTATATGAGGTGTGGTTCTGACAACCTTTGACATTTAAATGCATCTTATCAGTGAATGTTTAAGAGACATCATTATCTTAATGGCTCTGTAAGTAGGAATAAGTGACCTAACCTAATTACTCTGCCCCTTCTAGCCTTAAAGTTGTAACAGATGATGATACAAACACTGGAAAGAAAGGCAAATAGAAATAGGTTTAGACATAAAACAAATGGAATAATTATTAAACTATGCTTTTTTTCTGCTGTGACACATTTAGTGTTGGATTACAGTAAAGGATGATCACTTTTTGAAAAGAAAATAATTAACATCTGGATGCAATTCTTTTATTGCATGTATGATGGTGAATGTAAAGCATGCAAGTGTTTTGGGTAGTGTTACTGTAAGTGAAAGTTTTTGGAAAGATAATATGTACAGTTGGGGTTAGGGGTAGCAGCAAGTTTTATGATTAGCACACGAGTAGGAATCCTCTTTGTCCATCCTTTCTCATGTGTACTAACCCTAAACAGTATATTATTAAATCAACCATTCCATAACATCATCACTATTCAGACAAGGCATGTCTGAAGATACTATTTTTTTAATGCAAAAGGAAAATGTGTTTTCTTTTTGCAGTTAGTGTAGTTTTTGTCTTTTCTCCATTTTTATTAGTTTTGACATACAAAACAGATGTAATAGTTTTTTTCTTTTCCCCATTTTTGTTAATTTTGACATACAAAATAGATGTAATATGCATCAATGTTTTTGCACACATTTTTTTGTTAACATGTTCAAATACAAAGACACACACAGGCATATGAAATAAATATCAGCATGAGGTTTTAAAGCCGTCAAGCCTCCTGAAGACCAGCTCTTAAGCTTGACAATCCAACCTATAATCCCATTCTTCCATAGAAATCACTCAGATATGATCATTTGTTTAAGATTTCACTTGCTTTGCCTAAAATAAACACTACCAAAGGCATAAATCTTTTCACTGTGAAAAAATATCCATTAGGACAAAACATTTTTCCAAGCCATGGGGTCACTAAAATCAGCGTATAGTCCTTTTTAGTAGATTCACTCTGGGTAATTTCAGGATGAAAAGTAGCAGCAAGTCTCTTTCTGTATTCCTAAAATGTAGTAACAAACTAAATTCTCCATGTCAGAATCATTACTCCATATAACTTCTTGTCAAAAGTTTCAAGTGAACAAGACAGGGCTGAAACACTTGCAGCTATGATAACACATTCATCTTATAACAGGACTATAATTCTGGCTCCCCACAAGCAGCAACCACATCGTACACTGAGATCACCATTTCATGAGTTAAAAAGATGTGAAACTTGACTATCTACAGTCTGGAAAACTTCTCATAATGCACACTTGATCCTGAACAGAAAGGGATCTCAACTCTTCCGTGCTTTAACTGGTACTGCTATCACAGGAACGATATTTAAATGATTCAGCATCATCAGATTTTTCTTCAGAATGAACAGGATGATTCATAGCTATGAATCTCTGAATCCATGATTACTTCAACAGTGGTAATCTGTTTACAACATGTGCATCAAGATGATATCTGTCTGGAATACAAACTATTACATATGCACCTTCATCTTCTGAAGCAACACAATATGTGTTTAATGATCTGCTCGAACAGTAAACCTGCATTTATAAATACAGTTATAAAAGCCCCATTTTGTACAAGTAAGCAACAGTAGGTTGAATTTCTTTTTAATTTAAGAAAATGAATTCGAATTCATAATTTTATGTGGTATTTGAAAACTCTACAAACCCACCCCACCCTCCATGGAGGTGACTTTGCCTTTAAACTGCCCTTATTAATTGTCAAGTTCACTACACCACAGGGAAATGGTACTTCCCTGCAGAAACCTCATTTACAAACAGTGCAATTTTACATTTCAGTGACATTCATATTCTTTGCATTTGCATCAAGTAAATACCATTAGCTGCAAAACTTTCTTACTCCAAAAATTTCTGGTAGAACTTCTTCGCCTCTCTACAGTGTCAGGGTTGTAGATACAAAAACAGCAGGTTTATATTATTCATGTTTTTTCTTTCCCAACCCCATCCACCAGATCTTGACCAATGGTTTCCCTTCTCTTACACCCAATATGTTCTTTCAGGGGTGACATCCAGGCACTCTCCAACCTCTGGTATTCAGGCTGACTGAGAGCTACCTGCAGGCAGATAACCCAAGTGTGATGACTGCAACAGTGAAACACGAAGAACATCCTTATAGCCCATACGCTTCCTTGGAAAGATGACAAGCAGGCAGTGAGGAGAAGAACAGATTACTGGACCCAGTGAATGACCCCCCCCCCCCCCCCTCCCGAGTGTCTACTCTCTGTGGTGGCTCACTAATGCTGTCAACCATGGAAAACATATGGGACTGTACACACACATTCTAAAACCCAGCCCTTAGTCACTGCATGCTCTGTAGACTCGAGCTCTCCCAGTGCTACAGCTAGTGCTCTTTGTAAGGCTGTCATGCAAGTAGCAAACCAGAACCACCTGTCATCCCCTCACCCCAGGATGGATGAGGCAAGAAATGCTGCTCACTACCATTCTGTTCACCCCACTGCACGCAGTGTTTGGGCCGCAAATATTATCAAATGCAGGTCATCTGGGTCACAGTCAAGACTTCATCTATCTGCTCCACAGGAGCAGGATTCCTACTGCATGATCACCATACGTAGAGGTATTCCGTGACGCTATCAATAGTTTGACATCACACAAAGTACACAAAGAATAAAAAAAGAAAGCTCCTGAGTTCTACTAGTTCCACCAAGTACTTGCTCGACACAGCACAGTAAATCAGAAGCCACGAACTGCTGCAGTAAAAAACCTTTTATTTAAAAACCATCCAACAAATAATGTAGTTAAGCGCTTTCATCTAGTGCTCCTAGATTTCATCAGAACATTGATTTGATGTATCCTGGCTATTAAATAGTCAATTTGCCCGCCAAAAATACTAATGAATTAGCTTAATTAATTATTCCAATATAATATATTCTTAAAGCTCTAAATACGTTTTTGAAAAAACGTTTTTTTAAAAAAACCTTGTTGTTGTTATACTACATAAAACCATACAAATAACTGTATACGTAGTATATACTATCCTAGATACATAAACAATAATTTATAGACTATAATTTATACAGTAATATCATGTTATTTATGCTCTTATACAAGTGGATAATAAAAGTCTAAAAACCATAAACAAATAGGTATTTCATATATATGCATCCATAATCTTAATATAATTGTATCTAACCTATCTAGTGTAAATAACATTATGTTCTTAACAATGGCTTAGTGGGTATGACCTCATTTAACCCGGGGGATGTAGCAGCTGCTAGCCGCAACTGCCACTTGATTTCTTTTTCACCCACTATAGCCTTTATATTGCCTCCTCTGGGATTGGGGCTAACCACCTCCAATATCCCAAACTTAAAGTTATTGCACAATTCATTATTTATTATATGCCTAGATAGTGCATTATTAACATCTTTCCTTTTTATGCAATATAAGTGGTCATATATCCTGTTTTTCAAATATCTGTCAGTCATGCCGACATAATAATTCTCACATGTGTCACAGATAGCCAGATATACAACATGCCTACTGAGACAATTTCCATTCTTAAAATAAATCTTGGTTCTATTTTTATCCTTTAAAGTTATTGATTTACCTTCAAAAATATATTTACAGTAATTACAGCATCCACACCTCGTAGTGCCCCTATTAATGCGTGGACCCTCTTTGCTGGAATTCTGTTTTATTTGGATAAGTCTCTGAAGGCTGTTGCCTGCCTTATATACAAAGTTCGGTACGGTGGGTACTTTGTCCTTCACTGCTACATCATTTCTTAATATGTGCCAATGCTTAGATATTAATTGTTTAATACTATGAGTTTCATCCCCATACTTCAAAATGCATGATCTATTATAACCTGAACCATCATTTATGTCATTTGTCCTTTTATTGGGTATTCCTTTGCCTATCAACGGGTAATATTTATTACCCCATTCCTGTGTGATGTACTGAGCTAAATCTCTTAACATCCTTTCTGGATATCCCTTTTCACCAAACAAGGTCACCATGAAACTTATCTCCTTCAACATGTTGCTCTTAACTGATGTCATCCTTGCAGCCCTAATCATTTGCCCTTTCACTATATTGTATTTTACTTTATATGTGTGGGCGCTGGAGAAATGCAAGTAGCTATTACTATACGTTTCCTTACGATGTATCCTTGATTGAAATGCCTTACCATCTGTGTAAACATATACATCTAAGTAATTAATCCCTTCCCTACACCATTGATGGGTAAATTTAAAATAGGGGGTGGTATTATTGATATAGTTTACAAAATTTCCCAATTCATCAATACTTCCTTTCCAAAGCAAAAATATATCATCCAGGTATCTAACGTATTTTGATATCTTCTGCATCCACTCAGTATTGTGAATGTATGTTGTTTCCCAATCCAAAAGGACCATATTAGCATACATGGGGGCGCATGCTGCCCCCATTGCCACACCTGTGACCTGTTTATAATATTCACCTTCGAAAAATATATAGTTATAATCCAATACAATTTCCATAAATGATGTAAGTGTTATGATCTCATCATTTTGCAACCCACTGAAGTTTTTCATGCTTTGAATAAAACTTTCTATTCCTTCGTATCTAGGAATACATGAAAATAGTTCCTTAACATCAATGGTTACAAAAATAATATTAGATGACCACAAGTCCTGTGTGAATATCCCCAAAAAGTCCCAGGAATCCTTTATAATATGTGGTATGTTTTTATACATATGCTTAAGTCTGGTGTCCACCACTTTTCCATATGGAAAGGTCTTACTTGCACTTCCTGAGATTATGGGTCTGAAGGGGGGGGTCTATAGAATTTTTATGAACCTTAGGGATGCCTCTTATAGTAGCCAGAATTGGATATTCTACTCTTAAAAATTTATAAAGGTCCTCATCTATTTGTGCATTTAGTAAGAATTCCTCTAGAAAGGAGTCAAGTCTACTGTAGGCAATATTAACTTGATTCAACGATGACACTTCGTACTGTTTTGTATCATTCAATATTTCAAATATTTTGGCACTATATTTTTCCTGATCATAAAGTACAATACCCCCACCCTTGTCGGCTACCAGGATCCTAACATCAGCTGCACAGATATTATCTATAGCCTTACATATAAAATTATTTTGATTAGACTCTTTTTTAATATATTTTGTTTTTCTATATAGCTTGTATATGTCAGTTTGTATTGCTTTCTCAAAATTTTCTAAGGTTTTAACCATGGGTGGAGTAAAATTACTCTTTCTACATAGTTGTTTATTAGTAGATGCTGTTTGTGTTCTATTTTGAAAAATACCTAGGTTGAGCTTCGTAGAAACAACTTCAATTCAACCAGAGTATCAACTAAATCCATAGATTTGTCAGGTATGAACTTCATACCTTTTGAAAAACCTTTATAATGTCCTCATTAGGTGTGTAGCTACTATAATTATAAATTTTGATATCTGACTCTATCTTTTTATTATTTTTGCACTTCACTTTGCCCATGCATTCTGTGTGTAATACTTCCGTAGAATTTGCTGCTATTGGGGCTTCCATGGTATTAATCACCTGTATTGCTTCTCTATGTTCCCCCTGGGGAATCGCTTTTCTTCCCTGCACCATTTGCCATCTGTCGTTTTCTGCATCTTCTAAAATAACATCTTCAGAATACTGTTTCTTGTCATATAAATAATGATTAGTATGCGCCTTATGTGTGACTCTCTGTCCCTCTATAACATTCCTGTTCCACTTATATGCCTCTCCTGTCTCATATTGTTTCGTATCTCTTTCTAGTTTTTTACATTTCCTTGAAAATGCATTTTCACTAGTACGTTCAGCATATTCAAATTGCTTGAAGAACAACGTTTCCCACTGCGGAAACAATTTGTCTTCTCGAATCACTTTATCCATGCTTTCAATTTCAACAATTAATGCAGTTAACTGTGCATCATTATTACTCATGATGAATTTCATGAACTGTTCCCCAAAACAATCAAACATTTCATTACATTTTGTTATATTTTCCACATTTAAATCAACACCCATAGGTTTTTTTAAAAGCGAGTCCCATAGGGACTATATGACTGTTTAAACAATGCTTTAAATACATATTTTCCACTTGTATAACTTTAGCCTTTGTTAATTTGTTACCAAAACAATAAATCATGTCTTTCAACGACTTATATTGTTCCTGTTGTTTCAAGCGCTTAATGCTCGGTTTCCTAGGATTTATAAAGTCGAACGGTAACTGCAACAAATTCTCAACTTTGTATTGCTTAGCATTATCTAAATTGTCCTGAATGGACTTAGAACGCTCAGTACCTGTATTTTGTTTGTTTGCCATGCTATAGTTCTTTACTTTGGTCGCATATGTCCTTTCCGGTAACTGTCGTTTTGGTTTTGCCCCCGATATCCGATACGATTCCTCCTCATTGCTGAATGTAACTGGATTTATATTTGGTACTGCTGAATTTGAAATGCCCATTGAACGCTTGCCTTTCCTCGGCGTACAGGTGAGCGGAATGAGAGGAACTTCTCGTTGTCCATTTGGTATCTCCACCTCGTTTAGCCCATGAAGGAATGAGACAGCCAAGGGCTTCCGTAATAGAAGGCGGATTTGATGCTGAAATAGAAGGCGGGTTTGGTGCTGTAAAAGCACCTGTTTTCGGAGTGAGCAACTCCAAGAGACGCTTAGCTCCCTTTGATAATAGCCATTTCTGAGTACAACTTGTCCACTTCACACGGGTTATGGGGTTTTCACAACCTGATAAGTCCTGCAGCGAGTCCATCGTCGACTGTCACAAACAATAGAAAAAGCTCCTGAGTTCTACTAGTTCCACCAAGTACTTGCTCGACACAGCACAGTAAATCAGAAGCCACGAACTGCTGCAGTAAAAAACCTTTTATTTAAAAACCATCCAACAAATAATGTAGTTAAGCGCTTTCATCTAGTGCTCCTAGATTTCATCAGAACATTGATAAATTTTTACATTTTTTCAAAAACGTATTTAGAGCTTTAAGAATATATTATATTGGAATAATTAATTAAGCTAATTCATTAGTATTTTTGGCGGGCAAATTGACTATTTAATAGCCAGGATACATCAAATCAATGTTCTGATGAAATCTAGGAGCACTAGATGAAAGCGCTTAACTACATTATTTGTTGGATGGTTTTTAAATAAAAGGTTTTTTACTGCAGCAGTTCGTGGCTTCTGATTTACTGTGCTGTGTCAGCAAGTACTCTGGTGGAACTAGTAGAACTCAGGAGCTTTTTATTCTCGTGACAGTTGACGATGGACTCGCTGCAGGACTTATCAGGTTGTGAAACCCCATCTGTGTAAACATATACATCTAAGTAATTAATCCCTTCCCTACACCATTGATGGGTAAATTTAAAATAGGGGGTGGTATTATTGATATAGTTTACAAAATTTCCCAATTCATCAATACTTCCTTTCCAAAGCAAAAATATATCATCCAGGTATCTAACGTATTTTGATATCTTCTGCATCCACTCAGTATTGTGAATATATGTTGTTTCCCAATCCAAAAGGACCATATTAGCATACATGGGGCGCATGCCCCATTGCCACCTGTGACCTGTTTATAATATTCACCTTCGAAAAATATATAGTTATAATCCAATACAATTTCCATAAATGATGTAAGTGTTATGATCTCATCATTTTGTAACCCACTGAAGTTTTCATGCTTTGAATAAAACTTTCTATTCCTTCGTATCTAGGAATACATGAAAATAGTTCCTTAACATCAATGGTTACAAAATAATATTAGATGACCACAAGTCCTGTGTGAATATCCCAAAAGTCCCAGGAATCCTTTATAATATGTGGTATGTTTTATACATATGCTTAAGTCTGGTGTCCACCACTTTTCCATATGGAAGGTCTTACTTGCACTTCCTGAGATTATGGGTCTGAAGGGGGTCTATAAAATTTTTATGAACCTTAGGGATGCCTCTTATAGTAGCCAGAATTGGATATTCTACTCTTAAAATTTATAAAGGTCCTCATATATTTGTGCATTTAGCAGAAATTCCTCTAGAAAGGAGTCATGTCTACTGTAGGCAATATTAACTTGTTCAACGATGACACTGCGTACTGTTTTGTATCATTCAATATTTCAAATATTTTGGCACTATATTTTCCTGATCATAAAGTTAATACCCCCACCCTTGTCGGCTACCAGGATCCTAACATCAGCTGCACAGATATTATCTATAGCCTTACATATAAGATTATTTTGATTAGACTCTTTTTAATATATTTTGTTTTTCTATATAGCTTGTATATGTCAGTTTGTATAGCTTTCTCAAAATTTTCTAAGGTTTTAACCATGGGTGGAGTAAATTTACTCTTTCTACATAGTTGTTTATTAGTAGATGCTGTTTGTGTTCTATTTTGAAAAAAATACCCCTAGGTTGAGCTTCCGTAGAAACAACTTCAATTCAACCAGAGTATCAACTAAATCCATAGATTTGTCAGGTATGAACTTCATACCTTTTGAAAAAACCTTTATAATGTCCTCATTAGGTGTGTAGCTACTATAATTATAAATTTTGATATCTGACTCTATCTTTTTATTATTTTTGCACTTCACTTTGCCCATGCATTCTGTGTGTAATACTTCCGTAGAATTTGCTGCTATTGGGGCTTCCATGGTATTAATCACCTGTATTGCTTCTCTATGTTCCCCCTGGGGAATCGCTTTCTTCCCTGCACCATTTGCCATCTGTCGTATTCTGCATCTTCTAAAAAAACATCTTCAGAATACTGTTTCTTGTCATATAAATAATGATTAGTATGCGCCTTATGTGTGACTCTCTGTCCCTCTATAACATTCCTGTTCCACTTATATGCCTCTCCTGTCTCATATTGTTTCGTATCCCTTTCTAGTTTTTTACATTTCCTTGAAAATGCATTTTCACTAGTACGTTCAGCATATTCAAATTGCTTAAAGAACAACGTTTCCCACTGCGGAAACAATTTGTCTTCTCGAATCACTTTATCCATGCTTTCAATTTCAACAATTAATGCTGTTAACTGTGCATCATTATTACTCATAATGAATTTCATGAACTGTTCCCCAAAGCAATCAAACATTTCATTACATTTTGTTATATTTTCCTCATTTAAATCAACACCCATTGGTTTTTTAAAAAAACGGAGTCCCATAGGGACTATATGACTATTTAAACAATGCTTTAAGTACATATTTTCCACTTGTATAACTTTGGCCTTTGTTAATTTGTTACCAAAACAATAAATCATATCTTTCAACGACTTATATTGTTCCTGTTGTTTCAAGCGGTTAATGCTCGGTTTCCTAGGATTTATAAAGTCGAACGGTAACTGCAACAAATTCTCAACTTTGTATTGCTTAGCATTATCTAAATTGTCCTGAATGGACTTAGAACGCTCAGTACCTGTATTTTGTTTGTTTGCCATGCTATAGTTCTTTACTTTGGTCGCATATGTCCTTTCCGGTAACTGTCGTTTTGGTTTTGCCCCCGATATCCGATACGATTCCTCCTCATTGCTGAATGTAACTGGATTTATATTTGGTACTGCTGAATTTGAAATGCCCATTGAACGCTTGCCTTTCCTCGGCGTACAGGTGAACGGAATAGGAGAGGAACTTCTACGTTGTCCATTTGGTATCTCCACGTCACTCGTTTCGCCCATGAAGGAATGAGACAGCCCAAGGGCTTCCGTAATAGAAGGCGGATTTGATGCTGAAATAGAAGGCGGGTTTGGTGCTGTAAAAGCACCTGTTTTCGGAGTGAGCAACTCCAAGAGACGGCTTAGCTCCCCTTTGATAATAGCCATTTCTGAGTACAACTTGTCCACTTCGTCACGGGTTATGGGGTTTTCACAACCTGATAAGTCCTGCAGCGAGTCCATCGTCAACTGTCACAAAGAATAAAAAAAGAAAGCTCCTGAGTTCTACTAGTTCCACCAAGTACTTGCTCGACACAGCACAGTAAATCAGAAGCCACGAACTGCTGCAGTAAAAAACCTTTTATTTAAAAACCATCCAACAAATAATGTAGTTAAGCGCTTTCATCTAGTGCTCCTAGATTTCATCAGAACATTGATAAATTTTTACATTTTTTCAAAAACGTATTTAGAGCTTTAAGAATATATTATATTGGAATAATTAATTAAGCTAATTCATTAGTATTTTTGGCGGGCAAATTGACTATTTAATAGCCAGGATACATCAAATCAATGTTCTGATGAAATCTAGGAGCACTAGATGAAAGCGCTTAACTACATTATTTGTTGGATGGTTTTTAAATAAAAGGTTTTTTACTGCAGCAGTTCGTGGCTTCTGATTTACTGTGCTGTGTCGAGCAAGTACTTGGTGGAACTAGTAGAACTCAGGAGCTTTCTTTTTTTATTCTTTGTGACAGTTGACGATGGACTCGCTGCAGGACTTATCAGGTTGTGAAAACCCCATAAACCGTGACGAAGTGGACAAGTTGTACTCAGAAATGGCTATTATCAAAGGGGAGCTAAGCCGCCTCTTGAGTTGCTCACTCAAAACAGGTGCTTTCACAGCACCAAACCCGCCTTCTAATTCAGTATCAAATCCGCCTTCTATTACGGAAGCCCTTGGGCTGTCTCACTCCTTCATGGGCGAAACGAGTGATGTGGAGATACCAAACGGGCAACGTAGAAGTTCTTCTCCTATTCCGTTCACCTGTACGCCGAGGAAAGGCAAGCGTTCAATGGGCATTTCGAATTCAGCAGTACCAAACATAAATCCAGTTACATTCAGTAATGAGGAGGAATCGTATCGGATATCGGGGGCTAAACCAAAACGACAGTTACCGGAAAGGACATATGCGACCAAAGTAAAGAACTATAGCATGGCAAACAAACAAAATACAGGTACTGAGCGTTCTAAGTCCATTCAGGACAATTTAGATAATGCTAAGCAATACAAAGTTGAGAATTTGTTGCAGTTACCGACAATTTTATAAATCCTAGGAAACCGAGCATTGCTTGAAACAACAGGAACAATATAAGTCGTTGAAAGACATGATTTATTGTTTTGGTAACAAATTAACAAAGGCTAAAGTTATACAAGTGGAAAATATGTATTTAAAGCATTGTTTAAACAGTCATATAGTCCCTATGGGACTCCGTTTTTTTAAAAAACCTATGGGTGTTGATTTAAATGTGGAAAATATAACAAAATGTAATGAAATGTTTGATTGTTTTGGGGAACAGTTCATGAAATTCATCATGAGTAATAATGATGCACAGTTAACTGCATTAATTGTTGAAATTGAAAGCATGGATAAAGTGATTCGAGAAGACAAATTGTTTCAAGAGTGGGAAACGTTGTTCTTCAAGCAATTTGAATATGCTGAACGTACTAGTGAAAATGCATTTTCAAGGAAATGTAAAAAACTAGAAAGAGATACGAAACAATATGAGACAGGAGAGGCATATAAGTGGAACAGGAATGTTATAGAGGGACAGAGAGTCACACATAAGGCGCATACTAATCATTATTTATATGACAAGAAACAGTATTCTGAAGATGTTTTTTTAGAAGATGCAGAATACGACAGATGGCAAATGGTGCAGGGGAAGAAAAAGCGATTCCCCAGGGGGAACATAGAGAAGCAATACAGGTGATTAATACCATGGAAGCCCCAATAGCAGCAAATTCTACGGAAGTATTACACACAGAATGCATGGGCAAAGTGAAGTGCAAAAATAATAAAAAGATAGAGTCAGATATCAAAATTTATAATTATAGTAGCTACACACCTAATGAGGACATTATAAAGGTTTTTTCAAAAGGTATGAAGTTCATACCTGACAAATCTATGGATTTAGTTGATACTCTGGTTGAATTGAAGTTGTTTCTACGGAAGCTCAACCTAGGGGTATTTTTTCAAAATAGAACACAAACAGCATCTACTAATAAACAACTATGTAGAAAGAGTAAATTTACTCCACCCATGGTTAAAACCTTAGAAAATTTTGAGAAAGCTATACAAACTGACATATACAAGCTATATAGAAAAACAAAATATATTAAAAAAGAGTCTAATCAAAATAATTTTATATGTAAGGCTATAGATAATATCTGTGCAGCTGATGTTAGGATCCTGGTAGCCGACAAGGGTGGGGGTATTGTACTTTATGATCAGGAAAAATATAGTGCCAAAATATTTGAAATATTGAATGATACAAAACAGTACGAAGTGTCATCGTTGAATCAAGTTAATATTGCCTACAGTAGACTTGACTCCTTTCTAGAGGAATTCTACTAAATGCACAAATAGATGAGGACCTTTATAAATTTTTAAGAGTAGAATATCCAATTCTGGCTACTATAAGAGGCATCCCTAAGGTTCATAAAATTCTATAGACCCCCCCTTCAGACCCATAATCTCAGGAAGTGCAAGTAAGACCTTCCCATATGGAAAAGTGGTGGACACCAGACTTAAGCATATGTATAAAAACATACCACATATTATAAAGGATTCCTGGGACTTTTGGGGATATTCACACAGGACTTGTGGTCATCTAATATTATTTTTGTAACCATTGATGTTAAGGAACTATTTTCATGTATTCCTAGATACGAAGGAATAGAAAGTTTTATTCAAAGCATGAAAAACTTCAGTGGGTTGCAAAATGATGAGATCATAACACTTACATCATTTATGGAAATTGTATTGATTATAACTATATATTTTCAAGGTGAATATTATAAACAGGTCACAGGTGTGGCAATGGGGGCAGCATGCGCCCATGTATGCTAATATGGTCCTTTTGGATTGGGAAACAACATACATTCACAATACTGAGTGGATGCAGAAGATATCAAAATACGTTAGATACCTGGATGATATATTTTTGCTTTGGAAAGGAAGTATTGATGAATTGGGAAATTTTGTAAACTATATCAATAATACCACCCCCTATTTTAAATTTACCCATCAATGGTGTAGGGAAGGGATTAATTACTTAGATGTATATGTTTACACAGATGGTAAGGCATTTCAATCAAGGATACATCGTAAGGAAACGTATAGTAATAGCTACTTGCATTTCTCCAGCGCCCACACATATAAAGTAAAATACAATATAGTGAAAGGGCAAATGATTAGGGCTGCAAGGATGACATCAGTTAAGAGCAACATGTTGAAGGAGATAAGTTTCATGGTGACCTTGTTTGGTGAAAAGGGATATCCAGAAAGGATGTTAAGAGATTTAGCTCAGTACATCACACAGGAATGGGGTAATAAATATTACCCGTTGATAGGCAAAGGAATACCCAATAAAAGGACAAATGACATAAATGATGGTTCAGGTTATAATAGATCATGCATTTTGAAGTATGGGGATGAAACTCATAGTATTAAACAATTAATATCTAAGCATTGGCACATATTAAGAAATGATGTAGCAGTGAAGGACAAAGTACCCACCGTACCGAACTTTGTATATAAGGCAGGCAACAGCCTTCAGAGACTTATCCAAATAAAACAGAATTCCAGCAAAGAGGGTCCACGCATTAATAGGGGCACTACGAGGTGGATGCTGTAATTACTGTAAATATATTTTTGAAGGTAAATCAATAACTTTAAAGGATAAAAATAGAACCAAGATTTATTTTAAGAATGGAAATTGTCTCAGTAGGCATGTTGTATATCTGGCTATCTGTGACACATGTGAGAATTATTATGTCGGCATGACTGACAGATATTTGTAAACAGGATATATGACCACTTATATTGCATAAAAAGGAAAGATGTTAATAATGCACTATCTAGGCATATAATAAATAATGAATTGTGCAATAACTTTAAGTTTGGGATATTGGAGGTGGTTAGCCCCAATCCCAGAGGAGGCAATATAAAGGCTATAGTGGGTGAAAAAGAAATCAAGTGGCAGTTATGCTAGCAGCTGCTACATCCCCGGTTAAATGAGGTCATACCCACTAAGCCATTGTTAAGAACATAATGTTATTTACACTAGATAGGTTAGATACAATTATATTAAGATTATGGATGCATATATATGAAATACCTATTTGTTTATGGTTTTTAGACTTTTATTATCCACTTGTATAAGAGCATAAATAACATGATATTACTGTATAAATTATAGTCTATAAATTATTGTTTATGTATCTAGGATAGTATATACTACGTATACAGTTATTTGTATGGTTTTATGTAGTATAACAACAACAAGGTTTTTTTAAAAAAACGTTTTTTCAAAAACGTATTTAGAGCTTTAAGAATATATTATATTGGAATAATTAATTAAGCTAATTCATTAGTATTTTTGGCGGGCAAATTGACTATTTAATAGCCAGGATACATCAAATCAATGTTCTGATGAAATCTAGGAGCACTAGATGAAAGCGCTTAACTACATTATTTGTTGGATGGTTTTTAAATAAAAGGTTTTTTACTGCAGCAGTTCGTGGCTTCTGATTTACTGTGCTGTGTCGAGCAAGTACTTGGTGGAATCACACAAAGTACATAAGAAAAGAGAAGCATTTCTTTAGAAATTTCCAGCACTATGTCTTGATCTGGATTCAAGTGTTAGTTTACATCTTAGCATAGCAAAATAAACAATGCAGCTACCACAGATGAGTTTTAGTAAAACCTTGTTGTATTACTGTACCAAAAAAAAAAACCTATTAGTTATGAAAATAATTTTGTTCTGATGCTTGTTTAGTTGCTTAAAGTTTCTCTCTGATTTGTTGAAAACCCATGACATCTACTTTATAAGGAAGGAGTGTTACTTTCACCTCCCATTATATACATGCATTTAGCTTTGAGGTGAAACACATTTTTAAACCTGATTACTTCAATGTCCAAAATATGTAATTTCTCCATTCTGCCAAATTACAAAAATGTCATATTGGTAAACTGTAATTCTTATAAGACCTTGCAATATAGCTTTTCACCATTCTTTAAAATAAAGGTAGCGTTACATCTGAGCAACCCTTATGACTGCTTATTCCCATATACTGTGCTGAAAAATTATCCAACACACTGCTGGTATTGATGTGTCATGCCTATATTTTTTATAACTGTTAACCACTACAGCAAACACATATTCTGTCCTGGGATTAGAGTTCTGTTCATTGTAAAGCATGTAGTCCCCAAAGCTCCAAATACAACCATCCAGTTTTATGACAGGAAGAAAAGGTGCAGACTGGTCTGAAAACTTTCAAGTGTTTGTTTTTTGCCTTCCCCAACACACAGTTTAACTCTCCTGCATTTATTTTCAAAGCAAATGGGTTTGCATTGGTAGTGCCACCTTACAGGTTTTTCTTGCCCCCACAGGTATAGTTCCAGGCCAGGAGCACAAGGTACCCAAAAGTTCCCAGTCAGCTGAGGAAGGAAGAGGTGCTAAACACCTAATGGAGAGGAAGGGATAGGAAAGGAGTGCCCATTCCAACCTTAAAGGTGACAGACGGAAAGTAGGGAAAATCTACATTTACATTAAGTAGATACAACAGTACTATGTTTATTTACTTGATATTTGTTTAACAGGAAAGTCAAACTGGGCCAGAAAGTGCCCATTTTTCAGTGCAGCTCCGACCAGAAAAGCTCCACATTCACAATCTTTCAAAATTCAAGTACAGATATTTTGAATCACAAAGTTATTATGTTACACTTCAAAACATAAGAGTGAAAAAAATGTTGTAGTGAGAAAAACATGGAACATATGTTTCATAACAGAGTGCAATGAAAAACAATAACATGATTTGTGGAACATGTGAGAAAAACTCAATAGTCATATAATTTGTTACATAGATTAATATGTGATGAATGAGACCAGAGACAATTTGAATAACATATTTAGAGAGATATTAAAGATTACACGACTACAGATAGTGACGGGAATTTAAGTGATGTCTTAGTATGAGACAGCTGTTCATATTATGGTTACAGAAGGAAGAAAGACGGAGAGAAAAGGAGATTATAAGAGGAGGAGTGCAGGGTAGGGTAGGGTGTCTTCTAGTAGCTTAGGTGAGTAGGGAGGAAAGAGGAAGTGTTAAAGGTCTGCAGAGATGAAGTGGATAAGGTAAGGTAGTGGGAAAGACAAAAGAAAAGAATAGAGCAAGAGAATGGAAGAGGGTTGTGAAGTGTGATTTAGATCGAAGGGGTTGAGTGGTATATTAAGTTAATTCAGGACTGAGACGAGCAGGTCCAAGATTTAAGTATTCTTTTAGGGAGCATTTAAAGGTGGGTAGGTTAGAAATAGTTCTGGTGGTTAAAGGTAAGGAATTCCATTTTTTGCTACTGAGTAAGGGTATAGGCTTTGTCCAGGGGATTTATTTGGTTTACTTATCGTGAGAAGTTGTTTGTCTTCTGATCTAAGCATTCTTTTAGGGAAATACAGGTTGATTAAAGGAGCAAGAGCTTGGCAGGCTAATGGTTTGTGTATGACTTGGAGGTGAAGGGGAAGTTCTAGCCAGCTAAGGGTATGCCGAGCTTTACAGTGATGGGTAAAGGAGGATGAATTGGTAGCAAACTTGGCAATTTTGTTGTAGTAGCTTTCACATTTGTTTTTTAAGAAGGATTGTAAATAGGTTAAAAATGGTGCTCCACAGAGTAGAGAGGACAGAAGATGGGTTGTGGCTAGAATAAGTTTTGTGGGTCCATTAGTGTTTCACTGTTGCAATAACAACAATATGGGAAGACTCCTAAACTGTAAAATGGGGAGACTGAAAGAAAAAATCAGGCAGAAGCTAGAATGCCCTGCAAGACTGCAGAGTCAAATCCAGGACTGGTTCAGGAAAAAAAAATAGAGGTTGCAATGTTTGGTAAAGGTGTGAACAGGGGACCAACTGTCAGCTTCTAAAAATGTCTCTTGCGTGAGCTCCTTTAAGAAATGGACTAGTAGTTGCAGTAGTCCTAGTTCTATGAAATCAGATATGTTCTGGAATTTGCTTTCCATAATGCTGATAACAAAAGGCAATACAACTGGAAATCCATTTTGAGATGGAGTATTTAACAGGATTTCCCATTTTGCTGCCTGTAAAGGCTAGAAAGCATTGGTTGGACTTTCTAAATGACCTAGTTCTGTCCAGATAACACTTGAGTTGTCTGTGAATATCAAGTGAATGCAAGACATGTTCCTCCTAATTTTGAAGGTGAGGGAAGAAGGCAAGAAGATGTATGGACTGATTTAAAGAAAGCTCTGAAACCACCTTGGGCACGGAGGAGGGATTAGTCCTGACAGTAAAACTCTGCCATGATGAACTCTAAGGTAGGGTTCAGTGCACATGAGGGCTTGGAGTTCTGAGACCCAACTAGCACAGGTAACTACAAACGCTACTTTCCAGGAAAGAAATCTTATGTCAACTTTAGTTGCTCACTCAAACAGTGGAAAAGTGAGCTTTTTCAGCACAAAACTGAGGTACCAAGGGGGAGAGGGAGCTCTACCTGGAGTCATTAGGGGGGAAAATACCGTTAAGGACCTGCTTCATAAGGGGTTGAGATAAAACAGGAAGCTGCACATGTAGGGAGGAGTAGAAGACTAAGGCGTGTATTATAATGGAAGAGTAAGGCAAACCAGACTTGAATAAGTTTGTAAGGTAGACAAGAATGTGGTTGATCTCTGCTGCCCTTGGGATGATATTCTGTTGCTGACACCAGACTGAAAACCTTTTCTGTTCTGAAATATAAGATTTTCTAGTACTCGTTTTTTCTGGCTTACTTTAAAATATCAAGCACATCCTTGTCCAAAGAGAGACCTTAGTGCATTAACCAAGCTGTCAACCTCAAGGCACAGAGATTGAGCTATGATGGAGCTACTGTTCTGAGTCAAAAGGTCCATTGGTTGAGGAAGCAACTAAAAGTTTTTCCCTGCTAAGGCTGTGTAGGACAGGAAACCAATGTAGGCTCAGCCAAAAAAGTGCTATAATTATCATTCTTGGACATTCCTCTCCGATTTTCAGCAAAATCCTGTTGATGACAGAAATGGGAGGATGTGTGCACATAAACAGATCTGTCCATGAAAAGAAGGCACCCATCCTGCAGGACTTGGAATGTTTGGCCACTGAATAGAATTTTTCACCTGACTGTTTTGGTTTATAGCAAAAAAGGTCCATTCTGGCACACCCCAAGAGAGGCTAATGAGTTTGAACACATCCTTGTTTAAGGTCCAGTTTTAACGGTTCACATCTGATCTGCTGAAGTGATCTGCTAGTGAATTTTCTCATGGCAGGTACTGGGCCAAACGTTGTAGGCCAAGACATGAGCTGTGTCCTATGAGGTACAGGCAGCAGAGAGGATAAGAGTGAGTACCTCCCTTTGCTTGTTTATGTACCCCATAACTGTGGTGTCTGTCTATTGGTAAAGTCCTTGGCTTTCCATAAATCCTTGAAAGCTAGGAAGCCATTGAGAATAGCCATCACTTCCTTTTGATTAATTTTTTTTTTTTTTTTTAGAAAACTTTCCCATTTTCCCAGAGCTTGGAGACTGTTGGAATATACTGTTCAGGCTACGTTTGAGGCATCTGTGGTCAAAGTCTTATTTGGATAAGGGGTCCTGAATGGCACCCCTAAGTTTTGGGTGAAATCTGAGATCCAGAATTGGAGTTCCTTTTTCGAACAGAGAAGGAACCGAATTTGCTGGCTGGGAGATTGGCTGTATTGGTTCTGTACATTCTTGAGATATCACTGGATCTTCTGCATGTCAAGTCTGGCTAGAGGGATCATTAGGATGCATGAGGCCATGTATCATAATATTCTGAGGACCTCCCATGGTGCAGTTATACTAAGAAGGAAAGGAGAAAATGCAGTATTTTGTCAGAAAGGTGACCTTTCCCCTGGGAGGAAAGCCCCTTTAAGGTTTGTGTCTAGCAAGGCCCCCCTAGAAAAACAAGCTTTAGAGATGGAGAGTGGATGGATTTTTTTTTTTTTTTTTTTTTTTTAGGTTTACGGTGAAATTTAGGCTGGAAAAAATGCTCACAGTTAGGCAGGCAAAGGGAAGAAAGGAGTTTCTCTACAGAATTGTCTTGAATCAGCCAGTCATTTAGGAAGTGGTAGATTTGAATACACTTTGTCCTGCAGTAGGCTGTTATTGGTGACAGATAATTTGAGAACATTGTGTGTGCAGTAAATAAGCCAAAGGGCAGAAAATTGATAATGATTTCCCCCTGCTTTAAAATAAAGACACTTCCTATAGGATTTTGAAATAAAAATACATAGGTAAATGTCTTTTAGGTCGAAGGTGACCATGTAGGCCTGAAGAGAAAGCATAGGCAAGAACTTTTGTAAGGTTAACATTTTGAATTTGAGTACCAGAAGACATCTGTTTAATCTTGAAAGGTATAGGACGGGTCTCCAAAGTCCCCTGTATTTCTTTGTAACAAGGAATCATCTGAAATAATAGTTCTTTACCCCTTTCTTGGGGGTACCTTTTCTATGGAACTTTGCTAAAAAAACAGGTTTATTTGGGTCAGTGCTTCTTGTACTTGATTTGGTGAGACAGAAGGAATGCCTGTAGGCTTTGGGAGAGAGGTAAAAGATGGCCTGTAACCTGCTTGATAATGCTTAACACCCATTTGTCTTGGGTTATCTTGGTCCATCTGTGATTAAAGAGGGAAAGCCTTCATACTAGCTTTGAAGACAGAGGGAGGTTTGGAAGAAAGTGAATGAGGGTGGTTGGAGTGGGAATGGAGGTCACAGGGATGGGATCGGCTGATTCATGGTTGTTTCCTGTTAGGCTCCTGTGGTCAGGGCCCACTAGGCCTAGAAGTAGGTTCTGATTGCCATTTTTTATGTTGCCTCAGTATCCCTTCTGATCATTTTCTTTCTGTGTTAAGAGAGACAAAAGGAGTGCGGCTTAGTAGGACAGTTTCCGCTGAGCCTGCAGAAAGTCCTTGACAGTCTGCATATATTTAGCCATCTCATCCAGCTTTCTGAAGATAGCTTCAGCCTTTGTTCCAAATAAGAAATCTTTTCAAGAGGAACATCCACAGTCTCAGACTTGACATGGTCTGAAAGGGATTGTTTATTTAACCAGGCATGTCTACGAATAACAGACACGGAGGCAGCAGCCTTGCTTGATGTTTCCAAAGCATTAAAACCACAACGCAAAGAATGCTTACCAACCTGACAGGCAGAGTTTCAGATATCCATTAATTCTTTCAAGAGAGATCTACCTTCCAACCCGTCCATTTTTTCTTTCATATGGTCCAGTAGAGTTTCCTGTTACTTAACTATATGGAACTGGAAATTGAGAGTCTGTATTGCCATGGCAGCAGAAGTATAAGACTTTTTTGTCAAAGTGGTCAAAGGTTGAACCTTCCTAATAATCTGGCAAGGGTTCCTAGAAGTGCTACCTTTAACTCCTTTAGGACCCTGAGTCACCACTTCAGGATCAGTAATGGAATTCCTACAAAGCTGTTTGTGGGAATCCAGAACCCTATAAAAGTAGTATGGCTTCATAGGAGCAGGTGGTCGGGAGTCAGGCTGCAGGAATAAGTCCAAAATAACATAATCCACTACTTCTAAAACTGAAGGAATATTTCAAAGATTTGTGCTCAGGGAGTTTCAAAAATTTTAATAAATCAATATGTAGAAACATGTTCCTAACCCTTAAATATATATTTATATTACATGCATCAATTAAACAATTCACTAAAAAATAATTATAAATTAGGAGGAAGTGATGTAATTTTCAGTTAATTAATTGATGCTTGTAATTTAAAATACATTTAAGGGCTAGAAACATACTACTGGTTGTTATTCTGAAGAAATCTGTGACATTAGACGTAAGTGCTAACGAATAATAAATTTCATTACTTTGGTATATGTTCAACCTCGAGTGATTTTGGGAGTGCCGTTACAGAAGTGCTTGTTTTGCTTATTAGTGTACTTGGCACTTAATTTCTACGTTTTGAGTTACTAGTCTGAATATTGTAAATACATGGCTTCCCTGAATCTAGTTTTTAATGGTTTGCCTTCTGAAGGTGAAGGGACATTGCTCAGTGAGCTAAGTTACTTCATTGATTTTCTTACAAAGAGAACAAGAAAATGTTATTGTCTATAAAGATAGTGAATGGAGAACGAATCGATCCTAGTATTTTGTGTTACCAGGAGCAGACAAATGTTGTAGAGAGGGATGTGCAATTCCAGGGTTCTAGAGTGATTGGCCAACCTCTTTCTCTTTCCCAGTGTCTGTTTGGAGAACCGGTTTCCTCAGTTACACAAGAGACAACCAGTGACTGACACAAAGAAACACTTCAACGGCAGTTAGTTACTGATACAACAGGTACCTCTTATTTGCAGAGGGTGCGAGGTAGCAGTTCTGTTTCTAACCATGGTGACTGGCAATGGAATACTTTACAGCAAACCTCAGACAATTATGTGGCAAGACATCAGTGACTTGAAATGAGGACTTGGCTTAACCAAACTGATTTTAATGGAACTAGCAAAGCACCAAAAAGCAGTCTAAAGAGGCAAAAGTACTTGAATAGCATATTCAGCACGCACTTTATTACAAGGTTGACTTTTCAGTCCACAGTTCCAAATACAGTTCCAGATAAACGGACAAACGTAACTTCACAGTCGATACATCACCGGAACATATACAGTCCACATTTCCGATAAGCTACAAAGGTAGGTTCATAGGTGTGTGTACTAGGCGAACGGCCCTGGAGCCTTTACAAGCCTAGCCCATAGGATTACCCTGGCATCAAGCCACCCGACCTTACTTCCCAGTGCCTCTGTCAAGTAAAGCCAGTGGAGTGATCCCTGGGGTGAATTTTCTATTTCCCATCCACTCATCAAGATTTCTATTGAAGAGGTCATGTAAGGTGCTCTGCTTGACTTGAATGGGAAGTCTATTCCATAGCATGGGCAGTCTCTGGGTTATGACCCTGTCCCTCCAGCATGTTCTGTTGATTGTGGTAATGAGGTTGAGGTCTCTGGAGCATGTGGTGCGGAGGGATTGGGATTTCTTTAGATGTAGCATTTCTAACAGAGCTAGGTCAGACATGGCTTTGTAAGTCAAGCAGAGATTGTCTCTAAGTAGGAGATATGAGACAGAATAGTTGGGAGTTTTTTGAGCCTGTCCATACAGGACAAATGTTTAAGGCCTAGGATCCTCTTTGTGAGGTACTTTTGCGGCCTCTCCAGTTGTTGCAGGTGTTAGTAAGGTACATGCCAAATGGGGCATTGTACTCAATGATTAGCCTAATGAGGGAAGGGTAGAGGGAGACAATGACATCTTTCTTCTTGACTGCAAAACCCTTAGTAATGAGATGTGCCAAATAGAAGGACTTTCTGACCACAGTGGCAATGTGGTGGTCAAAGGAGAGGCTGCTGTCAACCTGCATCCCCAGATCTCTTATAACGCCTTCTGTGTTCAGTGGACTACCACTGATGTGGTAATTCATGGGAACCAGGTTTTTCCCAAAGGGGATGATGACACACTTTTTGGCATTGAGCTTAAAGCCATGGTTCTGACGCCAGTCGTTGGTCTCAGTGAGGCCTTTCTGTTGGATGTCAACATCACTTGGGGAGTTAATAATAGCTCCCAACTTGCAACTGTCTACGAACTTTGTCAGTCAGAGTCCCTTTGTGTTGGCCTGGATTTCAGAGAAGTAGTCACCAAAAAAGTGAGGACCCAGGACCGAACCCTGTGGGACTCCACTCGTGACTAGTCAGAAGTCTGACTTGGAGTCAGCTACTTTCACACTGTGGGTTCTACCTGTGAGCCAGTTTGCAACCCAACTAGTGATACAGGGGTTGATGCCTAGCTTAGTGAGTTTTTCTATGATTCCTGAGTGGGGAATAGTATCAAAGGCCTTGGCCAGCTCAAGGTAGGCTGTATGAACCACCTTGCCTTCATCCACAGCTCTGGTGACTGACTCAAAAAAGTTGACCAAGCTGAGCAGTCATGATCTACCCTTCACAAAACCAAACTGTGTGGGATCCAGAGTTTGGAGATTCCCTATATCCTTGTTTATTAGGTCCATGATGATGCGTTCCATAGCTTTACATATCAGACTCGTCAGGCTAATGGGGTGATAATTCTCAGGGTCTGTAGTCACTCCTCCTTTGTGGAGAGGGATTACTGTAGCAGTGCGCCATTCTGTTGGGACAAAACCTGAGGTGATGCTGTGATTGAACAGGGCACACAGGTGAGGTGCCAATTCACTCTGTAGTTCATGTAGAACACAGCCAGGGATACTGTCAGATCCCATAGAAGCTGTATTCTTGGCCTTGGACAGTGCTGTTTAAACCGGTGCAGCAGTAATATTGGGTGCCTGGCAATCTACTGGTATTGTGACTGGTCCTTTGGGGGGTAAAGTTGGCACTGAATCTGTCAGCCAGTATATTGGCAATATCTGCTGGCTTAGTATAGAAGGTACCATTGTGCAGTAGCTCAGAGCAAATCTGGGTATTGCCGTGGATATTCTTTATGTAACTATAGAAGGCCTTGTGGTTGTCTTTAATATCTGCTGCAATTCTGTTTTCATAGCTAGCTTTAGAGGATTTGATGAGGGATCTCAACTTTTTTTTTTTAGGCTGATAAGGGAGTTTTTCCAGTCTTGGGACTTTACCTTATTCCGCATCAGTTTCCTCCTTCTGTTGTAGAGTTTGTTTATGGCAGGGGACCACCAAACTGGCTTCCTTTTTTTGGAGGAGAGCGTCTTGGTTCTATTGGGTTATGGCAAGATCCATGGATTTGTGTGCGTGTTCGTACAATGCATTGGTGTATGATTTGGTGGTCATGCAACTATTCTCCATTTGTATGGGTGCCGTGAAGTAAGCCACCTCTGTTTTTATGAGCCCAAAGTTAGCTTTAGAGAAGTTTTACAGGGTGGTTACCTTTACGGGGTGGGGTGGAAGGGATATGGATTTTCAAGGTGATTAGTTTGTGGTCAGATCTAACCAGGGTGGAGTTGGCTACTGGTGTAGAATGGTCGCCCATGTTAGTAATGACCAGGTCAAGGATGTTGCTGCCTCTAGTGGGGGTAAAAACGAGCTGGTCCAGGGAATTGGAATTAATAAATTCCAGGGAACACTGGGCGAGTGTATTGGTACATGAGTAGTTTTCCTAGTTAATGGAGGGGTAGCTGAAGTCACCCAGTATGAGGGTGTTAGGTTGGACCCTAATATTCTCCAGGGTGCTTAGGAATGTGGAGTGAGAGTCTTGTGACATAGTTGGGGACCTATAGTAGGCTATGACTTGAATCACTGTCTTACCCAGTGTTAGCTGCACCTGAAGTACCTCGGATGCGTTATGTTGGGCTACCAGTCTCGAGGTGTGGGCATCCTTTATGAATGTGGAAACACCACCGCCTTTAGAGCTTCAGTCCAAGTTCTGGGGCTGAAAGGTGTGGAATGAGTTATAGCCTGGTAGTGCAGGGGTGCTTTCTGCTGCCTTGAACCAGGTCTCTGTTACAACACAAATGTCGATGTTCTCCATTTTAAGGAGTGCTTCGAGCAAGTGCATTTTGAGATTTAGACTTCTAGCATTGAGCAGCATGATCCTCAGACTGCATTTGTTTGTAGATGTCACGGTGGTAATTTGGTCTTTGGAACACTGCCTAAAAAAAGGCCAGTATCTGGAAGCCCAGGGGTGACAGATGCAGGCCATCTCTGGCAAAGCATAGAGGTCTGTCAATCATGTCATCCCAAGCAGACATATACTGGATCCCCTTAGAATGACACAAGGAACTTAGCCAATTGTTGAACTCAATTATTTTCTGCTTGTACTGTGGTATCATTCTGGGTGATAGTAGGATGCTGCTCAGGGCTAGGGTCATACCCACCTGGGCTACATAATCCGAGAGCTCCTCCATGTCTCTTCTCATGTAGTCCAGGGAGGTATGTCTCAGGTCATTCACATCCACATGTACAATGACAGAGTCATATTTGTACCTGTTTTTGAGGGACCTGAGTGCATGCGTTATGTGACGGATCCTGGCACCTGACAGGCTGCTGACTGTTACTTTCTCCTTATTCAACCTACTGAGTGGGGCATCAGTGTGCCTCACTATTGAGTCACCTATGACTAGTGTGTTGGGCATGCTGTTTTGCCTTAGGGGCTTTGGTTGAGTGGCACACTGTTTAGGAGAGTTATGTGTCTCGTGATTAGTGTTGTGGTGGTCGAGTGCGTTTCTGTCTTGGAGGTCTCTGCTGTTTGGGTAGATTTTTATTGAGAGCCTCCATGAAGGTGGGTGCGTAGTTTGTGTTTTTGTGTGAAAGCAGTGCTGGTGTGTGTTCTGGAGGGCTATGTGTTCCATATGGTGTGGTGCAAGTGTTGACCTTCTCCTATGATCTTTAAACTTAAGAAAAAAATGTCCTTGTATAGAACGCTGCTACTTGACAATGCCTTTTTGAGAGAATGTATAAAACAACAACTAGTTCCCAGGGGGCTCAGGATTTGAAAATACCTGAATACGGTTGAGCCAGGGACTGAGTCTCATAAAGAGCCCTTAGAGATTTTTTTAATAACTGTAACATTCAGGTTATGAAGATTATTATTAAAACTAATTTCAGACTATTGCTGGCCTTATACAATGAAATTATGGAACTTAATACGTTCATATATAGGATCTTGTTTACTGTAGAGGAACATAAAAACAAATTTTTTTTACAATGAAAGAATTGGATGATAAAATTGAAAAAATGAAAAAAACAGAAATGGGGGAAAATTGAAAGGGACAAAAGAGACTATGCCAGTAGGAAAGCATATCAGTTACCTAAAGGGAAAGTGTTTTATGACGCTGGTAATTATGAAACAGTTTGTCATGAGGATGGTGTTACTGAAACCAAAGCACATGGTAACTACCCCCAGGGCCAACTACAAGACCCAAGGGGATAAGCAAATTTATGGTCTGGATGAGGAGATCCAACAGGTTGATGAACAAAGAGAGGGGGTCAAATTAGGACACCTACAACTACACAGAAGTCGCATGACCTTGCCGAGAGGGGAAGAGGTCGAAATGCAATAAGAAATTAGCCTCAGTAATTCATGTGCTTCCTTTACCCCTTGAAGTGATTGAAAGTGACAGTGTGATTCCTATAAAGGATTTAAAGTGTTTAATTGTAGGTCTTTGGAAACGACTCCCGTTCACTTCTCTCTTTTCATCAAAAGATTTACTTTTGTGCCTACTTACAAAACTGACATAAGTGAAGTGCTGTTTGATTTTAAACTTTTCCTTAGGAAAATTAATTTAGCAATTATTTTTGGTAATCAGGATGCCCCTAGTAATACCAGTTCATTTAAGAAAACAAGTGTTTCCAATCCCCCTTTGCATTTGACTCCTGCCCACTTTGAAAGGTTTTTTGAAACTGACATCAGGAGTTATTTAAACCAAAATCATAGGTGGGCTTCTAATTTGGATTTGGAGCAGAGGAAAACTCTTTGTGAGCCAAGTGCAAACAAAGATAAGAGTTCTGAAACATGACAAAGATGGGGGCAGTAATTAGAAAAGCTGGGACTATGGGTTAAGTTATTGAATAATGTCTCTACATAAACCCAGGTATCTAAGAACAAAAATTAATATGGCATTTAGGCAAATAGATTTTATTTTAAATGATGATTTTTTGACAAGGTGCTATTGATAATTGCCTGTACAATTTTCTTACCAACATGGAGCTGGATATTCCTTCAATCTTCAGAACATCTGAAGTTCATAAAAACTTAGAGGATCCACTTATAAGACCCACTGTTGCCACAGCTGGTTCCAGAACATATCCCCTTGCAGTTTACATGGACAGGAGATTGAAACCTGTGCTGAAAAAATATGAACATGTATTGATAGATTAATAAAAGAAAAAAACAGGAAATAACGTGTTCACTACCAAAATGACCATAAAACAGTTAAAAAGAGCACTTTGGAAAGAAACACCACGCTGCTGAGTGTAATTCTTTAATTCCACAATAAAACGATGTACAGCCAGACAAAACCATATATATCATCCAGGAAGCGCTTATACAGAGTCCAACTAGTGGCAAATTCTGATTTTAAAACAAATTCTTCCTTCCAATAGAAAATGATAATATTTGCATATATAGGGGCACAATTAGCCACAAAATCAGAATTTGCCACTAGTTGGACTCTGTGTAAGCACTTCCTGAATGATATTTGCGGTTTACTGTCTGGTTGTATGTCATTTTATTGTGGAATTAAAGAATTACACTCAGCAGCGTGGTGTTTCTTTCCAAAGTGCTCTTTTTAACTGTTTTATGGTCGTTTTGGTAGTGAGCACTTTATTTCCCATTTTTTTCTTTTATTGGACTTCTTTGGGATTATGGAAGCTACACCAGAAGCTACGAATGATGGCAGAAAGGCAGGGAAATGGGCCAAATCAGGAAAATGATTGGCCAATTGTCTCAACTGATTGATTTACTCACTCCTACCAGTCAATCAGTGATTTTGTTTGCATACAGCTTACCCGGGAACCAGGAAATGATCATCCGTGGCGAAAAAGGAGCTAAAAACAGACTTTTTTAACAATTTTAGAAGGGAAACAGCTTCAGGACATCAAAATATTAATCAAACAGATGGATGTGAGGGATTTCCTAACATTCTGATGGACAATGGAGCTGAGAGAAACCCTGGAAATACCAGAAATAATTCTGAATGCAGTAAAAGTAATCAAGGACAAGATGGCTGTTTATTTAATGGGTTACAGTATAAAAGTATTAATTTTAATGATATTTTAATAAGAAATATGTTTTTAATGATTATGGACTGGATTAAACAGTTTCAAACAATGGCACTTACAGTGACAATTTGGCAAAACTGGATGAATTGTTGTATAAATACAAAATGTTGGACTTCGAGAATGCAGACCTGAAAAAATGTGTTAAGTTGAACATTATACCAAAAGGTCTTAGGGTGTATAAATACCTTAATAAAGTGAGGGAAGGCTCTGATTTTCACAATGGAACTAATTAATATTTTGGAGAAGTGTGGGACTGAAATAGTAAAAGCGATCATCAGGGAAAATGAGAAAGAACTGGATTTGTTGTACAATAGGGTAGAGCAAGTCAACCAAAATATTATTAATGACTTGATGCTCACAGTGGATAGAGAGAAAAACAAATATAATGATATTTTGAGAAAGATAGAAGGGAAATGTAAGAGTGTTTATAACAGAAAAATTTGAAAAACTGAAAGAGACATCAAAGAATACAAGGACAACACAAACTACCCTAGACCTAAGCAATACCGTAATTACAATCACTGGTATGAGGGAGAAGGTAGAGATTGTTATGATGAAGAGCAATATATTGATGAACAGCACACACCGCCTTATGACATACATAACCCTTTAGAGATTCCACCTCTCCGCAGATCGGAGAGGTTAAAGAACAAACCACAAACATACTACAACTACAGCAAAGGAATGGGGTAGAACAGGAACAACCAAAGGAACATACAGCAGAAGTTAGTACAGAGCAGGAGGACACGATTATTCAAAATGGGTGTAAACTTAGTTTTAATGGGTACAACATTTTTAACTATAGTAACACAATTTTAAACAAGACACATTTTAAACTTTTTTTAAAGGGTTTTAAGTTCATTCTCCGAAGAAAAGTAGATTTGAGCAAATTGCTTATAGATGTGAAACTTTTTTTACGGAAAAATAATTTAGAAATATTCTTCCAAGGACAAAAGAAATATGTTGGCCAAGAGAGGGCATTTAAAAGGAAGAGCATTTTTAACCCCCCCCATCCACAGCTAAGACATTTTGAGGCTGTAGTTGAGAGAGAATTAAAAACAGTGATAGTCCAAAATAAAGCTGTCCCTAACTTGAGTAAGGAAGAAACAATAACTGTAGATGAACTAAGGAACAGCAACTTTTTAAGGATTATAAGGCCAGATAAAGGAGGAGGCACTGTATTTATGGACACTATAACTTATGAATCAAAAATTATAGAAATTTTGGACGACCCAATAAAGTACATAAGGGTGTCGATTAATGAAATCAATATTTCATATAAAAAGATTTTTGTTACGCTTAATGATTTATTATTGGAGGGGACAATAGACACTAAGTTATTTAACTACTTACACTTAAAATAACCAAAAGTACCCTCCATATTTGGGATTCCCAAACTTCAAAAGAGTATAGTAAATCCACCTTTAAGACCTAAAGTGGCATCTGAAGGCTCTGTTACTGCCCCATTAGCAAAATGGTTGGACAATAAGCTTAAGACTATGTCATTAGAAGGAGTAAGCATGCTGAAAGATTAATGGGAAATGCTAAGAAGCATTAAACCAGAAATGTACAGTGAAAAAATAATTTTTGTAACCACTGACACAGTGGATTTCTTATAGGTTCATAGGTTCATACTAGGCTAACTGCCCTTGCGAGCCATTTTAAGCCTAGCCAATTATCCCCTGTGAGATTCAAACCCTGTACCTTGTGTTTGTAAAGCAAACACCTTAACCATTAGGCCACCCTCCCAACCCCACGTCTATACCCCATGAGGAGGGGATGGGGTGGTTTGAAGAGGCCCTGATTAAATATGGAAAGTTGAATAAGAATGATTTTCATCTAATATTAATTTTAATGGAAATGGTTTTAAAGAATAATTGTATTCATTATGAAGGAGAGTTCTTTCAACAACTTCAGGGGTTAGCAATGGGTGCTAATTGTGTCCCTATATATGCAAATATTATCCTTTCCTATTGGGAGGAAGAATTTGTTTTAAAAATCAGAATTTGCTACTAGTTGGACTCTGTATAAGCGATTCCTGGATGATATAAGTGGTTTATTGTTTGGCTGCACGTCATTTTATTGTGGAATTAAAGAATTACACTCAGCAGTGCGGTGTTTCTTTCCAAAGTACTCTTTTTAACTGTTTTATGTATTGACAGATTCTTGGGATTTCATGTCCACAGTGACTGATGGCTACTATCACCCTCATGTCCTTTTAGTAACTACTGATGTCCAAGACCTTTTTTCAGCAATTCCCCACGCCACAGGTCTGGAGTGGTGTATGGATATTTGGAGAGAGTTTGATTTCTTGACTCAGAACTGAATGTAATAGCTAAATGTATGGAAATGGTCTTGGGCAATAATTCTGTGTACTATGAGGATAAATACTACAAACATACAAATGGTGTGGCTATGGGAGCAGCTTGTCCTCTCCCCTTTGCCAATACTGTCCTTCTTATTGGGAAAAGTTTATATTCAAATCTTTTTTTGAGAAAACAGGAATCTACACAGAATTTTTGGATGACATTTTTATGATGTGGAAAAGTTCTATTGCTGAGCTTAATGAATTTGTCCAGTACATAAATGCTATTACTGATTTTCTGAGATTTACTTACAGTACTGGACAAGACAAAATATCTTATTTAGATGTCAAGTTAATTAAGGATTTTAGAAAGAATAGATTTAAATCTAAGCTCCACAGGAAAGAAAAGTTTAGTAATGCATATCTATATTTTAACAGCAACCACCCATTTCACCAGAAAAAAAAAAAGTATTGTAAAGGGGCAGATGGTCCACATTGCCTGGATGACCTCTGATAAACACAATCTCCTTAATGAACTGGAAACAGTTCACAAACTATTTCTACAAAGAGGCTATACTGAACACTTGCTGTTGAAAACTAAGAAAGAAATTCTGTATGGGTGGGGTAGCAAGTATATGCCATTGCTGCTGCTGAAAAAAGGAGGACTAGGGCAAACAAGTCCTCTACAAGAGGATGTCCATGGGACATCTCAGTTAAGGGACATATAAGTCAATTATACCAGATCATTAACTTTGAAATACAACCAAGACATTGTAGGAATTTGTAAAACTGTTCAAAAGTAGTGGGACATTTTTTCAGGATGCCCCAATTGCCTGGAAGTTTTTTCGCAGCCCCTTTTGTACAGTTACAGAAAATGTTTTAGTGTTAAAAATATCTTGGAATCAGGTTTTCATAAAAGACAAATTCCCGACTATTCTAGGAAGGTAGGTACCTATAAGTGGGGTGTGTGCCACCAGTGTAAATATATAGCAAATTGTGGTAATTTTTGTCTTCCCACTATTAGTTCCCCCATGAGTGCCAAACATTCTTAAATCTGTTAACAATTCACTAACTTCAGTACATGCAGAAGGTATAAAAGTGAGAACCCTATTTAACACAGCTATTTCAGCTTCAGTCAACTGATAATCTGATAAATTAACCACAAGTTCATTCACTGCTTCTGTCTCCTGTTCGGAGTTACTGTCTCCCCTGAAAATTTCCTTTTTCTTCTTCCTCGACTCACTGAGCGCTGTTATTGTCTCTGTGTATTTTGTTTTACTGGTAATGGTAAAAAAATGCTCCAGAGTTAGTTAATGGAATAAATTGTTTGGGTCTTGCTCCCTGCAAAACCTGATTATTAGCTTGCTGATTAGGCAAGGGAGTCACGCCAATCTCAGAGACTACTTGGGACACAACAGATTGTTGAGAGATACTGTTCTGACATCCCTCTTGCATCTTGGTAACCAAGACCGGCAAAGGCATATTTGCTGTATTAGGTATAAATACCCCTGCATCTTCCACTTGAGTATCTTTCTGAGTGTCAAGACCAGTGAAATTAGCAGTATACCGTGGCCATGTGAATACATGTCCAAGGCTAAATTCTGTAAAAATCTCTCTGTAATTTACTTGTTTTGTCTGCCTCAATCTATTCTCATACAGTGAAACATTTACATACATATTATTCAAGGCACTGGTATAAGTCTCTCCTTCAAAATGTTCAACAATGTCACAATATTTTTGTTGTGTACTAGTACTTAGACTTAGTTCAATGGGATCAAAATAATCTACAATCAGCTGCATATACTTGCAACTGAATTCCAAATTCAATTGCTGCCATTGTTTCAATAATTCAGGGTGGGTTTCCCCATATGTGGGCATACATAAAACCCTCATACCTCTTGGAACCACAATGAAGTGAAGACAAGCCTCTAAATGTTGTGTCTGCCAGCTGAGATGCTTAAATTTAAAAAGGTCATTCTACAAGTCTTTTACCTTCCGAATAAATTGTTGGTAACATCAATACAAAGTTGTTTCGAAAGACATGTTGGAAGAATAGTCTCTTGGTTCGCAATAGCATGCATCCTAGGCATGTATTTCCTAATATTATCAAAGGGCAATTGAATAGAGTTAAAAATATATGTAATGTGCAAACTGATAAAGACAAGGAAGTTGACTACCTACAGCAATTATCTGTAGAGAGGGGATATAAAGAAACTGTTTTTCAAGCTATTAAGAAAGAGACCTTTCTAAATGCTAGTGAAATTAACCCTACGGACACAGTACATTTAACTAATTCAGTTACAAGAAGTAATACTAAGCAGAGTAATAAAGTACGTTTTACCACCAAGTATGCCAGTGATAGTAGTAAAGTATGTGACATAATAAAGAATAACTGGCACTTTTTGATAACTGATAGAGAGACAGAAAATATTATAGGGAGAGTTCCCAGTTTTGCATATAAAAATAGGAGTAACTTGAAACAGTTACTATGTAATGATCGGCAGAAGAATGTTATGTCTTTGCATAAGCTGGGAACATACCCCTGTACAAACTGTAGAATGTGTCAATTTATATCCAATATTCAGGAGTTTAAAAATCCAGTTCTACATTATATTCTTCAACATAGATTTTATGCCACTTGTAAAACAACTAATATAGTGTGTATATGGCAATATGGCAAAGTGCAAAGAATGTAGGTGTTTTTTATAGGCAAAACACAGGAACGACTTAGAGAAAGAATTTATCAGCATATGTATGATGTGAGAAATAATAATAAATTGAATGCTTTAGCAAAAAACATTATGGAGTTTCCTTCACATAAATTTAGGTTTAGAGTTATACAAATTGTTGTCAGTGATAAGAGAGGAGGTAACCTTAATCAAATAGAACGTGTTGAGTTAAAGGGCAAGCGCATACACACACACACACACACACACACACACACACACACACACACACACACACACACTGGACTGAATAATTATGTATGTATTAAACCCGAGCTAGAAGCTCGCTCTTTTAAATAAATGTAACATTGATTAACTGATGTATTTTAGATGTTAAATTGATTTTTAAATGCTGTGTTTAATTGACTGATTTTTGACTATAAGATGTTTAGGCATTTTGGTAGCTTTACTGAAGACTTGAAAAAGTGTAGTTGTTCTAAGTGAAAGTGCTTGTCTAATTAAACCTATTTTAAGCCACGGTGATCATCTGGAATTTTTTGTTTATTATATAAACACACTATAACCTGTGGAAACAGATCATTTTTGTTCTGGATATTGGAAAAATTGAAGCCCGATCCCAGAGGTAGACAATGGGAGAGACAGAGTACCATGAGTTAGTCTGGCAGATAAGTCTTAATGCAGCTATGCCCTCAGGATTAAACAGGCATATATGTTTGGGGTCTGTTTTGAAAATGAGAGCTGCGAAAATGTAATATGTTTACTGTAGACTACGCTTTCTTTGGGGCACTAGCCATAAAACTTGCAAGTTAATTAATTTATTTTAAAGCATCTTCCTTTAACAACACTGGAATGTATTCACATTGGTATTGCATTAAATATTACATATACATGTATACTTTTTAATCTCATTTTGGTGTCTAAAATATGGTTATATTAAATACGTAGTGTTTTTAACTGAAGGAGGAAGTGATGTAATTTTTAGTTAATTGACTGATGCTTGTAATTTAAAATATATTTAAGGGCTAGGAATATGTTGCTGGATGTTATTCTGAAGAAGTCTGTGAAAGAAGACAAAAGTGGTAAATAACAATAAATTTTATTACTTTGATACGTGTTCGGCCTTTAAAGATTGTGGGATCGTCGTTATAGAAGTGCTTGTTTTGGTTATTAGTTTCAAAAATTCTCTAACCCCGTTCTTAGACTGAGGCTAATCCTGAGCTGCCCAGTGGAAATACTAACTCATTTTATGGAGTGTTTCACTAAAAGTGAAGTCTCTAGGTGGTGAGGCTGAGGCAAGGAAGACCTCAGAGTCAAAATCATCATATGAACCCATAGACAATTGGTGTAAACAAGTCAAGCCATCCTCATATGAATCATAAAAATCTGAGGATTCCTTTGGGAGGTGGCGAGGATCCCTCCTTTTCCCAGAAACAGATTTAGTAGTGGCAAGAGGTTTTGTAGGACTGTGCTATCTGCAAGCTACAACATGAAGCAAATCCTCAGTCTAAGTAGGTCCTACTGGTAAAGCCACTGGAGGTTGAGAGCTAGAAGGACTAAGCTAAAGTAAGCCAGGAAGAATCCTTTTTGATTTGGCCTTAGGCTTGGTCCTGGATGTGGCATTCAAAGTATTGGGACCAGGCCCTGGGCAGGCGGCTGAGGCCTGCACATAGTCTACCAATGACCCCTCAGAAGATTTAGGGATTCCACCCTCCCTATCAGAAGACCTAGCATGGAAGTCAGAAGATGAGGCCTTCAAGAAAGACCTCAGACTCAATCAACTGCCCTTGTCTTTTGGCTCATGTGCACCTAGAGGGCCAGGAGGCATGTCAGACTCCAAAGTATACTCAGCAGCTGTCTCCGGGCACTCCCTCAGTCATTGGAAGGGACTGTAAAAGTATATCCTGACCTTTGAAAATCACAAGCCTGGGTGGGCCAGTTGATGGTGAAGCTATGTCATCATCTACGCTCACAAGGTTTGAAGGCTTTTTCCTGTTCTTACAAAAGAGGTCAAAAAGTTTAGAACTGGCGGGTGCCATTGTGTCAAGATCCCCAACGCACTTTTTACTTTCTAAGTACATGCAGGGATTCATCCCTACAGCAGACAGTGCACTTGTTAAAATGACAACAATGGGGACAATTAGGATCATCATGCTCTAGGCTCAGGCAGAATAAATAAAGGGAATGAAAGTCCTGATGTGTAATCTGTTCTCCACAACCAAAAAAAGTATTTGTCCAGAACTCATCTAACAGTAGAAAAAGGGCAGTTTTCCCGATGGGGTGCTGAGTTTTATGGTGCACTCTGGTCTTCAGACTGACCAACGCAGTCTACAAATGTGGATGCTTTGGAATCCAGTGTCAAGAAAGAGCTGTAAGATGGTGCTGGCCAATGACCCTTGTACCCACATATTCTTACGTCAGGTGCAGGGATCATGCCAGCTCACAAGAATGGAATTAAATCTCTGGTACTAGGGCCAGCCAAGGGCTATTGCAGCAAGAATAACCCATATTGTCTTTTACATCCACCTTCATTACTACCAACTCAGGCACCTGGGGGCCTTGGTTGGCATCTCACCTGAAGGATGGATGTAAATATGTTTTTTTGGAAATGAGATTGGATGGTCTGGGACAACAGTTTTACACAATTTCAGTCTAAATTTAGGTCTTTTAATCAACCTTAATTCAAGTAAATTTGTTTGCCTTGTCAGCAATGTAACAGAGTTCAGCACAATAATGAGCACAACTTTTTAAATATGACAGATGAAAGCACGCCTACCATATGTTCTACACATGTCTTCAAAATAATTATATATTATTCAGGTTCTGGCACTTTGTCTCTGCACAGCTTTACAAATTCTGCATTACTCATCATAGTGACACTGAAGCCAGTGAATACTCCCACCACTAGTTTTATTACTCACCTTCAAAGTAAACAAGAGGCACTTTAGTAGTATTCAATTTTGTCTAGACTATGTAATGCATGCATTTACTGTGCATTGGTTTCTTTTTCTTCTTATTCATTCACAAATATTTTAACATTCAATTTTCAATCTGTTTAACCTGAGATTTAACTTTTTTCTCTCTTTTTAACCAGTATGAACACTGGACACAAATATCACTTTTCAGGGGTAACCTACAAACACTTTCAGTAAAAAGACTTGTTCAGAGAGACGGTTTGCAAGTAAAAAGTAGATTTGGCTTTTAAACTTTGTTTAACAGCATACTGCTTGAAAACAATGCTTTGCTTTCTGCATACATTCTATGAGCAAACAATCCACAGTTATAACGTTCCTTATTTTCTTTCTAAATAATGCAATCATACTGATGATTCTGAACACATCTATAGCAGGTTTGAAGCATACCTTGTTTCTTTCTCAGACCATTTCTGTTTAAGACATTCACAGATATTTAACATCTCTGCCTCTCAACTAGAAATCTGTATTATATGCTGATGCAAATTAGCTGCTCCTCGTGTGGGAACCATTTCAAATGCCTTTTCAAAATGTATGTCTTTCTCAGTCAGCATCTTTTCCTGAATACTACCATTACATGTAATAAAGAAAGCATGGTTCTATAAGACGATCATCATAACAATAAATATATGAGAAGGGGTAACTGATACAATAAATCATAACATCTAGGTTCACACACCCTTCTGTTTCTCTTTGGTATGAATAAGGACTTTTCCAAGTTGTCTCTTTTCCCTCTGAAGGCCAATGCTGGCTTTTGGGCTTGCATAGGTTCAAACTCAAGGGTCACGTCGCATACCTTTCAACTGTCCATTTCCAGGGATGACCCTGACATGGGGCCAACATTTTGGAACCTAACGACCCTGAAAATTCCAAAAAAAGAAGTTATGTACTCACCATAACGTTCCATCTGAGTAGGTACTTCATTGTCTGCAACCTGTGGGTATCGGATCCGATCCCGGATCCGAGGCGGCAGCTTTCCAAGCTACAAGATCCGAGCTCCTAGCTCCTCCCCTACCCATAATCCCCTGCTATGTGCTACATTACCTCAGATCAAGTTTTTTTGCCTCTTACACTACTCCTACCCTCGATAGAGGAAGCAACACCAGATCACTGCCCTAACAGCAGAACACAGATTTCTTTGGTGATCAGGAGTCCCGAAAAAGGATCGGGGGATGGCAGGGGGGGTCGGTTGCAGACAAATGAAGTACCTACTCAGATGGAACGTTATGGTGAGTACATAACTTCTTTATCTGAAGTAGTTACTTCATTTGCTCTGCAACCTGTGGGACAGAGTCCCCAGCTACCTAGGGAAAACCCTGGGCGGCCTTATGGAAGGATACTCCGAAGCACCGCGGAGCCAAACGAAGCCCTACCTCTCGATACCATATCCAACTTATAATGAGAAATAAACATATGAGAAGAGGACCAGGTAGCTGCTGAGCATATGTCATCCAAGGGGTTCCTGGACCAGAAGGCTGCTGAGGTGGCCACAGCCCTCGTAGAATGAGCGTGAATACCGGTAGGAACCAGTTTGCCTGCAGATAAGTACCCGTGAACCATGCATTGACAAATCCAATTTGCTACAGTCACTTTGGAGATGGCCTTACCCATGGCCGATTTAGCAAATGACACGAACAACTGGTCCGACTTGCGAAAATCTTTAGTCCTGTGCAGGTAAAAATGCAGTTGTCTGTGCACATCCAATTTATGCAATTTGTATTCTCCTCTATTCTGAAAATTTGGGAAGAACACGGGTAAATTTATTGATTGATTGATATTTGACTCCGAAGCCACCTTAGGTAAGAACGATGGATTAGTCCTGAGGAACACTTTATCCTTGTGAAAAATTAGATAAGGATGCTTCATACATAAAGCTTGAAGTTCTGAAACCCTTTTGGCTGAAGTAATGGCCACCAAAAGGGCTGTTTTCCAAGACAAGAATTTTAATGGAATCGAAGCCGCGGGTTCAAATGGTGGGCCTGTCAAGGCTTGTAAGACTAAGGTCAAATCCCATGGGGGCACCACCACTTTCACCGGAGGCTTCAAGAGGAAAATGCCCCGCAAGAAGGTTTTACATAATCTTGTAGAAGCCAAAGATCCTAGTCCGTCTCCCACATGGAAATGGGAGATGACTGCCAATTGCACTTTAACTGTAGAAGCACTTGCTCCTTGTCTAAAGATCAGAGACAGGAAGTCTAGAATAGTAGGAATAGGAACTGTAAATGGATCCAGGCCTCTCTCTTTAGCCCAGACAGAGAAACGTTTCCATTTGCTGTGGTAAATTTTCCTAGTAGTTGGCTTATGTGCTGCGACTAGAATGGCCTTAACAGGAGATGAGATACTGGGAGTCCTAGCCATCAATGGAACTGGAGCAACCAAGCCGCAAGCTTGAGGTTCACCAGGTTTGGGGGTTGCTATCCCGCCGGATGTGAAATCAGGTCTGGAATGGGATCCAGTATCCATGGCAGAGATACACTGCGAGACCGCAGGTAAGGGAACCAGATCTGGCGAGGCCAGAATGGGGCTATGAGGATAACTCTGCTCCCCAACCGACGGGTTTTCTGTATGAACTTCGTCATGAGCGGAAGGGGGGGATAAGCATAAAGTAGACCGGGCAGCCAAGCATGGACTAGAGCATCTCTGGGATTAAGTACTCACTGCATTTTGTGTTTAAAGGAAAAGCAAAAAGATCGCAGTGAGGCCAACCCCATTTGCGGAAGATCTGCTTCGCAACTGATGGATTGAAATACCACTCGTATGGAGTGAGAATCACTCTGCTCAGTTTGTCCGCCAAAATGTTGGACCGACCCAGAATGTGCATTGCTACCAGAAAACGGTTGGTGGATATCGCCCATTCCCACACTCTCATAGCCTCCCGGCAAAGGGGGTAGGACCTGGTTCCTCCTTGCTTGTTTATGTACCAGACTACTGACATGTTGTCCGTCTGGATTGCAATAGTCCCCAGAGGTAGAAGGTCATGGAGAGCTTGCAACGCTAGAAGCACCGCCCTCATCTCTAGGACATTGATATGCAAAGCGGTCTCCAGGGGAGTCCACGTGCCTTGGACGGTTCTGCCCGAACATCCAATTTATGCAATTTGTATTCTCCTCTATTCTGAAAATTTGGGAAGAACACGGGTAAATTTATTGATTGATTGATATTTGACTCCGAAGCCACCTTAGGTAAGAACGACGGATTAGTCCTGAGGAACACTCTATCCTTGTGAAAAATGAGATAAGGATGCTTCATACATAAAGCTTGAAGTTCTGAAACCCTTTTGGCTGAAGTAATGGCCACCAAAAAGGCCGTCAGTAGTCTGGTACATAAACAAGCAAGGAGGAACCAGGTCCTACCCCCTTTGCCGGGAACAATGCCCCCCCCCCCACCCGAGGCGAGAAGCATCCGTGGTCAGCGTGGCTTGGAGGGGAGGGACAACAAAGGGCCTCCCTTCCCTGAGCTCTGGGGCATGGAGCCACCAAAGAAGGGAATCCCTGCACACTCTGCTCAGAGGAATCGGGGTATACAACGGATGGAGTAGTAGAGACCACTGAATTAGAAGGGTCCACTGCAGAACCCTCATCCGCAGACGCGCTTGAAGGGAGAGACTGATCGCTGCTGCCATAGATCCTAGTGCCCTCAGGAGTAATTCCGCCGCCGGAACCGGGAATGTTCAGCCTGTCCGCAGTTAGCATAGCTAGAGAGATGCGGGTATCTAACTTGGCCCCTATGAACTCCAGGACCTGTACGGGGCAAAGAGAGGATTTCTGAAGGTTCACAGAGATGCCTAAGCTCTGGGCAAGGGTCAGAGCATAATCTCTTGCCACACAGAGCTGATGCCTGTTGGTGGCGGTAAGGAGCCAGTCGTCTAGGTACGGAAAGACCTGAATGACTTGAAGTCTCAGGTGGGCTGCAACCACTGCCATGACCTTGGTGAACACCCTGAGGGCTGAGGTGAGGCCGAACGGGAGAAACCTGAACTGGTAATGACTGGCTCCCAGCCGGAAGTGGAGAAACCTTCTGGATCGTCTGTCCATCAAAATGTGGTAGTACGCATCCTTGAGGTCTATAGAGCACATCCAGTCGTTCTGCCGCAGAAGGGGGAGAATAGATTGGAGGGTGACCATCCGAAATTTCTCTTTGGGAATGAACAGGTTCAAAGCGGAGAGGTCTAGAATGGGTCTGAGGTCCCCCGTCTTTTTTGGCACTAAAAAGAACCTGGAGTAATAACCCAATCCGGACTGGTCTGGGGGGACGGGCTGGATGGCTCTTTTTTGTAGCAACTTCAGGACATCTGAAGCCGCTGCCTCCCTTTGATGGGGTGGAACATCGGGGAGGTGTCTGGTCGAGGGGGGGTGGCTTATGAAAGGGATGGTATAACCTCTGGATATGATGCGGAGCACCCATCGATCTGTCGTAATGGACTCCCAGTTTGACAGGTGCTCCGACAACCGCCCCCCGACTGCCTCCAGAGAGGGACAGCCGGGTAAGCCCTCAGGGCTGCTGTGTGGGTCTATCCGGGAAGGGTTCCCTGGACCCGAAGTTACGCGGTCCCCCTCTGCCTCTGGGCCGGCGTCCACCTTGTCCTCCTCTGCCTCTAGAGGACGAGGGGTCCGAAGCTGGATGGGATTGCTGGGACTTACGGAACCACAACTTCTTTTGTCCCCTCTGATTCCTAGAAAAGGATCATTGGGGATTAGAGAAGCGGACCCTGATGGCAGACAGCGTCTTCCCATCCTTCTTGCTTTGGACCAGCGTCTCGCGAACGGTCTTGCCGAAGAGCGAAGATTCGTCAAAGGGTGCATTCGCGAAGGATGCCTTGAAAGGATCCACGAAATCGCAAAGACGGAGCCAGGAGTGACATCGCAAGACGACCCTGGCTCCGCTGGCCCTAGCGGCTCCCTCCGTGGCATGGGAGAGTAGATGCATGGATGTGTTAGAGATGGATTTCAGAGTGGCCATCCGAGTCGAGAAAACTTTCTTGTCCTCGATCGACATGGACTCCGGGGGGGCTGCAGCGTATTCCTTAATTAAGTCTCGTTGCAGTCTAATGGTATGTGCCATATAGTTCAGCGCCCTTATAGAAAAGGTAGCTGAACTAAACATCCGCTTCCCAATGCGGTCCAGCGCCCGAGATTCCTTATCTGGGGGGTGAACCGACGAACTCTTCTGCGCGAGTTCTCTCTTGGTGGCAGCCGCCACCAACATGGCATCCACGGGGGTTCCCTTGGCCCAAGACTGTCTATCCCCTGGGGGGGCTAAGGATCTTGTCGGGTCGCTTTAGGATAGGCTCCACGGTGTCGGGCTCCTTCCACGCCCTGGTAGTAATTAGGTCTACCAGGGGGTCAGCCAGAGGGGACACCCAGGAGGTAGAAGGGCCTGCCTCAAACTGATCCAAGAACACGGATTCATCCGCGGAAGGTTTTTGGGCAGATCACCCCCCCCCCCTCTAATACGCAACATTTCCATGATGTCTCCGAAGGAGACATCCTCGGGGGGTGACCTTGGGGAACCTTCCCCTTCATCTAAATCCGTGTCGGTTGTAACGGACTCGGGGGAGTCCAGGTGCCTCCTCTTGCACCGACGTTTACGAGGGACCTCCTCGGTGGGACTGTCCGAAGAGGGCTCGTCAACGGGGTCCTGTTCCTCCAAGGGAACCAACTGGAGGGCTTGAGCAGGCTGTCCCGATGGTCGGATGATGGAGGATAGACCCACATGCAGCGGGGGTATGGGAGGATCCGACGCCCGAACCGGGGACCTGGAGGTCCTCGACAGTACCCTCTCCACAACCTCAAAAGCCGAAGGAGAGCTACTCTCGCCAGGCTCCAAGAGCAACCTCCTCAGCTCCGAGGTAGGGATTGGGGTCGGAGCCGATGCAGCCGGAGCCGAGAAAGAGGTGTGCTCCGAGCCCAACGGAGCCGCAGACACACCAGCTCCCCAGGATCCGATGATCAGCCCTCGGTCCCGAGAGCTCGGATCCGACAGACTCGAAGGCACAGTCGGCGTCGAAGCGACCAGAGCTATCGGCGCCAACAAATCCCCGGTTCCGAAAGGGTCCAGATCGGAGCAAACATGGAGGCCGCACTCCCCCCCCAGGGGGGGGAGGCAAGAGCACCCCCATCTGCATCTGGGTCTGGATGAATCGGCGCATCATCCGATCCATATCCGCTTCAGTGAGGCTTCTAGTTGATTTTGAAGAAGTCGTCGAGGCGGGCCGGGAGGGCCGCCTCGACGACCTCAAGGGAGACAGATACTCCTCCTCCGGCTCTGGCAAAAAGCTAGGCGAAAGGAGCCGAGAGGGGGAGGATCCAGAGACCCTCGAGGGAGACCTAGCCAGTTTAGACGGCGGGGCTGAGGGTTGAGTCTCAGCCCGCCTTTTGTGGGACTTATGTCCCTTGTCTTTGTGTCTTTTCTCCACCGTAGTGGAGGTACTTGAGTCCCCCGAACTCGCAACCAAAGAGGGATGTTGAGTCCCAGGTTGAGTCGGGGGCACAGAAGGCGCGAGGGCTGCCGAGACAGCCTGTGCCTGAGAGGGGGAGGAAAAAGAAGCCGATTCCTGAGGCAACAAGCCCGCCAGGATCAGCTTGTTCTTCCTGTCCCTGAGAGCTCGGGGATTAAAGGCCGCACAGATTGTGCAGGCCGATGACAAGTGGGCCGCCCCCAAGCATAAAACGCACTGAGTGTGGCCATCCGCCGGTGAAAGCTTATGGCCACACTCAGTACATTTTGAGAACACCGCCTTAGGCCCTTCAGCCATAACACCACTCACACCAAACACACCCAAACACTAAGAGGGGGAGGGTGAAAAAGCGGGAACTACACAAAAACTAGTTAGAAGGGGAAAATAAAGGTATCTAACTAAACTACACTAAGCTAACTAACCCCAGGAACTACACACTCTCACAACTAGAAAGATCTTTTTTTTTTTTTTTTAGTCACAAAAAAAAAGGGTCAATCTCACCAAAAGCCAAGGAGCTCTTCATACGTAGCTGCTTCAGCCGCGGCAAAAAACGATCGGAGGTAATGTAGCACATAGCAGGGGATTATGGGTAGGGGGGAGGTGCTAGGAGCTCGGATCTTGTAGCTTGGAAAGCTGCCGGCTCAGATCCGAGATCGGATCTGATACCCACAGCTTGCAGAGCAAATGAAGTAACTACTTCAGATCTGAGGACTATAGTTAACAGATAATGAAAATCATTAAAATTGCAGACTTTTCTTACTTACAAAACGTTTAATTCACAGTCCCTTACTCTGTTAGGTAAGTCAGCAGCCCATTCAATGCTGTGGAGTCACATGCACCTCCTACAGCAACACTGTGCCCAGAGTTTATTATGCATGTAGGGAACTGAAGTAAACTACCATCCCTTTCTTGCATACCACACAAACATCTAAGGACAATTTAGAATCAACAATCCACCTACTGCATATCTTTTGGATGATGGAAGAAAACAGGTGCACCTGGAAAAAAATCTGCACAGGCATAGGGTGGAGATGCAGACTCTGCAAAGGAGGTACCCCAGCACTCTAATGGTTCTAGAATGATAGTAACATACCAATTAACACTTCACTCTTCTGATTCTTTTTTTTTTTTTTTACATAGAGTTATTCACATTATTATCAAACCTTCCAATACACTCATCTGTACTTCCTATGCGGTTATGATACAGTTCAAGTAACTAGGTCTGCATGGTGAGGAAAACGTATCTGATACTGAGTACATGAGCTCTGCAAAGCCAAGCTGGTGGTGGTCACCTTCAACAACACATGCAGAAGGCAAAGCTTGCACCCATGATGATGCAGGTGCTCACATCAGCCAGCTAAGGTAAGAGTCAAGGCATATAGAGAATCCCCCGTACCCTACTCTCTGAACAATATACACTGGCTTGAGGAGGGTAATATAATGTAGTTCCCCAGACTGGCAACAATTAGGATCTATCCTGAAGCACAAACAGACCTCGTCTGTGGCAGGGGAGGGAATGAAAAGTACAGTTGTATACCTACCATAAATGTAGATGTTTGAGTGTATTCATTGTTGCAGTCATTACACTTGGGTTATCCCTGCTGGCAGGCTACCCGCAGTCGGCCTGAATTCCAAAGTCTTGGTCCAGCGTCGGTTGCTGTCGCCTCTTCCCTGACGTCAGTGCGCCAGGGGTATATAAGATGCAGCCGACGCCATTTTCTTCAGTTTTTCTTGCCCCAGATGTCAGGTGCCCCCAAGAAGGTATGCAATACATATTGCTTATAAAAATATACAGTAAAATAAAACAATACCTTCATCTACAAGCAAATACACCACACAGGTTGTATAGGATAGAGAAGTATTGATAAGTCCCAGCAAAGAAAGGGGGATGGAGGGTGGGTAACCTGGACTGCAACAGTGAATACACTCGAACATCTACATTTATGGTAGGTACACAACTGTACTATGTTCATCGTGTATCACTGTTGCAGTCATTACACTTGGGTAGAATCCCAAAGCTGAGGTAGGGTGGCTGGGTCTAAATAGGATTAGGAGTGGCTATAAGGCCATGCAGAACTGCAGTGGCAAAGCCTGCTCTGGATTTAGAGTAGAGAGGTAAGTGATAATGCTTGGTAAAAGTATGCACTGAACTCCAAGTTGCAGCCTCCAAAATTTCCTTGGTTGGTACTCCTCTGAGAAAGGCTGCTGAAGTGGCTGCTGCCCTGGTAGAATGTGGCCTAATGTTCCTAGGCACTGACTTGCCATGCTGTGCATAGCAGAAACGAATGCAGTGTCCTATCCATTTTGAAATAGTCTGCTTTGAGATAGCCTTTCCTTGTGATCCTGCAGCATATGCTACAAACAGATGCTCAGATTTTCTGAAAGCTTTTGTTTTGTCCAAGTAGAAGCGTCGCTGTCTGTGTATGTCCAAAGAGTGCAGAAGTCTCTCCCCTTTATTCTGGAGATTTGGATAAAATGTTGGCAAATGAATGGTTTGGTTAAGAGCCACACTAGATACTACCTTTGGCATAAATGTTGGGTTTGTCCTTAGAGAAACCCTGTCCGGATGAAAAATGATAAAAGGTTCCACTGCCATTAATGCCTGTAACTCTGAGACTCTTCTTGCTGAAGTTATTGCTAGGAGCAGAGCAGTTTTCCATGATAAGAATTTTATATCAGCTGCATTGGCTGGCTCAAAAAGAGGCAGTGTGAGCTTTTCCAAGACAAAATTGAGGTCTCATGTAGGTATCGGTGCTCTCCTTGGGGGTCTTATGTTTTTTGCCCCTCTGAGGTACTGTCATAGCAGTGGATGTGAGAAAATCGGAGGTTCCGTATTGTAATGAGCTGAAATGGCAGAGGCATGGATCTTAATTGATGAGAAGGATAGGCCTTTGTCCAGCATCTCATTTAGATATTGTAAAATCTGAGGAATATTTGGGACAAGTGGTTCAATTCCTTGTGCCTGGTTCCAAGCACAGAATCTCTTCCATTTTTCTGCATAAGATTTTCTGGTGCTGGGCCTGCTGGCTTCCAAAATGACATCCATAACAGCTTTAGAGAGAGGTGCGTTCTGAGTGGCTATATTATTTGCCATGCAGCCAGATTTAAGGTTCTGAGTTGGGTGTGCATGATCTGGTTGTTTTGTTGAGTCAGAAGATGAGGAATTTGAGGCAAAGTCCAGGCTGGGCCTTGAGACAAGTTCTTTAGGATTGGGTACCAGTGTTGGCGTGGCCAGTCTGGGGCAATCAAAATCATTTTTGGCTTCTCTTGTCTGACCTTTAGGAGTACCTTGGGAAGGAGAGGCAGTGGTGGAAAGGCATAAACTGTTAGGGTTTTCCAGCTGAATGATAGAGCATCCAGCTTCCATGCTTGTGAGTGATAAGTCCTTGTGCAGAATCTTTGTAGTTGGCAGTTGTGAGGGGAGGCAAAAAGATCTATGTCTGGGCATCTCCATTTCCTTGTTATCATGCTGAAGACCTGTGGGTCTAGTTTCCACTCGTGAGGGTCCATGAGGTTTCTGATTAGTTCATCTGCCAGAGTATTTTTCTTTCCTGGCAGGAATTGTGCCTGCAGATGATAGGTCAGTGCTGTGTTCCACAAAGTCATGGCTTGCCTGCAGAGGGGGCATGAATGTGTGCCCCCTTGCTTGTTTATGTACTACATAACTGTAGTATTGTCCATCTTTAGTAATAGTTGTCCTGGCTGTAGTAGATCCTTGAAGGCTGTCAGAGCATTCTGTACAGCTAGCATCTCTTTTTGAATGATATGAAGATGCATTTGGTCCGTGGGCCACATGCCCTGAACACATTTTCCTGCCATGTGTGCTCCCCAGGCATAATCTGATGCATCTGTTGTTAGTGTCTGCCTGGCTGTGGGTAAGGTGAAAGGCTGTCCCTTGTGGTGAAAGGCCAGTGCCCACCATCGAAACTCCTGTTGCAAGCAGGGAATAAGACTTATTAGTGTTTCCAGGCTGTGGCAATGTTGAGTCCAAACACTTTTTAGATACCATTGTAGCTTCCTCATATGCAGTCTTGCATATGGAATTAGCAGGATGCAGGATGCCATGAAGCCCAAAGCCTGCAGAATTTTTCTTGCAGGTAGCTGGGTCTTTGTTGCCATCATTTGAAAATAATGAGTCAGTTGCCTTTGCTTGTCTGGCGTGAGATAAGCCACCTGGGCAGTTGTATTTAAGCTTGCACCCAGGAATATTATCTCTTGAGAGGAAACTAGTTTTGATTTCTTTTCATTTACTGCATACCCTAGGCAAATTAGTAATCTTTTTACAAACGCCAGATGCTTTAGTAGAATGTCCTTGCTCTCTGCTTGAATAAGGCAATCGTCCAAGTAGGGATATATTTGAATTCCTCTTTGTCTGCAAAAAGCAATTACTGGTGCCAGGCATTTTGTGAAGACCCTGGGCGCAGTAGATAAGCCAAAGGGCAGTGCAGAGAATTGGTAATGCATTGAGCCAGCTATGAATCTGAGGTATCTTCTGCAGGACTGTCTGATTGGGACATGCAGGTATGCCTCTTTGAGGTCCAAATTAACTGGCCAAGCCTTCTTGCCCAGCATGGGTAGAAGTTGCTGCAGTGTCAACATTTAGAATTTTGGAACATCCAGGAAAGTATTTAGAATAGACAGGTCCAATATTGGTCTCCAGGCTTTGTCCTTTTTGGGTACCAAGAAATGTCTTGAGTAAAATCCTTGCCCCTGTTCTTGCTGTGGTACTTTTTGAATAGCCCTCGTGTCCATGAGAGCAGAAATTTGTTTTTGTGCCTCTGCCCATTGATTTTTGTGGCAGGTCTGGCATACCTTTTGACCTTGGTGGGGTGTGGAAGTGGAACCTGTAACCCTGAGAAACAATATTCAGTACCCATTTGTCCTGGGTGATCATGTACCAATTTTGTGAGAAAAGTGCTAGTTTTCCCTCTAAGGGTGCTGCCAACAGGTAAGTGCTTGGCATTTGTAGAGGAAAGTCATTGGGATTGTTTCCTACAAGGTTGTGATTTGTCTTCTCCGCCTTTGGGAAGCACCCCATTGTTTGGGTCTGTATGAGCTTTGGGGCTGAGATCTGCCTCTTGGGCGTCTGTATCTGCCTCTTTGTGGCCTGTCTGACACTGGAAAGGACCAATTTTTAGAAGGTCAGTTCCTGCTAAATCTAGGTGGCTGAACCTGTAAGAAATCCTTTACTGTCTGCATTGATTTTGGTTTATCCTCCATTTTCTTTAACACCTCTTCTGCCTTAACACCAAACAAAGTATCATGCTGTAATGGAGCATCCAATCATTTTGCTTTAACATGATCAGGTAAACTTTGTTCTTTTACCAAGCATGCCTCAAATGACAGAGCCTGTAACTGCGGCTCTGCAAGATGCCTCTAATGAATCAAAACCACATTGCAAAGTATGCTTTCCCACTTGTTCAGCTGCATGCAATAAATCCTGCATTTCCTTGTTCTCAGGACCTTCAGAGCTTGTAAACATTTTCTGTTTTAGCAAAGACATTAGGTACTGTTGATATTTAAGCATGTGAAACTGGCAGTTTAAAGCCCTTACAGCTAAAGTAGCAGAAGTGTAAACCTTTTTCTCCCATCTATCCAGTGCTCTAGAATCCCTATCAGAGGGAACAGGATTTTTTGCAGTGGGAGCCTTGACCCCTTTGGGACCCTGAGAAATTGTTTCTGGGTCAGCAGCAGGGTTTTTATAAAGAAATGTATGTGAGTCTGGGACCCTGTAGTACCTATCTGGCTTGACTGGTGCAGGGGGTAAAGAATCAGGAGACAAACTGGATTCAGAAAAAACATCATCAACAATATCTAGTACAGGTGGGATAGCAAGGGGCCTGTGCTGAGGCAGTAAAAGAAAGTCTCTGAGCCTTTTCTTGGATTCTGAATAATCCTGGCTCTCCCAATAGAAATGCTCCCTCATGGTGTGCAAGGTTTCCCCAAAAGAGTAATCTTCAGGAGGAGAGGCTGAAGGGATAGATTCTTCAGCATCAGAATCAGAGAATATCCCTGTTCTGAAGAGGAATCAGAGGAAATAGAAAGCTGGTCAGAGGAGTCATAGTCAGTGTCTTGCCTAGGCCTTTTATCAGGTGGGGGATGGGAACACCTGATCAAAGTAATTAGGTCCTCGGCCATTTTTAGCATCTGTTTCTTTGGCATGGATGACTGTCCAGGAGAATGCTGTACTTGTTTCTTTGTCTTTAATGGTGTTTTTGACTTTGCCTTGGCTGCTGAGGTGGACTTGATAGTAAGCTGTGTAGGTCTGAAAACACCCTCAGAAGCCGATGCCTGCTCAGCGGCTCCGGACCCATCTGAGGGAATAGTTTCCGTAGGCCCAATACCTTGAGTTTCCAGAGGCCTAGTTGTCTCCACGTGAGAGTCGGAGGCGGCCTGTGGCTCTGAGGTAGCGTGTGTCAGGGGCTGTGAAAGCGCCTCACTGAGAACCGGCGAACTAGCGACTGGCCTAGAAGAGGCTTTGTCATCGGTTTTGGACCTCGGATGCCTGTCCTTTTCTTTGTCTTTGCGTTTTTTATGAATTCTGGTTGTCAGTTGTTCTGACGGCATTATGTAGTTAAACCTTCGGCCAAAGTAATGTAAAGCAAAATCTAACCGACGCTTAATAGTGCATTGGTTGAACCTAGCACAAAACCGACAACTAACAACATCGTGGTCAGGGCCTAGGCAAGGAATACAGTAAGAGTGAAAATCCTTATGAGGTATTTGCTTCCCACAAGAAATACAATTGTTAACTTTTACTGACATCGGTCTGGAGCAAGAAAAAGTTTCCCCAGCAGGGTACTTAGCTTTATTGAAGACTTTGGATCTGAAATTCAATTTCGAAAATCTCAGGAGTCGGCCAACCGGCACTTGCGAACTGCTTTTGCTTCTGGCACCGCGCGGCAAGAAAGACTGAAGAAAATGGCATTGGCTGCATCTTATATACCCCTGGCGCACTGATGTCAGGGAAGAGGCGACAGCAACCGACGCTGGACCAGGACTTTGGAATTCAGGCCGACTGCGGGTAGCCTGCCAGCAGGATAACCCAAGTGTAATGACTGCAACAGTGAAACACGATGAACATCTAGACATTCAGGCCACAGAGTGCTGCTCTTTGCAGCACGGATGGGTAGGCAAAAGCAGGGGCATAAGCTCCCCTAAGACTGTCTGGATGACATACCCTCAGGTCTTCTCTCACTCAGTATAGAATGGACCCTCCACACTGAGAATGAACAGGTTAAAGATCAATGGAAGGGGGGCTTGATGGTTGAAAGATGCTGAGGGGAAAAAGCATGTAGAAAAAAATATTACCACCTTTGGATGCCATTACTCACCCAGTGCCTCTCATCACCTTCCACTCCTTAGCTTCTCATTTATGCATTCTTTTTCATTCTCTTTAACAATCATCACACACATACTGAACAGAAAAAACACAAGACTCTTTTATTGTGTCCAACGTAGGAAAACGACAGGTTGTAAGGCTGATGAGGATCTACATGTGCTCATGGGCTGTAAAACATTGTCCTATACACACACACTGCCTTAAAGCCCTCTCTCTACACTCTGTCTCCTACAAGTTATGGAGGGGCACTCTATGCCTGGCATATAAGGCATCCTCAGATCCAGCTCTGATAGACCTTTTGCACATCTTCAAAACAAACAGCATCATAACCACCCAACTAGATCAAAGGATTTAAATTTTGCTTGTGACCTAAATAAGGCATGTTAGTGACACAAATATGTGCTTCAGAGGATCCCCATGCTCTGGAACAGGTGCCTCAACCATGTGGGGTTTATATTAGATTAATGAAGTTTCAGAACTTCGAATACCATACGGTCGACACCATATGATCGAAGTTCTGAGACTTTGAAACTCAAAAAAAAAAAGGGAAAGTACACAAACTGTTTTAGCAGGAGGGGCAAGCCCCCCTGCACCCCCTGCTACTTAAATATACCATCTCCGAGATCACACTTTAATGAAGAATGGCGTGGAAAGGGAAATTTCCCTTTTCTACGCTGTAGTGCAATCTCGGAGTTGGCATATTTAAGCAGCAGGGGGTGTGGGGGGGGGCACAGCTCCCTGCTTACAGCACTTACTTTTATTTAATTATTTTTTTTTAGATTTTCGAAGTTTCAGAATTTCGATCACATGGTTCTGAAACTTCATTAATCTAATATAGACCCTCCATGTGATGCAGAATCTATCCCTAACCCTATTTACGAGTAACCTTGACCAATAGATGGGAAACTGGAAATTCACCGCGGGTCTGGCCCCCATGTGTCTGATAGACAGAGGCAGACAGTAATACCCAAAACTACAGAGGCAGACAGTAATACCCAAATGAATATACTCCTCCCACAAATAACCTCTACAAACTTCCTAGCTAACATACCCCTCCAAATGAACACCCATGATACAGAGGAACACTATTGGGTTGGCTTGCACAGCTAGACTTATAAAGGCCCTGGTGGTTGTTAGCTTTGTATACACTTATGAACCCATGATAGGACTGTGTGAGGTCTGATGCAGGCATCCACAAATCACTACAGGAAGAATTATGAACCCCCAAAATTCAGTTGAAAAGAACTGAATACGCACCTAATCACTCTAGCCTGAATCACGGACTGTGGTACAGTTTTACTTTCCACTTTGCAGCTACTCATTGATGAGAGCCAGACAGTACAGAAGAATTCAAAAGAAGGCATCAGGAGGTGAATCCTTGGCAATGAGTGCCCCTGAGCAATGATCATATAACTCCAAATCTACTCCCTGCAATAAGCATAAGTGACAAAATAACCATGCCAATTGGAGGGAAACAGAGTGAATACTCAGGGATACACCTTCCATACACACATAAAAGCCACGGGTCTCCCTTTCACATTACAAAAATTTCCAAAGAACCAAGTAAATAGACTTCAAGTCTTCAGCTGGTGATAAGAAGCCTCGGACACTGCAGTCTGTCCCCTTAGTGAATCCCGAAAGGCAAAAACTAGAGTCAATTCATTTGGCAAAGAGAAGAACCCTTCTGTCAAGTCTTCAGAAAGGAAGACAACAAACAATCTTTGGATAAGAAATAAAAAATGATTGTGAATATAAAAGCTTTCATGGATGACTGCAAGCACTATGACCCAAAATGTGCAAGCAGCAAAACTGAAAAGACAGGCATGAAAGGCAAGCACTCTTATGTAATCTGTGCGTCATGTCATGTCACACACTGTCACTAGTGCCCAACTGTCTGGATTATGGGAATGTCCATATAATATCAAATTCTGACTGGTGAAAAACTGTGTGCAGCTACAGAGACTTAGAAAAGCTTTTGTGATTCATTCTCTGACGGTGGATATATTCCTTCAAGGTTGTTTTCTGCATGCTTGCTGACCATCAAGCCACATCTTGATCAAATAGTACCCATTCACTTCCCCGCACCAGAAGTTCCATCCAAAGCTGACACAAAAGCTCTAGGGGAGGAGTGTCATTCAGGCAGCTGTGAAAGTGTTTTATACCCTACGTAGCATGATGATATGATTACAGCTTTTATTTTGAATGCCTTAAATGCCTTAATTCTAACTTCTGGGGAGAGATGAGGGAACTGCTTTACTGAAGTGGCCCACAATACCATCCCATTGCTAGTATGTGCTTCTGCACACTTACTATAAATGCTACTACCCACTGATGGCTTGCTGAGCCTAACACCTACACTAAAGACATCTTCTGCATTGCTATATCTCCAATGAAGGATAGTGGCATTGTGTGTGGTGAGCTCTGCCCTTCCTTTCCTCAAGATGCACCTGCCCATCCTGCTTGCCAGTGTGATCAAGTGCCCGGAGCCACTAGTTCAGCTTGTGTCACCTTGGCTTTATCCATCTACACCCAAGTACTGGCAGACTGTGGATATATTTAACCTGCACTGGTTTTCAAGCAGGTTTCATACAGTTTTATTCAAGTCCAATATCACTAATCTTAAAGATGAACTGATAATATGTGCAACGTTTTCTACTGAGCATTTCAAAGAGAATGTTGATATGTTTTGAACAGCAACAACAGTTGAACTGTAAACTGAGTTAAATATATCAGCAGGTGAAATAGAAAGTGGAGTACCTTATGACTGCAGCTATGCTTCAGTAAATCAACTGTACACTTAAATGAGACCCTTTAACAAGTTAGCACTGTCCTTCATTTAACTAATAATTAATAACTAATTTAACTAATAATGCATGCAAACTAATCCTTCATGGTGCAAGTTTCATACAGTGTAGTGTGAGATTTTTGCTGAGGCAATGTAATATGCAACATCTCATTCTCTAGTGTCACAATACACAACATACAGTATCACAGACGCAGAGAAAGTACAGTTTTGTACCTACCATAAATGTAGATCTTCGAGTGCTAATACAGCTGCAGTAATCACAGGCGGGTCCTCGGTCGGCCGAATTCCAAAGTCTAGGTCCGGCGTCGGTTGGTGTCGCTTTCTCTCTTGACGTCAGTGAGGCCAGAGTATATAAAAATTATATATATATATATATATATATATATATATATATATATGTATATACACAAGCCATGCAATATAATCCAAAAACAGTAGTTGCAAGCAAATAAACCATAGAAGGATAACCCAGTCAGGTTGTATGAAGAGGGGGTTAGGCCCTATGCCTTTACCAAGTGGGGAAGGCGGGAGGGTAACCTGTACTGCAGCTGTATTAGCACTCGAACATCTACATTTATGGTAGGTACAAAACTGTACTATGTTCATCGTGCATACAACTGCAGTAATCACAGATGGGTAGAGTCCCAAAGCTACACACAGGGTGGTAGGTACTAGTTGGAACTGGGATGAGCCAGAATGCCCTGTAACACAGCAGTGGCAAAGCCTGCTCTAGTTTTGGAATATAAAGGCAGGTGGTAGTGTTTTGTGAAGGTATGTACAGAACTCCAAGTGGCTGCCTCCAAAATGTCTTTGGTAGGAACTCCTCTGAGGAAGGCTGTAGAGGTAGCTGTGGCCCTGGTGGAGTGGGATCTGATGCCTGTGGGAACAGATTTCCCATGATATGAATAACAGAACCGTATGCAGTGGCCTATCCACTTTGAAATTGTCTGCTTGGTCACTGGCTTCCCTTGAGCCCCTACAGCATAGGACACAAAAAGCTGTTCTGATTTCCTGAAGGACTTTGTTCTGTCCAAATAATAGCGTAGCTGCCTATGGATGTCTAAAGAATGTAGCAACCTTTCCCCTTTGTTTTGAGGATTGGGGTAAAAGGCAGGTAAGTGTATGGCTTGGTTTAAAGCTACCCTGGATAACACTTTAGGCATAAATGACGGGTTGGTACGAAGGGAAACCCTGTCCTGATGATGGAAGATGAGGAAGGGCTGCACCGCCATGAGGGCCTGTAGTTCTGAAACCCTACGAGCTGAAGTGATGGCCAGAAGGAAGGCTGTTTTCCAGGACAAATATTGCAAATCTGTTGATGCAGCTGGTTCAAAAGGAGGCAATGTTAATTTTTCTAGAATGTAATTAAGGTCCCAGGCTGGTATTGGTTGTTTCCTTGGTGGTCTTATATTCTTAGCCCCTCTGAGGAACTGTCGTAAGAGTGGGTGAGAAAATAAAGGTGGATCCGAGTTGAACTCTGCAGAAATGGCTGAGGCATGGATTTTTATGGAAGAAAATGAAAGTCCACTGTTCAGTAGCTCAGCTAGATACTGTAATATCTGAGGCAAATTCAGCTTTCTAGGGTCCTGGCCTTTTTTCTCATTCCAAGAGCAGAACCGTTTCCATTTTGCGGTGTAAACCTTTCTAGTAGATGGCCTTCTGGCCTCCAAAATGACATCCTGCACCTCCTTGGAGAGTAGGGTCTGTTGTGGTGTTAAGGAATTTTCCATGCAGCAAGATTGAGTGTTTTCAGCTGACCGTGAAGAGTTTTGTAGCTGTGCTGAGTCAGCAGAAGAGGCATTAGAGGTAGGGACCAGGGAGGAGTATGTGTTAGACTCCTCAGGAGCGGATACCAGTGTTGCCTTGGCCAATCTGGAGCAATCAGTATCATCTTCGGTCTGTCTGCTCTTGCTTTCAAGAGCACCTTGGGCAGAAGAGGCAGAGGTTGGAAAGCGTAAACTGTCCATGCTGTCCAACTGAATGAAAGAGCGTCCACTCTCCAGGCCTTTGGATGAAAGGTCCTTGAACAAAACTTTTCCAATTGATGATTCCTGTGGGAGGCAAAAAGATCTATGTCTGGCCTCCCCCACTCTTGTATTATATCTGTAAACACCTGAGGATGCAACTTCCATTCGTGTGGATCTGTCATATTTCTGCTTAGGTTGTCTGCCAGCGAGTTTTCCAATCTTGGCAAGTACTGTGCTTGAAGTTCGATTTGCCATTCCAGAGCCAAGTTCCAAAGAGTCATGGCTAGTCTGCACAAGGGGTATGAATGTGTTCCTCCTTGTTTGTTTATGTACCACATTACTGTGGTGTTGTCTGTTCTTATCAGTAATTGCCCGGGATGCAGGAGGTCCTTGAAAGCTGTAATTGCATTTATTACTGCTAGCATTTCTTTTTGATTGATGTGAAAGTGCTTTTCCTTTTGGGACCATTTGCCCTGAATGCACCTGTCTGTCATGTGCGCCCCCCAGGCGTAATCTGAGGCGTCTGTTGTGATGACTTGGTTTGCTTGAGGCTTGCAGAATGGGAGGCCTGTGTTTGCTTGACATGCTTGGGCCCACCATAGAAATTCCTTTTGCAAACATGGAATTATTGGTATTATTGTTTCCAAACTGTGACTGTGTTGAGACCATAGGTTTTTTAGGTACCATTGACGTTTCCTCATATGCAGCTTTGCACATGGGATTAAAAGAATGCAAGATGCCATGAAGCCCAGAGCCTGCAGGATTTTCCTTGCAGTAAGCCTGGTACATTTTGCTAGTATTTTGAAGTACTGAGTTAGCTGCCCCTGTTTTTCTGGCGTTAGATAGGCCATCTGGGTGTTTGTGTCCAAGTTGGCACCCAGGAAAGTTATTTTCTGAGATGGTGTTAGCCTGGATTTCTCTTTGTTGATTGTATATCCCAGAGAATGCATTAACCGTGTTACATAAGCCAGATGTTCCAGAAGTATGAGCTTGCTGTCCGCTTGGATCAGACAGTTGTCCAAATAAGGGTAAATTTGTATCCCTTGAAGTCTGCAGTAGGCAATCACTGATGCCAGGCACTTTGTGAATACTCTGGGCGCAGTAGATAAGCCAAAGGGAAATGCAGAGAATTGATAGTGGATTGAACCTGCAAGAAATCTGAGGTATCTTCTGCAACTTTGTCTGATTGGGACATGCAGGTATGCCTCCTTGAGGTCCAATGTTACCAGCCAAAACTCCTTGCCCAGCATGGGAAGAAGCTGCTGTAATGTGAGCATCTTGAATTTTGGTACGAGTAAAAATGTGTTTAGGATGGATAAGTCCAAAATGGGTCTCCAGTCGGTTCCTTTCCTTGGTACCAAAAAAAGTCTTGAATAAAAACCTTGACCTTGTTCGTGAGTAGGTACCTCTTGTATAGCTCTCATGCTTATGAGCTTTGAAATTTGCCCTTTGATTGTGTGGCAGGTTTGGCATGCCTCTCATTTTTGGAAGAGTGTGGAATTGAAATTTGTAGCCTCTGTTTATAACGTCCAGGATCCATTTGTCTGTTGTGACAATATGCCAATTTCTCGTAAATAATGCTAGCTTTCCTCCCAAAGGTGCTGCCAGCTGAGACCTGCTTGGCAGGGAAATGAGGGAGTCATTGAATTTGTTTCCTGTATTGTTGTGCACTGTCTTCGCCACCTCTTGGTGTTGGAGTTTGCCATTGTCAGCCTCTATATGATCCTTGTGATTGCCCTCTGCCCCTTGTGCGTCTGTATCTACCTCTTTGGGGCTTGTCAGTGGCTGGAAAGGACCAGTTTTTTGAAGGCCAATTTCTGCTAAAACGTGATGGTTGGACCTGTAAAAAAGCTTTGACAGTTTGCATAGATTTGGCTTTTTCTTCCATTTTCCGTAATATCTCCTCAGCATTAGTGCCAAACAGCACATCCTTTTGTAAAGGAGCATCTAGAAGTTTAGCTTTCACATGATCAGGCAAGCTTTGTTCCCTAAGCCAGGCATGTCTACGAATGACTGATCCTGTAGCAGCCGCTCTACTTGAGGCCTCTAGGGCATCATAGCCACATCGTAAGGTGTGTTTACCCACTTGCTCTGCACTATGCATCATATCCTGTAACTCCTTTAAATCTGGTTGTTCAGGTTGAGACATTTTATTCCTTAATTGTGATAACAGGAACTGTTGATATTTAAGCATATGAAACTGACAATTTAAGGCCCTCATGGCAAGGGTGGCCGAGGTATATACCTTTTTTGCCCACCTTTCTAAAGATCTTGACTCTCTTTTGGCAGGAAGTGGATTCTTGGCCGTAGAGGCCTTCAATCCCTTGGGGCCTTGTGAAATGGTTTCAGGGTCAGCATTATGGCTTTTGTAGAGAAATTGGTGAGAGTTAGGGACTCTGTAGTACCTATCAGGTTTGACTGGTGCAGGAGGCAGGGAATCCGGGTTAAGGCAAGCCTCCGAATAAACATCATCAAGTATGTCCAAAACAGGAGGTATCGCCAGAGGCCTATGTTGAGGTAACAAAAGAAATTCCCTAAGTCTTTTCTTGGAATCAGAAAAGTCTTGGTCTTCCCAATGGAAGTGTTCCCTTAGAGTGTGCAAGGTTTCCCCAAAGGAAAAATCCTCAGGAGGGGATACAGAAGGGATGGACTGCTCTGCATCCGAATCTTCAAAAGGAGAGTAAGAGTGTTCCTCTACATCAGAATGTTCTGATGAAATGGAGCCCTGATCAGAAGAGGGAGAATCTTCCTCCACTCTGGGTCTCTTGTCTGGGGGGGGGGGGGTTGAGAACCCCTAATAAGAGTAATCAAATCCTCAGCCATTTTAAGCATCTGTTTTTTAGGCATGGGGCCTGGGGAAGGGCCCTGTGCAACAGGCCTCTTGGGATGCCTGGCTGCTTTGGATTTAGTAAAGGCCTTAATAGAAAAAGAAGATGAGGGTCTAAAGACACCCTGGGTGGAAGTGGACCTGTCCACATTAGGAGGCTCAACATTAGCAATGGCTTCGGTTGTAGTCTGGGAAAGGGCCGAGGTACCTGCGGTCTCGGGTACAGAGGACACCGCCAAGGGAGTGTCGTCGGTAGTCAGGGACTGCAAAGGCGTCTCGCTGAGAACCGGACCACGTGTAGCCGGTTTTGGCGTGGTGTCGGTGGAGGCCGCGGGCCTCGCGTGTCGGTCCTTGTCCTTGCGTTTTTTGGACAAAACGGTAGTCGGAGTCTCCGACAACATTTTATAATCAAAGGCTTTACCAAAAAAGTGTTGGGCGAACTCCGCCCAACGCTTAATAGTGCGTTTATTGAAGGTAGCGCAAAAGCGACAGCCCGAGACGTCGTGGTCTGGGCCTAAACAAGGTATGCAGAGGGAATGGAAATCCTTATGCGGTATTTGCTTCCCACAAGAAATACAATTATTAACTTTTTCTGACATCGGTCTGAGGCAAGAAAAGTTTCCCCAACGGGGTACTTAGCTTTAATGAAGACTTCGGTTTCCAATTTTTTTTGTAATTCAGGAGCTGGCCGACCGGCACTTGCGAACTGCTTCTGCTTCGGGCACCGCGCGGCAAAAAAGACTGGAGAACATGGCATCGGCTGTGTCTTATATACTCTGGCCTCACTGACGTCAAGAGAGAAAGCGACACCAACCGACGCCGGACCTAGACTTTGGAATTCGGCTGACCAAGGACCCGCCTGACGGCAGAGAATCCATCTGTGATTACTGCAGCTGTATGCATGATGAACATCTGAGACATAACTGGTGTAACCTCCCTCATTTAACTGTAGAATGTTCCATTTGTTAATATGCACAGTGTTACACAGACCTCTCTACATGAATGGGGCAGCTACAATGTTAAAATGTCACAAATTTTGCTCATTCTACACAGATTTGGTAGCCCCTGAGTAGTCAGGATTGGGAACTTCACCCACATGCTTCAGTGCTACTGGTTCTTTTGCAATGCAATGCAATGTCATTTTTTTGTCCTCCTTGAGTACATTTCAGAGGAACAGGAATGAACATAGGTTTGCATGACGAATTCCTTGAAAAGCTCTCTCTCTCCTTTCCACAGAGGCTTATTTCGCATGGACCAGTGTTTAAATTGCATGCTGTATAACAACTGCCAGGAGCTCTTAAAATATGTCAGCGGTACTGATCTTAAGTCCATTTTACCCCAGTTTAATGAATCAGGAATAAGGTATGTGGATATATTCTGAGCAAAGAGGCTGTATGCCATGAGAAAAGTGTTTCCAATCTGGCCTTGACTTTGAAGATTTTTTTTGCAGTTTGTACTGCCGTACAGGGCTACAATTTTCGCCAGAACATTAACTTGGATTAAAACTGAAACATTTTAATTATTCTTCCATTATATTCATAGTAAAAGAAATGTTATGAAACTGTATTTAATATATCCCTTTATGATTATTTACTTTCTCAAGTATTAGTCGGAAAAATTGAAGTTTTAAGCTTATTATGGCTTTAAAATAGATAGAATACGATTGTGTAACAAACTTACCATAATAATACATTTTCAAATAGGATCACTGTTGCAGTCATCAGCAAGGAGAACTCTGCTGCAGGTGGAGTATGTATACAAGGCCAATCTTCCTTAGCTGAGCCCCCCCCCCCCCCCCCCCCCACTGTTGGGTTGATTACTGCTTTCCTGGAATGGCTACATTTTTTCCCAGTATAAAGGTGGCATCAGCCCATGAGAGCTTTAGTTCCTTCTTGTCCTCCAGAGGTTGGTTGAGAACCTTCTAAATGAGAGCAGTCACACCATGATCTGCCCTTTAGGCCAGCCAGGACAACCACTTCAGAAATGTGCTTCTCCTCAGGGATCCTAGACAAAGGGGAGGGGCAGAGTTCTAAAAGGAAGGAGCAAGAACTGAAGGGGGAGGAGGAACCCTAGAATATACCACATATCTAGCATGCCTCCAAGAAAAGAAAATAGGATAAAGGAAGGATCTGGTACTGCAACACTGATCCTATTCAAACATCTACTGTTATGGCAAGTCCCTTATACAACTCTACAATGTTCTTCATATGAATCGCTGTTTTAGTCAACACTACAGTGATGGCTCCAGTAGAGTGTGGTTGTTTACAAATTAGAGGAGGACAGGACAAGGCCCCCTGTAGGATGGGGTAGGCATATTCCACCTGCTCTTACACTGTTCAGTCTAGAGTATTTGACTAAGAACCATCCTGATGCTCCTTGAGGACATTGTGGGGTTTTGACTCCTCTAAAAATGCAGTAGTAGCTGCTGTGTGTGTGGGGAGAGGAAGCAATGCACTAACAAACTAACACTGAAACTACAGGAAAAATTTTTATACACAACGCACCAGTGAGGGGAGGAGGAGAGGGAACTTATACTAAACACCTAGCACTCAAAAAATTAAAAAAAAAAGCCACTTAATAAGCAAATAAACCACTCACTAACTCAGAGCTCAGGAGATCACGATGCTTCAGGCAAGCCACGGCAAATGATATCTGGGGGTTGGAAGGTAGTGGAGGTGTATTATGGATAAGGGGAGGAGCTCGGAGCAGATGCTAGTAAATTTGCCAGCTCGCATCTGATATGGATCCAGTACCCACAGGTTGAAGACCAAATGAAGTAAACTACTTCAGATACTTTTTTCCAACCCAGGGAACACTTTGGCCCCATGCACAGTGTCTTGGATTAGGGACCTTGGTAGTTCTTTTCGGATAGATGGGATTCCCTGCATCCAGGGTATAGTTTTGAACTGGAGTCTGTAACCCTCTGACACTGCTTAGAGCTCATGTTATCTTTGGTGATATCAGTCCACTGTTAGCAGAACAGGTCCAGTTAGTTTCCAGCCATTTGGGGTTGTGAGGATGGTAAAGGAAGGGAAGAAGTGGGGTTTCTGATGCTGGGGAGGAAATGTATAGTCACTATTGCTCCCTAGTGTGGTTTGGGCTCTAATGGATCCCTTGCCTGCCTTTTTCATCAAGCTATCACTTTCTACTATATGGCTGTTTACTCTTTCCCTGCCTCTGGTACTAAGGCCGTTAGTGGAGTAATCCCTGCCTTATTTGGGAATGGGATGGTATAGTTGCTCAAGTAATTCCAAAGTTTTCCTATTCTTCTTAAGTTTCTCAAGCATTTCTTAAGATGGGATACCAAAGAACAACTCCTTCTCTAAAGGAACATTAAGGAACTGCACCTTGACATCCTCTGGCAGGACCTAAAGCCTCTGCCAGGCATGCCTCCTGATGACAAACTGTGACAGCTACCATAGGCGTTGCACCCACAGTACTGTACCCATATTTGACAGCAAGTCTGATCATCAGCATTGGTCAGTGTTGACTCCAGTCATAAGAGAAGTCCTGAATTCTCCTTATAACATTTTTAAGCTTTTTGGATGTTTCTTCCTTACACTTAATCATGTGGGATGACAGTTCAGGATTCTTAAGGGTAGGGTTACTATCGTGCATGTTTTCTTCCCAAAGCAGTAAAGGACCCTACTTTAATGATCACTGGGAAGAGTGTGCTACTCTGAAACCAATCTAGCTCCCCAAGGAGAATCCATGGGCACTATTTGCTACTGAATTAAGCAAAGCTAGTGGTGTAACAGGTAGGGCACTTGTCTTTGGTGCTACAAGATCAGAAGGCCCAGTCCAGGTGACTGGATTGTGGACACTGCAGTACAGCAACAGAAAGTGTGTCATCCGTCAAATGAGATGTTAAACCTAGGCTCCATTTGCTTGAGTTGGTGATAGCTCAGGTGGGCAAAAAACATCCCATATCACCTATCAAAAAGAGTAGAGGGAAGTTCTTGATACTCTTCCCAAATTTCTCCTAGTAATAGAAATATCAGCCTGTGTCGCCCTTGAAGACAGGATTTCTAGCCTAGTGGGACTAATGAAGGACAAATAAACAAAATACATTTTTTGCAAAGCAACTTATAAAATGGACTGGTCTTCTGAGAGCAAGGGGTGGGAGTTCGGTTCTATGGCTGCAGCTTCAAAGGCATCTTTTAAGTGTCTGTCTGCAGGTTGTGAAGAAAGTGGTGGAAACCCTGAGCCAATTTAAACTAATCTTGTGGTAAAAGTTGGATGCTGTTGTGGGGGGGGGGGGGCTGTCACACTGCAGGGTTTGCAAAATGTATGCAAGACTCCTGGTTAACTAGATGAATGGCCTGTCACTGCTTATTTGTGAGCTGGGGGGGGGGGGTCCTCAACTGTGTCTTATAAACATGGACATCTGCTTTCACTGCTGTAACACATTCCTGACATTCAGATGCCTGCAACCCGGCATCTAAATCAGCAGACGGACATGTGAGGTGATAAAGGCATGACAGTCTCCCAAAGGGCAACATCAGAGGACTTGGTAATAACAGGCATCAGACGTGGGGACTGCAATAGGTGCCTCTATAGACTTCATCCCCATAGACCTATTGAGGCTAAACATACCAGGAAGCTTGATGACCTCTCATCCCTTCCCTTTGTAGGACTGTTTCTCTTTTTCAACATGTTTTCTTTTGGAGTAGGATATCTTTGGCAGTCTGGTGCTGCTATTCATCAGGCACGGTTGATTGCAGGGTGACAGCCAAAAGCCTCTTTCTGTCCAGGTTTAACTGTAGGGCTAACTTGCTTCTTCTTCTAATGGTCCCTTCTACTAACTCCACAAAACAGAACAAGAAGGCAACTTTGTAGTCTGGTCCTCAACAGTAGGCAAACTCATATGAAAGTGTTTGTAGTGTGTATGTCTTTTACAGGCAAACAAACTTTTTTTTTGGGGGGGGGGGCACATACCATTCACCCAAGTGTGTGACAGTAAATACCTGAGTAACTATCATACAAAGGAATAACAATACTGTGTGTTAAAACTGTCCCCCACAGAAGTAATGTGCTCATCTCTAGAAAACAGACAAGATGTCAAGCCTCCACCTGTGGCAGATTACCCCATGGAGATGACTGCAGCAGTGATCCATATGATGAACTTCTTGAACCAGACACATTACTGGCCTCTTAGTACTATACCCACATTCAAATATAATACTGATTAATTGCATGACTTCATTCCATGAATGTATATTCCTGATGGAATGTGCGATCAAAAGGGATGCAAATAACAAGAAATGTTACTTTTCCCTTCAAACTGTTTCTATGCCATCAAAATTAATATATACATAAAACTAATACAAGCATAATCTGTTCCTAAGTCTTCCAACTAATTTACTGCTTGACTAACTTAGAAAAACAATATAGAGTGCTGATTACCTCTCTACATGTGAAACGTTACAAAAACTGCCATCTATTTCTATTACAATGCTCTTACTACAACTGCAGCCTGCCACACAACATACTGAAGCAAAATGCATATGAAAATACTTAAAAAAAAATAAAAAAGTAAAGGAAACAAACATTTCTTTGGAAATGAAAGCAGCTAAAAATAAGTTTAAAACCTAAATCTGCCAAATAATTTGCAAGATGCTCCCTAGTGGACTCAGCATCTGTACAGGACAATAATTTAACAGTTACTATACCTTTAACTACAACACAGTTGTTAGCAAACAATGTAGTCTTTGCTCTTGAAACAAGTTAATAAAAGTATGCTGGCTTCGTGCGTCTATTTATACAACATAAATTAATAATTAATGAAACTCGGAATCAGAATAACAACCTGCTCTAAAACGTTTGCCACCGTACCCGTTATGCGGTTAATAATAAATGTAATGTGCAATTAGTTTGCAACGGTTCCTGTTTCTGCCACTGGTGTCTTTGCAGTTAAACTCTTTTTTTAGCTTAAGAAAGTGATATATATACCTAGAAGTTTATGCAAACCAATCCATTACACAGCATTAGAAAATGGTAAACAAGGTTATACCCTACAAGGAAGAAATTATTATTGAAGCTCCTCTACTTCAAAATGCTGATAGGAACTGTATGAATCACAAATCTGTACAGTGTTGTAAGCTTCTGGATGATCTTCTAAGCTTAATACAATTTCAGATATATGTGACTCTTACAGCAAAACACTTCTTATGTTTACAAGTTATATTTCCAACTGCACATAGGCGTTTTGGAGTCCTTTACATTCAGACAGCACAATATTACTTACTTACTAATTGTTAACCGGGTAAGCATATCGGACCTTTTTAAGGCATGACCTAGTCAAAGAGGCAAAATATGACCACCACCAAAGTAATACATTTTATATAATTAGATACTCTAATTTGCAATATGACGCTTGTATTAAGATGTCTACTGCAAATCAATAATGTAAAACACAGAAGGTTGTGTTGTTTTACTGCTATTTACATGAGACTACTTGAGATATTTGACAGAATAAGCTAAGAAAATTCAATCTAATCTAAGTTTAGAGTAATAACAGCATCAATGTATATACCGGGTGCACAGCTGACAGTGATCAATTGTTGAAGAGTGAGAAAGTTGGTACAGCTGATCGAAATTCAGCTCATCGAACCTTACCAGCTTTCTCACACTGAGATCACAGTACAGTGGGGATCGGAGAGTTTGCCCCTTCCTCACTGTAGTGTGATCTCAGAGTTAGTATATTTAACTATCAAGGGGTGGGGCGTCCTCCCTTGTAAAAACACTGTTTTTGTGTTTTGTTTCAATCCTTTCTAGAACGATGTGTTTTGCTTCGACCATTTGAGGCTGATGATGTCTGTGTTGTTTGTGCATGCTGATGTACTGTTAGGCTCCCATTTAGAAGTATGTATGATGATTATTGCATCGTATAACTTTCAACCCAAAAAACATTCTCATATCAAACAGGTGGGCTGCTCATTGACTTTGTTTTCTCCAGGTTTATCAAAGCAATCACATTCATCCACCTCCATTAGCTGCTCTTTTAATAGCTTCTTAACAGTTTTTTTAAGCGATCTTTTAGTAACAGCCTTGGTAAATGAGGTTCTTTAATTGTGGGATTTCTGAGTTCATAATAGCTTGTTTGTTCTAAGGTGTTACCAACAGACTGTAATAAGTTATTACTTTGGTAACACCATTCAAGAAGCAGTTTTGCAAGATTATACCTTAATGCATTCTCTCTTCTTGAACCACTTCCTACAGTCTGAACTTCTACATCTTGTCTTCAAGTCACATATATCACTCAGTAACTAATGCATTACACTTTGTTGTATTAGGAACATTTTTTGTTAAATTATGAACAACTGTTTTCTCCGTAAAATATGCTATAATATTGTTAAACCTCTCACATATCATTTCACTATATATTTATTTGAGTAAGCACATACATTTTCAACATTTTCTAAACTTTGTACATGTGGCATTCACTTGTTTCATGCATGAGCTCTGCAAGGTTTCTTTGTAACCAAGTCCTTGGAATGTACTAGTCTTATGTTCTGCTTTGAACATTTTGTAATGTTTTTGATCTTTGAGCCTGGACAGTGTTTGAAATGGGTCTGATGGGATCAGTCCATTACTCTGGTTTTAAAATAAACAAATAACTGAAAGAAGCTCAATGAAAAATCTTTTCTAATGAATAAAATTAACTTCAGGTAACAGATAACGTGAATATCTGAAAATACCTTGGAACAGTTTTTGATAACCATCTCATTTTTGGAATACACAATGAATCAGCAGATAAATATGTTAACACAATAACTTGAAGCTCTGTAAAGAAGTGATCATTTACCTTACATCTTCAGTAAAAAGGGCAGTACCAGAGGCTGTACTATTAACCAAACTACTACATGGAGCAAATGGCTATGGGGAACTTGAGTACAGGTATGTTAAAGTTAGACAACTACGCATTAACATTTTAAAGCTCATCACAGATAAGGCTACAACTATGCATGTTCACCAGATAATCATTGGATGGTTCATTCTTCAATCCAGAAGTCAATGCAGTCATGCATGGTATAGTGTCAAACTGCTACAAAAAGAGAATAAAAAAATCACTGCTCAGCTCTTTAACAGTTTCTATGCTACTTTATGCTAAAAAAATCTTTATCTGCCAAAACACACACATGAAAAAAGTTCCCAAAAAATGCTACGGCTGAAAATGTACCCATCACGTCAAGGTATACTCTTGGAACAAACTTTCATATGACTACAGTAGACTACACTCACTAAAACTCTAAATGCTAATAAAGTTTTTTTCTAAAGTTTTCTTTATGCACAGGGCATGTGATTACCTAGCATTGTTATCCCAATTCTCTGTCTTTAATCCTCTGCGTTATACTTAAGCATACTCAACATGAGTGACTTAACATGTCTATCAATTTTCTTATGGGTTATATGTATATATACAACATCATAATTACACAACCCTCACCTAAACTGTACAACATGCATATAAACATGATTACCTATTTTTCAAAATGTAGTCCTACAGTGTAGTGGTATGGTATGAGTATCTGGGTTTTATTTATAACTTTATGTTAACATTAGATTAGATAATATAGTTAAAATGGAATTTGTAAATCAACTGGATGGCATTTTAGAAGGCCTTCTCTGCAGGTCCCATCTGAAATTGGACTACCCAGTAGAACTATCCCAGTCAACAATATGTGCATTTAACAAATAAATAAACAAATTAAATAACTGAAATGACTGTAATTAAGAAATCTTGTAAGATAACTTTTATTTTTTTTATTCTCACAAAAATAACTGGCTTTCTCCAATTCTAATTGTGCACCACCTGAACAGTACAAAATGTTAACATGACATTTCGCCTACACTGCGACTCAACCTACACACATTCTTTCCCAAATAGCACCAAAGTCTCAAGTTTGGAGACCGGAAGCAGTGGAGTCAAATCTATTGTACTCAGATCCGTAATAGAGCTCGGTGCTGAAGGGGCATTCGGAGCCGATATGGTAAGTTGAGTCGTCACTGCAGAGATAGGCATCGAAGGCGTGCACTGTGCCGAAGTGGCACCCAGGGCCAATGTCATAATAGGCAGGTTTATGGTTGGTGCCAGAGATGGTATTGGAGCCGAAGTTGGCGCCGATAAAGTAACAGTCGTAGTGCCTGGAGCACAGGTTCATAAGTTGGTACTAGGCTATCGGCCCTAGGGCCTATACAAGCCTAGCCATAACAATTCCCTGGCTATTTCTTCCTACAATATTTACTTCCCTGTGCCCCTGTCTAGCAGGGCGACTGACATGATCCCCGGGGTAAATTTCCTATCTCCCATCCAATCATCAAGGTTCCTTTTTTAGAGGACCAAAAAGGCGCTCTGCTTGACATGTATGGGCAGTCTATTCCAGAGTCTGGGAAGTCTCTGGGTCAGGAACCTATCCCTCTAGCCGTTTTGTTCATTGTGATGACAAGGTTTAGATCCCTGGAGCGTGTGGCTCCGAGGGATTAGGATTTCTTTAAGTGTAGCATATCCAACAGCTCTGGATTTGAAATGGCCTTGTATGTTAAGCAGAGATCGCCTCTGAGTAGACAATATGCAACAGAGTATAGCTGGAGTTTTTTTAGATGGTCAGCATATGGCATCTGCTTTAGGCCTGTGATTCTTTTAGTGACGTGTTTCTGTGACCTTTCCAGTTGTTGCAGATGTCTTGACAGGTACATACCAAATGGGGCGTTGTATCCTACAATGGGTCTAATGAGGGATGAGTAGTGGGACAATGACCTCCTTTTTTCTGGATGAAAAGCCCTTAGCGATGAGGTGTGCCACATAGAAGGATTTCCTGACTGTTGTGTCGATGTGGTTATCGAAGGCGAGACCACTGTCCACCTGTGTCCCAAAGTCTCCTACCACACTTTGTGTTTAGTGTACTGCCTCCTATGTGGTAATTCACAGGTACATGTTTTTTCCCAAAGGGGATAACTATACATTTTCTGGCATTGAGCTTGAGCCCATGGCTCTGGCACCAAGCATCTGTTTCTGTAAGGCTTTTTTGCAGAATATCCACATCATTTGGGGATTCAATAATGGCTCCCAGTTTTCAGTCATCTGCAAACTTTGTTAGCCAGAGTCCTTTGTGTTGGCCTGTACCTCAGAGACGTAGATGCCAAACAAGAGCGGTCCCAGGACTGAACCCTGAGGTACTCCACTTGTCACTTGTCTGGAGTTAGATTTGGAGTTGGCTACTTTTACAGTGTGGGTTCTGTCAGTAAGCCAGTTGGCAATGCATTGAGTGACGTAGGGATTAATGCCCAGCTTAGTAAGTTTATCAATGATTCCAGAGTGGGGGATGGTGTTGAAGGCCTTGGCGAGGTCCAGATAGCAGGTAATGTCAGAGCTGATGGGGCAAACTTATGCTCCGAAGAAAGTTTTTGCACCTTAGATTTTTCCTAAGAGGGTTTGAAACCTCCGTCACAGAAAGGACCTCCAAAAAGTGCGATTTAAAATCAACTTATTCTTGCGCTCATTCAAAGCACACTGGCTAAAACGTTGGCAAATTACACAGGGAGGCTGCACCGAAAGATGGGGCACCCCCGAGCAATAAGCACAATCATTGTGAGAGTCACTGTTAGGAAGTTTACCCTTACACGAAGTACAGCGCTTGAAACCTGAAGTACCCTACTTGTCAGACATCATGACAAGTTAACAACAATCAAAATCTTCAAATACAATATCAAATCCTATTTAGTCTAGTCTAAAACTAAAGAAAAAACACGCAGTATCTATCCCAAGAGCAGAAACACACAACTAGATAGAGAAGGAAGGAATACCAGATATGGTATTCAAGGAATACCACAAGGGAAGGAGAGAGGGCTGTACCACCAATGGTACTTAAAAGATTACCAAACGGGTAGAAGGAAAGAGAAAACGGGGTAAATTGAACTATAAAAGTGAAGATCAATGAAAATTAAGCACGAACCATAAGAGAGTCAAACAACTTTCTCACAAAATATCAAAAAAGTTCCACTTAGCTGAGAGTTCGGATGAACGAGGCTTTACGGCTACGCGGTGAACGAGGTCTGAGGTAACAGGGAGAAGGGCATTGTGGGTAAAAGCTTAGCTCCCGAGTTTTTTGGCTGGTGCGAGGTTAGTAATAGGCTGACTCGGTTCCGAGGGCACAGAACTGAACCCATCAGTGATGAATTGAAAGAAGATTAACAACTTCAGATTGACCCATTTCAATTGCAACTTGGACAAAAGAAAAGTCAGCTTCTCAGTGAAGCAAGATCAAGTGTTACAGTAATGTAAGAAAAGTGATTTTATAATTATCTACAAGCTACAATGTAAAGTGTCAACAAACAGATAAAGTGAAGCTTTACAGTGAAGTGGTGTGCAAATGCCACAACAGCTTGCCAGCATTAACATAAAAGTTTCTGCAACTGCCAGTGTGCATGGCCTAGCTCCAATAACATAATCTGCCAACTATAGAAGCAGCATTGATTCTTCAGATGAGACATTAAATAGAGGCCCCATCTGCTTGAATTAGTGGTAACTCAAGTCTATGTAAAATATTCCATGACACACACCGAGAAGAGTAAGAGAAGTTCCCTAATACCCTGGTCAAATTTCCCCTGGTATAAATACCACTTCAGATCTCCCTGGAAGAGAGGCTACTATCCTAGTGAGATTAACCCAACTAACAAAAGACAAACAAATAAATAAAAATTTGACTTCTGAATGCATGTTCTTTGAAATTCATACAATCACTGCCAAGTTAAAACGGTTACCGAAAAAAATTTAATTACACTTGGTCTTGCCAACGAAACCTTAGCTAACTGTATAATATTCATGTAAGAAGTTCCTTCATAGGCTCTTTGTATTGTAAAGTATGATGTTGCAATATACAGGCTCTGACCTGCACATCAATGTTTTCAACGGCAGTGTGACTCTAGAGATCTAAGCAGTACACAGATATTTGCCCCATAATGCAAAAGTAGAATAAAGTGGCAAACTATATATATATATATATATATATATATATATATATATATATATATATATATATATATATATATATATATATATATATATATATATATATATATAAATATATATATATATATATATATATATACACATACCCGTATATATATATAAATATATATCTATAAATATAAATATATATATATATATATACATATATGAGGGAGCACTTAAAGAAGCCTGGCATTGGTTACCATAGCTGAAGCCACAAAAGCTAGGCTGCAAAACAAATATCTAACGGATATTCCTGCTGATATTTTATCTGACGTCCAGCAGCAAAAGTCCACCAACTCTGTAAGTTATCCAAGCTGCTTGAAGATTCCATTTTGACACAAGCTATACAGCCTGAATGACAGCAAAGGCCCCAGCCATACAGTGTGACTGACAACAAAGGCCCCAGTCAGAACAAGATACTATTCTGGTCTCAAGAGTTAAGTGAACCATTCCTATAAGAATACAAATGACAGATGTTTACATTAGCAAATGAACCGAAATAAATTAGTGAATGAACCAAAAAAGAATGATACTCATTCTGTTCTGACTGAAGCAAGAGGTATGCAATGTCAACTACCTGTAGACTGTGACACAAATAACACTTCCAATTAGTAGGCTTGACCCATCACTTTAGTAAATCAACACCCTTTGCAAAAATGCATACATAAAATAATGTAAGAAACGACAATCTGTGTTTTTTTTCACATCAATACTTCCAAATATCCTATAATCAAATGGTAAGCATGCTGAATACACAAGTTTTCTCCAGTTCTGTGTACCACCCAAACAGTACTCAAAATTTTATTCAGGGAAGGAAATCTTTTGTGTTGATATTAAAGATGGCTTTTTTAGAATTGGTAACCTCCAAAGCCTAGAGTGAAGGAAGATTCAAAGTAAGGCAGCTACCACGTACGCCTTTACATCAATTGGCTCAGCTACATATACATCTCCAACAAGGTGACTGATACAAAGTGAAAATTCACTGTGCCTAAGAAACAGTCTCTGTGGCACAACTACTCTGACAAGTTGCTGCTGGTGAATTCTTATGCTGAAAGACCAGCCAACAAGCTAAATTCAAAACCCATTTGTCACCACACAGACTATTCTCATGTATTGTGGATAATTCCAATGAAGCCAGATTAATCAACACTTGCTTTGGTAAAATAAATTGCAGAATGTGGTCTTCTTAAAAGAAGACAATTCTGTGAAATGAAATAAAAAAAATGCATGTTCTGTGTGGGTAGATCTCCCCACTGCCTTATATAAGAAAGCATGCCTCCTGTGCACAATTTTTTTATAAAATCAACTCCTGAGTAATTGCACCTTGAGTTGGGGAAGCATTTCCATCACTGCAGTACAAACACAAATGCACACCTGTACACAGAGGAAATCTAGGTTCCCATTACTCTGCAAACTGAATAACAGATTTACAATTGTAGTGTCAGATGATCAATGAGAAAGCCCACTGCACTTGTAAACTGTTTGAAATATTCTATGTTGATATCCTTATTTCAGTAAAGTTCTGAAAATCTCTAGCAATCATGGTGCATGAGACCACTGCCATGCTGGGTAGGATGCCATGCCTAGTTGCTGTTCTTCCCAGTTCACCCACGATGCAAAGAGTGAACATACCTAAAAATAAACTAATTAAATACTTGCCTGAATTACATTGGTTTTTTTTAGAAAAGATTTCACGCTTGCAGAAACTACAGCACTGCTGGGGATTCCCTCCTGGGTGAGGAAAGTAAATCTATAGACTGTGTGATACAGCTGCTTTCTGTTTTACCTCCTCCATTATGTATTCTGTTTAAGAAATCTGCTTGGCCTGGTGTTTTTGACCTATGTGGGAGATGGACACAAATTATCTGGGGTACACATTTCATATATTTTTTCAATGGTTAATTGTCTCTTGACTGATACTTAATAGACAGTGAATTTCTGGCCCCTTGTCTTTTGCAGAAAATGTTTCAAGCTTGCAGAACTGCTTGTGTTTTCCCATCCACCTTACCTTTAAGCATTCCACCCTACTGTAAAATGAGCTTAACAAGTTCCTCCCTTTCTACACTGCTGTTGATGTATTAAATTACTTACTTGTTTTTCCTTTTGCTTGTATAGATAAAAATGCATTTCCCTCTCATTGTCTGTTCTACTGATTTACTTGATCTGAATTTGTAGCTGTTGGGTAAAGTAGTGTATTTTTACACTTTAGCAAGCACTTGTTTCTACATTAAGAGGTCAGTGGATTTTCCATCCGGTACACTGGGAAGTAGCCTGGTCTGTTTAGGTTAATGAAACACTTGAGATTTCTGCATGTAGTTTTACTTGCTGAGGGGCTTATCAGCTTACCTTGTTTTTACTGCCTTTACAAATTCTGTACAACAGAGTGCCTCTCTTGGCTTATTTATACAAAGAAAAATACTTTTACTGAATAATCACACTTTTATAAGCTGTTTATAGTACACTGCTTTATCCGTATCTTTACGCTTGTTTGTGGAAGAATTTCACTCAGGACTCTCCTTTACTGTGCTTGTAGGACTGGGATTGTTCATCTGGTGGCAATAGGTGTTTGCCTGGTCTGTCACAGTTGGGAAACACACAAAAGTTCTCAAGTATTTTTTGCACTTCTCTTATAGACTGTGACTGTACTTCAGTAGTTTAAAAAAATGTACTGTCTGCTGCTGCTTTAAGTGGTTATTTGCACTGTATTACACTGTATCTGTCAGTTGTAGGTATTTTTTGTGGTCTTGTAACACTTGGGCTCCAATTGTGGTCTTGTAACACTTGGGCTCCAAACCAATTACTCTACATTAAGAGGGTGTTTTTCTGCACCCTTGCGACAGAAGTGCGCTGATCTACTGCATTTAACTATTTTACTACATTAATTGTTGCCTTTTTTACTGTTGTTTTTTCTGTATGTGCCTGCTTCATTATCTGCACTTGTTTTACACTGTAATATTGCTTAGATAGCATAGACTAGATCCAGACTTCCTTAATCTAGCCTGCTTTTGATAAGCTTTAACTCAAACCCAGCCATTTTACAATAAGAAGGGCTACCCTGCACCCTTATGGCAGAAGAGTATGGATATAGCCTTGTCTGAGCTGGGAATTGCTGGAGGAAGGATCATTGTGTGGTTTCCTATTGGCAGAATAGTTTGAAACTGTTTAATTTGGCTATATATAAGCCTAGCGTTTGTGTTGTATTTGGCTCAATCAACTGGAGCTGCTCTGTGTTTTGTGCCCTTTGCCAGAGTTCTAGAGTGTTTCTGTTTGAATCCAAGCCATCCAAAGCTAAGAACAAGAAATTAAGCTTATTTTGAGCTCTATCTGCACTTTTTCAACTGTATTTAACTGTTTTACTGCATTAACTGGTGCCTGTTTTTTTCTGTCTGTGCCTGCTTCATTATCTGCACTTGTTTTTCACTGTAATATTGCTTAGATAGTATAGACTAGAACCTGACTTGCTGAATCAGCCTGCTTTTTTATATACATGAACTCAGATCCAGCCATTTTACATTAAGAAGGGTTCCCCTGCACCCATGTGGCAGAAGAGTGTGGACATATAGCCTTGTCTGAGTTGGGGACTGCTGGAGGAAGAATTATTGTGTGATTTCCTATTGGCAGACTATTTTAAAACTTTTTAATTTTGGCTGCATATAAGCCTTGCATTTGCGTATAGCTGTGCACCACACAAAGGGTTAGCAGTGCCTTGTAAAGTAGCAAACTCCTAGAAACTCTGTTTGTCAGATGAGCAGTTTGGATTCAGATCAGGATGCAGCACAATTGACTCTATGTTTGCATTGAGACAGATACTTGAGAAGAAGCTAGAGATGAGGAGAGAGTCCAAATGAGCATTCCTAGACTTGGAGAAAGCATATGGCAAGGTCCCAAGAAAGCTGATCTGGGTAGTACTGTGGTGGTTTGAAGTCCCAGAAACACTGGTAAAATTAGTGCAGGCTATGTACAAGGACCCAATGATTCAAGTATGAACAGTGTTCGGCCTCACAGAGGGGTTCCCAGTGGGAGTGGGTGTACATCAGGTTCAGCTCTGATCCCAATGCTGTTCATACTGGTGATGGACTACATTAGCAAACAGGTTGGAGGGGATGGATCAACAAAGCTGTTGTATGCAGATGATGTGGCAGTGCAGGCAGACTCTGAGCTAGAATTTCAGCAAAGGTTAGGAGAATGGAATGCAAATCTGAAGGCACATGGGATGAAACTAAGCACAGATAAGACGGTGGTAATGGCAGCAAATTGGGGAAATCAGAAGAAGCTGAGAATACAGATAGAAAGGAATATAGTGGAACAAGTAAACAGATTCAAGTATCTGGGAGGGGTAGTTGAGGAGAAGGGTAGTCTGAATGAAGAGGTCAAAGCTAGAATCAGAGGGGCTGCAGCTAACTGGCATAGATATCAGCTGTAGTCCATGACAGAAGAATGCCAAAGAAGCTGAAAAATAATCTGTACAAGACAGTGGTGCGACCAGTACTACTGTATGGTACAGAAACCTGGAATGTAAAGGCAGAACAGTTGAAGAAGCTAGAGGTGATGGAAATGAAATGCCTGAGAAAGGTGGTAGGATGCACACTGTGGGACAGATGAAGAAATGAGGACATAAGAGCAGAAGCCAAAGTAGCTCCAATTGCAGGAATGATCAAAGAGAACAGATTACGGTGGTTTGGGCACATGTGTAGAAAAGTAGAAGACAATCTGGTGAGGAAGATTTGGGACAGAATGGAAGAAGATAAGAGGAAGTGAGGACATCCAGCAAATAGGTGCATGGATTGTGTGAAAGAAGATCTGCGACAGTCAGGCATGAGTGTTGAAGAGGAAGCAGTGTGGCACTGAATCGAGAGAGGTAGTGACAGTTAACACGATACCTTGACACTATGTAAGAAAAATGGGAAAAGGGGGGATGATGATGTCAGTTGAACCTTCCAAGCTTCCCTGCTGTACTGCGGGCAACTTAGCTGAGCAATGAACACCGTCATGACACTCCACCCCCTGATCCTCAATGGAATATAGCCACTTCTTTAGTTAGTCCTAGAGCAAAAGCTAATAAACAAGAAAAAGAATCACCAATGTGTACTGAATGTCCAGAAGATAAGACCAAGACTTCATACAAAACAACACCAACTGGACAACCACAGCATAATCTTCACTTATATAAAATGTTTAATGAACGAAAAGGACAAGCGCTTTTGCAAATTGTTTCTTCAAATCCTTATAAAATCTTATAAAACAAAGACATATTTAAAATACATTACAACCAATCATACACACACAAAGTTGGCGCCAAAATGACATCATGATCAGCAATAAAACCTATTACTTGTGTCTATACACCTTTAGTTTCCTCCCACTTAAAACAGGCTTAATGTTCACTTGACTATTCAGCCCTGGATGCTTGTGTGCTTGCACCCTAAGAATCCATTTAAGCTCCAGTTGTTCCAAAAAAATTATTGCAATCACCACCCCTCCTATTCTGATGTACCTGTTGTAGAACCCTGAAAGAAAAATTATGATGTGAGAACTCTAGCTGATGCTTGGCTAGAGCATTCTTGATGTCACCCTTCCTCATATCTGACAAATGTTTATATACCCTGTCCCTAAGCTGCTGTGTGGTTTTCCCTACGTAAAAACATGGGCATAGATTACATGTAGCTAGGTATACCACTTGCATAATAGTGCAGTCAGCATAGAACCTGGGTTTGAATTCAAAGACTAGAGTGGGATGTCTGTATGTTTGTTCTTTAGTTAAGACCTTACAGACACTGCAGTGTCTGCATGGATAAGTCCCTGTCCGTTGCCCATATTGTCCCACTTGCTTTCTTTCATTACATAACAATTGTTTCAAATTGCTGTTGTTCCGATAAGTAAACTTTGGTGTGTCCCCAAATAGATTATTGGTCTTGCTATCCAAGGTCAGTATAGACCAATGTTTCTGAATAATATTTTTCACTAGCTTATTATTGTTAATAATATGGTTAATTAATGATGTGTCAGTGCAGGCAGACTCTGAGCTAGACCGAAACAGTTTTCTCCCATTACTATGGAAACATTTTTACCTAATCCCGTGCAACAGAAGAGAGTGCAGTACCCTCGTTCTACCAGCAGAGAGAGGCAGAAGAGGAAAATCTCAACAGAGAGAGTGCCAGTACAACGGAAGATGCGACTATGAGCAGTTTAGTAGTAAATGTATCTAATCACCATTTAAGTACACATGAACACTCAGTCTTGGACAGAGGATTAACATTTGTTTCAGCAACGCCAGCCAAAGTAAGTGATGTTTTGGTTGACTTAAGGGTTTTGCCAAGAAAGTGGCGTTAAAAGTCTTATTTGGTGACTCTCAAGTACAGCAAACTCCCATATATAGAAGGCAAAGTACTTTTTCACCTGTTATACCTGCACATATATAACTTTTTGTACAAGCCTGTGAACAAGAGTTGCTTATGACTTTGAATGAACATCATAGTGGTAATTTTTACAATTTAAATGCTAATGAACGCAGAGCACTTGATGGCCTAATGAAGAAGGGGAGTTTGGTTATCAGACTTTCTGACAAAGGTGGCGCTATTGTTCTGTTGAATAAGTGTGACTATGCAGAAGCAATGTCCACTTTACTGAATGATCTAGAAGTCTACTATTTAATAGATTTGTCAAGGATGAGAGCAATAACTAAATATGTGAGTGACAAATGTATGAGCTATTAATGAAGAGAGTAACTGATGACACATTACAACAGTTTTTTCAGGTGTCGTGTCCTATGGTACCCATTATTAAAGGGTTACCGAAGATCCTTAAGTCCAGGATAGCTCCACCCATGAGACCCATAGTTGCAGGTGGGGGCTGGGTGACTGAGCTCCTGTTGATGTAAGTAGAGGGGCAATTGAACCCAACAGTCTCTTCCATTGACACTATATTGAAAGACACTACACATTTTCTACATGATGTAGATGAGTTCATTCGCTATTACGACACAGTTGATTTTTTAATGGTCACCATGGATGTTAAGAAGCTATTCACCTCCATACCTAAGGAAAATGGGATGGAGACAATTAGACAGATTCTGAGCTTTAATAGTTGTTAGAAAAATATGTATTAATGTGTGTGCTTAATGCTAATTAGAAACTAAATGAGTTAACACGTTTTTCATTCTATTTTATATACAGCTTAGTTTTATATGAGACAAAAAGATGCTTCTGAAACTGCAGTGTGCTTTCTGAAACTTGCAAGATGCCCTCTGACCTAGTAACTGCTAGCACAGCAAAATTCATGTTTATGCCTTTTGGAAATGTACTTGAGAAACAGGTGATTATCTGCTAGGTCAGGAAGCAATGAATGAACAATGCCATATTCTATAATGTAATGATTTTGAACAATTAGCTCTATTCGTAGTATGAGGACACGCACAGCTGCAGAAGGAAGAGATAAAGACAAACAAAGAACTGTTGGAGAAAAGAACTGCAAGCTATACTTGCTTTGTGCTCAAATTAGCCCTAGTACCGTGAATGGTAACATTGCATATATCTAACCGGTGGTAGCCAAGGCCACGTTGTTTTTCTTAGGAAGTTTCTCACAAAAATTGATAGTACAAGCAGAAATTTACGAAAACAACTGCTACGTAATAATGATGTTAAAACATGTGATTTGCTACGTCAGCTTGGTAGGCAATGTCTTATTAGAAAATGTATAAAAATGTTTGCATTTCCTGATTCTAGTTAGACAAACTCTGTATTAGCACTTTTTTGTCTCCTTGCTGCAAGATTAAAGTGCCTTAACCTGAACCTACCATGTATTGATCATTTTTAAAGTATATTTTTCCTTTGACAGATTGGTCCTTCGAGCCGGAAACATCTCTCACTCTAGCTCAGGTCAGATGAGCCCAGTGGCATGAAACCGTACGGGGAAGAAGCCACATCGGTTCTTCTGCTTTGAAAGACCTCCGACTGAATTGTCGTTCAAGAGAGGCCAGCCACTGTTTCTGATCTGCGATTGGAGGATGAGTCAACGTTCCGGTGGGATCAAACACGGAGGTTCAGGTAAGGAGGAATTTGTGTTTTACTGTTTTAGATCAGGGACTTGTTACAGTATTTTTGTTTTTGTCAGGGAGATTTGCAAGTGCAGATCAGGGACAAAAAAGATTGCTGTCTTGTCATAGATCAGGGAAACAGAATAGGTAGTCAGTTATTCTAGATAAACTGTGAAGAAGTACAAGTCGTGGTACCACGTGATAAAAAGGGTTACGTAACAATTTCTAACTTAGCTAAGGCAACATGGGAAATCAGTGCACAAAAAGTTCCCGAGATCCGCCCTTAACCGAAGACGCGAAATATATGCAACTACAGCATGCCGACAATGTTAGGTATTATACAAAATGGGTTAATAAATACAAATTTGATGGTAATTTAGACAAACCTTCACTTATTAAACTTGTTAGACAACTTAAAACAGACGCAAAAGGTCAGCTAAAAAAGCAACGTCAACTCAGGCATACAGGTGGCTTGAGGAAGCAAACCGCAGGGAACAAAAGATTAAAAATTCAAAAGCAATGTTTTTAGATAAAGAAGACAATAACTTGGTAATAGCAACGGCCCCTCCGCTTCCCTTACCAGAATATGAAGCGAGTGGACAAGCTGATCCACCTCCGCTATATCCAGCTATTCTTGCAAAACCAAAACCGTTTGTCAGAGATCCTATCGAGACCAGGTCTCGACCACGCAACTTAAGAGGGGATATTGAATTGTAAGAAATAAATAAAAATTCACAAGCTATGAGTGAAGAAGAGATATGTCCACTCATAGAAGTACCAAATCCACAGGCAGGACAGAACCCAACTCTTCTAGTATATAGACCGTGGACACCGGAAGACATCCGGAAAGCCACAGAGGGAATTCCCCATCCGAAAGTTAATTTTAGAAAATTCTTAGAAGACTTACAGGGCATGAGGTTAAGTTATCATTTGAATGGAGAGGAAGTAGAGAAAGTAGTCAGACAAATCGTGGGTCCACATTGGCACATGATCAGTGGCAACTGGAATCCCCGTGATGCAGAACTTAGGCCACTCTCACACACTAACGCAGAACTGGACAACAGAGTGAAAGGTCTGACAGACCGAATCTCTGAGAAATGGAAGCCTAGGGCTGATTGGACCTGTATTAATCAATGCATATAGCAAGAAGGTGAAACTGTTGATAGATATTATGCCAGATTATTAGAGTGTTTTAATAACCATTGTGGAATGCAGGTACCTGAAGACCAAACACATGATTCCCCATATGAGCAGCAGCTAAAGAATGCATTTTTGAAAGGCAGTATTGCATCCATTAGCAGCTTTATTACAAAGCACATGGTAGATCATCGTACAAGTAGATTACAGTCATTACTTGAATATGCAAGACATGCCGAAAGGCATTTTAATAGCAAAAAGAAAAAGAAAACTCAAGTATTTGCAGTAGAAGATGGATCAGAAGTCTTTGTAGTACAAACTGGGAAGAAGGGTAAGAAAAATGCCCAGGGAAACAAACAATCTGATAAACGATCAGAGGACTTTGAAGAGAGAAAGAAAAGGGGTGAATACTTCAAATGTGGGGAAAAAGGGACATTTAGCAAGGGATTGCAGGCAAAATAAAAAGGTAACCATAGAAGACAAGGAGGGTGAGGACTGACTATATGATAGTCAAGAATCACTGGAAAGGAATAAACAAGAAAAGACAAGTGCAAATGTGATAAGAGTAGAGGATGTGATAGAAGAAATAGAGGATGTGCATGAAAACACAGATAATGAAGAAAATGAAATTTTAGACTTGGCATTATTGAGCCTAGAGCTCTACTTAGCAGACACAAAACCGGAAGTTACACTTCTGGTAGAGGGGTGGGAAGTTAAATTCCTGTGTGACTCAGGGGCTTCGCGGACCCTGATACATCCTTCCAAACTACCACAAAATTCAAAATCACTTGATTACATATTAGTGAAAGCAGCTAATGGACAGCTGTATCGGGAGCCACTCTCCCACAACATAGCAATAACTGACCCTGTTTCAGGGATGACCCAGAAAAGCAAAATTGTTGTTTCTGCAAAATGCCCAGTAAATCTTTTGGGCAGAGACCTAATGCAGATATTTGGCATAGCAGTAGTTCCAACTATGCAGGGGGGTATGGAAGCACAGCGACAAATGGATACTTTTGTAGTGCGACCGGAGGGTGAAACATTTTATTGGTACAGCCAGGACTTGGTTACGACTGGTCCAGGGGCAGTAACCGAAGAACTGATGAACGTAGCCATCAGTAAATCCCCCTCCCTTAACACTGATAAACAGCATTTGTTGCATTGCACTCTATATTACTGTAGCAAACCAGGACCTGATAAAGAATATGAGCAAGAACTGTTTAGAAACCATGCTAACAGATTAGTATTACGAAATTTGTACTGAGACACAGAAGGAAACAGTGTAGTAAGCTGTTCTTTGCCCCAGGAATTCCTAGCACTTTACAAATCTAATCGATTACCACATGTGAGTTTGACTAAAGATAGAAATGTGAAGTGGGCAGACCTAGGAGAAAAAGTCACAAGGTGGGAAAAGCAGACAGAGTTAGAACTTTCCAAACAGGGAGTACAAAAGCAGAAGCTGAATTGGATAACACAGACACACCCAGCTGTACACTTGCAAGCAAGTGAGGACAGCTGAGTAGCACTCTTACTAGAAGTAGAGGAAAAAGCTTTACGAGACATACCAGAGACTCTCTGGTCAACAGGAAAATCAGATGTAGGACTTATTCGTACAGCAGGACCAGTCACTATCACGCCAAAGTCAGCATTTAGACCTCAAAAGAGACAGTATCCCTTGAGAAAGGATGCAGAAATAGGAATCAAACCTATAATAGCAGCCTTACTCAAGGAAGGAGTATTGACAGAATCTCCTGATTCACCATGTAATACACCCTTATTTCCTGTTAGGAAAGCAAACGGAGAATGGCGTATGGTCCAAGATTTACAAGCTGTAAATGACGCAGTTATACCCAGGGCACCTAAGGTGCCAGATCCACACACCTTATTAAATGATTTGAAACCTCAACAAAAGTATTTTTCTGTGGTAGATATTAGCAATGCATTTTTCTCAATACCGATACACCCTGACAGTCAACATTGGTTTGCATTTACATTTCAGGGGAAAAGGTATACATATACGTGACTACCACAGGGATATTGTGAGAGTCCAACAATATTCGCACAAGAAATGGCAAGTAACCTGGCGGGATTTATCCCACCGAAAGGCAGTCAGATTTTACTTTATGTAGACGACATTCTGCTGGCAGCCCCCACCCAGCAAGAATGCAGAGAAGATACCATAGCATTATTACAATTTTTAGCTACTCAAGGACACAAGGTACACAAAAACAAACTGCAACTTTGGAAAAAACAGGTCAAATACCTGGGATATGTAATATCCAAAGAAGGCAGAATATTAGATGAAGACAGAAAAACAGCAATATTACAAGCACCTAAACCAACTACCAAGAAGGAAATGATGTCCTTCCTAGGTACTACTAATTTTTTGTCAAAGTTGGATTCCAAACTGTGCCTTGGAATCTGCTCCACTGACCAACTTGATATTCAAAAAGTCCATGGCAGCACAAGATTTATTACAGTGGACACCAGAAGCAGAATCAGCTTTCTGCAAATTGAAACAACTGATAGCTTTCTTCATTAGTTTTAGGATTACCGAACTATCATAAACGATTTTTCCAAACTGTAGATTGTAAACAGGGTTATATGACATCAGTGTTAACACAACAGCATGGGGACAAACAAAGCCCCATAGCTTACTATTCATCACAGCTAGACCAAGTGGCGCGATCCCTGCCCCACTGTGTACAAGCAGTAGTTGCAGCTGCAATGGCAGTGCAGGCTTCAGCCTCAGTAGTGTTATTCCACCCTCTCACATTGAGAGTGCCTCATGCAGTTGCGATTATTTTACTGCAAGCAAAAGTAGCATATCTTTCTCCTGCTAGACATCTTTCCTGTATGACTATACTGTTGAGCCAACCCCATATGACAATTGAACGATGCACAACTTTGAATCCGTCAACCTTGCTCCCAACCCCTGCAGATGGCAAACCACACTGCTGCCTGCAGGAGATTGAGCAAAAGACACTACCTAGAAAAGATCTCACGGATGTTCCCTTGGATGATGCCGAGGTGACATACTATGTGGACGGCTCGTGCAGGAGGGGTCCTACAGGACAGAATCTAGTGGGGTATGCAGTAGTTCCTGATACTGAGATTTTAGAAGCAAAGTCTTTACCGCACAACTTATCTGCACAAGCAGCAGAATTGATTGCTTTAACAAGGGCATGTACCTTGGCAAAGGGTAAACGAGTGAACAGTTTTACTGACAGCCAGTATGCTTTTTCTACTGTACATGTTTTTGCGCAGCAGTGGAAAAATAGAGGAATGATAACATCTACTGGTAAACCAATTAATCATGCGCAATTTATTTTAGATTTGTTAGACTCTATTCAGTTACCTCAGAAAGTAGCTATTTGCAAATGCGTAGCTCATACCAAACAACAGGACAGAATTTCAAAAGGTAATGCGAGAGCTGATACAACTGCAAAGCAGGCAACTTCAGAAGTATTTCTTTTGAGTGAGGAATTACAACCTTCTGAGATTTTAGACTTAGAAATGTTAAAAACAATGCAGGCACTTACTACAAATGTAGAGAAACAAAAATGGATAAAACGAGGAGCAATTCTTGAGAAAGGGCTGTACATCTCCAAAGAGAGGAAACCGATTTTGCCATCTAACTTGTTTAGATATGCAGCTTTGTTGAGCCATGGGCAGTGCCATGTCTCAACAGGGGGGATGGTACAGTTAGTGAATCGAGTGTTCACGACGTATGGATTTACAAACTACACAAAAAATTTTTGTGCAGCATGCCATGTTTGTAACAAGCACCATGCACAAGGGGCATTAAGACCTAAGCAAGGGAGATTCCCTACACCTCCGTATCCGTTCCATACTATCTGTATGGATTTTATAGAGCTGAACAAATGCGAAAATAAGAAGTACTGCCTTGTCATTATAGATATGTTTTCCAAATGGGTGGAAGCTTTTCCAACTAAAAATCCAGATGCAGCTACTGTTGCAAAAGTCCTCGTTAAAGAAATTATTCCTAGATTTGGCATACCGGAAAAGATTTATAGTGACAATGGCACATAGTTTGTGAATCAAACTATACAACAACTCAGCCGTTACTTCGGGATTTCTCTGAAAAACCATTGCGCATACCACCCCCAATCTGCAGGATTAGTAAAGAGGCACAATAGAGTTTTGAAAAACAAGCTTAGGAAATTGATTAGTGAGACACAAAAGGACTGGGTGCACTGTCTACCTCTGGCACTGTTGAGTATGAGAACTGTTCCAAATGTAAAAGGGTCAACTCCTTTTGAAATTCTGTTTGGGAGGGCATATTATACACCTCAGTGGAAACCTCTCATGCCTGCAGACCAGGAGGCTGACAGTTCACTTGCAGGGTATATGAGGCGGTTTTTGAATAACAAACTTTTGCAGTTAAATTATGTTTCAGATAAAGAACAAACCAGACCATCGGAAGCAGCAATAGCCCCAGGCACGTGGGTCTGGGTGAAGGTCGTGAAGAAAAAGAACTGGAGTTCTCCGAAGTGGGAAGAACTGTACCAGGTGCTACTGTCAACACCCACTGCAGTCAAGATCGCAGAGCGAGCGTCCTGGATTCATCTGACACACTGTAAATTGGTTAAGAACTTTGAACTGGACAAAAACCTTGTTACTGTTGTACAACGAGAACAAAATGACCAGGTATAGAGTAAACAGGGATGCAGAACAACCTCAGAAAATTTGCATGATTATTCTGATAGCCATACTGATAACATTGTTCTTTTTGCTGTGGCCTTTCCTTTTCCCAGCCACACGAGTTGAACTGAACAAACGTGATGCATTACTTATAGACTGGCATCCAAACTTTAACACTTACCAAGCAATTAAATATGTGTATGCTGAGACTTTTAATGTTTCGAACTGCTGGATTTGCACAGCTATACCAACAGCATACGGGGGATTATTGATGACTGCTGTCCCCCTAGGGGTCAATGAGACCTGAGAAAACTTGATTTTTGATACTAAACCTGTGAAATCACAAGACAAAATAGCATTGTACCTGCCTGTTACACAAAAAGGGATTGTATGTTTTTACAAAAATGACACTATTCAGGTGGGTTGGAGCAATTGCAATGTGACTGTTTCTTATAAATGTTATATTAAAGCCAGTAAGACTAAAACTATTTGTGATACAAACTATGATGCATATTTTGAGAGGATGCATAGAAGTGTTAATGAGATACAACATAATCCTGTTCTTTTAAAGCAGCTTTCTATTATTGATAAGAAAATGTTTCATGCAGGGCAAGCTTATATCAATACTAAAGTAGAGAATTGTTATTTTGTTTGTGGGAAAAAGGCATATAAATGGCTACCTGAGAATTGGTCCGGCAGTTGTTTTTTGGGTTACCTGGTTCCGGCCATACGACACACTGCAGCTTTGCCTCAGGGAAAAATTTGAAACGTCAGAGAGGTCAGCAGTAAACCTAGAAGTCCAATCAAGAGACCTGAGAATCCAGTGGGACGAATCGAAGCAGGGTGAAGAAACCATAACTCTGTAAAAAACAAAGATAAACTGACACACATGGACTTGAGTGACACCATTATATCGTGGGCAGGCATAGCCCCTGCATATGGCGCAGTGAAATCGATTTGGGAGCTGAGAAAACTGTCTAAACTTCTCAAAGTTATGAGCAATGCAACTTTTTCTGCTCTCGAATTAGTGACTGATGAACTGAATGCTATGAGAACTGTGGTGCTTCCGAACCGCATGGCTCTCCACTTCACCCTAACGGCGAGAGGTGGTACGTGCACTTTAATCAAAGAAGAATGCTGTTCGTATATTCTTGACAACCACCACGAGATAAACGTCCATCTTGAGGTGATCCAGCAAGTGTCGACCATGACCAAACCAGGCCCAAACCCTCTGACGGACTTTTTCCAGAATTTGTTTGTGGGGTGGGGTTCCATCCTAATGAACATCCTGATTGCCATTTGTGTGGGATTACTCCTATTAAGAGCATGCATTTGTTGTGGTATTCCCTGCATGAAAAAGTTAATCAAAGATTTTATAGACATGTCAGTTTCTGAGACTTTGTATCAAAGTACTGAAATTGAAGAGTTGTTGAAAAGTGAAACACTTTCATAAGTTTAAACTGAATGACTCTCTTAACTGCAAATCCAGAATGGAAGAGGTTAGGAGAAGAAGCAAACTGTTTATGCTTTTGAAAATAGAAGTAAAAAGTATTAACAGGGGGGAAATGTTAGAAAAATATGTATTAATGTGTGTGCTTAATGCTAATTAGAAACTAAATGAGTTAACACGTTTTTCATTCTATTTTATATACACTATTTTATATACAGCTTAGTTTTATATGAGACTAAAAGATGCTTTTGAAACTGCAGTGTGCATTCTGAAACTTGCAAGATGCCCTCTGACCTAGTAACTGCTAGCACAGCAAAATTCATGTTTATGCCTTTTGGAAATGTACTTGAGAAACAGGTGATTATCTGCTAGGTCAGGAAGCAATGAATGAACAATGCCATATTCTATAATGCAATGATTTTGAACAATTAGCTCTGTTCGTAGTATGAGAACACGCACAGCTGCAGAAGGAAGAGATAAAGACAAACAAAGAACTGTTGGAGAAAAGAACTGCAATCTATACTTGCTTTGTGCTCAAATTAGCCCTAGTACCTTGAATGGTAACATTGCATATATCTAACCGGTGGTAGCCAAGGCCACGTTGTTTTTCTTAGGAAGTTTCTCACAAAAACTGATAGTACAAGCAGAAATTTACGAAAACAACTGCTACGTAATAATGATGTTAAAACTTGTGATTTGCTACGTCAGCTTGGCAGGCAATGTCTTATTAGAAAATGTATAAAAATGTTTGCATTTCCTGATTCTAGTTAGACAAACTCTGTATTAGCACGTTTTTGTCTCCTTGCTGCAAGATTAAAGTGCCTTAACCTGAACCTACCGTGTACTGATCATTTTTAAAGTATATTTTTCCTTTGACAATAGTCAAATGAATTATGATGTGAATTTAATCTGTACATTGCTAGATCTGATTCTAAATAACAATGTATTTTTGTTTGAGGAGCAGTTGTATTTACAGAAATGGGGGGTAGCCATGGGCACCCCCTGTGCTAACTCGTACGCAAACCTTGTCATGCACTTTTGGGAAAGAAATGGGAATCCCATGTATGGATGCATCAAATTATATAGACGTTTTGTGGACGATGTTTTTATTATTTGGGAGGGAGATGTTACATCTCTTCTTATATACATTGAGTATCTAGAATCAACTACTGATTTTTTTACGGTTTACTGCCACTTATTCATCCACACATGTAGATTTTATGGATGTGTCCCTGACTAGGGATTCCTCAGGGGGTTTATCACTACCCTGTACAGGAAGCCCTGCTGGCGTCATAGCCTTCTAAGCAGAGTTAGCATGCACCCTGGCCACGTGTTTTCTAGTATAGTCAAAAGTCTGTTTACAAGGGTGCCTAGGATTTGTAATAGTGTAACTAATACCCAACATGAATTTGATATACTAGAAAAATGTTTATAGATAGAGGGTACTATAGTACTAATGTTAGGAAGATCAGGGGTACGACCCTTGTTAGCCCAATAACTCAACACGAACAGAATATGGATGTATCGAACGTCATGTTGCAGAGTTCTGGCCGTGATAGTTTGATGATTGTAGATACATCGAAGGGGGGGAGTGACAAGGGTGCAGGCACCATTAGAATCAAAAAGGGGAAACAACAGACCTCTTTTGTGACCAATTTTACTAGCAATAATAAAGTAGTGAAAAATATTACTCAGAAACATTGGTCTATATTGACCTTGGATAGCAAGACCAATTGTCTAGTTGGGGACACACCGAACTTTACTTATCGAAACAATAGCAATTTGAAACAATTGGTATGTAATGAAAGAAAGCAAGTGGGACAATATGGGCAATGAACAGGGACCTATCCATGCAGACACTGCAGTGCCTGTAAGGTCTTAACTAAAGAACAAACATACAGACATCCCACTCTTAGTCTTTGAATTCATACCCAGGTCCTATGCCGACTGCACTATTATGCAAGTGGTATACCTAGCTACATGTGATCTATGCCCATGTTTTTACGTAGGGAAAACCACACAGCGGCTTAGGGACAGGTTATATAAACATTTGTCAGATATGAGGAAGGGTGACATCAAGAACGCTCTAGCCAAGCATCAGCTAGAGTTCTCAAATCATCATTTTTCTTTCAGAGTTCTACAACAGGTACATCAGAATAGGAGGTGTGGTGATTGCAATAATTTTTGGAACAACTGGAGCTTAAATGGATTCTTAGGATGCAGGCACACAAGCTTCCAGGGCTGAATAGTAAAGTGAACATTAAGCCCGTTTTAAGTGGGCGGAAACTAAACGTGCATAGACACAAGTAATAGGTTTTATTGCTGATCATGATGTTATTTTGGCTCCAACTTTGTGTGTATATGATTGGTTGTAACGTATTTTAAATATGTCTTTGTTTTATAAGATTTTATAAGGATCTGAAGAAGCAATTTGTGAAAGCGCTTGTCCTTTTTGTTCATTAAACATAAGTCTAGAGCAAATGCTAATCCAACTTACCCACACCCAAACTAGTAGTTAGGGTTTAACCTGCTACAATGGACAGCCAATTTCCCAACATTTCACCAGCTAGCCTAACTGAAATGGGCATCTTGGGGCAATGTAGTGATTGCCTCATGTACACTGACAACCACTTGCTGCTAAAGCAAACAAATACAGTATGTGAGAGATACAACTATACCAATGAAGCTGGAATCAATCCTCTCATGCAACAATAAACAACACATCAAACAGGTTGTCAATGCACACACACCTCTCCTCTCACACAAGAGAAGGTCAAGTCATACAGACCCACCTATGCAGAGGTACTCACTATGAGCCTACCAAAGGACCAGAGACCTTCCAAGCACAAAGAAATCACACATATTGGAAGATGAACAGATCCCACTTCACATAGCAACACACATACAAGTGTCTCAACAAATAAGCCCCTACACCAAAATACCTCAAAACCTAATTTTCTGGTCATAGACTATACCATAGTGAGACACACACATGTCCCTCTCACAAGGCTGCTCTAGGAGAAAGTCACAGTTCGCTGACTGTCAGATGTCAGGATCCATCAAATCATGCACGCACTCATTTCAGGTCTCCCCTGAAAAGAGGGCAGTAGCCTAGTGGGACTAGCCCAGTCAAAGGATAAGCATATACATATAAAACAAATAAAATTACAGCAGATTTCAGGAAGCTTCAGTCACCTCAATAACTTCTAATAGATAATCCAGCAAAAGTGAGTAACCTAAAGAAACAAACAAGCTCAGAAGATGGGCTTCTGTTCCAACCCCCCCACCTCAAATTTTCAACATCCACCCACCCACACACTGAGGACAACTGTCTGTACTGCCAGGAACCTGAGTGTCTGAAAATATGCCTTTTATAACTACCTCTGAGTATTGAAGTTAGGCTTTTGTCCTCTTCAGAATATCGCTAGGAAGGGTCAGAATCAAAGGGAAAGGCAAAAAGTAATACTTTACCTGCTTAACTGAATAAATTTCTTGAAACTTTAGCAAGGCACATTAATTCCAATCTCAGGGAAGGCATCAGGGAAACAGCCTCTTAGATCTGCCAGATAAAGTGATTTTTATCTGGACTAATCCTTTATGTCTTAAAGGATACACACTCACCTCAATGGTCTTCAGTTTTTACCCCCTTTATAAAAAACTAGGGGGCCTGGGGGCACCTATAAAAAGACATACAAACCAAAATTAATGAAAACTGTATACTTCAGTGTGTCTGATTACAAAAATATTTAGCAGCAGATGGTTAGAGTACAGTCTGATCTACTGGACAAAGACTGGCTGTGCCACAACAGTCAAAAGATCATCCTACAAAGGTGGAAGACAGACTTTCTTCCTATAGCAGAAAAAGTGGTTATCAGGTAGCACCTATCACTGGTGGAATATACTACAGGAGACAAGTGACAGGAAGCAGTCAGTCTTGGAGACATTTCAAGAAATAGTCTACACCACTGCTCCAAGCTTTCTTGAAAAGAAACTGTGCATGTCTGAAGAAGATTTGGGTGATACACAGGGTGCTTTAGTACAGACTTTTCTTTAGCTGAGTTACTAGAGTTCCTGCTTTTCAAACTCAGTAATCATGAACCATTCCCTTTCTCTACCAACCAGTTATTTCCTCAGACCTCTTTCTACAGCCTTAGATCTCAAACTGCCAGCATAACACCCCCTTTGAACACCTAAAACAAAGTTGCTCTGCAGATATCATAATTTTGCTATCCTATGACTACAAATCTGAAAATGCTTTCCTCTCTTTCTGAAAGAACACACCTCCTAAAAGTTATTGAGGAATGCCTGAAGCAATTCCTTTTCAAAGACAACTTCTGCAAGTTATAAAACTAGGACAATTATCTGATTGTACAATAGTCTCCTCTCCATCTCTTCCATACATGAACTCGCAGTCTCTCAAAACACCTACTCTTATTTACCAAAAGATCCCATACGACTCATTTGTCTGTATACACTCTGTATATCAAGTACATTCCACACTACTATTTCCACACTCTGTGCTTTGTTTACTGGTGATGGTAAGTAACTCTCTTATTTATACTCAAGTATTTCTGCATTTGGGGCCAGTCAATCACTCCAAAACTATATCTAATTGTGTTGCACTGTAATTTTGCTATACAGCTTAATATTTTCTTTTATTTCCACTTTTGTTTTACTGTATGTTGCAATTTTATGTATTTGTTGCTCTCAGGCTGAGCCTGTACCTGTCCACGCAGACCAGTGCCCTACCTGGGTTAACACATTCAAATAAATAAATGTCAGCCTCATGCCTCAGTATATTTGCATTACATGCTTCTTTTGTTACTACTTTCTGGGTTCTTTTTGGGTTTCTAACACCAAGACGGGAATGGACCCCATTCCTAAGTCGAAGCTTGATTAAAGTTCATGAAATTAGTATTGTTTCAGTCTTTGATATTAGCCAGAAGTGCTCTTTGCAGCACCCACAATGTGCCCAGAACTGACTCCCTTCTGCAAGTTACATCGGTAACATATTTAAGTATGATTGAAAATTCTTTTTTATGATACCCATGGCTCCTACTACTATTGGAACTGTCTGGATATCCTTCTTCCACATTCCCCTGTTTCTGCCTGTAAATCCTGGTATTTTATGACTTTGTGTCTCTCTGTACTTAAGACGCTGTAGTTACTGTGTGTAGCAATTTCAATGACCATTTCTACTTTTGTCCTCTTTTCATGGACTACTATATCTGGTTTTCTCATATCTACTTTTTTGAATTGTTGGTAATGAGTGTGCATATGTGATACAAACCTAATTATTTTCTATAACGCTTTTGGCTCATGTCTGCAATGCTTTTCAGCTACTTCAATATTATAATGTTTGCACAATTCCCAATAAAACAGTCTTGCCACATTATTATTCCTTTTAGTATATAGTCCTTCTGCCATTAGGGCATCTGACTGAGCAACAAGATGTGCAACTGTTTCCAATTCTGTTTTACAAAACCTGCATTTGTCTGCTTCTCCCACATGTTCAATGGATTTTGTAAACCAACATGTACATAATCCACTATGCTGGGCAATCAGTATTAACTTTTTGTCTATCTTTTGGTTTGAGTTTACCTCTCCTTAACCATTCCTGCATTCGGTCCTGATCAACATGAGGTCGTTCCAAGAGTTTTCTGTACCTGCAACTATATTTATACATTTTCCACATTTCTTGCCTTCTCATCTGATCCTTCACCTTATATTTTCTCTTTTGTTTTTTGGCAAATTCAGTCACTGCCTGACTTTTACCTACTTCCGGTTTGATTTCCATTCCCGCTCGACACCGATATGCTTCTGCTAAACTAAGCCAGGAAGTCATCTTAGACTTATTCTCCTCATGTTTTAAAACTTTCACCATGTTTGGGACTTGTGAGGTCAGCAGATATGTATGCAGTCCTAAGACTGCAGATCTATATATTTAATCAATTTTGAGGAGGCCCATACCTCCTTCATAACAGGGAATATATAATATTGGTACACAATGATTTTTATAAATCATTTGATAAACATGAAGCACTTTTCTTGTTTTCCCGTCCAACTGATACAATACCTTTTGGGGCCAGTCAATCACTCCAAAACTGTAAGTTATGACAGGAACAGCAAACTGGTTTATAGTTTGGACTTCATTCCTAAATGTCAGAGCTGTTTTCAGTATTAATTTTAGTTTTCCAAAATATCCCTTACTATGTCTTATTTGCATTTGTTCATGTATTATTGTTGATCCGTCATCAAGTCCCAAATATTTATACACTCCTTCTTGCTCAAGTTCTTTCACATCACACTCCTGTCCCACACTGACATTTTCTTTGTGCTGCAACTTTCCTACTTTAAAGGTTGCTTTTACACATTTATCAAAATCAAATGACATTTTTATAACATTTGAGAAAATTTTGACCACTTGTAGTTGTGCATTCAATTCCTCTTCTGACTAACTATACAGTTTTAAATCATCCACAAAAGGAAGGTGAAAAGTCTTTTGTTTCCTGGGAGCCAAGTTGCAGCCATGAACTAATCTATTAAGTAGACAGTTTAATGGGTTAAGGGCAAGACAAAAGAGAAGCAGTGACAGGGAGACACCCTGGACTATCCCCCTTTGAAACTTTATCCCTGGAATAATAATTTGCCTTTATCATGAACTGCAAAGTGGTTTGCCACTGTTTCATGGCCACTGTAATGCAATTGATCAGTGTAGGGCGTATCTTATATTCTTATATATTTGCAAGCACTTTTATCCATGAATGTGGGATGTTGTCAAATGTTTTCTTTTTTTTGGTAGTCTAGCCAAGTGATACTTGGATTCCTCCCCTTTTTACAGTTCTCTATTATGACTTTATTTAACAATAAATGATTATTTGTTCTCTATGACTTTCTTTTGTTTCCCCTCTGCTCTGCTGTCATGAGTGAGTTTTCTTCTAAATGACTATGAACTCTGTCGGCATCAATTCCAGTGTATAGTTTACACATCGTTTGAAGGCAAGTTATTGGTCTATAGTTTTTAGGACAGCTTGCAGGTTTGCTATTAAGGAGGAGTATTGTTTTTCCTGTTGTTAACCAGGCTGGCATCTGTTTAGGGTGTGCATATAAATAGTTCTTACTCATGGCTAAATCTTCATGCAACTATGTTAATGCTTTTAGCCAGAAGACAGGTACTGCATCTGGGTCTGAGGTTTTCCATTTCGGAGCTTTTCTTAATTTTGTTTCAATTTCTCTGGCAGTTACTTCACCCAATTTCATATTCTGTACATTTGAACTTATTTATTTATTTTTTTACTTCTATCCATTCAGCATCTTTGTTATGTTCCACAGCAGTGTCGCAGATATCTCTTCAAAATGCGTCTACTACTACTTTTTTGGGGTGCTTCAATTCCTTTTGCCTTGTTTCCTAATTCTCTATAAAACTTTTTTGGATCATCAATAAATTGCTTATTTTGTATTTATCTGCATATCATCTAAGTTTTTCTGCCTGTATTGCCATCTTTAGTTTATTATTTGCAAGGGTATACAATCGATCCTGATCTGTGCAGATACTGCACATTACTTTTATCATGTCTATCTTTCTGAGTATTTTTATTAATCAAGTTCCATCTTCTGTACTCCAACAGTGACACTTCCTGTCTTAATTGCTTTATAGCTTGTTCTATTCGATACTTCCATTATGGCATTTGATTTCTCCCCTTCCCTTACTGCCCTGTGTTTTTGTGGTAAGACTTTATCGGTTATTAATTTGGCTACACTGTAATGTATCCTGCTTACTTCTGTTATAGTGCATGAATTTCTATGAACAGTCCTGATTACTGTGTTCATTTCTTTTATCAAACTTCTAACATTTTGGGTCGTACAGACTAATATGTCTATCCATCTCTATTAAATCAACCAACTCATCCCTTAGATCATTTTCTTCTAAACTGAGGGCACATTCTTTGTTACCCATTTCATGTGGGCATCTTACAGAAAGTTCCAGAGCATCTTCCTGTGCCATATTCTCTTCATTTTCATCCTGTGCTATCTGTTGGTCTTTCATATAGGAACTCACTGGCCTATCACTCCAGAACATGGACTGTGTCAGAGTTGCCCCAGTTTCCTGTTCCTTCCCTTGTTGTGCAACTCCAACTTGAACTTTTAGACTGTTCTGCTACTGTAGCCTCCAAAGTATCTTCATATGGCAACTGATCAGATGTTTCCTGCTCCACTGGTGTCTCCTTAATTTGGGGATTCTTTATCTTATCCTGCTATGTTAGATTTTCTACACTAAATTCTTCACTCCACAGGTAATCTATAACCACAGTTTCTATTTCTTTAACTAATCCATTATTAATCTTCCTTTCTATTTCCTTTGTTTTCTTATTTTTTGTACTGTAAACATTTCCATATCCAAACACCTTTGCCTGTATTTCTCTTCAAATATCTTTGGTGCTGCTCTTTTTGTACTGATTAGTTTTGCCTTCTCCTCTGCATAAATATTACACTATATTAAATCTCTTTCTTTCCCATGTCCATATTTCTTCTTCGGACATCTCCTGCTTCTCCTGTTTCCTTTACTGAAGGGACTCAATTTTCAATCATGCTATGATATAACCTATATTAAGACTTTCTACAGTAAATCCTTAATTTCACAGATATTCCATAACTTCGGCTTCTATTTCTTTAACTTGTACTTTACTAATCTTTTGTTCTATGTTCCCCTTTGTGATCTTATGTTTTTTACTGTGAAATTTTCCATAACAGGGTGCCTTTGCCTGTATTTCTCTTTGAATTTCTTTGTTGCTGCTTTTTTTTTTTTGCATTGATTAATTTGTTTTTCTCTTTTGCATAAATATTGCACCATATCAGATCTCTCTCTCTTTTCTATGTCCATATTTCAAAAATCTCTAGATTTTGTTCTTTATATTTTCGCACTTCCTCAGTCGCGTCTTTTTCCAAATGGTTTCTTGGTCTATATAATGTTTTTCATGAATGTGTTGTATTAACGAACACAAGTGTGCATCTGAAGCTTTTGACAGTTTTTCTTGTGCAAGCATTTTTCTTTCCTCCAATTCCTCTCAATCTTTTTGTATATCTTCTGTCTGGAAATTCTGGGCTCTTTGCATAATAGTAACAATACATATTCTCTTTCTTATCTTCAGCAGTCCACTCTAACATCTTTATGGCTCTTTTTTTGGCCTATTATTTTTTGTGATTTGTGTGGACTACTACTTCCTTCTATAATGGGGGACATCCCCCCTGAGCCTGGCCTAACCCCATTGTAGGAATGTTTTAGTGTTACTTTTTCCAGTCCTGGTACCAGTGCACCTATTAGGACTGAACACTATCAGCCTGTGACTTGTGCAGCCAGCTATCTTTTTTAACCTACTTCTGTCCATGACATAAGCTATATAAAATGCAGTCTCTATATCAGTGTCGCGTTGGTGAGATTTTATAAAAAAAAAACAGGATCTACCTCATGAAACTATTCACCCAGACTTGACAAATTCAGTTCTAGCAATACTACTCTCCTTTGCTTGCTGATTTTATCATCTCTCCATGCGGACCTCCATCTCTCCATTTGAACTGCAAAGCAAAAATGCTTACTGAGAGTACAGCCCAGTGATGGTGATGCACAAAAATTATTAAATGAGACTGAAGAAACATATTTTGATGACTACTCCAAACATTTATCTGTTTTGGCAGGAAGCAGTAAATGTTTACACTTGCCTTTTGTACATTGATACTAGGTTATCTTCTTCTACCAGGGCTGTTAGGAATACAGATTCCACAGCTCATCCCATTATAACTGACACCCTGCAAGCAAACTTCCCCTCCAAGGCTGCATTTATGGAAGCATTAAATTTATAAAATAATGTTTTTGCTGGAAACTTTGTTTTTTACTTTATTTTTGCCCTAGATACATGCTGACCATCAACCCTTCTTACTCATACTGTTACCAATTCAGAGTAGCCTTTCTTCGATGCTGCATACCTATGACAATTGAGAAGTCACCATTCCACTTACATCAGGTCGGAATGTGGAAGGAAACCACTGCACCTAGAGAAAATCCAACAAATACAGGGATGGCATGCAGACTCTGCATACAGGGCACCACAACTGTGAACCGAACCACATGCTAATACCTATGTGCCATCCTGATGCCTCACTAGCTATCTAACAAAGGTAATATCTCACTGAAAAATTCCCTTTCAGGACAGAAGCCTGATGTCTGAAGAAAAAACAGGGTGAAAGGCAGCACATAAAAGCCTATGAGTAATAACAAAAAAGTACCAAAGAGAAGTCAGCTTTTTAGCAAGAGGTCTCAGACACAGCATTTCGTAACAAACTGCTTAAGCTGTGGATGGTAAACCAAGATCTTATCAATTAGGTGTTTCAAAGACAGAAGAGTGGAGTAACTAAGAGAATTAAAAGGGTTCATGAACAAAGACTGACATCCCTACAAAAGTATTAAGTAGGATGGAAAGTCTTAGCAGCTCAATAAGAAAATAGTTTGCATTTGACATAAGACAAACTACAGGATGGCTTCCCAGTAGCTCCAAGCACCTCTAAAACTGTGACAGGCAAACTCAGGACTGAAAAGAACAAACACCATCTAAGCTAGAACAGACATTCACTTCAAAGAGATTGAACTTTACCTGACCAAATGAAAATTGGTTGCATTACACATCAGTAATCAAAAGATTGGGAACTGGCCTCTTCAAGGTCATCACGGTGATATCTCATTATGAGAAAAAGAATTGTCCTTTCCTGTTTCATTACAAGCTGGAATCCATTCCAATGAAGGTCTGACCCAGATCAACTCTATAGGCCAGTCTCCTTATATTGTTGCATCTTAGTCTGTATTCCAAAGAAACAATCTGCTATAACTTAGACTATCAGTCCTTTGAAATGTGGAGTCATCAGAAGAAAAAAAAAATCTAATGGGATACTCTCCAGTTGCAAATGAAGGCTGCCTACTTGTAGCATGAGTAGAACCTGTTTCCTCCCATGCTTCTTCAGCTACTAAACTACCATCTGGTTGCCTGGCCAGATTAGGAAAGATTCAGCATTAAAGTGCCTATGTTCATTAAGTCTGATTTGCTGCCTCAAACTGAATGACAGCAACATTATGACATCAATATAAATCTCAGAGGTAGTGAAGACTTCGGATGCATTGGCTTCACGATGCTCATGGAAGCAATTTCACATGGGTGGCAAGAAAATGACATTGCAAAGTGAGTGGCCATCATGAATCTCAGTAGGAAAAGAAGAGTTCTCATTTGAACTCTGCTCCTCTGAGATACCCAAAAAGGCAATCTTCATGGACTTCTGTACCCTTCCCAAAGGGAGAAGACTGGATGGTTAACAAAATCCAAGACCGTCTTTACAAAGGAGATCAAGTAAACTAGCAAAGGGATGACCTCTCCCAACTGATGAACAATCTGCTCAATGGAGCCATGGCAAGGCCCACAAGATGTTCAAAATAAAGGAAGTTGTGGGGGAGGGGGGGTTCATGGAAAAAACAAAAACAAAAAAAAAATCCTGGAATGAAGCAACTTCCATCAACACAGCTAGAAAATCAGAGGGTACACTAAAATGAATGCGTCTATACTACATTATCGAAGCTTTAATTAATTGAATACCTAAAGCTCGATCTTGTAATATCGAAAGCTAAAACTATCGAACAACCGATACAAAAAAGGGAAACACTTCCCTTAGCAAAATCAAAAAAAAAAAAACTTTACATCCGAAATCAAGTCGAGGCTTCACCCCCCCCCCACACCCCCCCCCCCCCGATGTGGGGCCTGTGCCCCCCACACACCCCCTACCTAAATATACAAACTTCAAGATAGCTCCAAATTGGAGAAATTGGCATACTCCACATAACGGCCAAGGGGAAGTGTTTCCCTGGGTTAAATCGTCCGTTCGACAATTTACAGTTTTGATATTACAAGTTCGAGCTTTATTCGATTAAGTAAAGCTTCGATCTTGTACTATAGAACCAAATGAAATAGTACTAGAAATGCTGTTACCCACAGCAAATCTGATAAACCTTTGTGGTTTTAAACTTCTAACATGACTAGGTATCCACAACGTCTACTTAATGACAGACTAGTAACAAAGGTTTAACTACCTGTTTGATATATACCTGCAATAACTTCATTTGTACAGACTGAAATTAAAGGTCTTCCAATGCATTTCTTCGATCTCCAGAGGATATTCTTGGCAAAATCTGTAGTTCTCTCACTATGTCCTACTCTTCTTTCTTCTAGCGGCTACAATCTCAGTATCAACAGAAGAACAATCTTAAAGGCTACTTAGACCGTTTCCCCTCCAGTGCTACATCACCATTTAGTTAGAAAAAGGGCAAAATAATACAGCTTTCAGACATTTAAATTAAGCTTAATTTATAAATACCAGGAGAGCCTCTAAACCATTACACTTCAGTCCACTAAAATATAAAATTATGATAACGACCTTGTGAGGGTACTGGACATTGTTCTCTGTACTAGCATGACTGGCTGAAGTTTTGTAAATAATTGTAAATTACCATGTGTTACATATGCCAGCATGACTAGCTATAATTTTGTAAATACATTTATGTCTTTTGATTATCACTTTGACTTATGCAAGATGTCTGAATGTTAAACAGTATTCTTCTGGCTGACCAAAGGTACATGTTCTTTGTAAAGAGAATTCTGAATGCAGGTTATGCCAGAGTCAGCTGACCTAGATGTGATGTCATTGTTTGCCAGGGCTGGGAGAATAGAATCTTCACTGCAGCTGTTTGTTTACTTTTCAAATTCTGATATGGCAGTAGAATTCTCACGGCAGCTTCCTGTTACTTTTGAAAAAGATTGGTTACAAAAAGCAGGTTCTGAGTCAGTTGTTCAGTTATTGTTCATTCCGTCATTTCCAGAGGTGTTCAGTAGTATTAGTCCAATTATTTCCAGAGTAGTAGTTCCAGTTGCTGAGGACAGACAACAGCCTGGAGTGTGGACATAATTTCTCATCTTACCTTGCAGAAGTAACAGTATAATCTTGCCTTGCTGAAGTATTTAGATTAGATAGGGAAAGTTAATCTTCAGTCAAGGAACTACAGCTAGATAGTTACAGTTTTTTTTTCTAAAATCAATGTGAGATCTATCCTACAGTATTATTTTCATAGTTCCTGTGTGTGAAAAACTGATATTTATTGGAATCAGTTATTCAGTATTTACATGTTTTAAATCCTTTTATTTATTATTAAATATTTTGCTACCTCTCATTGTGGCTGGTTACTTCGTTAATATTTTTAATAACTCGAGAATGTTTATGCTTATTGTGATAACACCAGGGCCACTCCAAAAAGCCTTACTGCTTGGAATACATGCTACCATTTGTTTACATATCTATTTTAGCCAATATAAGTGAACACCCCTTTTGAAGAGTATTGTGGTATCTGACTGGTGGCAGCCGTTACCTTGTAATTTGGGAAAAGAAACAGACCAGGTAAATCAGTGTTAGTCTTTTCCCAAGAGTGTGTAAGTGTGAATATCAATCACTTAGTGTGTCAGATACCTAGAACTGGGAAACAGTGCTCGGCAGCAGTTAGTGTGGAGACTCATTTGGGGACCTATTGTGAAGCATACAGTCCAGTCCCAGGTTTGGAGCCTGCTCCCGGTGTACTCTTAGGGGAAACTGTGTATTTCTCACCAAGCTTTTAGTGACACTCTCTTACCGAAGGCTCTTACCGAGGCTCCTTAGTTACTGCCCCGGGGTGAAGTGGGCTTGTCACAGACCTACATAACTTAAGTTACCCTACAACACTGGAAGCCAAAAGGATCTTCATCGAAGCAGAGTGAAAAAGCATGGTTTACATAAATGGGATGAAGAAGGGCAACATGGCAAAAGCACCAGTTAAAGATTCTCCTAGGAAAGCCAGGTCTAGTCTTGAAAGCTATATGTAAGTGAAAATTACTAACGAAAATGTTTGTGCTGTGCCAGGTCACAGCATCAGGTATAACCTTGGCAGACACCTCTCTAAACAAGCAGGGAGTGTAGTAATAGCTTTAGGTTAGATGAATGGGCCTAAAATAATATTAGGGTACAGTACAAATTAAAGCAACCTGCCAAAGAACTTGCCAGTCTATTTTGTGATATTTTGTATTTTCTTACCTACCGTTAGCATGTAATTAAAAAAAAATAGTGCTGTTTGGATTTTCTATATCTAGAAGTTTTGTTAAAAGTACTTCAAAACTCTCTTGAACCCTAACCCAAGCGCATACTATATCTGTAAACAGAAATGAAACAGAATGGATTTGTTTAAAGCTACCTCTGAAAATGTTGGATGTTTTAGGAGATACCTGGTCACTGTAAAAAAATAAAAAAATTAAAATATGAAATTCAGAAATTCTTCTATAAGAAGTAACTGCCAAATGTAACCAGGGGAAAATGTGAGACAAAAGCTTAAAATCACAAGATGTCAGTGGCTTAAATGGTGAAAGTGTGAGACACTGTAAGACAACATTTAAACCATGTCCAAAAGGCCTGTGAATATGGCACATCCCTAATATAATTACATGACAGTACAAAGTGAGTAAACTGTACAGGAATTTAGTATGGGGAGGCTTATCTACTTATTCTAATAAACAGCTGAGGTTTAGCTAACAAGGCTGTTTTTATCTTTATGGGAATGACACTGCAGGATGAGCACTTGCTATGGTCAGTTAATGTGCTATAACATCTGACCAAGCTAAAGAACTTCAAAAAACAGAATATTAAAAGCAAGTCTTTGAATTTTTTGAATACCACAAAAGCTGAAAACAACAAAGCAGAATTCCAACATGGCATCAAAATAAAGTTTATTACTACTGCCTAGTTAAACAAGAAGATCGAGAAAGAACAAATAGATACATTTTCAGGTAAATGTCACTCACCATATAACAAACTTGAAAGACGGACACTTAGGGGTTTGCATCATAACATGTTGAACTCTGATATCACTACTCATACATAAGCATGTCATATTGACAAACAGAGGCAGAGTAAATACACCCATTAAAAAAGGGATGCTTAGTATAACTGTGATCAAAAGTCAGTGCCTTGACTTGTACACTGGAAGATGACACAACTATTACATTTGTCATATTTACTATTTGCGTGTCTGGGATGTGGGGTTGGTGAAAACATTTTGGCATCTCCAAAATGGGGAACTACATTACTCAACAATTACATATACATTTCCAGTGTTGCACAATCTCTGCTGTTTTTATTTTATAAGTTCATCGCTGTACATCCGGCATGCTAGGATAACAAGGGGGGGGGGGGTGACAAGATGAAGGGGATCATTACCTAGTATAAACAAGGTGAAATGTCTTTATTATTAGTTATAGAACACTAGACAGTTTCAAGGTAACTTTCTGCTGCAGTAATGCATCTTCCAAGTTCAAATTTATTTAAATGTTTACCACTGACTACCATACAAAAAAGGCTTATGACTGCTCAATAAATTATTAAAAGTTATATGCTAGATCAAAAAGATGGGCCTTTAGGGACATCCTGAAACCAGGCCACCTAAAAAAACAGATTCCAAAGGCAAGCAGCCTACCACACAAGGCAAAGGAGAGAGTTCTCAGGGACTGTAGCCATACGTTTGAAACTACCAGGAACCCCCAAGATGGCAGAACAAAGGAATGGACAAGAACTTTTCCCACACAGAGTATACTCCTGTCCTGGAGGACCAAATAAACCAATATCAGAGCCCTAAAAGTAATAAGAAATTGTACAAGCAAGCAGTGAAGGCTCTGAATGATAAATACAATGTGATGGTAATAAGTATAAGACTGTAACTGGGTAATGTAGTTCTGCATCAGATGCAACAATAAAGTTCTGAATCAGGTGACCCCCCAAGTACAGAGAATTACAGTAACCTAGGAAGAAAGAAACCAAAGTATGAACTACAGGCAGGTGGGGAGATGGAATAAGGAGCAAGCCACAAAAGAAATCAAGAGTATTTAACAACTGACATGTGGTACTTAAAACTCATTCCATCCAGTACAGCTCTTTTGAGTGTGCACTTTTAACTCTCAAAGGGTGTGGCTTGAGCCTCTAAAAAATGAAGTTATCACCTTACATTTCAAAAAATATTCATAAACTCTAGAACTGTGTTACTAGAAAACTGTAAATGTCAAACAATTCAGGATAAATTAATCATTAGATTAGTGGCATTCATTCAGTTCAATGCTTTAAACTGGAATTTATAAGAAAAAAATTAAGGCAGTGAATATTAATTTTGTAATGTTGTATAAATAGCTTATGATATCTCAGTAACCACTAAAGCAAGGCACATATTGCCAGCAAGATTTTCTTTATATAGTTGCAAGCTTTTATGTGAGCATAATGCAGTTCTGCCTGTGTTACCTGAATGTTGAAATATTTAGAGAAATATGAAAATTATTACTATACAAATAAACAGTATACAAATAATATTCAATATCTCTATAGCAGCATTAGGCAGAGGTCAAATATTAATACAATTGTGTTTGCCATCACATATGCTTTAAGAAAAAAAATTCTGATACCTTGTATGTAGCATGGTTTTGGAATTATTAATGCAAATATGAACAAGTAATATTTGATGCCTAGAGACATCAGTTGGAGGTAACTGCAGGAATACCTGGAGGTGCACTTGGCTGTAATGCGTTAAGTGTCAATTTGTCAACAAGGATTAATCTAAACCTGCACACCTTCGGTACCAGTTTGAGATTATCACACCCATAAATAATATATGAATTCAAAACAAGATTTGAGTCTCTAAGTCTGACATGTACAAACGCAACTGTCTGGTGTTCTGTGTTTAGAATCGTGTGATAATAAAAGCAGTTTTAGATCATCTGTCAAGGAACTCACAACTGATAAAATATTCTGTGGGATGTACAGATAGAGCTGTATGTCACCTGACATAGCAATGGTAGCAAACGTCTCTCCTTATAGATCTAACTGAACAGCACTGGGCCTAGAACCCTGTGACACTTCATAGCTGAAAGTGCAAGGAAAGGATGAATTAATTTAAAAGACTACCCTCCACAACTGCCTAGATAGGCAACCTCAACACATCTCCAAGGAAACCACAGCTGCCACTAGGCTGTCATGCCTGGCGATGTCAAAGGCAGACGAGAAATAAACAGAATCAGAAGAGTCGTACTGTTGATCATATACAACTGGGAAATCACTGAAAATTGTATTAAGGGCTGCCATGGTATTAACTCATGCCTGAAATCTGCGCTAAGGCTGATAACAGATGTTATTTTCCAAAAAACACAAGTCAAGCTGTACATTCCCCACCATCTCAAGTGCCATACTCCTAAAAGAAAGCTTGAGATAGAGGAGCTATTAGGGTCATCAGCATCCAAACTCAGCTTTTTAAGAACTGTTTGACCAATGCCTCCTTCAGCCCAGAAGGAAGGACTCCCTGACGCAAGAGGAAAAATGATTATCTGATTAGAAAAATAAAAATAAAATTATATACAATGTGAGTCAGTTCTTTGGCATAGAGGAATAAAGCTCTAACTATGGCCCATGCATTCCGGGTCTTTTTAACAGCTCTGGTGCCTGAGGTGATGGCAGGTAGGGATGAGTGTGCCAATCCTGGGGATCAATAAAGGGGAGTAGCTCTTGGATGGAATAGATGAATGCAGAGCAAGGGGATGTAGGAAAATAAGGGTAAGTCATTAAATAAAAGATTCCTTCCAGCAGAAGCAGTCACCAGCATGCCTCTGTGGATGGCCTAAAGATCCCCACTGGCCCAGCCCTGAGTCAGAGAACGTTTGGGGTGAAAGGAACAACTGGCTGACTTGGCTGGATGGACAGAGGCACTGGGATGTCTGGAAATTTTGAAGCTGTAAAGGGGTGGGAATATGTAACCAATGTGGTGAGCAATGGTATGGACCCTAGGAGGTCTGACAGAAATATGAAACATTAAATCACAGTAATCAGGAAAAATAAACTCATTCAATAACAAAACAGAGAATCTTTAGCTGGACTACTGCTTTGTTTCTTTTTTCCTGTGCATGTTTTGTTTCAGTTAGTTTAGCCTGTAGAGTCTGAGACTTTACTTGTATATCACAGAAGGTACAGCTGTGTTAGAAACTTACATGGAGTGTAGGTGTTTGAATAGATCACCTGTTGCATGGCTGACTCTTAATAATACTCCAGCTGGCAGTAGCCTGGTTACTAGCCTGAGTTTCAGAGCTTCTGACCCTTCCCCATCTTGGCCTGGTGAACACCCTCACTTGGACATCAGTGGTACAGACAAACAGACATCAGTCAACACAGTCTTCTAATCTTTTTTGCTACAGCACAACCCACCATGGAGGAACCCACCTGTCTGGAGCTCTGAAAACAGGCCAAAATGATAGACTGATAATGCAACATATGCTTAGGCTGTTCACTAAAGTATGAAAAAAGAAAGATCTGAAGAATGTGCCAGCTGACTTTCCTTTATACTACTGACAACTTTACTTCCAAGTGGGAAAGTGGCTGTTGGGCCAATAGGAGTAAGAGTGAAGCAGATCCAACCATCAGGCTTCTGTATGCAGGAATCCCAATAGCCAGTTGTGGATATTACTAAAAACATCTGACATTGACAGCTGCCTGGCAGGGATGAGCATTACATAAGAACAGACATTTTTTTTCACTACACAGACTAGCTAGATCAACACTGATCTGGATCAGTGTTGCTGCACTGAGATTATTTGATCCAGAGAACTGTGACAACAGTACTACAAGTCACCTGATGTATGAATAACTACAAAGCAATGCAAAAACATTCAATGGTTGATTTTTTATGATTAAAGTAGTTTCACAACTTTAAAATGTGTGGAACATATTCCTTCAAAATCTGATATATTTAATTATTCTACTCTACTCATAAGTTAGCATACATAATCTTTGAAGTGTAACTAAGCAATGTGATTTTATCATGACAGAGAGTTATCTGAAGGATGGGTAGAAACTGAAAAAAATTATCTTGTCATGAAGTTCTACAAAACCCAAATTTGCCTGCAGGAAAACTAGTAGTTTTCATTTTTTTAGCCATTATTACCCTCATGAGTGCAGACATCTTGATGTGAAATTATTTTCTTGTAAAGCTTTTTTTTTTTTCAGAAAAAGCAGCTATTGAAATTAGTTTAATTTGCAATAGTGTCCTCTGTCAGATCACAATTCTAGTCACTTATGAAAATAGTGAGAAATACTAACAAATTATTGGTTTGCAGTGATTGTTGTTTGTTTTTGTTGTTTGTTTCCTACAAATTTATTGTACAATTTGTAAAAAAATGTCCTAGCGGAAACAAAGACATAATAACCTTTTAAAAAACCCAAAATTATGCGAGTTTCAGGTCCTGTCTTCCTCCCTACTTCCTTTCCTGGCTCACCCACAGTACCATATTTCACGGCAACGAAGCTCAGCTGCTTAGTGAAACTGCTGTCACTGATTATCAGGCTTCTTTCACATTCAGGCTAAAAAAGGTTCAGCAGGTTAATGGCCTCAGTAAAGGGAAAAAAATGAAAACGTAAATGACAGTACACAGTATACCAACTATAAATTTTAGCCTGAATAGCTTTACAAAAGTTTCAAATATGACAGGTGAAATAATGTAAGAGACAAATTACTAATGAAAGTACGACTGAATCCCACCCAACATATGCGCACTGAGGAAACTAAGACAGAAATGCCACAAAGGGGAAGAAACTGCAAAATTATGCTTTTTAATATGTGGAAGTACAGGGATTATTCTGTAGTCAAGAAAACACAATCCAGGCAAAGTAAATGTGTTTAAGCATAGCTGTCTTTTAATAAAAAGAACTTAGCCAATTTATCCATAAATACTGACTACAGCAACAAATGCCGCATGATCAAAATATTCATAAACTGCTGTAAGAAGAACAGAATCTGCTATTGTTTGCCAAAAGAAAAACAGTTGTGCACATCAGATCTTGTATTATCAAAGTGTCACGACGTGAAAAAAACAACTTTTGAAGCAAATGTTGCAACGACTGTCAAACAAAAGATAAAATATGTACAACCAGGTATGCAAGTGGTATAACTTACTCTTTTCCATTCTAAGGAAGGAGTAAAGACATACAAATTGATAAACTGTGTTGTGTACATTCTAAAATTTATTCTCAAACACAAAAGAATATATATATATATATATATATATATGTATACATATATATATATATATATATATATATATATATATATATATATATATATATATATATATATATATATATATATATAAACTGTGTATACATTCTAAAATTTATACTCAAACAGAATATATATATATATATATATATATATATATATATATATATATATATATATATATATATATATATACACACATACACACAAACAAAATCTTGTGCAAAAGAGTTTGACTCCACAAAAGGGAAAAGTTGTCCTTGTGACATCCAGGTAACCTCAGATACTGAAATCAAATTAGATTATTTGAAAAGGAATTATGCATAATGGACCAAATAAAGCACAAGGAGGAGACAGAAATAGTAACAATGACTTGAGAATACTTCAGCAAGAATGTACAGTATCATTATAGCTATTATTTACAAGGTTGTATAAATATGGGGAGATTCCTAAGGGGTACTTGCATATTATCGCAACCAGATTTTTGCGGTAATGCTGGTTGCTTCTGTTTAGGTCAAGTAGTAAGCACTGCAGTGTTATGAAGGTTAGAGACATGTGTTCTGTAATGTTTTTGTACTTTTAGGAAGGTTTATCATTGAAACGGCTCAAAAAATAAGATTCAAAAACAGTTTTCCCCTTTTACCGCCAGCATCTCCTGTCAGTTAAGCGAGTCCCATTCTACTGCAAACGTGCTCCTTCCACATGCTGTAGTCGGTGAAGCAGGAAATCTCCTTTTTCAAACCTGTATTATTTATCAGCTGTTTCAATGATGAAGGTACCCAAGTCCACCAAACCTGTTTCTAACCTTCATAATACTGTCATACATCCAAAAAAACAAAAAAAACAAAAAGGTAACGCTGAAGAAGTAGTACTCCTTCACCAAAAGGAACTGCAGTACAAAGTAATCCATTCCACAGATCGTACGCTAACTCCTGCACTCCTTTCAGCCCAACACATGTACACACATGCAGCCCAACACACGCAACCACTGCGATCTCCGAATTGAATACTTGACGTCTTTAAAGGATGCTACCCACACACCTCAAAATTATAAGTCTTAATAGTTTTTTAAAACCCCCACCGATATCCCCAACAGACTTTCTGCCAGTCTGCCCTTCCATATCACACTTCAGTGAGGCCATTTCAGTAAAAGTGAAGAAAGTAAAAGATGTCGCAAAATCTGGTTACGGTAATACGTAAGTACCTCCTAAAGATTGGAGAAATGCAATTATCAAACCTATCTGTAAGGGAAAAGAGAGTAGGACAAACCCAGAGTCATACAGACCCTTAAGTCTATGTTCATGTTGTAGAAAAATAATAGAGATGGTAATGCTGGGTAAGTTATTGTCAGAACTGGAAAGGTTGGGACTTGAAACCATATATCAGCATGCATATCTTGAAAAAGATCTATTAACACCTGTAGCATGATATTCTATTACAATATAATAACAGCTATGAATGAAAACTTGTGCTGTGAAGTAATTTATATAGATTTAACTTTAGCAGTTGAGAAGGTCATACACAAAACACTGATCAATAAATTAGAAGAACTAGGTATTCATGTACTCTTGATAAGCTGGATAACGCATGGCTTACAAACAGGACATGGCAAATATCATACAGCAATTGGACAGGTGAAATTTTTGTGGCACTGTCCTAGGCCCATGCTTGTTTACATTGTATCTTTCAGATCTATCTTTTCATCTGAGGTGTTCCACAGTATGTATGCAGATGACTTGAAACTAGGCAAACTGATTACATGTGTTACAGACAGGGCATGCCTGCAAAAGCACTTGACTAAATTGACCATTTGGGCACAGGAGAATAATATGCTGATAACTGGATTACAGGTTCATAGATTCATAGGTGTGTACTAGGCTAATGGCCCTGGAGCCTTTACAAGCCTAGCCCATATGATTACCCTGGTATTGTGCTACCCGACCTTAGTTCCCAGTGCCTCTGTCGAGTAGAGCCACTGCAGTGATCCCCAGGGTGAATTTTCTATTTCCCATCCACTCATCAAGATTTCTCTTGAAGAGGGCCAGTGAAGAGCTCCGCTTGACATGTATGGGAAGTCTATTTCATAGCATGGGCAGTCTCTGGGTTATGAACCTGTCCCTCCAGCTTGTTCTGTTGATTGTGGTAATGAGGTTGAGGTCTCTGGAGTGTGTAGTGCAGAGGGATTGGGATGTCTTTAGATGTAGCATTTCTAACACAGCTGGGTCAGACATGGCTTTGTAAGTCATGCAGAGATCGCCTCTAAGTAGGTGATATGAGACAGAATAGTTGGAGTTTTTTGCGTCTGTCCATATAGGTCAAGTGTTTAAGACCTAGGATCCTCTTTGTGAGGTACTTTTGCAGCATCTCCAGTTGTTGCAGGTGTCTAGTGAGGTACATGCCAAATAACTGAACATACGACATTTGGGAGATATAAATTTAAAGGTGAATAATGCAGCGCACAGTGATTGAAAATGTAGAATTATTTAGGGACCTGGGTATATGGGTAGATCCAATTTTGACTTTTTCTAATCTATCAACCTACTGGTTAATGATTATTAGAGAACTACAAGTTGTATCAAAAGATTTACAAAGTCTAGGAAATCAGAAATGAAGTAATTGTTAGTTACATTACACCCAAAACTGAGTATGGAAAACAATATGGAAACCTTATAAGAAAACAAGCATGAGTAAATCGGAAAGAGTACACTGGAAATAAACCACAGGCAGCCATGATGTGAACATTTAAAGTTATTATGAAAGACTAATATATCTGAACTTGTACACAGTCTGATACAGATATTTAGGAAGAGACCTTATTCAGGTACATAGGACATTTAAAGACAACTAAATATGGGAATGTTTGGGGTTATCAAAAAGTAGTACAGAATCATGAGACAACCTATACAGAAGATTATTAAGGATCATTTGATGCTAAATAGAGTTATAGTGGAGAACTGTAAAAAGGGGAAGAATCTAAGTACGGCATGGAATGACTATAAAAAAAAGTATTTGATAGTATCCCCCATTCATGGATATAAGAGTGCTTAAAATGTAGAAGACACACCCTACACTGATCGACTACATTACAGCGACCATGAAACAGTAGCAGACCACTTTGCAATTAAGCCATGATAAAGGACAAATTATTATCCAAGAGATAAAAATTCAAAGGGGGATATTCCAGGGTGGCTGTCACCACTGCTATTCTGCCATGCCCTTAACCCATTAACCTATCTCCTTAATAGCTTAGACCATGGCTATAATTTGGCTCCTAGAAAACAAAGTGCAAAGACTTACCTTCTCTTTGTCGATGATTTAAAACTGTATATCCCATCAGATGAGGAACTGAAAGCACAACTGTAAGTTGTTAAAACTTTTTCAGATGATATAAGAATGTCATTTGATCTTGTTAAATGTGCAAAAGCAACCTTTAAAGCAGGAAAACTGCAGCACAGGCAAAACATCAGTTTGGGACAAGAATGTAATATAAAAGAACCTGAGCAAGAGGGAGTGTATAAATATTTGGGAACTGATGAAGGATTAACAATAAAACACGAACAAATGTGAATAAAACTTAGTAAGGAATACTAAAGACTTAAAACAGCACTGACATCTAGAAACAAAATGCAAGCTATAAACCAATTTGCTCCTCCTGTCCTAACTTATACTTTTAGAGTGACTGACTGGCCCCAAAATGTGTCGGACAGATTAGACAGGAAAACAAGGATGCTTCATGCTCACCAAATGATTTTTAAAAATCAGTGCATAACAAGATTATGTATTCCCCGTTCCAAAGGAGGGATGGGACTCCTTCAAATTGATTACATGTACAGATTTGCAATTGTGGACTCCACAAATATCTGTGAACCTCACAAGACCCAAACATAGTGAAAGTTTTGAAACATGAGGAGAATAAATCTAAGATGACTTCTCTGCTTAATGTAGCAGACGCATATTGGCCTTAAGCAGGAATGGAAATCAAACCAGAAGTAGGTAAAAATCAGGCAGCAACTGAATGTGCCAAAAAACAAAAGAAAAAAATATAAGGCGAGGGAACAGATGAGAAGGCAAGAAATGTGGAAAATGCATAAATATAGTTGCAAGAATAGAAAACTTCTGGAAGAACCTTGTGTTGATCAGCAATGGCTAAAGATAGGCGAATTCATACCAAAAGATGAAATGTTAACATTGACAGCCCAAGACAGTAGGCTACATACACGTTGGTTTACAAAGTCCATTGAACATGTGGAAGAAAAAGACAAATGTTTGGTTTTGTAAAACAGAATTGGAAACAGTGGCACACCTTGTTGCTGGTTGTGACATACTAATGGCAGAATGACTGCATACTGAAAGGCATAATAATGTGCAAGACTGTTGCACTAGGGATTGTGCAAACATTATAATACTGAAGTGGCTGAAAAACACTGGAAACATGAGCCACAAAACATTATAGAAAATAAAGTCTACATCACATGGGATCACACATTACCAACAGTTCAAAAGACAGATGCTAGAAAACCAGATATAGTGGTCCATGAAAAGAAGACAAAAGTAGCATTGATCATTGAAATCGCCAAACCCATTGACTACAGTGTCTTGCGTACAGACAGAGACAAAATCATAAAATACCAGGATTTGCAGGCAGAAACGAGATCAATGTGGAAGGTGGATACCTAGACAGTTCCAACAGTAGTAGGAGCAACAGGTCTTACAAAAAGGAACATACAACCGTACTTGGATATGTTAACAATACATGTAACTTCATATGAATTGCAGAAGGAGTCATTACTGGGCACATTGTGGGTGCTGCAAAGAGCACTTTTGGCTAACAGAGGAGTGAAACAATACTAATTTTATGAACTTTAATTGTACTTTGACGTAGGAATGGGTTCCATTCCCATCATGGTATTAAAAACCCAAACGATTTGGAGAAATTAAAAAAAAAAAATTATATAAGAACGAGAAGTGTACTAACTGGTTTTCTGAAAGAGCAGCTGATGCATGGAACAGACTACTAACTTACATTAAAGTACTAGTTTAGATATTTTTAAAAACAGCCTGGCCGCTTACTATGAGAACAACTATTCTGGTATATTGGCAAGCTAGAAGGGCATTAATGCCCATGCTTGAAATACTTGTATGTATGTACATAAGAAAGTGCTACACAAACATTATACAGTTTATGTAATAGTTATGCTACATATGGTGATAATATCTTAACACGTGCTATAATGCAAAGAGAGCGGTTCTGCCTTGTTTAGCTAATGTATTCTATGCTGCTCCAACACACAATAAAACAAAAAAGGCACATTTGTAAATGGAGATAAATGATTTGCCAAGTCTGCATAACTGCACTCAAGTCTATCCTTATGACATACTCTCACTATCATGCTCCCAGTTCTTCTGGACATCTTTACTGATACAGTCCGTCTGACTTTCAATCACTTCCCTTTCAAAGTCACTGTGGACAGGTTGTTTTTTTTTTTTTTGGCAAAAAATCTCAACGTGATGCCAGTGCAACTGAAATCAGATCTTGAGAACTTTGAGACAGTTTTATCTAAAATGTATGATGACAGAATTACACCTTTTATTTTGTATTTAACTTGAATAAAAGATCAAGATATACACTGGCTGTTTTTATACATTATAATGACAACTAGCTGACATTTTCAGAAAAGTCAACATAATTAACAGGGCACACAGCTGTTTCACTGCCTACAAATAAGCAAATATCCCAAAATACTAGAAACATTTATGGAATCTATGCCATTAAAATATTTTATTTATGTATTTTATTTTACATTTGTTGACCAGGCTAGTCTAACTGGAGAAAAGTCCATTTTCAGTAGAGGCCCGTGGAGATAAGCTCAGTGAGACCAAAAATAAAACATCTCATATACAAACAAAAATCACATAAACAACTATTCATAGGTACAATGTAAGTTGTAGGTATAGTACAGAGATTATCAAAGAGGGTAGACTTTCAAACATAGTACAAAGAAATGCAGGTACAATACAAAACAAATGCAGGATAATACATAATATAAAGAAGACAGGTTATAATATATAATTATGTTAGTAAAACAAAAAGTTGTCACAAACATAAGTTTCCAAAAGATGGAAGTAAGAGTATATAGTAGGACAAGGGTATGTTGTATTAAGGAAAATAGGACTTGATTAATGGCTATAAGAGGGTAGGCAGAAGCAAGATTAGAAGAGCTAGATGCTTAGTCAGGCTTAGTACAGGGGCACAACCAGTGTGTGTGTGTGTGTGTGTGTGTGTGTGTATATATATATATATATATATATATATATATATATATAAAAATATAGATACATATTTATATATATATATATATATATATATATATACATACATATTTATATTTACACACATATATATATATATATATATATATATAGATACATATTTATATTTACACATATATATATATATATATATATATATATATATATAAATATATATATATAAATACAGATTCAAAGTATCAGCTACAAGATTAAGCAGGTTAGAAGGTGAAGGTCTTGTTTGGTTACTCTCAGAAATTAGTACCGCCTGAACAAATTACAGCTGTTGCCAAGCTCCAGTTTAGATTTATGACTTACCCCAATGTTTGTAACTGTCATTTCCCTGAAAACATATGCAATGGTACAATCTTCAGATAAACACGACACACGGAAATTGCCATATTCTTCTACTTCAGGTGGATTAGGCCAGTATTGGTGACATTTTGTCTGTGACAGTGAAACGAAGCAAGATATATATTTGTTACTCCAGCTAAAATACATACAAGTATTTTACTCAGTTCTGCATCACTGTAGAAATACTACTACTTACTGGCTGCATCAAACTGTTACTCAGACATGAAAAATATTCAGCATGCCCACTTGCTATCTAACTTTCTGAATACCACTGATCAGTGTTAAACAGTAAAAGCTAAACATTTATGAATGACTGCTGTGACACCATGCTATACTTGACAAATAATTATGGAATATGGCATCCCACTTTGCTGAGAAAGACTGCATACTTTAGAAAGACAGCTTACATTCAAGGTTACCAAGATTAATCTATTCTTTTTGCTTTTTTATACCTGAAGGATTTACTGCCAAGGTATAAACAGCCCTGACTCTTAACTAGCACTGATATCCTCAGCTTAAGTAGTTTATTTATTTGTTTTAGAATACAAGTTTGACAATGGCAAGGAACATAAAAGCTTTAGAGTTACCAACATTTTATTTTTGCGAAACCTTACATTAGTACAGTTACGGCTGCTCTTCCCCAGTGGTACAGTGCATTACATGAGTTGTCTATCCAGCCTCAGGTTGCTCTTCTGTGAAACTGCCTCATGACCAAAGCGATCTGGAGCTTTGTGGCTGCAGCATGTGACAAGTACAACTTATTATGAGAAATCACCAGCTGAGGCTGATCACTACCCCATATTTTCTCCACGGAGTTCTGAGGTCAGCAGCTCATCAGACGGGCTTACAAGCAGGAGGAAGACGAGCAACTGTAGTCATTCACAAAATATGTTGCTTGTTCTCTGGCAGTTTGTTTTTTGCACTCAATGTAAAGTGCAGTCAACACCCCATAGCCCCTTTTTAATTATAACCATTCTGACAATGCTTAACTTCAGGAAAGAGAGAATATTTAAATATTCACTTTTTCTCTGAGGTTGTATAAAGTACAGTTTTGTACCTACCATAAATGTAGATGTTCGAGGATTCCCTTGCTGCAGTCCTGACAATTGGGTACCATCTGCTAGGAGTTCTGTGAGGCTGTTGCATCCCTTCTGGAGCAGAATGCAAGCCTGGACGCTAGAGTCAGTAAATCATAAGCTTGCCTGCCCAGAGCCAAGAACGTGTTGTGTTGTCTGGTTGTGTCACCATGACCCTTGCTTGTTTTGTCCCTGACAACACATCATCTTGACTGTCTGACTCAAGAACGCTTCTGAAGAACAATTCATACATGCATCTCCTCTGCTAACCCACTGATGATATCTGAGTGTTAGATGGCCACTTTTCTTGTAGTCTGGCATCCCACTAGTCCACTTCCCACTTTCCATTTAGATCGCCCTCCCCACGTAAAATCTGACTCGCTTCTGGCTCTGTCATCTTACATTCCTGTTTAGGGGTGGGAATGCCTTGGTGACACCACAACAATTCTTCCACAGGATTCAAATCTTTGCAGTGACCATGTCCAAATTTTCTTCCATCCAAAATTTTTACAATTTTTGAGCATACATTGCAGCTTTGCATGCACAGCATACCATTATGCAGACCATTGCAGCAAAGAACCCATGAACCCTAATGCTTGAAGGACTCTCCTTGCAGTCAGCAGATGAAAGTGAGATAGGACTGATGGAGAAAAGTAAGACAGTTTTTTTGTTTGTCCCAATGTTTGCTATCCAGGTTGCTGTATTCAGTCTCACACACAGAACCAGAGAGTCTCTGGAGTCTGTAGACTGGACTTTATTTACTTTCACAGAATTTATTATATTTAGCAGCACTAGCAACATATTCCTTCTCTGTAGAAGGTGTTCTTTTCTTGAGCCAGAATCAGGTAGAGCCCAAGAGCCAATAGAAGTGATGCCTGAAGCCTGAAGATGAAGTGACTGGCTGTGAAAACCCGCTTTGGAGCCAGCAGTAGATAGAATAAAAAAAGCAAGGCATAATGCAGATAATGAAATAGAGAAAATTGAATGTGCAGGAACAGGATACTTTCTTAGCCTTTATAGCATACATGAAGGCAAGCTTACTGAAGGTTAATCCTAAGATCCAGTGATCCTGCCCCAGCCAGTGTAACAGTTGCTGTAACGTGCAAATCTTGGAAGTTTGGGAATGTCAAGGGGAATGTCCAGGATAGATAAATCCAAAGATAAAATCCAAATTGTTCTAAATGTGTGTTCCTTCTTGGCGAGACAGGAAGAGAAGCACCTTTTACAAGCCCCTTTCTGATAGAGGGGCTGGCATCTGTGGCCCCTCACTGAGTAACTGGAGAACTGCATTCTTTTCTTTTTTGAGGAGGAGGAACATCTGGCATGCCTCCTCTGAAAGGAGGCTGTGCACTGTGTGGAAATAAAATCTGTAACCGTGATGAATATGATATCCTCCATCTCTCTGAGAGTGAGTAAATTTCTTTTTTCTTTGAAAAGATAATCCTTTCCTCCCAGGAGCTGCCAGACGAGTCCACTGGCAGCTGAAAAGGGCAGGTCATTGGTTCTGCTTTTAAGGAACTGACCCCTGCCCTCACCAGAAGTCTGAGCAGGTGAACTGTCTGATCGGAGACATAAAGCCATATATGTCACCCCTTAGCAGGCCAATTTCTACTCTACTAAACGGAGGCTGCACTCCGTAAAAAATCTTATCAGTCTTAGTAGACTCCTCCTTTTCCTTTCATTTTAATTCCACTTCTGGGTCCTGGTCCAAACACAACAACTGTAAAGGGAGCATCCAAAATCCAAAGTGTTAAACATGCTCAGCAAATTCTGATCCCTTCAACCAGGCATCATGTCGAAGAAGAATAGAAACTAGCAGCAGCCCTCGAGGAGAGCTTGAACAGCATCAAAACCACACTGCAAAGATGCTTACCCAATTTGTTCAGACACATGAACCAAAATCCAAAGCCCTCCTCTTTATCAAGGATTACAGGATTTTAACGGCTTTAACACCTTTACCCCCCCTGGCTGAGAAACAACCCCTGCTTTCCCGGGACTCTTTAAACAAATACTTATGAGCCCTATAACCCTATAATACCTTACAGGGAGCAGGAGAGCAGGAGCAGGAGAGGAGGCAAGGAGAGAAGGTTCTGCAAAACCACATTCAACACACACATTCAACACAGGAGGAATAGAAAGGGCCCAAGCTGAGGCAAAAAGCCTTTTTCTAGAGCCTTTTCTATCTTGAGTCCTTCCCATTTAAAGTCCCCATTTAGTGAAGAGTCCTCTGAAGTGAAAAAAAATCTGAAAATGAAAAAGCCTCAGAGGGGTGAATCATCCATCATCATCCCAGAATAAGTAGGGAACTCTTCTTGTTGCAAGTCTTCAGAAGAAGACTCAAGCGTGTGAACACAAAAAAAAACTATCAACTTCTGTTTCCACCCTAGCCTCTTATCAGGGGGGCATATAGAACCTAATCAGAGTAATCAAATCTTCTGCCATTTTGAGCATATGTTTACAGAAAAACTTGATGGCTTCCCAAAAAAAGCTTTGGCAAAGGAAGAGTCCCTAACTACCTAACTGAGAAGAGAGGGAAGAGACACCTTGAGAAGCCCCCCTCAGCCTGCCCTACCTCCGAGGAGGAGGCATCCTGTACAGTAAAGTATCTGCCTGAGACTCCATAGAAACTCCTGGCAAAACCTCTGGCTCAAACAACATAAATGTATGATAATCCCTATGCGTCTTTCCTCCCCAAATACAATTATTCACTTCACTTTTCTGACACTTTAAATCTACTTACTAAGAAAAAAAAAAAAAAATTCAACACGGGGTTACTAGCCCAACTCTGTATTCGGTCTGAAACATACATTTGTCAGGACTGCAGCAAGGGAAGACGAAGAACATCCACTGAGTTGATATAATTAAATAAGAGGGGAATGGAGAATACCCCTCCCATCTTCTCATTAGAGTTTTAAGTTTTTAGTGTTATTTTACTTGCAGCTGCCATAAATACTTTTTCTGTTTAAAAAGTCTACTCTTCTGAGAAAATGGTAAAAATATTTTTGAAGGAATATGTATGCCTAAATGCGACCTAATGAACTGTTACCATTAGGTACAAATAAGCCGTGAAATGCAACAAATCTACAACACACCAATGATGATTGTATTCTGAAGTTCACCTGAACAAAACTAAATCCATGCTGCTCACCCTGAAAGTAACAATGACCAGGCAGTGTTTCCTGACTCCCAATTCAAATGTATTAACTCTAACATCTATTTTCTGTTCCTTTATCTTTACTAAATCCTCACATTTAAGCTGTAAAATGAGTCATGTATTAAAAAACACACCACAACAATAGTTTCCATTGTTATTACAATGCAGTACATATTTTCCTTTTATCAATTTTCATTCACTCCAACATTCCCTAAATTGCTCAATTCCTGCAATTTCTTAAACCTCTTTCCTTCTACTAGATATTATTGTGGCTACTATTCCCTCAAATTCCATTTATATGAAATCTGCTAATTCCCTTTTCTAAAGATCCCACCTCCAGTTCTTTAACGTCCTTTACAGTATCCAGAACTTCATTTGGTATAGATTTTGTTTCACATTTTCTACTAACTTTTTTTTTTGGCAGATGATTGCATTAGAGGAAACTCCAGCCATATGTCAAGTTCTGCTTTCCAAAAAAGTGATGCTCCTTTCCTGTAATCCAACACTAAAACTGCACATACAGAAATAAAATTATTTAATTTGGTTTGTACTTGAATTTTTTTTTCTGTTTGATTTTTGTAAAAAACTTTCATTTTCTTTCCTCTGCATGTCTTATCAACGGTTGCATCATGAAGGCTCAGAGGAGAAGAGTGATTATTTTCTCACTCATCTAACTACAGAGACATTAAAAATTGCTCTTAAGAATAGGTATTTAAATATGCTTTATCAGTCACAAATCATAAATATCACACCATACAGTTTAGCCTGCAACTACAGTTTTGAGTCTTAACAAATGCAAGGCTTTCAAGCTTAGTTTTCAGATATAAATGAAGAAAACTTAGCAGCCTTTCCCCTTTAATCAAACTCTTGAGAGTCCCAACAAAGAAGTAAACATATTTTCATCTTACTTCCCCAATTTTCTGTCTGTATTTCATTTAATATTTCTTTTCACAGTATTTTCAGATTGTATTTGTTTTCAACTTTTGTATTACATACTGTACTTATTGAAGCGAGTCAAGGGAGGTGTGACTAATAAAGACACTAATTCTATCAACAGTGTTAAAATGGAAGTGCATATTTCTCACAAATTTAAGGGCATATTTCTCGCACTTTGTCAGTGAACTACAGTTATTAGCTTTAAAACAGCAACTAATTCAACTGCCTTTTCAAGTCTCTTGCTCAAATATTCCTTAAAATACTGGATCACAAATGGCTACTAATAACAATTAAAGGAAGGCAAGTAATGAAAAAGGCAGGCTGATGCTGACAGTTGAAAGTTAGCACAGTATTACTGCAAAAAAAAAAAAGTTTCACCATATTACCAACTACCATGGACACTTTATTACAATTAGAAAGCAAACATTTTCAAACATGCTGTTCTTCTTCAGACTTGTAAAAAAGCATTTCTGGTTACAATTATTTAAAACATCCAAAGTCGCAAGCAAGGCCAACCACTACAAAATCTTAGAACACATGCCACATAAAAATACAATCATAAAAATTATAGAATTATAAATGTATAAATTTATAAATGATAAAATTAAAATATGTATACATTAAAAAATAAAATATCGGGACTTTAATACACTTAAATATTCTTTAAAGTCTATATAAAAGTGATATTATCATTTAAACTCATGCCTCTGTATGCATTTAAACGTAACTGTCATTTACTTCACATCTGTAAAGGCAATTTTTAACATCATCACTCTATTTTATTTGAAAATGTAACAATTTATCTAGATTATCTGTAGGCTGCATTTTGTAAACAGTGGATTTCCCACCTTATAAATCTGTGTGAAACTGCAGAGTTGTGTGTTTAACTTTGAAGTTACAGAAGGTAACATTATACAAAAGTGATAACGTAGATTAATGCAATACTGGGAAACTATACCAACCTCCCTGTTTTAAAACCTTATGGTACTATAGATCAGGGTAACTTCTTAAGGTGTTTAGGTTAGTATGACCACATTTTCATCAGAGTTAAAGGAGTTTATCACTATGGTTCTGTTTTAGTGATTTCCTATGCATTTTGTATTTAAAACCAGCATCTTTTTTTATTCCAGACTTGATTATGTTGCATTTCTTTTTTTTTTTTTTTAACAGAAAGTGTGGCTATATTGCACAGTTTGCAGTCATTCACACAGTGATCCTATCTTCCTTCCCAACGCTGAGGTCATGCAAAATATCTCAAGCAGACAAGGACCCATCACAGTCAACTCTGGGTCAGCCTCTTACTCTGAAAGGGTCAGACTTCCCATGCAGGCTTGCTGCATTTTACGTCTTAGCAACTGTGTGACACACTGAACAACATGCATATTTATGCTTAGCACTCTAGATTACTAAATTTAACAGCACAGCAGCATTAACTGGAACCAGATTTGAGGAAAAAATATGCATGAAACCATTTATGAATATGCAACATAGTAAGATTAGCAGAAGATTGCATATTTGAAGAGGGACTCACTGAGGCACTGATGGACAAGCTGGTGCATTTTATGTATGATAAGAAAACCAAGAACAGTCTGCTATCAAAATCAGATACAACCATGGGCAAAGCATTACAAAATACAATATTTATGGAAGCAGCTGCAAACAATGCCAAGAACATGCAATAAGAACTTGGCAACTGCATCTTTTTACAAAGTGGCCACTAATCGTGATGAAATGCCAGGGTGTTTTTGCTGTGAAAAATTCTATACTACAATAATGACTACTGGTAAAAAATAATGTTTTTGATGAATGTATCATAAGGATGGTCAAAATGAAAAATATGAGAACTACTTTCAAACAAAAAATAAAATGTGAAAGAATATGCATAAAACTAGTGTGCAAAAAAGCATACAACCCAAACAGCAAGCCTGACTTAGAACTCATGAATTGATGATGAGTGCAAAGTGCAAGAAAGATCAAGAAAGAAGTTGGCAATGAATCATCCAAGACATCTGTATTAATGCAGAGGCAGTTGAAGTACAGACAGAGATAGAACTGGACATTGGACCTGCAGAGTTTATCACTTCTGTGAATGACTATGAGAAAATGTTTTCATGCAAACCATTATAAAAGAAATTAGTCGTGCAAGTAAACTTACCATAACAGCAGACCTTTGAATGATCACCACTGCACTAGTCTTAACTGTATACGTTATATCCTGCATAGGATACAAAAGCTGGTCTGTTCTCAAAGGTTCACGACACTTTCCACCCTTCCAAACTGTCAGTCAGCTCAAGCTGAGCTGGCTAAGATGACAGGTATGGGCACCATGTCCTTCAAAGCTTCCATGCTAACAGATAGGGAGGCTGAGGCATGAAAGGGCATTGCTAGGGATAACAAAAAGTAAATGTCCACATTCTGGCATACACAAAATATCAAAAACCAAGGGTGATGGAGGGAAGGAGAGGCAGGTTACTGCAGCAGTGATCATTTGAGCATCTACAGTTATTAAGTTTACTTACAAAATTGTATTATGTTCATCATATTGATTACTGCTACAGTAGACTTAGGAATATCGGCAGATTAACCTAGCTTATTAAATTTGGTTGGTGGAAGGAGAAGAGTCCTTGGAAAATGGACTTAGCAAAGCCTTAGAGATGTAATCAAGCTTGTATAGCTTTGTAAAAGTATGTACACAGGACCAAGCTGCAGCTTCTACAATACTTCTAGAATCCAATTCTTTCCTTCTAAAATCCACAGATAAAGCCAAGGCCCTGACAGAGTGGGTCTTGACCCTGCCTGGAACAGTTTTGTTGTAGTGAACATAACAAGTGATTATTAGCCTTTGACAGCTATTTGGAAACTAGCCCCTCCTTACCTTCACAAGAAATGAACAATTCATCCAAAGATCTGAAAGTTTTAGTTCTGCCAAGATAGTATCCGAGTTATCTGTGGACATCCAAGGTATGGAGCAACCGCTCTCTCTCTCATTTTTAGGCTCAGGAAAAAATTGGAGATGGACAGTTTGGCTTAAAGTAAACTCAGATAATACTTTAGGCATAAAAGAAGGATTAGTTCCCAAACAAACCCTGTCTCTGTAGAAAATGAAATAGGGCTGACTCACCATAAAAGCTTGCAACTGTGACACCCTTCTTGCAGAGATCAGAGTAATCAGTTAAACTGGTTTCCATGTTAAGGACCTCAAGTCAGGCAGGTTAGCTAGTTCTAATGGAGAAAGTCTTAGTTTCTCTAACATGAAATTAAGATTGCAACGACTGGCCACCAGTTTTCTTGGAGAACTGTTATGAAAAACCCCTTTTAAAAACATTTTGACATGAGAATGCACTGAAAGAGGAGGATCCGTGGGTAGACATGCTAAAATGGCAGATAAATTAACCTTAATGGAGGAGTAAGAAAGGCCATAGTATAGTAACTAACATAAATATTGTTAAAACAGGGAACAACCATCACTGAATGCACGCTGGTTATGTTGTTGGCACCAGCTAGAAAACCTTTTCCATTCATTAGTACATGACTTTCTAGTAGCAGGCTTTCTTGCCTCCATTACAACCTGCTGCACATCCTCAGTAAACAGGTGCCTAAAGGGAATTAAGACCCTATCATCCAGGCAGTCAACTGAAGTTGGTTGGGGTGTGTCAAACACCCCTGTTCTTGTGTGAGTAAGAACCAGTCTGTGAGGAAGCTTGTGGTAATTGCTCCTGGCTATTTCCAAAAGAAGGGAGAACCACAGTTGCCTGGGCCAGAAAGGCGTCACCATAATTACCTTGGGCATTCCTTCTGAATCTTCAAAAGTACCCTGGATAGTAGTCTAAAGGGTGGAAAAGCATACAGGAACATTCCTGTCCAAGAAATTAAAAGGCATTTGTCTTCTTGACCTTCTTACATGGAGTCCAGGAGCAGAATCTTCCTAGCTAATTGTTCAGAGAGGAGGCAAATTTATTTATTTACATTTGTTACCGGGTAAATGTCCGACTGGGTGAAAGCTCATTTTCAGCAGAGACCTGGGGAGAAAAGCTCCATATATATAAAAACATAATAAAGTATTATAGTGTTTTACGACTTATAACTACATAATAAAGTTACACAAAGTAAATAAGAAACAGTTATACAAGGTAAATACAACAAGAAAAAATACAAGGTTACAAGAAACTAACAGATAACTGTGCACTGAAATACATTAATATGGCAGATGGGTATAGTAACTGTAAGACTGGTTAGAGCAAATGCTGGGAAATGAAGCCCTGCACCTGGAGTAAATTAAAGACTGGAAGGCAGAAACAATTGAGAGCAATAAAATATAATTATCAGGAGTCTGAAATAGTCAAGAAGTAAGGACCCTAGTCAGGATTAGAGCATGGACAGATCCAGTGATTGGTGAGGTATTGTCTAAGGCTTTGCTTGAATCTGGCAGTGTTATTAAGTTTAAGCAAATGCTATGGCAATTGGTTCCAAGACCTGGAAATTTGTTAGAGTGAGTCGCCAAAAGTATTTGCAGATTTGGATCTTTTAACAAGTTTCAGAGGATCGAAGGTCTCCGAGGTTAGTATTAGTTTGAATTAAGTCTTTTAGAGCTGGAGAGGAATCGGGTTTATATAAAAATGTTGTGGGAAAGGTGAGTTGGTTTAGTTGTAGCAAATTGGGTTGTTCTACTTGAACTCCCCAAAGATGGATCAAATCTTGGAAGACCACAATCTAGTTTTCATTCATGACAGTCTGTCTTTATTTTGCTCAGCTTGTCTTCCATATAATTTTGCTCTAAGATGCCTGCAGAGAGATTGTTCTGTGAAGCTCCATCCCAAGTTAACAGGCCTAGTCTGTAAAGGGGGGGTATGATCTGATTCCCTCTTTCTTGTTGATGTATGTACCACATGACTGTGGTATTGTTTGTAATGACTTTAAGAGGTCCCGGGGACCAAGGATGATTCACAGAGTTGAATGCCAAGGCAAGCATCTCTTTTATATTTATGCGCCTGCACCTGTCTTTGGTGTGCCACATACTTTGCACTTTTATCCCTCTTGAAACTGCTCCTCAAGCAACATCTGAGGTCTGTGGTGACCTACTGCTATGGAACAAACAAGGAGAAGGGGAAACTCACATTTTAGGATATTTGCTGTCTCCACTAAGTGACTTTTGTTCTGACAAACTCCAGCACTGGACTTGAAAAAATATAATGCTGGCGCTGGGAACAGACATTTAGAGTCTTGCCAGGGGTATCATGAGAATCACAGATACCCCGAGACCCAAAATCCTGAGGTATATCCACACAGTGGCCAAAGCCTAAGAGGAAAACCCTAGAAGCAGATCAATAAAACTGATTTTTCTTACTGTGGAAGAAAAACTCTTTGAACTGAAGTGTCTAGTTGACATACCAGGAACACAATCCTGAGTTGCTGTTGTTTTTCTTTCGGCTTTTCCCTGTTAGGGGTTGCCACAGTGGAACTCCGGTCCGCTAATGATCGGCAGTCAATTTTTACGGTGCAGAGTTGCCAGCCCGATGCCCAACCTTCAACGAAGGCACGCCCATTCACGCATGTCTTTCGAATGCCACCCGACCGTGGGGAGGACATGCAGACTCCACATAGAAGGCGCTCCAGCTAAAAATCAAAAGGGAGAACCTCTTGCTGTGAGGCGACAACGCTACCGCTGCACCACCGTGTGACTTATAGAAACACAACCCTGAGTGAAGAAGTCAAAAAGACTTGAATGGTCACTTGGAATCCCAGCAAGTGTAAGAGATTTTTCGCAGAAGTGAGAAATTCCTGACACTTTGAAAAAGACTCTGCAATGATAAGCAAGTCACCTAAATATGGAAACATGTGGGCACCCTGTTGTCTGCAATGAGCTATAACTGGAACTACACACTTTGTGAACATTCCTGACTGAGTGGATAGCCCAAAGGGTAAGGCAGAGAACTGAAAATGCGATCCAGACATACAAAAACCTTAAGAAACACTTGAAGTCTGGATAAATACGGATGTGATAAGTATCTTTTAAATCCAGTGTTACCAGGAAACTTGAATGAGGAAGAAGAAGTAACAAGTTGTCAAGCGACATCATTTTGAATTTGAGAACTATCACAAACAGGTTTAAGAAGGAAAGAAAGATGAGGAAATGGTCTCCATGCATTTTCTTTCTTTGGCCCTAAAACATCCTTGAATAAAATTCCTTTCCCAGCTAGGAAGGAGGAACTGTCTCTATAACACGCTGGGAGAGCATGTGATGAAAGACAGGTAGAAATAACAGGCTGGTCTTGTGGATGAAGGATTACCCCTGGAAAGGAGGAAATTTCTCTCTGCGAGGTTCCAGAATTCTTTCCGAAACTCCCTTGACATTTCTTCTTAAACATCTGTTTACCTGCATTTTGTTGAGACTTTGTTGCCAAAACTGGATGAGGGGTCAGAATTTCTTAGAAAATTTAGAAAAAGTTAGAGATCCCCTGTATCAAATTATCCTTTTCGTCACACTTTTTGATCACCTCTGGAGCACATGGGCTAAAAACTACATCTCTCTCTAAAAAATAATTTAAAATCTTATTTTTATCATCATCTGGGAGGTTCTGAGAACACAGTTGGGCAAACCTCCTCAAACAGTACCAGTGGTTATAATCCTGGCAAAAGTATTAACTGAGTTACATACACACTATAAACAATGACCAATGACGTGTACAACAGAAACAATGAAATTACTTAAAGCAGATTTTTCCTCACAAGAAGAAACTGCAGACAAAACATTCCATACATTTTCACAATTAGTCAGAACTTTAACATAAGAACTGACAGTTCAAAATTCTGAATATAATCGTTGTAGAAACATAGACTTTTCCTCATACTATCAATAACCTTCTCATCCTTATCAGAATGAATAGGATTGGCATTACATAAATGTTTAACAGCAGTAGTATTAAGTAAACCTAGAGACGCTGGGTCAGGTTTGGGAAGAGTGTATAAAAAAATACTTAGGAACTTTATACATCCTACCTGCTTTTTTAGGGGCAAGCTAGCTGACTAGTAGGAAAACTGCAGGCAGCAACACATCCTCCAAAGCTGGCAGAATTGGAGGAATGGGTGAAGGTTCTGAAAATTCCTTCTGTAACAGCTCATAGTATTTTCTGAGGGACTGAAAAACCTCAGTGTTCTCCCCCTGAAAACACTGGCACATTCTAGAAATAGTCTCAGAGAAAGAAATATCCTCTTAGGGAGATTCAGAAACTGAGCTCTTCTCTGAGTCTGAATATGTGGAGAAAATCCTGCATCTGTCCCTTCATCTTCATGTTCAGATTCAGAATCTCGAATCACTTCAGGAAAAGAGGTATCCTTCTTTCTTTTGACAAACTACTTTATAAGAAGAATCAATAGCCTGAATTAAACCATGAGCCAGACTTAGTAAACTACTCCTGAGGAAATTTGAGGACTAGTAGTAAATACATGTTTAGTTTTCTGTTTACTTTTGACTGGAAAGATGGGGCCATCAGTGTTGTTAATGGCAGCAGCAGCTTCCCCAGGGATGCGCACAACATTCTAACAAAAAAGGAAAGCTTTCCCTTATTAGGATAAAACAGGGAAGCCTTCCCTGTTCCTACTCACAGGACCAAAAACAGTGTCCCACCCCAAGTCCACAGTGGTTGTAAGTGCTACATCAGATGGATCCAGTGTACAAGAGGAGTGGTCTGAGGTACAAGCTTTGGCCACAGCACAGTCACCCATCTGCAGCTGAGGCAAATTTCTAGCCTGCTGTAGTGGCAAAGGCTGTTTGCTTTGGTTTCTTTTTTGTAGCTAGAAGGACTGACCATGGGACTGACTGACTGTTCTATGGTCAAGCTGAATAGGGTGCCTCTTTGCCAGGGAAAAATTGAAGGTCTTTAAAAGTCACATTTTCACAAAGAAAAAATGTAAAAAGCACTATAAAACAATGTCAGTGTAAAAAAAAGTTAAATAAATATAACTTCTCCACAGAAAAAAGGTTATTAATTACTTTAAACTCTTAAACTGACAGGAAAAGAGAGCACTCTTGCTTAGTACAATACAGTCTCATGATTAAAACACAAATTCCTACACTTAAAATAACTTTCCTGAACAGGAAAATGTTAATAAATACACATTTTTAAAATGCAAGTCCCCCCCCCCCCTAAAAGATAACTTCTATCCAGCAAAGGAACAGCATAAACTGGCCGTCGATCCTCAAAAGCTTTAGAGGTGAGTCCTCTTCTGCAGCAGGAAAGCTCTGAAGGGCTTGGTGCCCAAACCTGCCTTTGTAGTCAGCTCAGCTTGAGCTGACTGATGGTTTGGGTGTGTTGTAGGTGCCCTGAAGCTTTGGAAGCCTTCTGTCTGTGATAGCCTATGCAGCATAACCAGCGTTAAGCACCTACTGGACCCACAGCCACTGGGAGCCCTTGATTATATCCCTGTGCCTGAGGGCCCCCACATGAAGCACCCATGGGTTTCTCTGTCTTTTCTGCTCCTTCCTCGGCACCTCCTGGACATTCTCTCAGCTGTACAATGTTGTCGTGTGATTCCAATATTTTTTTTTCCCTGAAAAACTTGCCTGTAAGCTGCACTCAATCACGTCCACTTCAGTGAAGCAAGGGACCTGAATGGCTACAGCAGTCAGAGAAGTAAGTAATAGTTTCACGATTGGGTTTGCTGTAATCGATGGTCCGTTGGGTCGGTTCTATGGATTATCGCAGTGGCGGCTGGTGACTTCAAACTAAAGGGGGGCTGCAGGATACAGCTGAATGGGTGTGGCCAATGGGAAGGGGTGTGGCCAACAAAAAGCAGGTGGGGCTATGCTCAAAACCACGATAACTGGAACATTAATTAAATATGCTGCCATGGGTGCCAAACCATCATTATGAGAGTCCAATCAAGACAAAACGAAGTGTAGAAGAAAAAAATATTTCAATGCATTGGCTAGATAACAACTTACTTAATATCTAGATGGAAACACAAAGGTTGTGAGGCATGACAAAATACATTTTTTTTAAATACATTACTGGAATGCCAGTCAAAAGCAGTTATGATTATAATTTATATTCAGCTTTATAAAATTACTAAGTAACATGCTGAATGCAGCAATCTCTGTGATACCCCCACTTGTAAAAATGTTTCTTATCCAAAAAAGACCTGCTGCCTGACAGCTATCTACTTGTTTCATAGGGAAGACATGATCAAAGTAAAAAATGAACAGCAAACAAGCTCAAGATAAATTGTTTAAAGGATTACTGCACAAGTAATGGACCACACATGATATAGTGGCATTCTGTTTAGCTTACAGGTAAAGCCTGCAAAGATGACTACAAGTCTCCAACAAATGTAATGAGCTTCTGAAAATACTGTAATCCTGTTCTTTATTACAAATACTGTCATATGCATTTCAATACCTAAGGCTTATACGTTATTAAGTTATGTAAATATTCTCTGCATGGCAACAACAAAAAGGTTTTCAATGTTGGTAATCCTTTAACAGTATGCTTATTAACGCTTACTTGCATCTTACAATCTCAGGCAAGCTTACCTGATGGTCATTAAAGCCTTGCTACTTAAACACAGAGCAACATGCAGTGCAACACATGCATTTTCTGAAAAATAATAACCTTAAATCAACAGTATAAAAATATGACAGAAAACCAGAACATACTGCAAAATCAAGGACAGATGAAAAGCTACTGTAGTACTTATGTCTAGCTTGGATGGGGGGATACTCTGCACACTTACACTGCATAACTGCTCCTTGCCTTGCTTGGACACATCCAGAGTCACTAAGTGGGGGAGTGGAGTGTAACAAGTATGTCACAATTTCAAATGTCTCTGGCTGACGAAGATGGCCTGACACATATCATATGCCATACCTATCAGCCTTAGAGCAAGAAATCTGGACAAAGCCATAAGAAGTGGGACAAAGAAAGGCCCAAAAATAAGGACAATTTTTAAATATTGCTCTTATAAACTTAGAAAGATGATAGAATAGTAGATCTTGCATTAGTATGAATTTTCTGAAGGGTATGAAATCTGAAACTCAAATGTTTGTCATTATTTTCTAACTTCAATCTTTAATGATTTGCCACTAATTTGCCAGAAAACCACAATTTTATAAAAACTGACCAAAAATGTGATGCAAAAATATAAAATATCCATACAATACAGTTGGGAACCTGTCAAAGAAGGGACACTTTTTTAATATTAGCACTGTTAACTTGAGCAGCTGACAAAATAAGATAATCTACATGCATTTCTGAAATTAAAAGTAATCTATAACTCTGATCATTACAATTATTTATTAATTGTAAACCCTCTAAAGTTTCTTCCAAATTTACCATTTTTGCCATGGGATTATTAGGGGTAGAGCAACATTTTGAGCCAAAATTGGGGACAGTTGAGAGATTTGGATATACCTAATTCTATAAAGCGATTTATTTGCATGTACCTCTCATCCTCACAGGATGCACTGATTGTCTCTATCCCCAGAAATAGTAAGTTCATCTTATGTGCTCCAGGTGCTCCAAGAAAAGTTAGCAGTTGTAAGTTCTCCAGCATGTCCTGAGTCTTCCTTGGACCAGCTCCCAGTGGGACGTGGTAGCCAGTGACATACTCAATAGGTGGTCATCAGTCTGGAGGAGAAAAAGTTGTACTCTGAGATCCTCCCAGATTACTGGGTTCCTTTTTCTGTCAGAGAGGGAGCCCAGCTACCCTGCAAAGGAATTTAATTTCTAATCTTGCATCCATGCTACCATCCTTTATTCACTATCCAGAGCTTGTGACCATAGGTGAGGATGGGGGCAATAGACTATCTGTTGAAGTGAAAGCATCATGTGACTCATTTCTCACTTCACCACCACATAATGGTACAATCTCTTAAGTACCCATTCATTCATTTATGTGTCTGAAGCTACTCTAACTTTATTCAAGAACAACATCCTAAGATACTAAAACTTCTATAGGTGAGGTAGCTACTGTTTGACTGAAGAGAGTAATTCACTATTTTTGAGAAGAGAATCATGACTTCTGATTTGGAGGTGACAATTCTTATCCTACTCATTTCTCACTCAGCCATGAATAACTCCAGTACATGCTGAAGATTCATGTACCAACATGTCTGTATTCATATTATACAGAAAGTGTTAGAGAAGTATTTTTGCAAGCTACCTGAATGCATGTAAACTCCAGGATCATCTCACAAAATTTAATTTCATAAAACTAATACCATTATACATGCCAACCTGCCCCCCCCCCCTTCCAACTATATATTCATGGTTGGAAAACTGTCATTATTTCATACATTGTACACAAGACTGCCAGAGTAATGACTTTACCATAAGTAAATAAACAACAGCAGAACTTGGTATACTTGATTGGTCAATGCTAGTTGAACAGTAATAACAGCTAACTAACCCTCAGGACCAGAACCTGAACTTCTGATAAGTGGCTAGCTTGTAAGAGAAATGCTCCTTTCAGCGAAAGCAACTTTATGTGCACCCATCAAAAGTGAAAGACAATGTTGGCAGTATTTACCCCATTGTTTAATAAGGTTAGTAGACTAGAAGTGTCATGAATTGTTTCATATATTTTTATTGCTAAGGTATTCTTTGACCAATCCTCCAGTAATTGCATTTCTTCTAGCACATCTTCCCTCAGTTAATAAGTACATCTTTAATAGTATTAGCATGTTTTTTAAGTGATTAATTTGGTGAGATAATTTATTATGACAGTCTTTTCAAGATTAGACATTCCATTCTCATAATCTGGCAACTGTGGCTCCATTTTTGATATGCCATACTGCATATTACAAATAAAATATATGCAGCAACAGTAATTCTGTCTTGAGTGCTGCTGCTGTCGAGACTGAAAGATCTTGTGAGACAGTAGGGGAATCCCCTGATAATGATAAGCTAGCCTAGGGCACACTTGGAGTGTGTAACTCAGAGTTACAGTAACATAATTTATCTTTAATAATTATGTTACCTTTCATATAATACTTGTCTGACATTCTTCATGGAAACTGTCTTCTGATGTTTTCTTTCTGTAATGCTTGTCTTGAGGAAAAAGGAGAGGTGAATGAGGAGAAACAGCCTGTTTTTCTACTACTCAGCAGTAATGGTGATGGTGGAGGCTTTCTTATTGTTAAACACAGATATCAGACCCCTCCTTATGCTTTGCACCAAGAAGGATTCTCATTCTCCATGTAAGTGTCTCCTTCTTGACTATTCAGACCAGGACTAAGGAAGAAGGAAGAAGTTTCTAATTTTCGCCAAGCTAAAACCACCATTAGCCACTCATGATACCTACTATTATAACTGAAACATGTATGAATCCCAAGTATTCTAAAACCAGCAAAAAATTTAGTTTTATATGATGAGGAGGTTAAATGAAATAAAGTAGCCATTTTTTAAAATAAACTGAGATAAAGTTTTTGCGAATATTAACTAATGTTCCATGCACCGACATATTTTCATCATTTTAAAACCCCATGGATGGCAGCAGCAGATACATATTTTGCTAATCATATTACCTGGGCTAATACAGAATTTGAAATGTCTTCAAATGCCAGATGCCTTAGCACACTATGGTGTATTTTATCTCAGGACATAACCCCCAACTCCTCCATTTTTAATGCTTGGTTTGTCATGGAACAATTCTGTAGGCTTACACTGCGATCCAAATAACATGGCAAAGCAATTCAAAGAGAAGCTAGTGTGTTACACATACATACCACTACACCAAGAAGAAAAGAAACTCTGTACTTACTTCTTCTTCTTTTTTTTTCAGCTGCTGTGTCACGTCGGTCCAGCGATTCAGCGAACGAAATTAGGACGCCAAGGCAAGCAAATAAAATCCACCACAAGTCCACAATCAAAACTGGCTGCAACTGTTTGCTTCTCACTCTTTTCCCAGCACATAAAGCCCAGGAAGAGAGCGACAACCAATCAGCAGCATTTAGCCGAGCAAGCACATCATGACGTGCCTGCGGATGTCGCAGTCCGAGCCCCTTCCAATTCTATGCGGTTTGGAACCGCATAGACTTCTGGGCATCACAATGATGCCTTCATTACTCCTCCGGGCTGCAATGAAAACAAAACAAAAAAAAGCTGTTTAAAACCGCCGCAGCCCGAGGCGGTTAAAGTGCGCAATGCACATGCGCGTACTTCCGAGTCGCGGACTGGAAATTTGTTTTTAAAGTACAAAAAAGAAGGTATTTTTTTTTTTACATTATGTTTTAAAACACTAACAATTACTACTATTTAGCTGAGGGGGCTGCAGTCCGGCAGTCCGATGCCACGAGCCGCCCCTGGATTATCGGTGTGAGGCATACCTCTCAACTGCTCAGATTTTTGCAGAATGTCCAGATTTTTGCTTCATATTTTTGGTTTGTTCTTCATAAAATTTGTGGTTTTCTTGGCAGTTTCAGACAATATCCTTCAGAAAATGTATGCTAAAGCAAAGCCTGCTATTCTAGCAAGTTTGTCAGTTTATATGAGCAACATTAAAAAGTGTACCTCTCAACTGTACAGATTTTCACAGAATGCTCAGATTTTTGCCTCATATTTTTGGTCCATTTTCCATAAAATTGTGTTTTTCTGGCAAATTAGTAAAAAAAATCATTAAAGACTGAAGTTAGAAAATAAGGACAGAAATGTAAGTTTCAGACTTTATACCCTTCAGAAAAATTACACCAATGCAAGACCTGTTATTCTATCAACTTTCTATATTCTAGAGCAATATTTAAAAAAATGTCTCTATTTTTGGTCCTTTTCCCATTTTTATTTATTGCTTTGTCCAGATTTCTTGCTCTCAGAGGTTGAGAGTTATGTTTTTAAGCATTTGTACCTCCATTATTTTTGGCTTTGTCCAGATGTTTCATGCTAAAAGGTTGAGAGGTATGGCATGAGGACTGATGGAGGATTCAAGTTTTCCTGGAACGATCGTGGGACCAGGAAAAAGAGCTGTATTTTTAACTGCCCTTGTAAGGGCAAATTCTAAAATATATGAAAAACTGTCCTTTTAAAGGCAATTTAAAAGGGCTGAACTGGTCTGGTCTGTGTGCAGGAGAAGCAAGCAGAGGATTAGTAGCAGCCTGCTATCAACTGCAAAAAAGGTAGGCTGCTGAGTTTATTTTTAACTTTATTTTTTGCGGAGGGGCACAAGGAAACCTAGGGAAAGGATTGTATTACTTCTTTTTGTGCAGAGTTTTTGGGCTAATATGATTTGGGGGGGGGGGGGACTTTGGTTGTAACAGTTTTGTTTTACCTTTTTCCAGAATTCTGCTAAGAGATTGAGGAAGGGAGGCTTGTCTGTAATTAATGCCCTGATTTGATGTAGTTTTTTTTAGCTAGTCTTGCATAAAAATATTCATTAATGCATTTTTGTTTTGTGTACAATTGTGCTGAAATATTGGTAGTGGGGGGGGTAGTGGCTGTGACAATGCTGAAATGTACAGCTGCTGTTTTATTGTATACCAATGCAAACACTGTTATACTAGTTTTGTGTTTACCGGCAATGTTTACAACTATCCCTGATGGTACTCCTTTGTTCTATGATCATTTTTTTAGTTTGTCTGGAGTTATTGTGCTGAGAGATTCGTAAAGGGGTTACAGGCTGTGAGAATGTTGCACAATGTTTAGATGTTTGTCTGGTATTTGTCTCTTTTCATTAAAACATGTGGGTTATGCAATGCATTTTACTGCAAAATCTGTTATTCCAGCATCTTTGTTCGCTCATAAGCACATTGTTTTTTAATGTTAGATCCATGTGTTTTATTTTACTTTCACTTCATCCAGATTTATTGTGCTGAGACACTGGGGGGTGGGGGTAGGGGTTGTAAGAATTCTGCAGAATGTACTGATGTCTTAATGTGTGCCATTACAAACCCTATTCTACTATCAAAGTTGATCATGGCAAAGTTTTAAACTATCATGATGTTACAGCTTTGTTCTGCAGTTTTTTGGAGCTTGTCTGGAATTGTTAAGCTGAGAGGGTAGGAGATGGGTAGGGGCTGTGAGAATACTGCACAACATTTAGATGTTTGACCTGTAGTTTAGGTCTTTTACTCATCAAAAATGTGGATTCACACAATGCATGCTACTGAAAAAATCTGTTATTCTACCATCTTTATTAGTTCATAAGCACAGTGTTTTAAATTCCTAACGTTGCGTCCTTGTCTTGTTTTTTTATTTTGTTGTTACTTCCCCTAGAATTGTGCTGAGACTTTGGGGGGGGGACTACGAGAGTTCTGCAGAATCTACGTATTATTTTAATGAATGCTAATGAAAACCCAATATCTTTCTAAGTTTATCATAGCAATGTTTGTAACTATCCTTGATGTTACACCTTTGTTCTGCAGTTATTTTCAGCTTTGGAATTATGCTGAGAAGTTATGAGGTTGGTAGGGGCTGTGAGAATGTTGCACAATGTCCAGATGTTTGTTAGTTTTGGTCTGTTCATCAAAAATGTGGGGTCACACAAAACATGCTACTGCAAAATCTTATTCTAGCATCATTATTTGTTCACAAGCCCAGTATTTTAAATCCTTAATGTTCAGTCTTACAGTAGTGTTGCCTTCATCATGTGTGGGTGTCTATGTCCTGTGAACAAGAGTCTGTTTAGCTGTCTTGTGTGTCTGTCTTGTGTGAGGGAGAAGGTGTGGGTGTCTTTCTCCAGTCTTGCTGTAGCGCTGTCTTTGTCTTGTGTGTGGGAGTCAGTGTGTGTGTCTTTGTGTACCTCTGTGGGACTGGCCATCGTGATGCTGTACGGAGGCTTGTCATAATTTAACAACATTGTTACTAAATGCTAGTCAATGTGTGCATGCGTATGGGTGCGTGTGTACACTTGTGAGTGGCTACCTTACTGTTGTACAAGGGCTTGTCATAATGTAACATTGGTACTAAATTTTATTTATTAATTTAACATTTGTTGACTGGGAAAGTTCGACTAGGACAGAGCCTATTTTCAGCAGAGGCCCAGGACATGTGGGAGGAAACCAGAGTACCCACAGGAAACCCATGCAAACTCAGGGAGTATATGCAACCTCAGCAAAGAAGGCACCCCAGCTGAGAATCGAACCACAGAACCTCTTGCAGCGAGGTGAAAATGTTAACCGCTGCACTGCCCCAGCCAGTGTGTGTGCACCACTGTGATTGGCTACCTTGCTGTGATACAGGGGCTTGCCATAATGTAACATTGGTACTAAATGCCAGTCAGTGTGTACCTTGGCATTTCAAGTCTTTTTAATGGTCTGAATGTAGTAACACTATATAGTGATCTTTAAATGGTGCGGCATGAGTGTGATAGGGAATGGGGTGTGACAGCAATGTGGTCACACTTATATTCTCATGGGAAGGGCTCCTAACTTGAAATTTGCAGGGGGCCCCCAAAATGCTAGTACCAGCCCTGCTATGCAGTGTATAATCCATATAGCTACGGCTACTGCAGTAGTGATCAACATGATGAACATATTATAAGTTAAGACAGCAGTGGGTGAAACCTCTAGGATCTGAATGCATGATTAACATCTCAGCAACAAACAAAGATAAACTTAAAAGTTACATCTGTATGTGTAAGCAGGAATAATTTTATTTGTTATGGAATGGATTTAAAAAAGGGTAGAGTATGGACTTTACTTTCAGACTATACAGTCGTGAAACAACTGCCAAAAAGGTGTTAAGGAAAACATTTGTAGATATCCTATGGGTACTAAAAGCAGTGCTATAAAATATCAAAACAACAAAAATAGCACAAAGTTAACAAATCAGACTCCGAGCTGCTTGAATCAAACACTTATTGTGCTGCCCAGTTACTATCTAGTAAGGAGATGTGCAAAAAAAAAAAATACCTAGCAAAAAACTGTGCAAATAGGTGGACAAAAACTAGGCTGGGGATGATACACAGCTAGTGTCCAGAAAAAGTTGAAACTGACATCACACCACCAACTGCAGCAACTTAACTATGATATCATAGGAAACTCTTCTGCAGCTTAAAGTAGTACTAATGTGATGAAAAAGATGCTAATATTTTTACAAGACAGCGTGAATGAGCTTTGATGACTACAGCTAACCAAAAACTTGAATTTTCATTTTGTAAGAATCTGTTCATTCATATAATTCCTCAGTTCTACAGAAGAAATAATTATGATTTCTAAATTTGTAACATAAAACATAAGGTATATGGTGATAAATGGCAACATTAACAAAATGCAAAATGCACCTTAAAAAAAAAAAAATATATGTTCTCCCGTAAAATTCTTAAGGAATAACCCACACCTGGGTGTGGGTAATGCTGGATTTACCCACGGTTGGTGTGGTTTGGTCATGAGGGCGAAGCCCGAGTGGCCAAAAGAAGACAACCGTGGGTAAATCCAGCATTACCCACACTCAGAAGTGGGTTATTGTTATTATACAATGACATTATTTAAGAAAAAAATACTTACTTTTCTTAAACAACTGTATGCGTATGCTTACGCAGTACATCAAAGCTGTGGGTGGAAGCGATGCAGAAAGCAAGATCTCCATTGCTTTTTACAAAGTGTCTCGCTATGTTAAAGGAGTTTAACATAGCGAGACAGCTTTAATAAAGCAACGGAGAATCTCCGTTACTTTTTTTAAAGTTGTCTAGCTATGTTAAACCCATTTAACATAGAGAGACAGCTTTACAAAAAGCAACAGAGAGAAGAAGATCTCCGCTACTTTTTTTAAAGCTGTCTCTCTGTTAAACTCCTTTAACATAACGAGACAGTTTCTAAAAAGTAACGGAGATCTTGTGTTCTCCGTTGCTGTAAAAAAAGACATATACTAATGGAAAAAGTCCAGTTGACCGGACCTTTTTCCATTAGTATAAGTCTTTGATTTACAACATACACGCTGACCAATCAGCGTGCACGTTTTGGAATATTAATGGGAGATCGTTGTATAATACACAATATTCAATACTTTCTGAAGTTCATACAATTTAACAAGACTACCTCGGAAATGTCTCTCACAAAAAGTAAAAGACCAGCCAAAACATCTGGATAAACCAATGCATATAAATATAAATATAAATATAAATATAAATATATATATATATATATATATATATATATATATATATATTCCCACAGTGGATATAAAAAGTGTACACACCCCTGTTAAAATGCCAGGTTTTTGTGATATAAAAAAATGAGACCACAATAAATCATATCAAAACACATTTAATGTGACCTATAACCTGTACAATTCAACTGAAAAAACAAATCTGTTAGGGGAAAAAATATAAAAACAAACGTACAATAAGCTGGTTGCATACATGTGCACATCCTTAAACTAATACTTTGTTGAAGCACCTTTTGATTTAATTACAGCATTCAGTCTTCTTGGGTAGGAGTGTATCAGCATGGTACATCTTGACTTGGCAATATTTGCCCACTCTTCCTTGCAAAAGTGCTCCAAATCTGTCAGAATGTCAGGTCATCTCTTGTGCATAGCCCTCTTCAGGCCACCTCACAGATTTTCTATTGGATTTAGGTCTGGGCTCTGGCTGGCCCATTCCAAAACTTTAATTTTCTTCTAGTGAAGCCATTCTTTTGTTTATTTGGATGTATTCTTGGAGTCAGTGTCGTGTTGAAAGGTGAAATTCCTCTTTACCTTCAGCTTTCTAGCAAATGCCTGAAGGTTTTGGGCCAAAAGTGACTGGTATTTGGAACTGTTCATAATTCCCTCCATCTTGACTAAAGCCCCAGTCCCAGCTGAAGAAAAGCAACCACAAAGTATGATACTGCCACCACCATGCTTAACCGTGGGGAAGGTGTTCTTTTGGCGATGCAAAGTGGTGTTTTTGCACCAAATGTACCTTTTGGAATTGTGGCCAAAAAGTTCAACCTTGGTCTCATTAGACCACAACACATTTTACCACATGCTTTTGGGAGACTTGATATATTGTTTTGCAAATTTTAACTGGGCCTGGATGTTTTTCTGTGTAAGAAAAGGCTTCTGTCTTGCAACCCTACCCCACAGCACAGACATAAGGAGAATATGGGAGATTGTTGTCACATATAGTGCACAACTAGTACTTGCCAGAAATTCCTGCAGCTCCTTCAGAGCTGCTGTAGGTTTCTTGCCAGCCTCACTGACCAGTTTTTGTCTCGTCTTTTCATCAATTTTGGAGGGACGTCCAATTCTTTGCAATGTCACTGTTGTCCCATACTTTCTCCACTTTTTGATGACTGTCTTCACTGTGTTCCATAGTATATCCAATACTGTGGAAATTTTTTGAACCCTTCTCCTGACTGACACCTTTCAACAATGAGATCCCTTTGATGCTTTGCAAGCTCTCTGCGAACCATGGCTTTTGCTGTAGCAGGCAACTGAGTAAATGTCAGGAAAACCCTACTAGGACAGTTGAACTTCATTTGGGGTTAATCGAAGTGCCTCTAATTGATGGCAGATGTCTACCCAAGAACACTGAATGCTGTAATTAAATCAAAAGGTGCTTCAACAAAGTATTAGTTTAAGGGTGTGCACAATTGTGTAACCAACTTACTGTACGTTTTTTTTTTTTTATTTTATTTTTTCCCCTAACAGATTTGTTTGTTTTTCAATTGAATTGCACATGTTATAGGTCACATTAAAGGTGGGAAAAGTTTTGAAATGATTTACTGCGGTCTCATTTTTTTATATCAAAAACACCTGGCATTTTAACAGGGGTATGCACACTTTTTATATCCACTGTATATATAAATTATATATATATATATATATATATATATATATATATATATATATATATATATATATATATATATATATATATACATATATATATATATATATATATATATACACACACACACACACACACACACACACACACACACACACACACATATATATATATATATATATATATATATATATATATACACAGAGAGAGAGAGAGACAAAACTTAAACATCCAGATGAACATCTAACTAGTCAACCAATTTTAGAAGGAAAGATGAATACCACCCACCCTAGATGACTATCCTAACCAGAATAACAATTGTAGATGGAAAGTGTGACCTGGGTTGTGGCTATGCCCAGAAATGTATCGATGACTAGAATGACCATCGGAGCATCATCAGATGGCAATGGCCATATACAAGAATCTTCAACTATATGACAATGACTCCATATTGTTTTTTCACTGCTTAATGAAATGCAGTGATAGAAAGTAACTGCTACACTAATGCTATTAAACATTGTTTAAGAGATTGCACAGATTATTGGCTAGCCATATGGACCATCATAGGTCAATGACTTGATTTAAAGATAATAGTCTAATTACTGGCACAGGCTTAAGCACATCTAAGCTACAAAGTCTTCTGGCCTTCCATTTGAACTGCTCTTGCTAAGATTTAGCTCATGAATGGAAATGTACAGCAGACTCTAAAATATATCAGCTCTGCTCCAGAAATATACTTTGAAACAACAGTATATACTATTGATCTGCCATGCTAATAACTAAATTAGTAGAAAACTATCATCTTATATAGACCATTTAATGTTTGATGTACTCTTCCATTATGTATATAGTTTTTGGTTAGAGCTGTGGTTATTATTTTTAGAAAAAAGTTCTTGTAGGCCAGTGGGTGATAATGGAGAACACTAGACTGCACCAATGTTTTTCTGCAACTCTCAGAACATTGCAGCAGTTGCGTAACATCTAGGAGCTGCTGCATATCATCTTGGCCACATCTCACAGCATCTTTATTCAATAAACAGGGGCAAAGCTAAATATAATGGGTAGAAAACCCATTATTGTTATTCATACCTCTCAAGCGTACCTCATTATGAGGAATGTTCCTCATTTTGGAGTCTTAAAAAGTCCATGTTCCTCACTGTTCCACATTTGAAGGGCATGTTACACGTTTAGTGTTAAGAATTTTTCTAATTAATGTCAAAGAGAGCTGAGAGAAATGCTCAGCAATAATGAAAAACTTTTTACTTTTATCATATTTAGAGGAAGTAAATGGTTTATTACAGAGAACACTGAACTATCCACAACCACGTCACTTGGTATTCTGGATTTGCACTTAAGCACGGTTCACTGTTCTCCATTATTACTGGCTGGTGTAATTCTATGTAGAGATTTTCTGCCTGGGTCTTCAGTAAAAAAGGGTTATAGCCACTTGGATTACCACAATTAAGTTGAATAAACATGCTTAAATTTAAGATGATTCCATTTCAGGGTGATGCCTTAAATGCTATACCTACTGCTTCAACTGTAAGTATACTGTGGCTCCCCGACACCCTCAAAACAGCAATCACAAAGGGGGAAACTCACTCAGACTGAAAGAAAGAAAAAAGCATTTTTTTTTTGTTTGCCAAGGGGCCTCACATACCCCTGTTACTTATACATATGACTCCAATATTTCATATCCCACCATCTTGGGGAAAAGAAGAAATCTTTGGGTCATTGCAACCTGAAATTTTTCTGCAAAAAGCCGTCAGTTGTACATTAATGATCACTCACACAAGGGTCAACCATTACAGTATTGAACACAAGCTTGGATCTAGTATACAACATATAAGAGGTGTTTTGCAAGAAATAATGCCATAACTATTACAGTTACTTGGTCATATGAATGTACTTTACTGTGCTGGTAGGGAAATCACTGAATAATACCTACCTAAATATATGTAGTATGTTAAAGACTGAACGTATCCACATGTTTTTTGAGAAATAATACATAAACGTGTGCTTAGCATCATTTGTTACAATGTTGTGTGTTAGGCAGCTGCTTAGCAGGTGTTATTACTCCCCTTTGGAACTTCAGTATGGGTGAGCGGAGGTGTAGCATACTCAGGAACAAGTACATATGCAAAAATTATGTGTATGTGTACAAGCACCACACTAAATTAAGCTTTTCTGTATAGCTCAAGTAGTACTAAAGAGTCTGAATCTTCAGTTTCTCTTAGGGTGTGTGTATGCACATGCACATCTAACAAAAAAAAAAATCTAAAGCTTCAACCCCTCGTGATGACACTGGCATCAGGCCATATAGTACTGGAGTAATACAGCAATTTAAATCCACAATTAACTTTAGTCTCCACTCATTCCATTTGTTTATAAAACACATATCAAAGGGGCATCTAATGAGATATAGTAAGTGCAACTGGAATCATACAAAAATAAAAACATGTCCAATCTGGACATTTAAGATGACCAAGAGGTCTGCAGAAGAAACAGTGCCAGTGGTGCAACTGGTAGCACACTTGCCTTTGGTGCAGAAGTCTCTGTGATCTATTCCCATACCAGGCAGATTGACTGCTGACACTGCAGTGCAACATAAGGGGGTGCTGCATGACTGATTATGCAGTTTTTCAGGTGAGATGTTAAACCGAGGCCCCATCTGCATGAGCTGGTGGCAGTTCAAGTGGATGAAAAGGAAAGTTTTCTAATGCTTTGACCAAATTTCTCCTAGTTATATAAATACCACCTCTGGTCTCCTCTAAAAGAGGAGACTAGCCTAGTGGGATTAACTCGGCCAACAAAGGATAAATAAATAGAATAAAATAAAATAAAAATGACTACTGTGCGCTTCCCAGTAAAAAAAAAAATTGGAAGGCAACTCCGTGGGTGGCCTTTACATAAGATCTTTTGAAACTGTTGGGTTCTTGCTACATGATAAAAATGATAACTCACAAAAAACATATTTCTTCCTTAAGAAAATGTGACCACCTCATAGCTTAATAGTGAAGTTCTTTAACTTTTACAGAAAAGCAACATTGCCTGTGAGTAATGAGTTGTTTCACCACAAATATACAACAAAGGAAAGCTCTCCCTCTCTCAAGACTTGGCATGGAGGCAAATGCTATCTGGCAGTCGAGCTACAATGTCAAAAGCGTCTTATACTTGCTTGGCATAAAGCCTAGAGCGACTTACCTCGGCACCCCACTGGACCACACCAACATTGGAGTTAAAAGAATTTGAATGTGGGAGATATGATGCAGTCTTTTAAGAGTCTGTACCCTATTCTTTTTTAAAACTGTGTATAATGCCTCACTTCAACAGAACACAAGTTTATGAACTGCATGCTCTGAAAATAAGAACAATACTAGCTAAACAGTCACAGAGACCATAAGATGCCTAAGCCACATACACCACTAAGAAGGTGCATTTAAACATTCCTGCTGCTCTTTTCAACTACATAACAGTGCTCACCTCCCACTTTGAGTGGGACTCTACATAATAAATGAAGTCACATGATGGCCTGTTGTACTACAGAGACCGATACTGATTTGTGACATTTTTGCACTTTGAGAGGGATTCTCTGATATTTACTATGGGGAATGTACTTCTATAATGTGTCTGAGATGATTGGATAAAAAGATGGATAGGGTTTGCTAGGGAAAATTCTGTGGGGAAGAAACTAACTGATGCATCCACTCATTTGAAACAGTACATTACTTCAAGTCCACTGCCTGTCCAACATCCAGGCAGTACTTCAATACCACTGCCCATCCTACAACTTCCCCATGTCTACATAACTGTCTGATGTATCTCCCTTCATAATAAATGTTCTCCTTGCTCACAGACTGTCATCACTAAACTCAGGTTCAGCACTTGTAATGATCAGCCTCCGTGGATAGTACTGAGTGCTTATGTTTGTTCCAGTTCGTACTGTGGTGTCCAGACCCCCTGAGGTACTGTTGTGTGGAATAAATTATTACTAGAAGACTAGGAAAAACTGCTTCTGGGATCTTTAACCTTGCAAGACAGTGCGAATTCTACTTGGATTAGATCAGTGGGATGTGAAAAAAAATGTCAGAAGGCAAGTAAGTGTATTTTTGTCTGTAGTCTCATAGGATGGTGCCTACAGCTTAGAATGATTTTTTTCACAGCCACCATCTATTTGCCCTTCTACTTCCCCAGGTTACCAGCAAACAGCATGCCAGCAGCACATTTGTAAATGAGTCCAAAGGAGCACACGCACACATATTCCTTGACTACCTTCCTTCTACAAATGCACTTGCTAAAAATATTAAACTGTACAAGTCCTGACAACTCATGCACACACTTAAATGTAACTAAATATGTGGTCTCCACAGAAGATTCTGCAAAGCTCAAAGACATACAAATGAAGAGAAGCTGTGGTCCAGTCATTCACTCATTATCAATAACTAATTACAGCAATTCATTGTTTGGTGGTTAGTGTAGAGGATTAAAGCTAGGAGCTATTAACAAGTTGCTTCTTTTAGTCCATGGTTTGATTCCCTCAGACGCTATTTGTCTAGCTGTGTGACTCTGAGAAAGTCACTTAACCAGACAGTCTTCAGGGGTAATTGGGAAACTGGACCACACTCTTCAATGGTCTCACGAACAACATGTTTAGTAATTACCTATGAGCCCTTAAGGTTGTGGAACCACAGACTACATCAGAAACAATTGGTAGAAAGCAAAGTATACTCTAAATAAAATACCTACTCAACACACCATCACATAGACAAGAATTAGAAGTGAAGTACTTACCAAAACTTGGCATCTGTGTTGTCCATTTTCATTCTTCCTCACAAATGGGTCTAGGATCTGATCCTCGGATCCGACTCGGACATATATACAAGACTTCTGATCCTAAACTCGAGCTCCTGCCTCTACCCATAATGTTCTATTCCATCCCCAACTCCTCAGATCAAGTTTGCTGCCTTACTCTCCACTGTGTTATACACACAGAACAGACACAAAAAAATACTTAGGCTCAAACCCGGAACATGATGGTTCCAATATCATCCAAAGCTCCTTCTAGGAGTGTCAGGGCCGGGGGATGGATGGGAGGGAAAGTGAGGAAATATGAAAATGTACAACACAGATGCCAATTTATGTTAAGTGCATAACTTCTAAATCTGACACTGTCCTTTTCATTCTTCCTCATGGGAAGCCCTCAAGGAAGGACATTTCGGACCACTGTTGAATCAAAGGAAGCTCTGCTTCTGGAGACCATGTATAATTTGTAATGTGTAACAAAGGTATGAGTCTTTGATCAAGTGGCTGCAGTGCAGATGTTGTCAATGGAATTTCTAGACGAAAAGGCAGATGAAGTAGCCATGGAACTACTGGGATAAGCTCTAGGAGAATGAGGCAACTCCAAACCTTTTCGAGAATAAATCATCAGTAATCCATTTGACCAGGGTAATTTTGGAAATTGCCTGACCCAAGCAGTTAGGGGAAAAAGATACAAACAGCTGATCAGACTTACTGTTCTGTTTCGGTTCTGTGAAAAAAAAAAAATGTAATGGTCTGTGAACATCAAGGAGGTGCAGCATATATTTGCCCTTATTGGTAAAGTTTGGAAAGAAAAAGAAAACTGGCAAATGTTTGGGCTGGTTAATGTTAGTCTTCAGAGCCACTTTAGGCAGAAAGGAAGGGATGATTCGAAGAGACACCATATCCTTATGGAAAACAATGTAAGGAGGCCTAGCCGATAAGGCTTGGAGCTCAGAGATTCTTTTTGCTGAAGTGACAGCTAGGAAAAGATTGTTTTCCAAGAAAGGTACTTAATATCACATTTGTCCACCGGTTCAAAGGACTTCTGAGTTAGCCCTTGAAGGATTACCATCAACTCCCAAGGAGGAGAGGGATCCTTTATTGAAGGTCTGAGGAGGAAGACTCCCTTCATGAAAGCTTTACATAATCTGGAAGAAGCCAAAGATAATAACTAGTTTCCAGTGTGGAAGCTGGAGATGGCTGTCAACTGAAGTTTATTAGGAGAAAAACTAGCCCCTTCTTTAAAAAAAGTAGTGAGAAAAAGAAGAATGGCCAAAGTAGGTGCTGAAAAAGGGTAAATATTTTGCTTGTAAGCCCATATATAAAATCTTTTCCATTTGCTTCTGTAGACTTTTTTGGTGGAGGCTTTCTGGGAGGCCAAGATAATGTCAACAAACTGGAGAAACAAGCCTGGACAGTTTTACTATCACTTGAAGTGAAGAAACCAAGCAGTCAGCTTGAGGGCATAGAGGTTGGGATGTTGAATTCCTGATGGGTGAGGTAAGAGATCCTGAGTGGGCTCCAGTATCCATGGAGGATATTTCAAGTGAGACCATAGAAAGGGAACCTTTCTTGTCAAGGCCAGAAGAGGGCAATGAGGATGACTGAGCTCTTCAACCTTCTTGCTTTCTGTAGGCACTTTGGAATCACAGGAAGAGAGGGATAGGCATAGAGGAGACCCGGGGGCCAATCATGAATCAGAGCATCCCTCGATGACTTCCTCAGAGGGGGGATCACAGAGAAGTCCTTGCTCCACTTGTTGAGGGGCGAGGCAAATAGGTCACAGCAAGACTGGCTCCAGTGGCTGAAGATAATATTCACTACGGTTTGATTGAGAGACCACTCACAAGGGATCAGAAAGGACCTGTTGAGTCTGTCTGCCAGCAAGTTGGTTTTCCCCGGTATGTACACAACTTCTATATATGATGTTGTCAATAGTACACTCTGAATATCTGTTCAACACACTCAATCACATGCACATGAATTAGAAGTTATGTACTTAACATAACTTGGCATCTGTGTTACAAAAACTGCTAGAAAAATGTCATCCAGGAGGGTGCCACCCAAACTAGGATGCAGAACTTACTCCTGCTTCCTTTCTGTGCTATTTGCAATGAAAAAGCAGTCTGAAGAGACTGCCCATTCCCAGACCCTCATGGCCTTTCTGTACAACTGATAGGAATGGGCTCCTCCTTGTTTGTTGATGTCCCAGACCACTGCCATGTTGTCTGTGTGGACTGCAACAGTCCCTAGAGGGAGAACATTCTGAATGGCTTGCAATGTTAGGACTACTCTCTTCTCTAGGACACCGATATGCAACTTGGTCTCCAAGGAGGACCACGTACCTTGGACCATCTTTCCCAGAAAATTAACCCCCCAAGATGGGAAGCATCTGTGGTCACTGTGGTGACTGGGCAGGAAGTGTGAATGGCCTGCCTAGGAGCAGGTGATCTGACTGAACCCACCAGAAAACATGACATTTGCAAATTGGAGCGAGTCTTATGGGGAATGATAGAGGCTGGTAAAGAATGGACCAGTGCACTGCCAATACCCACTGAAGGACTCACATTAACAATCTTGCTAGAGGAACTAGACGAACAGCAGCTGATATCACCCCAAGAGGCTTACAGTACTAGTTTTGCTATAGGGGATGGATGAGACAGTATGGCCCGCACCTGATTTCTCGATGATGTGATGTGGTGAAGAGGTAATGATGCCACTTGAGTTGTAGTATTCAGTTGAGTTCCTATAAATTCCAGAGTCTATGCAGGCATTAGGTTCAATTTGGCATGGTTTGCTGAGATGCCCAAGTCACTGGAGATCTGCAGAAAGTAATCCCTGGCTTGTAGAAGTTGAAGTCTGGATGGTGCGTGTGAGGAGCCAATCATCTAGAAAGGGAAACACCTGATTAACATCTGAGTCTCAAGTGAGCTGCCACACTGCCATGTATTTGTTGAATACCCGGGGGGCTGTAGTAAGCAAAAAGGACACTGCTCTGAACTGCTAGTGACTGGCTCCCAGCCGAAACTGCAGATGTCTCCTGGAGCACCTGTCTATTTTTATGTAATGGTATGCATCCTTGAGATCTACAGAGCACATCTAATCATCCTTGCACAGAAGAGACAGGATGGACTGAATCATAACCATTCAGAACTTCAACTTCTTTACAAACTGGTTCAAACTGATTAGATCCAAAACTGGTCTTGGGTCACCTGTTTTCTTTGGCACTAAAAAGAAGTGGGTGTAAGTTCCAAATCCTATCTGTTAGGGTGGGACCTCTTGGATGACTGCTTTTGTAGCAGCTTTTGTATTTCCTGAGCTGTGCACTCCCCTCTGACTGGGTGGAGCATCATGGATTTTCTTCATTTGGACAGGAGGTGGAAGAGAAAAGGGTATGTAGTAACATCTGGATAGGACTTTCAGCACCCAGGAACTGTTTGCAATGTTTGTCCAGGCATCCAGGTGCAAGGAAAAATGTCACCGACTGACTCCAACGATGGACAGCTGGGCAATGCATCAGGATCACTGATACGGCCTATCAGACGAGGAGTCTCTGAAGCCCTGATTTTGTGGATTCCTTCTACCTTTGGGGTGATTGTCTTCCATTGAAATCTCCTCCTCTGCATCTGGAGGAAGTATCCCCGCGTCAGTCCTGAAAAGGTCCCTGAGATTTACAAAACAACATTTTCTTATCACCTCGCTGGTTACTAGAGAAGATACACGAGGGGGGGGGGAGATAGAAAATTTGATTCCAATGGCAGACAGGGTCTTTCCCTCTTGCTTGCTGTGGGTAAGAGTATCTTTCACTGATGGTCCGAACAAAAAAGAGCCATCAACATTAACAAATGACACCTTAAAGGGTTCAGCAAAGTTGCATAGCCTCATCCAGGCATGTCACCTAATGGCTATGCCTGAACCAGCTGCTTGAGAGGTACCCTCTGCTGCATGGGAGATTAGCCTCATTGATGCATTGGAAATGGACGAAAGAGTGCCCAGCTAAGGAGAAACCTTCATGAGGTCCTCCTCAGACATGGACTCAGAGGGAGAAAGTTTGAGAGCACCATGATCAAATCTCTCTGCAAATGAGTGAAGTGTGCCAGGTAGTTCAACGACTGCAGCATGAATGTAGCTGAGGCATACACATGCTTTAAAAACCTGTCCATCACTCTGAACTCCCTATTCGGTGGATGGACAGAGGAGCTTTGTGCAGCCAGCTCCTTAGTGGCTGCCTCCATTACAATGGCGTCAACTGAGATTCACTTTCTCCAATGAGGTCTGTCTGAAGGGGGAACTAAGAACTTGTCCAGGCACCTGGGGATGGACTCGACTGCATCCGGTTCCTTCCAGGACCAGCATAAAACCAAGTTAATAACTTCATCTGCGGGGGGGTGGGGTCACCCAAAACATAGGTGGGCCAGCCCAGAAAGCCTACAGGAACACAGATTCCTGAGAAGGAGAGTGGGAAGTCCACCCACCCTTCTGTTTGAGGATTTCCATAATGCCTCTAAAGAAGACATCATTGGATGGTGGGGATCATTCTCAATCAAATTTGGTGTCTTCCATGAGAGACACCATAGAGGGTCTATGTGCCTCCTCTTACATGTTCTCTTCCAAGGTACGTCTTCCATGTTGTGGTCAGGACAGGTGTAGGAAAATAGGGGAAATCCCTCTGAGGAACTTGTATGGAGGCCTCACAAAACTAGCTGCCTTTTAAGAGAAGCAGAAATGATGGGCTCAAAGCTCAGACCAGATGAGGGATAGGATTCAAGATCAGAGAGGACAGCTCTCTGCAAAGAGAAAGCCCTTTTCACTACCTGAAAGGTTGATGGAGCCACGGAAAGCTTCAGAATCAGACCAAGCTGTTCAGGGACAAGGCACCGAAGGGAAAGGATGTAAATTACAAAGTAGGAGTAAAACCCATCCCCTGAGACCCGGCACTGACCTCTCAGATCCAAGATTCGCTCTTATCCAAAGGAATAGGAGCATGGCTGATCAGGGACACAGTCGGAGTTGAGGAAGGAAGGTTCCTCTGATCTGATCCAGAACATCTCGGGGATCTTTGATCCTGGGACTCAGAAACTGTAGGTCAGATCAGAGAAGGAGAAAAAAATTGTCTGGGCAGGAGTTCTCCTGAATCTAGGAGGGGATGTAGCTGGGAGGACCCCCCCATCTGAATCTGAGCTCTGAGAAATCTGCACATCATCCTGTCCACGTCTGCCTCTGTCAAACTCCTTGAAGATCTGGACAAATCAGTGGATGGGGGCCTTGAATGCTTCCTTGGTGTCTCGAATAACTGTTATGGCAGAGCTGGAGAAACTGGCTTCAGCATGAATTCAGGCATGCTACCTCTGCTGGTCTGATCTGAGGGTTTAGTATCTAAGAAGGAGGTGGATGGAGCAAGAGAGGTGACAGCATGGGCGAAACCAGTTGGATCTGAAGACAGTTATGAATCTGAGGGTCGGCCAAAGGTCTTTGGATATGAAGAGTTCAGATCACAGATCTTCTTTAACTTTTCTGTGGGTTGCAAGGAAGCCCCTAGAGATGTCGGAATGGGCCTTTTCCTAGACTCCAGGGCAGGCTTTGAAGCCTTAGAGGGGGGTTTGAGCCCCAGTTACAGCTGGTAGAAGCCCTTTTAAAACCAATTTATTTCTCTTATCTGAGAGTGCCCTAGGATTAAATGTTGTGCAAACAGCGCAAGATGTGTCAAGATGGGCAGCTCCATGACAATATAAGCACTTCTTGGAGTCATTAGAATTGAAAATCTTATGCTAACAAGAAATGCACTTTTTGAAACCCATAGGTTTCTCTGTTTTTTTGGACATACTGAATAACGACAGATGGTAATAAACCCTGAAGACAGAAAGGGTTTAAACAGCCAAAAAAAGGAAACTTTAAAAAAGGTTATACTACAACAGGAAAGTTATACTAAGAAAAACAACTCCGCTTTGCTTTACTTTCTTTTTTTTTTTTTTTAACAAAGGAATTATAGCAAAGTTTAATAGGCCAAAGTACGAAGAACAGTACTAAAAAGTAGAAAAACAAACGACAGGAAAGAAAAGACCCTGGTGCCAGCGAAAACTGGAGGGAGGAAAGAAATAGACAGAATCTTAATGGTAAGCAAGACAAATAGCTACAGCCAAGAAAAAAGTAGAACAACTCCAAAAAGAATTCTCATACAGCTTGAGTACTGTATTGTTCATCTTATCTCAATGGCAGTAAACGAGATCTGAGGAGTTGATGATGGAATAGACCATTATGGGTAGAAGAGGAAGTCAAGTTTAGGATCAGAAGTTTTGTAAATGCGGCCGAGTCAGATACGAGGATCAGATTTCTAGACCCATTTGTGAGGAAGAATAAAAAGGACAACATCAGATCACACATATTTCACATTTACATGCAATTAATGCAAAATTATGGAGTAGTAACAGGTAATCCCTGTGAAGCATAATTGCAAACTGGCAGAATGTTAATTCTGATATCTGTGACCAGTCTACAATGAATGCTGGTTCCTACAGAAGGGTCACAACAATTGGATTTTCTCCCTGCCTGTGTGGTGCAGGAACAATGGATATGTTTATAAGAGCAAAAAGGAAAAGTGGGTACACTTTGCAGCATGAGGGATGTGGGGTGGATTTTGCCTTCAATGACAAAGCACACAGATCAAATGTGGTTGTAAGCTACTGTTTTTCTGATTAAGATGGTAACAAACCAGTATGTTTCACTTTCTACTCCAGCAAAGTCTTAAACTGAGCTGCTTAATAATGTTATGACCTTTCACAAGAAATGCTCTCAAAAAGGATATAAACATAGCCAGCCCAAAGTGTAGAAGGATAAACTACTGAATATGCTGCAAGCAACCCAAGTTTGATTGCAAGTTAAACTGCTTGTAGAAGCTAGCCAGGTTACATGCTACTGACACTCCCATCCTGTGGGGAAGTGTGGTAGCTCTGGCTTGCCATTTGGGTGACACCTAGTTGGGAGCACTAGGTGTTGCACTGAAGTGTCTGAGCCTGCTGACGCTATCAAAGTGCAGTTACACAAGAAGCAAAGTGGCACTTGGTGTATGGAAGAATGCTTCTAGTCAGGAGACAGCAATACTGGAGCTCACAGAAGCTGTCAAGGGAGGAGGGGGCTCTCCAACAACCCCTGGACCAGCAAGTTGTCCAACTCCCTTCTACATTACTTTCACAAGGGAGTTGAGAAAACAGATTTTACTGTAATTC